>NC_092740.1:77124008-77749008 GCF_047496795.1 Chiloscyllium punctatum
CAAGTGACTGATTTTCTCAGTAATGTTTAACTGATAAAATATCCAAGGATATGTATAGATAAATTTTCTCAATATATTCAGATAAGCCTTAGTGGATGTATCGTAAACCAATTCCGGTCCTTTTACAGTTATCATGATTTGGCACTGTACAGTCACTTGGTAGTATGCTAGCTGTGATTGTGGATAGATGCATATTGTTCGTCATAGCTGTGTGTCTGTTGTCAGTCATAGAGTCATACAGATGTACATGATGGAAGCAGACCCTTCAGTCCAACTCGTCCATGCCGACCAGATATCTTGAATTATTCTCATTCCCCATTTGCCAGCAATTGGACAATATCCCTCTAAACCCTTCCTATTCATGTACTCATCCATAATGTTGCAATTGTACCAGCCTCCACCACTTCCTCTGGCAGCTCATTCCATGTACACACTGCCCTCTGCGTGCAGAAGTTGCTCCTGAGATCCCTTTTAAATCTTTTCCTTCTCACCTTAAAACTATGCCTTCTAGTTTTGGTCTCGCCAACCCTGGGGAAAAGACCCTGTGACACTGATTGACTCAGACTCCCAATGCACCTCCCTCACTGGTTCTCCTTTCCTGCGAAACTATAATATTGTTGTTGAACCTCAAGCTCATTCTAATAATTACTGGTTTTTTTCTCTGAACAGTCCAGTGAAGACAATCCATAATATGCCTGAGTTGTGAATTTTCTGAAAAATAAATGCACAAAATGCCACAATAATATATTATGACATACTAAATATTTACATGCATAGTGCTATCTGAAAACTGGTAATGGGAAAGGTCAACTGCCAATGGCAAAGATCATTTGCGCTCAATATTTCAATTCAGTGGTTTATTTAGCTCAGAAAATATTTTAGAAAACGAATACCCCCGCAATTTCATCAACAGATGCCTAAGGGAAAGACAACGGAATGAGGACATGCCACAACCCAAAAGACTAGTCACACTACCATACATCAAGAGCATTTCCAAACTGATAGCCAGACTACTGCGACCACTAGGACTCATAACAGCACACAAATCAACAGCCACTCTCAGACAACAACTCACCAGGATGAAGGACCCGATACCCAGCATGAGCAAAACCAATGTAGTGTACAAAATCCCAAGCAAGGACTGCACAAAACACTACATAGGACAAACAGGAAGACAGCTAACGATCTGCATCCATGAACACCAACTAGCCACGAAACGACATGACCAGCTATCCTTAGTAGCCACACACTCAGATGACAAGCAACATGAGTTCGACTGGAACAACACTACTATTATGGGACAAGCCAAACAGAGAACAGCCAGGGAATTCCTAGAGGCATGGCACTCATCCACAGATTCAATCAATAAGCACATCGACCTGGACCCAATATACCAGCCACCGCAGCAGACAGCTAGAACTGACAACCAGAAGCGGTAGATGCAAATCACTATAAATGCAGGAGGAAAGATCACAGAAGCGCTTCACAGGAGGCTCCCAAGCCCTGAGGATGTCACCTAGACAAGGGACAAAACGCCTGCAACACAAATTCCCAGCTCGGCGATCAGAACCACAACAACATTTTAGAAAACTTAATTGCTTTAAACTAACTCCTTTTTGTTAACATTTCAAAGCACTTGTTTCATCAGGTTATTGTGTGAAACTATAGTAAATTTTGCATGAATTTAGAGGAACAGCTTAAGCTGTGCCTTAAAAATAGCATGTGGAGAAAATTAAATTTCTGCAATTCATATAAAATCTGGAAATTTGTGCATTGTTATGGTTATTACTTATTTTCTTATCTTGCCAAAATACAAGCTTGAATTTCTGTGCACAAAATCAAGTCTTTGTGGATAACATGCGGCAATCAATCCAATGAGCAACAAAACTTGCAGGAGGATAACTTCAGAAGTTAATACTCGGTGAGTCATAGCTTAGAAGTGACAAGAAACAGGGATGATGACAGTGGAATAGAAACCAGAACCTGATGTTGAGGCAAAAGAAACATAACACTTTCTGGCAAATAACTGAAAAGCCAAAAGCAATTTTAGTGTTATCATTTCAGGAAAAACATTATCTTTAAATGGGCACCTCTCTGTGAGACGTACAACATATAGACCTTTCCATATATGTTTTGCAACTTCCAATGAGTTGTGCCATAAGCTGCTGTACAGAAGCAGCAGAACAGAGGCATCATGTTGAAAGAAAGCTCCTAGGTGAAACAAGATCCACAGGTTTAGAAGCACCATGTGTAAATGAGTGAGACCCAATGCAGAAGGTGTCTGAGGATGTCCAGAATCATTGTACGCCCACTGCTGGATGAAGATCTATGGGCGTAAGAACCTGGCATCAATCCATTCCCAATAGTCCTAAGGGTAACAGCTACATTTCATCTCTTGCAGAACAGATCATTTCAGGAGTTATAGGGGAACTCTATGGTTTCACAGTCCTCACCTCATACGTTCATCCAGAATCCCTGAAGCTCTCTTTAATGAGATCTCACTAATCCATCTCTTTGCTTCTTGATACAGTGAGTCAGGAGGCAAAGTAATTGGGATTCTCATCATTGCTTTCCTCAATTCAGGATGCAATCAGTTACATTCACAAAAGAATCAAAGTACCTTAATATGAACCAGCAGCCTTCCTCAACAGAAATATACACCAGTCCTTTAATGTTCAAACAATTTATGACCACAACAGCTAGATATCTCAAATCTGTACTGGATAGTTCGAGAGCTACTATGACTCATACATCCAGGAGCACTCAATAGCCTCTTTCAAAGATTTCCTCCCAGACAAGGATAGTTGCTGTTGTACATGTCAGTTGGTAACTGAAAGGGCTAACTGTTATCAAACAATAAGCTCTGCCTATCAGGATATAAAGGACAGTTTCTGGCAGGAGTCTTTTTCCTAGGTTGGGGGAGTTCAAAACAAGAGGGAATAGAGTCATAGAGATGCATAGCACGGAAACAGACACTTCGGACCAACCTGTCCATGCCGACCAGATATCCCAACCCAATCTAGTCCCACCTGCCAGCATCCAGCCCATATCCCTCCAAACCCTTCCTATTCATATACCCATCCAGATGCCTTTTAAATGTTGCAATTCTACTAGCCTCCACCACTTCCTCTGACAGCTCATTCCATACCACCCTCTGCATGAAAAAGTTGCCCTTTAGGTCTCTTTTATATCTTTCCCCTCTCACCTTAAACCTATGCCCTCTAGTTTTGGGCTCCCACACCCCAGGGAAAAGACTTTGTCTATTGATCCTATCCATGCCACTCATGAATTTATAAACCTCTATAAGGTCACTCCTCAGCCTCCAGCGCTCCAGGGAAAACAGCCCCAGTTGATTCAGCCTCTCCCTACAGCTCAAATCCTCCAACCCTGGCAACGTCCTTGTAAATCTTATCTGAACCCTTTCAAGTTTCACAACATCTTTCCGATAGGAAGGAGACCAGAATTGCACGCAATATTCCAACAGTGGCCTAACCAATGTCCTGTACAGCCACAACATGACCTCTCAACTCCTGTACTCAATACTCTGACCAATACAGAAAAGCATACCAGACATCTTCTTCACTATCGTATCTACCTGCGACTCCACTTTCAAGGAGCTATGAATCTGCACTCCCAGGTCTCTTTGTTCAGCATCACTTCCCAGGACTTCACCACTAAGTGTATAAGTCCTGCTAAGATTTGTTTTCCCAAAATGCAGCACCTCGAATTAAACTCCATCTGCCACTTTTCAGCCCATTGGCCCATCTGATAAAGATCCTGTTGTAGTCTGAGGTAACCTTCTTCACTGTCCACTACACCTCCAATTTTGGTGTATCTACAAACTTACTAACTGTACCTCTTATGCTCAGATCCAAATAATTTATATAAATGATGAAAATTACTGGACCCAGCACTGATCCTTGTGGCACTCCACTAGTCACAGGCCTTCAGTCTGAAAAACAACCCTCCACCACCACCCTCTGTCTTCTACCTTTGAGCCAGTTCTGTATCCAACTGTCTAGTTCTCCATTTATTCCATGAGATCTAACCTTGTTAACCAGTCTCCCATGGGGAACCTCGTTGAACACCTTACTGAAGTCCATATAGATCATATCTACTGCTCTGCCCTCATCAATCCTCTTTGTTACTTCTTCAAAAAAACTCAATCAAGTTTGTGAGACATGATTTCCCACGCTCAAATCGCCATGTTGATGATCCCTAATCAGTCTTTGCCCTTCCAAATACATGTACATGCCGTCCCTCAGGATTCCCTCCAACAACTTGCCCACCACCAATGTCAGGCTCACTGGTCTATAGTTCCCTGGCTTGTCCTCACCAAATAGTCAGGCCAGGCAGGGACAAAGCAGAGAACAAGGTAAGACTGATAAATCAAACTGCATTTATTTCAATGCAAGGGACCTAACAGGAAAGGCAGATGAATTCAGGGCATGGTTAGGAACATGGGACTGGGATATCAGCAATTACAGAACCATGGCTCAGAGATAGACAGGACTGGCAGCTTAATGTTCCAGGATACAAATGCTACAGGAAGGACAGAAAGGGAGGCAAGAGAGAAGTGGGGTGGTGTTTTTGATAAGGAATAGCAGTATAGCTGTACTGAGAGAGGATATTCCCAGAAATACATCCAGGGAAGTTATTTGGGTGGAACTGAGAAATAAGAAAGGGATGATCACCTTATTGGGATTGTATTATAGATCCCCTAACCGTCAGATGGAATTTGAGAATTTGAGAAATAGAGTTAAGGTGAGAGAGGAAAGATTTCAGAGAAATCTAAAAGGTATCATTTTCATGCAGAGGGTCATGTGTGTTTGGAATAAGCTTCCAATCGAAGTGATGGAGGCTGCCACAATTACATTTCAAAAATATCTGGATGGGTACATGAATAGGAAGGGTTTAGTAGGATATGGGCCACATGCTGGCAAATGGGACCAGGTCAGATTTGGATGTCTGGTTGGTGGGAGGAAGTTGGACTGTGAGATTTGTTTTCGTGCTGTATAACTCTATGACTGAGGTTGAGGGGTGACCTTATAGAGGTTTATAAAATCATGAAGGACATGCATAGGGTAAATAGACAAGGTCTTTTCCCTGGTGTCGAGGAATCTAGAACTAGAGGGCATAGGCTTAGGGTGAGAGGAGAAAGATTTAAAAGGGACCTAAGGGGCAACTTTTTCTTGCAGAGAGTAGTGCTTGAATGGAATGAGCTGCAAGAGGAAGTGGTGGAGGCTCGTACAACTATAACATTTCAAAAGCATCTGGATGGGTATATGAATAGGAAGGGTTTAAGAGGAATATGGTTCAAGTGCTGGGAAATGGGATTGGATTAGGATATCTGGTTGGCATAGATGAGTTGGACTGAAGGATTCTATATCTCTCTGACTCTATAATGGTCTCTCAGCAGTGTTGCAGTACCAGTTGTCAGTGCTACGTAGCTAACTGCAATCTGTATGTCCTCTTAAGTTGAACCTGGAGACAATCATGTAACTGAGATGTAATATAACTAGATATTAAGCATTATGTAGTAAACAATTTAACTTACCACAATTAAGCCTATCTTCTGCCAAAGACTTAGAATGGTATCCCTCCTCACTTGGTTTCAGTAACTTAGGCTTATACCAAAAAAGAAGGATTAATGAAGGCACTCAGCTGGTTCTGGTGAACATGACTACAACACTTATAATTCTGAAAGAAGATCAGATATCACCAGTCATACCAGTTACTGGTCAACAAGGGATATCCCTTCTACACCTGGCTAACAATTCTAAGAAATTTTCAGACTGCCATTAAGAGAGATATGACACTGCACACATTTCAACTGATGAAATGGCTATTGTACAACAGACCATTGGCCTCCTGAAAATGAGGTTCCTATGCCTGGACTGGTTAGGCAGCACACTGCAGTATACCTCTGACAACTTGCCCTGTAATTGTATTTGTGCAATATGCTGACAACCCTCTGCTTGCTGCATGCCACATTCCTCAAGGTTCAACTTGTTTTCATGTTGATTTAGCTATGCAGAAAAAATGTTGACTTTTCCTTTCAGATGTGGTTCTGATGTCCTTCAGTGAAAACTAAAGTTCACGATGCCCTGGGCTCATATCAACAATTAAGCAGCAATGAGAGTAAGCACTTCCAATACTTTGCACTTCTGGATGTTTGCTCAAATGACGCATGTGTCAAGACATAAAGTAATGAAGCTTTGACTCTACTATTCCACATGCTGAAACTGCTCATTATGATCTTTATACTTCACTTTCCCTGCAGTGTGGCAGGATGCAACTCTAACTTTGCAAAGTTTGGGGATCCTTACTGCTACCTTGAAAGCACTGAAAATAGGATCAGGTGCAGGCTATTCAGCCCACTGATCCCATACTCTCATTCAATATTGCCATGGCTGATTCTCTACCTCAATATCATACTCTCACTCTCTCTAGGCATGTCTTGATACTTTTAACTTCTGGAAATATGTTTCTTTCTCAAATATAGTCAGTGATTTGGCCTCCACAGCCTTCTGTGGTAGAGAATTCCAAACATTCACCACCTTTTGAGTGAATATATTTCTTCTCATCTTGGTCCAAAATTGTCTACCCTGTATCCTGAGACTGTGATCCCTTGTTCTGGGTCCCTGACCGAAGGAAATATCATCCTTGTCTGCTCAGCCCAATCAGAATTTCATATGTTTCATTGAGAGGCCTCACGTTCTTTTCCACTCCATTGAGTGCAAGCACAGTCAATCTAGTCTGTCCTCATATGAAAATCCTGTCATCCCAGGAATCAGTTTATGAACCCATTTCACACTCGAGAATATGTTTCTGGAATATGTCAGGGATGGTTTTCCAGAAAGTTTTATTAAGAATCTTAAGAAAGGACAGACTAATTAAGATGTAGAATTGCATTAGGAAAAAGGGTGAATTAATAGTGTTGTCAAAGAAGTTTTAGGGATGAATCTTCACATTATGATGGAATTTTTCCTGCTGTTTGAAAATGAGAGCTTTCAATCTAAAGCAAGGATATTAAATTTGAAGAAGAAAATTTATGAAGGCATGTTGCTGGGTTTACTGAGCTGGATTGGGACAATACATTAAAAAGCATGACTGTACTCAGTACTCTGTAATGAATAGTCTTTAAATAACTATTCCATGACTTATAATAACTAATATATTCCTTCAGGTGCAAAACTTAAAAAGGCCAGTCAATCATGGCTGACAAAGAAAGTTAAGGATTGTTTGAAATTAAAATAAAAGGTCTATAAAGTTGCCAGAATTAGTAGCAACTCTGAGGATTGGGAGGTTGTTGGAATACAGTAAAGGAGAGCCAAGAATTTAATAACAAAGGGGAGAATAGAATATGAATATGAATCCAGCAAAACAAAAATAGGATGTTACAGCTTTCATAATATTTGGCTAAGATGAACGAGGACTGTTTTTAGACACAGTCAGGAGAACTTATAACGGTGATGTTAAATGGGGAGGTGATGACCTTGTGATATTATCACTGGGTCATTAATCCAAAGACCTAGGTAATGTCCTAGGAACACAGGTTCGAATCCTGCCATGGCAAATTTATTAAATTGAATATAATGAAAGTCTGGAATTAAGAGCCTAGTGATGACTATGAAACCATTGTCGATTGTTGGAAAAACCCAACTGGTTCACTAAGGCTCTTTAGGGAAGGAAATTGCCATCCTTACCTGGTCTAGCTTGCAGGCCAGACCCACAGCAATGTGGTTGACTCTTCACTGCCCTCTGGGGCAATTAGGATTGGCAATAAATGCTGGCCTTGCAGTGACACCACATCCCAAGAATGAATTCAAAAAATGATTACTTTGTTTCTGCTTTCACTGAGGAAAACATAAATCTCTTAGGACTAATGATCCAAGTGATTTAGGAGAATGAAATGTTGAAGGAACTTTCTATCAGAAAGAAGATTGTAATAGAGAGAATAATGGGTCTGAAAGCTGATACATCCCTGGGACCTAACATTTTACAGCTCACAGTATTGAAGGAGGTGCTATGGAAAAAAATCAGTGCATTGGTGATTACCTTCAAAAATTCTATTGATTCTGGAATGATTCTTTTGGTACAGAAAGAAGCAAATGTCACCATATATTTAAGAAGGGAATGAGAGTGAAAGCAGAGAATTACTAAACTGTTGGCCTTACATCAATAGTTGGAAAAAATGCTAGAATCTGTTTTAATAATATGACAAATGGACACTGGGACAATAATGATCTAATTGGGCACAGTTAGCATGGATCTGCAAATAGGAAATCATATTTGACAAACTTGTTGAGAGCTTTTTGAAGATGTTACTAACAATATTTATAAAAGGGAGTTGATTAACATTGTTTACTTAGATTGTCAGACAGCTTTGTGTGTGATCAAGATCATGGCAGATGGAATATAGTTCAGAAAACTGTGAGGTTAAACACTTTGATAACAGGAGCAGCAGAATATTTCTTAAATGGTAAGAGCTGGAAGTTGTAGATGTACAAAGCCACTTGGCTGTCTTTGGCTAGATGTCAATGATGCTAAGTATGCATGTGTAATAATACTAGGAAGAATAATGGGATGCTAGTCTTTATCACAAGAGGATTTGAGTACAGGAGTAGTGTGTGTTGCTTCAATTGTAGAAGCTTTGTTGAGCTGTACCTAGAGTATTGTGTGCAGTTTTGGTCTCCTTCTCTCAGGAAGGCTATTATTGCCACAGAAAGAATGCAATGAAGGTTCACCAGACTTCTTCCCAGGATGACGAGTCCATCCTAGGAAGAGAAACAGAGCAAACCAGGGCTGCATTCTCTAGAGTTTCAAATAATGACAGGTGATCTCTTTGAAACCTATGAAACACATAAAGGAATAGTCAGGTTGAAGGAAGTAAGATGTTTCATTACTGTTTAATTAAAAGCAAAGATGTTTTCACAATATTGGAGCTTTTAATATGCAACACGTCCTTATAGTCAAGCATGCACATTATAGCATACAATACCTGAGATATACTGATTCTTAACAAGAGGCTTGAGTATTGGAAAATCACAGGCAGTATAACCCATGATTTGCTGATATGCACTGACATCAAATTACTTTGAAAATTATAGCATTTCTTCTCTTAGACAATCCCTCAGGATTGAAGATGACTCATTTCCATTCCATTTTCATGGGAGCTGAGATGGTTGATAAATCCAAAACATGATCCAAGATACATTTATATTGCTCTTTTAACATTCCAAAAAGAGCAATTAAAAATATTTGACACATAACTGAAACTGACCAAATATTAAATGAAAAATATGTGATAAGCCATGCAGAAAACTTAGCTCCAATTTAAATAAGTTTTACAAATTTGAATTCTGAACACAGAACCTTTCTTGCTGGAGAGCCATATTAGATATTCAAGTGATAAGAGCAATAGATATTGCAGGATTTCTGCTATATCAAGATTAGAGATATGAAGTAAGATCGTCATGTTAATGGATCATTTGGTGTTTTATAGAAGTGCTGCCTTGCCTGGAAAAGCAATTTCAGAGTTATGTACTATTTGTAAAATATTTCCTCCTGGCTAGCTTAATCCTACTCATATGATTAGAGGTGTCAATCGTGAGTTGACTTCTCATGTTATTGAGCAAAGATCCATGCAAGAAATTTTCTTGCAAATTGTCAATTAAAATTAATAAAATTTGTCTGTGAACAATCTGTAAAGCATTAAAGTTGACAGTTTCTGATAGGATATCCCTCTGACAGGGTGAAGATCCACCCAACATCTAGATGCTCCTCTAATACTGGTAAACCTTCTGACTCCATTGTATGGACATGCTTGATAGTGACAGGATCAAGTGAATTCTAATGGGTAATCTATTGTGACAGGTCATGGGGGATGAAGATGGCCTCTCAGATGGCTGAATATTATAATTTAGAAGAGAATTCTGCTGCTGCTCAGCCCTTTGTTGAGAGAGATTTCACAGACCCCCACAACATCCCCAGCCTTCTCTTCTGGTACTTCAAAGCTGGATGTTAAGGTTTAAGTAATATATTCTTGGAAATGAGCCCCAAAATACAGCAATTGATAAGATAAATGGCAAAGAACAGAAATCCAATTTTAACCTAATCTGCTATCAGAGAATTGGCAACATGTGTTAAAATTACTCTTGTGTTTCAATTTAAAATATTTTGCTTACAGCACCAATGGGTCTAGCATCAAAAGCTGGGGAACATAGTGAGGCAACGAGGAAATCGCTACTCTTGCCTTCACATTCTCTATTTCAGTTCTGCCCAAAGTATCAATGACAACTACAACAATAGGCTGCAGTGCAGGAACTACCAGTGGTTTTGATGCCAGTTTCCTGGCTGCTTCATAAATAGTGAAGGAATGGAAGCTATTATCAGCTTTTCGATTAATTTAAAAATCAATAGCTTCCAGTTTTTTTTTTATGCTGGTCACATCAAAACAAAAATATACATACTTTCCATAAGTGGAATGCATTGACCCATATTTTGCTGTAGAGCTTGCAGCCTTTTTAACTTTCAGTCTTGGGCTTGAAAAACTTTTGTCTTACAAGTTGGGTTCAAGAGTGAGCTGATAATGGGATAGTGAGAAGGACAAGCCACCTAAAAACTTGTTGAACAACCTTCTTCAATAGCAAATTCATACTACAGAGAAAATCACAGTGAAAGGAATAAGGACAATTGGAATTCAATCAGATGTATATAAAAATAAAAACTAAAAGGAAGAGAGAGCAAGAGAAAAAGACATAAAGGAACAGTAAAAAAAACTTTAAAAAGATGAAGATTTACTTTTAAAGATCTCCGTTTACCATGTCTAAGACTGGGACTTCACAGTTCTCATTCTCAAGAGAAATTGAACGGCAAAGTGACACTTAAAGCGACACCAGCTTTAACTTTCGGTCGTGGTCTTAATAGATATTTAACATGCAAATGCAACCATTACTTGAAACTCTAGAGGAGGTTAAGGGCATTTTGCCCTTTCTCCAAGACTTATGGTCTCAGATAAAGGTTAGACTCATGTAATTTAGTAATCTTGAGTAAAATCTGCAGCATACATTAATATTCATGTATTTGCCTACTTTTGGGAGAAAAGGTGCCAAATCTTTTATACCGTCTGTTTTACTTGACATGCAAAAGTATTCAGACCACTTATTACATATAGTCATTTGACTTTAGACATACCACGCATTGCTTTGCTTCCAACCTGCAGTTTGCCTGTTTGGAAGCAAGATGGAGAAAATTCTTGTCCCTGAACAACTGATCCACTGAAGATGAGATCATTCTGATATGTCTAGGCTTGCTAACGTGCGAGTGTGAGCCAATGACCAACAAGTTAGAATGCAATTTTTGAAGAAGAAAACACAACATCATCAATCTTCCAAGAGAACTGTCTCTCCTCAATTTCCCATTTCTACGCACACATCATGAGGTTGATTTACAAGCAATTATTATTGGTGCTTAGAGATAACCAGGACCAAAATTATGCAGAGAAAAATATTTGAAAACATTTGAACACTGAAACATTAAAATAGAAACAAACCAATAAAACTAAGATGCTAGGATAACTTAAGTTAAGGTGACCATCTTTAATGACCAATTTCTGCATTATCATTTAATTCATATAATTAACAGATTTTCCTCACCAAACTAACTCGGACCCTACCAGTGGGGGAATATAACAGTCAAACTACTTCCAGTGATTTTCTGGTGCTATGCATGCTAACATTTCTTCATTTCAAATGGTGAAGAACATGAATTGGAAACTTTCTCAGAGCTGCTTTGATTTTGACTCTGCAACTTTGGCAGAAAAATTAGATACAGTTTTGGCTGTACGTCTGTCAAAAGTGACAATAATAAAGTGATGCAACTATGAGGAATTTCCTGCCAAGATTTCTACTTCTGTCCTTCTAGAGAGGATAGAAGCTTAGTTCACTAGGCCTGTACCATGTACAAGAAGCCGATCAATACCAGCTTACACTAAGAATTGGAAGTGGATTCAATTTTCTTGCCTTGGAAAGTATCATGTACAAGTTGTTGATGTCAATACTATGAGAGATAATTTCAGACCTCAGGCCCAATACGGAGTTAGGAAAGCTAACTGGATTAAAAACAGTGGATTTCTTTTAAAGTGCCAAATATGTCTTCCAGCTGATGAATTCTCTCTAGTCTAACAACCGTGATAAACTGTAGTTTCAGAATTACTGAGAATATTGAAATGGCCATTAAGAACATGTTTTAAAAACTTACAAATTTAGCTTATTTCTATTTCTGTCATTATGATCAAAGATTCAATCGGATCCAATTTGGGGATTATTTTAATATGGAAGACATAATGCTAAACATCAAAAAAATAGCCTGAATGGGTAACTCGCACTGTTAGTAAATATTTAGAGGTTGGAAAAGTTAGTTTTTTAAATTAAATTTTAATAAAAAGTTCTTGCCTTAATGCAGCCTAAGTGAGGAAATGAGTAAACCAGAGAGAAAAATCCTTGTGAAACAGGTATGGATTATTCATCCATTTTTTTTCTCTTTGACCCATTGCTGAAATGGAATTAGTTCCCAAACCATCTTCGCTAAAAGAAATCTACATTGAATATTCAAGAATCACTTGGTTAACAAAAAGGTTTAAGCAATTAATTTGCATTCAGAAGTGATTAGTGCGGGAGAATTTTCATCACTAATAGAGAATGGACTAATAGATCTGTGTATGACAGTCATATTGTACACAACTCATGCATTCTGCAGTTGACCATGAGAAACATCTACGTCTGTTTTTTTTGCTGTTAAACATTGATTAGGGTGGGCTGCAGGTAATAAAGCAATAGTGAGAGTCACCAAATGCAAAAATAAATGCTCCATTCATATAAATTTGAAAAATTACAGTGGAGCAAGCTGCATGTACACAAAGTGAGACCCCTTCATACTCAAAATAGAGGTGCCTCCTTTCTGCTCATTCATTCTTCCTACTCACCTGCCCTCTTCCCTTCCTTCATCAACCTCCCTATTAAAGCTGGCCACTCTGTCTCCTACTTACTCCATGCTTCTGTCTTCTCTATTGTCTGACCGCTTCCCTTTAACGAATATGGGATATCCCTAGCACCTTATCCAGATCTTTCACTTAATAATATCATAGATGTACCTTAACCTGAATTCCAATTTGCTAACCTTCCTAATCCTTCATTACTTTGGATTCCAAAAATCTTTCAACCTAACCCTTCAATATATTCAATGACTATGCATTCACAGCAGAGAAATCAAACAATTCACAATCCTCTGAGTGAAGAAATGTTTCCTTGTCTCAGTCCAAAGTCTATGCTCACTAATTGCTGGCTCTCCAGCCTGCGGAAACAGCCTCTCACCAATGTCTCTGCTAAACCTTCTCAAAACTTTCTATTGTCACATCCCTCTAAAGTGTAAACTTCAGAGTAATAAGGCACTGCTAAAAGGACAAGTCTCTTAGAATCTTCATCACATGCATTATTTTCTATTTAGACTGTTTTCTCTCTTCCCCAGTACATTGTGATCCTCCACTCATATCCTTTCTCTGCATTTTCAAGCTGTTTCTCAGATCTATTTCTCCTTCACCTTCTCCCGCTTGCAATTGCTTAGATTTTCCTGTAATGGTAAGATTGTCAACATACACTGTGATTTCGAGAACACAGAACATAAAACAATACAGCACAAGAAGAGGCCCTTCAGTCCATCATGTTTGTGTTGACCATGATGCCATTCTAGACTAATTGCAGCTGCCTGCAGATGGTCTGTATCCATTTATTCCTTGCCTGTTTATGTGCCTGTCTAAATGCCTCTTAAACATTGCTATCATATCTGTTTCAACCACCTCCCCTGACCGTGTGTTCCAGGCACGTAATATCCTCTGTAAAAATCTTAACTTTCACATCTCCTTTAAACTTTCCCCCTCTCACTTAGCATTTGGCATGTTCACTCTGGGAGAAAGACTCTTAAGTATTTACCTTATCCATGCCTTTCATGACCTTACATATTTCTGTCAGGTTGCCTGAAGGTCTAGGAAAAACAAACCAAGTTTGTCCAACCTCTCCTTATAGCTCATAAACTCCAAACCAGGTAGCATCCTGGTAAATCTTTCTGGATCCTTCTTATAGTGTAGCAGCCAAAATTGCACACAATATTCCAATGTGGCCGAACTAGTTTCATACAGTTGCAACCCGACTTGCCAACTTTAATTCTCAATGCCATGACCAATGAAGGCAAGCATGCTGTATGCCTTCTTGAACACCTTTTTCACTTGCATTTCCAACTTTAAGGGAACTATGGACTTGCACCCAAAAAACATTTTGCATATCAATACTCCGAAGGGTGATGTCATTTACTCTATACTTCCTTCTTACATTTGAACTCCCAAACTGCATCACATCACACTTGTCCAGATTAAACTCCTTCTGTCACTTCTTTGTCCAACTTTCCAACTGATTTATATCCTACTATATCCTTTGACAACCTTCCTCACTATCCACAACTCCACCAACTTTTGTGCATCTGCAAACTTGCTAGGCAGACCTCCTACATTTTCATTCAATTATTACAATCTGCCTTAAGACCAAGCCAATTTTGTATCAAATTACCAACTCACCATGGATCTAATGTGGTTTAATCTTCTGGACCAGCTTACAATGAGGGACCTTATCAAATGCTTTAGTAAAGTCCATGTAGCCTACATCCACCGCCCTATCTTCTTCAATCGTCTTTATCACTTCCTCAAAAAACTCAATCAAATTTGTGAGACAAGACCTTCCACGCACAATGCCATGCTGAAAATCACGAATAAGTCCACTCTTTTTCAAATATGAGTGAATCCTCCCTAAACTTCTTCTCTAATAGTTTCCCAAATGAAGGCTTACCAACCTCTATCCCTGGTACCCTTGATAAACAAAGGAACAACGTTGATTATTCTCCAATCTTATGAGATCTTGCTTGTGGCTAAAGAGGATACAATGATCTCTCTCAAGGCCCCAGCAATCTCTGCCCTTGGCTCCCTTATTATCCTTTGAAAATCTCATCAGGAGACTTGACTACTTTAATGTTTTTGAAGACACCCAATACCTCCTCCTTCTAAATATCAACATGCCCTGCAATATCTCCCAAATCTTACCATCATCTATGTCCTTCTCCTTGGTGAATACCAATGCAGGATACTCATTAAGGGCCTTCTCCACTTCCTCTGGCATTATGCATAAATTTGCTTTTATCCTTGAATAGACTTAGCCTTACTCTACCTACCCTCTTGCACCTAATCCATGTAAAAAATGCCTTGAGATTTTCCTTAATCCTATATACTAAGGAAGTTCCTTTTAGCCATCCTAATTCCTTGATTAAGTACCTTCCTGCTTCCTTTATATTCCTCAAAGGCCTTGTCTAATTTCAATTTCCTAAACCTTGCATCTCTCGTGTCATCCAGAATTCTCAAATCTTGCCATCTGCACCTTTCACTGTCACAGGAACATGCTCGTCCTGAACTCTGATCAACTGGCCTATAAAAGATTCCCATGTCAGATGTTGATTTACCCTCTAACAGTTGCCCCCAATCCAATTTCTCAATCTCCTGCCTAATGCTGTTGTGATTAGCCTTCCCTCAAGTTAGCACTTCCATCTGAAGACTAGTCTTAACCTTATCTATGACTATCGTAAAACTTATGGAGTTATGATCACTGTCCCCAAAGTGCTCCCCCACTGAAACTTCAATTACCTGGTGAGGCTCATTCCTCAAAACAAGGTCTAGTATGGCCTCATCCCTGGTTGTACTGTCTACATATTGTTTCAAGAAACTCTTCTAGATGCACCTCACAAATTTTGCTCTTCTAAGCCCCGGCACTGATGGTGTCCCGATCAATACTGGGGAATTTAAAGCCACCCACTACAAAAATCCTGTTGTTTTAACATCTTTCTAAAATCTGCCAACATATCTGTTCCCCTATCTCCCACCAGCTACTGGGAGACCTATGGTATCACAGTGACAGAGATCCTACTTTTTAACTTTCTACCTAAATTCTCATTGTAGGACCAAATCTCTCTCACTGCCAATGTTGTTAGTACCAATATGGATAATAATGTCTAGCTGCTCATGTTCACTTTTATAATGTCCTGTGCCTATTCAAAGACATCCTTGATCCTGGCACCAGACAGGCAAAACACCATCCAGGAGTCTCGCTCAGGGTCATAAAAACCCTTGACTATAGAGTCTCCTATCATTATCGCCTGCCTACATTTCAACCCTCCCTGCTGTACAAGACTGCTGCTGCTGTAGCTTCCCCCTGAAAGGCCATCGCCCTCTGCCCCTTCCCCACACAACAGTATACTTGTTTGAGACGGAAATAGCTATAGAATCATAGAGGTGTGCAGCATGGAAACAGACTCTCCCATCCAACTTGTCTATGCCAACTCACAGACGACTCCTGCACTGCCTACCTGCCTGCCCCTCCTGGCAGTCATCCATCTATCTGGCTGAACCTTTGGTGTGACTATGTTCCTCTCCAAAAAACATTCTGCCTCCAGCATATTTCTCAGTGGGACCAATTGCTGCTCCAACTGATCCATGTGGTCTGAGAGGAGATGTGGGTGGATGCACTTCCTGCAGACATCATTGTCATGGACATTTGGCTTCTCACTGATCTATTAAATCTCACAGGAGGAGCAAACCATTCCACTATCATTACTAGTCCGTTAGTAACTATTGGATTAAAAGAAAGGGAAAGACATCACCTTGCTTTACCTGAATGCTGCTCGGTCTCCTCAGCAAAACCTGATGCTCACCAAAGATTGCACTTTGACCTCAACAGCAGCATTTTGACATAATAACACCTTTCCAAAATAGCTGCTCCCAAAATAGTTCTATAGTTAGATGTTCTTCTTGTTGTTGAGCATTGAGTCCTCCACAATCCCCATCTCAGTCACTTTTCATTATAGTCCCCTACTATTCAATGACTGGTCTTGAAAACTTCCTTCATACTTCCTTGAATTCCTAAATAGAAGATAGCATAATGTGCAGATCAGAAATTCATAAATAGCATTTTAATTGTTCAATACATTGATCTGACATATTATTTTGCAATGGATTTGCCATCAGGGTAAAAAGCCGTAAGTTCACTTGATTCCAACTTTTCAAATAATTCTACCAGTTTGGGGTAACACAGGATTTTTTTTTCTAAATTATGAAAAAGGCTCACAAATTCTGTTCCTGTAGCAATAGATCCATTAATTAAATGAATTAGTGCACTGAAAGCCAACTTTTGTAACATTTAAACTTATTGGGTAAGTTTTTTTCAGTATCTCCAGAATCCACAAAACTTACAGCAACATAAAAAGACATTTTGTGCCTTTCTGATATTTTATCCCTTCCTTTAAACATACCTGTTATTAAATGAACCATAAAGCATTGGTAGCCAAGAGCATCTGCTGAGCTTATAAATTTCAAGCAAGTTGGCTTGAATCTGCAGAAGCTCAGAAATCTGTGCCTGTTACCGTTTTAAGAAATAATTAGCAATTGATCTAACTATTAGCAATTGGACTCTTCCATTTTATTTATAAATTCATAGATTTAAAATGGGACAGAAGCAAATGATTGGGCAGACTGGTGAAACTTTGATGTCAATTCAATCAAAGGATCATTATAGTGCTCAAGCTTAAATTAAGTGTTATTTTTCATGCACTATCGACAAGTATCAATTGATTAATTCTGCATATACCATCAATTTTATGGTATCCATTAAACCGTACTTATTGACTCATAAATCGCCTTGTTTGGATAAATTAGATTACTTACAGTGTGGAAACAGGCCCTTCAGCCCAACAAGTTCACACCGACCCTCCGAAGACCAACCCACCCAGACCCATTCCCCTACACCTAACACTACAGGCAATTTAGCACAACTTTGGACTGTGGGAGGAAACCAGAGCACCTGGAGGAAACCCACGCAGACACGGGAAAATGTGCAAACTCCACACAGACAGTTGCCTGAGGCAGGAATTGAAGCTGGGTCTCTGTCATTGTGAGATAGCAGTGCTAACCACTGTGCCACCCACATGTGTTAAAGATATTTAACAACATTAGCAGTATAAACATTTCTGGCAGAGCCGGACACTCTTATGCTCAGCTAATACAAATGGAATATTTAAATAACTATTGTAAAAGTTCTATGTGGCTGAATAATGAAGGGGGTTCACTCTTCCAAGAACACCAAGGAATGCAAAGGTAGCTGCTGGCATATTTTCTCTTCTTTGGGGTTTTGTTTCATTGCTTACCAGATCTCTCTGATGATTGCCAGGAAAGCATATTAGCTTGATGCTAACAATTCGCGATGGGATCCCTATGTCTGACCCCAGTCAGACTGAACATTGCCTACTTACCTTTGGAGGGTTTTTATTGGGTGAAATTCAAGGCCAGGATCCTTTCCAGCTGATAGTGGAGCTCAGGAATTCATGCAGTCAGCATTGGGCTGGATGAGTACTGAGACCATGCTGCATTCTGTGGTTTTAAATATCCTTAAACCATTTTGAAAGCTGCTGCAGGAGGGTAAAAAATATAAAGTAAGTGAGGGGGGAGCTAGGGTGTCAAATGGATGAAGGAAGTAGGGCAGCAAGTAAGTAGGTGAAGGTTTAGGATAGGTTGAAAAGCATTGGGTTGGTGTTTGATGGTGCGGGTTTAATTAGGAGGTTGGTTGGATCAGTTCAGGTCAGGAGGAAGTTGGAAGGGTCACTTTGGTGTGGAGTGTGTGTAGGTGAGGAGGATCAGGTCCTGGGGGTAGCAGGGTGGAAGGGACGTGTTGGAGAGGAGTCACATGTCAAGGTGTATGAGTGTTGGGTCCAGGTTATGGGATGTCAGGTCCAGGGGGGAATGTATAGGAGGAAGATGTGAGGTATGGACATCAATTGAGGAGTTGGGGATGGGAGTCTGAGGAGAGTTGATGGTAGAAATTTGTGTGTTAGCATGGATGTAAGGTCCAGGTTGATTGCGGGTCAGTTCAGGGAGGGTATCAATCCAGGGGGAGATCAATATGGACTCAAGGTTTGGATAGGTAGGAAGCTGTCATCGGGGAAGTCAGGGATTGACTTAGGTGATGGTTGGGTCTGGTGTGGAGGAAGGTGGAGGGGTGTCCAGTTAATATAGGGATATGTCAGCCTTAAACGCAGGAGTCAGTTTTATAGTTAGCCAGGGGTTAGAGCATGTTTTATTTCCTCCATCTTTTTTCTGGTTAACTATTTAAGTTAGAAAGTCAGAACCATTAAAAGTGTCCCATTCAGACGCAGGGCTGGGGAGTTTCTCAGAGAATCCCAGTCACTAGATAATTGTCCATTAGAAATTTCAATTATCTGCGCAATTCCTGCATCAGGATTTTCGAATGGTCCTAATGTATAACTCCTGACTACACTGCCGCAATCACTATCCTCCGATTGGATAATACAGCAATTGGCTACAACTGCAACAGGTCCACATCAGCAACCAGGCAGGCAGAGAGAAGGTTGGTCTTCACTCACAAAGCTTCAATCGAAAGACACAGTGAGCTGCATCTTCCCCACCCCTGGACGATGAGGACCATAGCGAGTAAAATCCTTCAAATATCCTCCATGATTAGAGCAAAAACCCTTATTTTCCAACCAAGTGTTGATCTGCAAGATGAGATTCTTGCCAGTGAGTGGTGAGAGGCCTATTTGCATGAATTAGCTTGCATTAATTTGCAGTTTAACATTTTTCCACCCATCAGATAGAAATGAACAGTGACAATTCCCAACTTGAAAGACTGAGTAGTTACTGATGACTCTTGCTGGTCAAGGCTCTGCCAGAACTCCAGCCTAGGCCCCAGGCACCATCATCTCAGGATACATTCCATGGGCAGTGATTACACACTGCATCGAAAACACAACTTGGAATCTGACATATACCAGCTTCACCATCATGACACATCCCTAATCTACTTCCATTTTGGTAGGCATGTCAATGCTTCATTTCAAAGTGCAATGGTACCTTCCATTGGAAGGCTGCTGCCAGGACATTGCCCACATGCACCCAACTCACTATTGGATCATAGCATGAGGAGCCCTGAGACACACTCTCTTAGCATGCACTCACTTTGCAGACATTAACTATTCACAGCATCACTGCCTTGCCTTGTCATATCAAGTGTGCCTTGTTGCATTTTACCCCTCAGCCAGAACATAAAGGCTGATATACTTTTTGGAGCAGACAGAAAGCCAGCCAGCTTGTCATGGAAGTCAGCAGTGAACAGTCAAGGGATGGACATGTTGCTGTACATTACCACTCTCCGGAATGCGTGCCAGCTGTAACAACTGAATAGCCATATGTCAAGGTCTAATAGGAATATCCCACAGTTCAGTCAAGGGACGGAGCTTCAGCCTGGGGTTAGCAGTACAGTAGGTCAAGAGCAGCCTCTGAGATTTGACTAGGATTCTGACACAGTCAGTCTGCTATTTAGCATTCAGGTTCATGGTGTTGGTACTTCTACAGTTTAGGGAGTGGGCCATGGTCAACCCTACGGTCTGTTAAAATCAATCGAGGGAATCACAACTAGTCAGTCAGGAAACAGCACCAAGATCAGTCGGGGGTTTGGTCAATGTTCAGATCTTTCTGCCTCAAGGGAATGCTCATGGTTGGTGCTGAGGTTCTGCGACTAAAAGTTGAGTCAGAATAATCAGGGCCATTATTGCAGGAGGGAAGCTAAAAAAAAACTCCACACTGAGCAGGAGAGGCACGGTTCTAAAATGCAGAGGGGATAAAAGTTGTGAAGGGGGAGCAACTCAATAAATAAAGCTGAAAAATGACACAGCATTAAAAGGAAAGGGGTAATGAAAAAAGGGTGGGTCAGCTACAGTCTGCATCACTCTGGGGGCACATTAGACTACTATATCTGGCATGTTGACTCAATATGACTGGGGTTCTGGAGATAAAGTGGGAGAATGAAGAGTTAAATAAAGGGGTTGATGCGAATGTGGGGAAGTTCAAAGTCAAATGGAATGACAGAGTGGGCTACCAAGAAGGGAGTATGAACATTTTGGCTCTCACCAAGGCGAAGAGGCTGAGCCTGGGAGACTCATTATGTGAGAAGTGATCGCTCTTTCCTTTCATAGTGCTGTCAGTTATATGTGTGCAATGGAGCTGGAAATGGCTGCAACCAGACCCAGAGATGGTGGGATCAGTGTGGAAGGGAGCTTCACATTCAAGCAGCCCTTCAATTGGCAATAACATTGCATAGATATCCAGACAGTACAGGTGAAGGATACCTGTGTGCACTACATGCTGTATGTGAACCTTCGGAAATAACCTACTGAGTAGAATCCAAATCCTAACCACAAGCACTATCTCAACCATAACAGAAATCAATTTCTCTCATGGCTGTGATACAGAATGTATCAACAGCCAGTTACCAATTTAGCAAGCGTGTTTCACGTTCCCATTGCCTGCAGATGGTACACGAGATATTCACTTCACAGCTCGGACAGTAAAACCTTGTGTAGCGCTAAGGTGGGCTGGGTTTTCACCCTCAATCTTGCAGTTGCAGCTGGACAGACATTCACTCATACCTGATGATGGAAAGTAAACATGAAGAAATGTGATAATGTATTTGTAATTCAATGACACCCATTTCACCTATGTGCCTTCAGGTGGTCTTCCTCTTTCTTTCCCTCCCACTCTCTTTTGGTGAAATCCTCAGGTTCTCAGCTGAGCTGGAGGAAGCCTTCTCTACAGTGAAGCCCGTTGGTCTTGGGAGTTTTCGTTGAGGACCTTAATGCCTAGAAGGCGCCGGCATGCTGGAAGTGTCCTACCCAGAGGTAAGGCACTCTCTTCAGCTTGAACTCCCACAAGATTGAGGGTGGCGTCATGGTGGAAGAGTTGGTGAGAGTGAATAGAGGAAGGTGTTGCACATAACAGTGAAAGTGTAGAGGATGAACTTTTGTGAGGTGATAAAGAGATAGTACTTGCAGTTAACTTCGAGTCTTTCCATTCTGCTAGTGCACTTGTAGTGTAGAACTGCTGGGGAAAAGCAAACCACTTGAACTGTTGGGTAGATGGCTTGTGTGCTCTATCAGATACTCTCAAGTTCACTTCTACACATTTCCATTGCCATGTTAACATGTTTAGTGCCTTCCTGTATGACTGTATTGTATTCAGGAGGAGAGACAAGTCCGATTGTGGTAACTACAGAGAAGTCTTTCTGCTCTTATCAGTGTTCACATTAATCACATCCATCTACTTAGCTTTGCTTTTTCCAATGCAAGGTTTTAAAAATTTACTAATTATTTAATAGTTTAAATTTACAAATTGTTTCCTGTTGTGTTGCTATGCTGATGAAATTGTACAATATTCATATGATAAATTATTACAGCACAGTGCTTCGAAAGGATGACTTCTCTTTTGAAAGTTTGTTTAGTAAGGTTAGATCACATGGGATCCGGGGGCCAGCCAATTGGATACAAAATAAAAACCGAAAGAATTGTGGATGCTGTAAATCAGAAACAAAACAGAAGTTGATGAAAATACTCTGGCAGCATCTTTGAAGAGAAATCAGAGTTAACATTTTGGGTCTGATGACACATCCTCAGAACTCAGGGTCACTGGACTCAAAACATTAACTCTGATTTCTCATCACAGATGCTGCCAGACCTGCTGAGCTTTTCTGTTTTTGTTTGCAATTGGATACAAATTGGCTGGAAGGTAGGAGGCGGTGGGTGGTGGTAGAGGGTTGTTTTTCAGACTGGAGGCCTGTGACCAGCCGTGTGCCACAAGTATCAGTGCTGGGTCCATGCTTTTTTGTCACATATATAAATGATTTGAATATGAATATATGAGGCAGGGTGAGTAAGTTTGCAGGTGACACCAAAATAGGAGGTGTATTGGACAGTGAAGAAGATTATCTCAGAGTACCATGGGACCTTAATAAGATGGGCCAATGAGTGGGAGATGGAATCTAATTTAGCTAAATGTGAGGTGTTGTCTTTTGGTAAGGCAAACTAGGGCAGGACTTATACAGTTCATGGTAGGGCTCTGGTGAGTGTTGTTGAACAAAGAGACTTAGGTGTATACTTCCTTGAAAGTGGAGTCACTGGTAGGCAGGATGGTGAAGAAGGCTTTTGGCATGCTTGCCTGTATTGATCAGGACATTGAGTATTGGAGTTGCAGCTGTACAGGACATTGATGGGCCACTTTTAGAATACTGTGTACAGTTCTAGTCACTCTTCTATAGGAAGGACGTTACTAAACGTGAGAGGGTGCAGAAAAGATTTACAAGAATGTTGCCAGGACTGGAGGATTTGCATTATATGGAGAGGCTGAATAGGCTGGGGCTTTTCCCCTTGGGTGACCATATAGAGGTTTATAAAATCATGAAGGGCATGGATAAAGTGAATAGCCAAAGTCTTTTTCTTAGGGTGGGGAGGTTCAAAGCTAGGGCCAAAGGTTTAAGGTGTGGGGAGAAAGATTTAAAAGTGACCTGATGGGTAACTTTTTTTCACGCAGAGGGTGGTGCGTGTATGGAATGAGCTGCCAGAAGAAGTGGTGAAGGTGAGTACAATTATAACATTTAAAAGGTACCTGGATGGGTACATGAATAGGAAAAGTCTAGATGGATACAGGCCAAATGAATTAGGTTAGATTAGGATGCCTCATCAATGTGGACGAGTTGGACTGAAGGTTCTGTTTCCGTGGTGTATGACTTTATGACGCGATCAGTCAGTAAATTGAAACTTTGATGATTTTGCATTCTGCTTTGCACATAGCTGCCCTCTGGTGGTACATTGAAGCAGAACACACCTGTTTCACAACATTTCCACTCAGCTTGCCTAAAATAGGGTGATTTGCCTCAAAATGTTCCCATTCTTTCTGTTCTCAGAATGGAAAGAAACTGCATCAGAGATGAAACAAACATACAATTAATCCTGGTGAACAAAAGGTCACTGAAATTGAAAGGTTAACTGTTTTTTTTTCTCTCCACAGTTGCTGCCAGACCTGCTGAGTTTCTTCAGCCTTTTCTCTTTTCATAAAAGCCAATGCAGATTTGCATTTTTGAAAACTTTACATGAATCAAACAAAATCTAAGAAACCATAATAGGGCTCACTCTGCAACAATTTTCTAAAACTCCCATTTGTAACCTGAGACAGCAGCACCAATGGTGCTTACGGGGAATAATGCACACATTTTTCAGAAACTTCACATAATGGCAGATAGAAAATTAAATACAGAAGCCCAAAATTATGTTGAGATGCTCTGCTTTGCAGTTTGCTAATTGAAAGTGGCATTTTATCATAGTTGATTGTAAAATCATTGTCTTTCTGTGGTAAATCTGAACTGAACTTGCCAAGGAAATCTAAGTCTTATCCATTTCAGTCTACATAACACTATAATATGTTCAGCATTCTGTCGAATACTGCAAATTAACTACTACAACCGTAGAGTGCAATTGCTTCAGGGTTTAACTGTTGATGCAGAAGTTTAAAAAGTAACGTTTTATAAGAAGATTTTTTACTTGTTCTTTTCCCTTACTTTCCTCTAACTTAATCTAAACTTTTTCTCACTATTTATCTTTCTGTATCTGACACACAATTCACCCACTTTAATTTACTTGTATTTCCCAGTTTTGTGTTGTTTAATTACCTATCCTTTACTCTGCTTAAAGAGATAAATTGTTGCCTTGGATTAATTCGAATAATCTCAATGGGCTTCCCAACTCATGTGTTGTTCAGCCTTTTAAACTTGTTATACATGGCAAAGTGGATCCTAAGAACTATTCAATGTCTTACGTATGCCACAGTGCAAATAAATCAGCTGTTACATCTCAGTCACATGGATATCATTACAGTATGCCTGTCACTACATAAAACATGCATTTTGGCTCTTGAATTACTTTCAGCAGGAAATTATAGAACCAGAAAGACTGGAGAGACACAGTTTAACATTTCCTACCAATGTTTTTCAACAATCCCTAATTCACTGAAACTTCAGGGGAGGAAAGACTGAAGGTCTCATGATTTATTTGAAAGTAAATTCATCACAAAAGTAAGGTTGTTGTGAGAAAAGGGCACATGGTTCTTCCAGCCTTTCACTCACATCTCACTCCAACCTCCACAAAAAAAGAAAGACTGGGTCCCTTTCACTTCAACAAGTCTTTTAGATTAGATTACTTACAGTGTGGAAACAGGCCCTTCAGCCCAACAGGTCCACACCGACCCGCCGAAGCACACCCACCCAGACCCATTCCCCTACGTTTACCCTTGCACCTAACACTACAGGCAATTTAGCATGGCCAATTCACCTAACCTGCACATTTTTGGACTGTGGGAGGAAACCCACTCAGACACAGGGAGAATGTGCAAACTCCACACAGTCAGTTACCTGAGGCGGGAATTGAACCCAGGTCTCTGGCGGTGTGAGGCAGCAGTGCTAACCACTGTGCTATGGTGCCGCCAACAAAGATAATTCTGTGCTCTTGTGTAACATAATAAGGAATAAAAATCAAAGCACTCAAAAAGCTCAGTAAGTCAGGAAGCATTTGGGGAGCATCGTGGCTCAGTGGTTAGCACTACTGCTTCACAGCACCAGAGTCCCAGGTTTGATTCCAGCCTTGGGTGACTGTCTGTGTGGAGCTTGCATATTCTCCCTGTGTTGATGTGGGTTTCCTCCAACAGTTTAAAGATGTGTAGGCCAGGTGAATTGGCCATGCTAAATTGCCCATAGTATTAGGTGCATTAGTCAGAGGGAAATGGGTCTGGGTGGGTTACTCTTTGGAGGCTCAGTGTGGACTTGTTGGGCCAAAGGGTCTGTTTCCACACTTAAGGGAATCTAATCTATGAAGAGAGAATAAAATAAACATGTCAGGATGTAAATCTTAAAATGGTTTCTTTCTTCAGATGCTGCCAGACCTGCTAAATGCTTTCTGTTTTATCTCAGAGTTCCTCATCTGCATTTTGTATGAGAGTAAATGCAAAGTTGTCTAGTATTAGAAAAATCTGGAAGGTCTATTCAACTAGACCAAAAAATAAATGGAAATATTCATGTTATTATCAAGGTACAATTTTGAAGTGATAAATTCCTGAAAATAAATATGTGCATAGTTCCTTGAAAGTGGAGTCGCAGGTAGACATGGTGGTAAAGAAGGCATTTGGTATGTTTGCCTTCATAGGTCATAACATTGAGTCTAGGAGTTGGGACATCATGTTGCAGTTGCAAAGGACATTGGTGAGGCCATTTTTGGAATACTGCATACAGTTCTGGTTGCCCTTCTATTGGAAGGATGTTGTTAAACTTGAAAGGATGTAGGAAAGATTTACAAGGATGCTTCCAGGACTGGAGAGTTTGGGTTATAGGGAGAGGGGGTTATTTTCCTGAAATGTCAGGGGCTGAAGGCTGACGTTATAGAAATTTATAAAGTCATGAGGGGCATGAATAGGATGAATAGCTAAGATCTTTTTCATAGGATAGGGGAGTCTAAAACTAGAGGACATGGGTTTAAGATGAGAGGGGAAAGATTTGAAAAGGACCCAAGGGGTAACTTTATCACACAGAGGGTGATGTTGTCTAGAACAAGCTGCCAGAGGAGGTGAATACAATTATAACATTTAAAAGGCATCTAGACATGTATATAAGTATGTAGGGTTTAGAAGGATATAGGCCAAATGTTGGCAAATGAGACGAAGTGAGATTGGGATGCCTGGGTGATGTGAATGAGTTTGACCAAAAGTCAGATTTTGTGAAATATATCTACCTCTAACACAATAAGAGGAAGACTCAATTTCATGTTTTATTTTACTGGAATAAAAAAAATCCTCAAGATTGTTATTAGAGTAAAATATAAATGGTCCTTCGATGTTTCTATTCACTTCTTACATCAATCAGAATTAGACTCTGAAAAAGAAAAGGACACCAACTCAAAATGAAAATACAGATTTTCTCCATAAAATGAGTACAGTTTACAATGACATTGTGCATACTTTGCTTTTATTTAGTTCTAAATATATTGCTTTTAATTCACATATCATGGAAAATTCCAATTCTAGTCAAAGGTATTGATTATATAATAACCAACTTTGGAGCAGTCACTGTATTGACTCCCAAATGATAATGCCTGATGAAAATGATGACCTAACTCTTGATGGCAAACACTGTAATTACATTCTAGGGCCAGTCTGATCTGCAGTGCACCAGGATGCTGTTGATGATGAGCAATGCAACTTGGCTTATTTGTGGAAATTGAAAAGACAACTAGTTAATGGCAGTGAGGATTCATTTCAAACAGCTTCAGGTATGTTCAATCTAGGTGGAAGACTTTAATTTGGACAGCCATCTGGAACCTAGTAACAACTTTTAAATTATTTCAGTTTATGGGGAGGTGATGATCTGGTGGTATTATCTGGACTGTTAATCTAGAGACCCAGGTAATGTTCTGAGGACCTGGGTTTGAATCCTGGCATGGCAAGAGGTGGAATTCAGCAAAAGTCTGGAATTAAGGCTCTACAGATGATCATGAATCCATTGTCAATTGTTGGAAAAACTTATCTGGTTCACTAATGTCCTGTAGGGAAGAAGACTATCATCCTTATTGATCTAGCCTTCATATTTTCCAAACCTGCAGCAACATGTTTGACTGTTAACTGCCCTCTAAGCAACTAAGGATGGCAATTAATGCTGACAATGAATTTTAAAAAAACCTAGAACTGCCTAAATGGACACTCAGTATTCTACACCGAGGTGGATGGTGTACACTTCATATCAGATCAATAACACATGGATTTTTCACCTGCTTATTTAGATCTGAACAGGCTGGTAAGTTCCTAAATGTGTCAAGATGTTAATTTCACCAAATACAACTGCGTTTCAGAAAACTTCCGGTTTTGCAATATCACACCTGGTAGGGTAACTTTTCAATCCGTAGACAAGTTATCACTCAAAGAGAAAAAAAAAACAGCAAAACTTGCAAGTAGGGAGTTGATGGATCAAGATAATTATCTCCGATTGATCAATTGAGTTTAGTGCAACCTATTTTTCCATTTGTTACTAATTCGATTAATTAAATGTAAACATACTGTCGCCTTTTCAACAGCATTGCCAATCTAAAATCCTAGCTGATTTCCTATTATTGCTGCAGCACCACTGTTAACAATGCAGCACCCTTTAAAAAATTGATGCTGGCTTTATTGTCCTCCATTGTTGCAGTATTATTTAGGGATGTGGCCTGAGTCCTGGCCAATGCTCTTTAAGGACCCAGCTCACCGCCGGGGTGCCCTTCAGAACTGGGTTGGTTCCCACTGCTGCGGCACTCTTTTGAGGACCCAGTTCTGAATTGTTTTTTGTTCAATGCTGCAGCCCTATTCGGCTTCTCAGTACTTTGGCCTGTGTATTAGCATCAATGCAGTATATCTCCACAGCCCCTTGGGACTGTAGTATCAGATACTGAACAAATGCCAAGTTTCTGGCGTGATATCTACGTTTAACAAATCTCTGTTGTGGGACGGAGCTGACAGCATGTGGCTGTTTGTTTTTGTTTCTGTCTACACTGTGACGGTGTGATTGCAGAGTCAAACAAACAACCATTCATGGCAGTTACTGCAACCTGGGATTTCAGTGAATCGGTGGGAGACTTTAGCGATCCCAGGCAAATCTTTTTTTTTAACCATCTGTTAGTGATTGTCACGTTCAACTCCCTTTACTAGCGTCTGTTTTATAGGATTGAAATACGAGTAAAATATAATTCCTGCAAACTGAATAACTTGCAAAAGAATTTATAATTTTAACTTTTACAATGGACACCTTGAGCAAAATACAGGTTCCGAATTATCCCTCTTATTTGCGACAATCTGGTCAACAAAACAAGATCTCATCCGTGGATACTTTTCTTTAACTAACCGAATTCTTTCACAATCCTAATGTTTGTACGAGTGTATTTCTTCGTTGTTCCGGAGCTTGTCTGTCAACATATTTACCGCTCCGGGTGTCACGTTTGCTGCTCAACCAATTAAAAACCGCAAAGCCACCTGTTTTAAATGGTTTCGATTAATCGGTGCGGGGTTTACAATCTGAACAATCCGAACTACAGCTTTACCTGGTTCGAGTCCTTGAAGAGCGACATCTACTGAGTAGGTCTGTAGAGTGTTGTACAGATTTAGTCTGCACTACCATTACAGAACACCAATTGGTTGGTAGACGCGCTACCCGTGTATACTCCTGTAACTGGAAATGATTGGCACTGCTGCATTAATTATAAATGAATATATTAAGAGGGAATGGATGGAGATCGGGAGTGGGGTGTAGGAGTAAGGGGCAAGTTTTTGGCGGTTGGGGAATGGCATTTGAGTGGGTTTGTGAGGTACATGGTTAAGTGCAGTTGTGAAGAGTCATATGTTTAGGAGGTGAGGTGAATAGGGTTATGAATGGGGTGTGATGCAGTGGAGATGTGTGTTGAGTACAGAATTCGGGACAGAGGGTAAGATACGGGGTTAGGGATGGCGTGTGTAGGGGAGAGTGAGTGATGGGGTATGTGAGATATACTGCTGGTGGTGGGCAGGGTGCGTGTATTGAGGGCAGGATGTGTATGATATTGAGTTTGTGTGGTGATGGTAGGGTTGGAGGAGGGTTGATGTGCGGGGTATACAGGCAGGAATATGGTTATAGGGTTCAGGTAGGTGGTGTGGGGGCTGTGTGGTGTGTAGATTAGGGCCAAGGGTTTATATGGTATCAGGTTGGGGAGTAAATTTAGGTATGTGGCTGTGAGATTATAGGAGCTGGGGTCATATGGAGTTTAGAACTGAGGACATTTAAGTGCCTAGCACATTGCTGTGGGTCTAAAGTCACATGTAAATCAGATCAGTGCAGATATAGGGCTATAGTTACTTCTGGGCAGATAGGGTTAGGTGAGGGATATGTCTGAGGTACAAGGTTAGGAGCGGGAGTATACGGTTTGACGTGGGGCAGGCTGGGTGGATGGAGACGGGCTATACAGTTCACTTTTTTTTCTCTGTGAGACGAACACTTGCCCAGAGATCCAACCTTTAAACGGAAGTGTGGAATTTCCAATTGGTCACAGCAGTAGCCCTTCACTGGGAGGGGACATCCACGAGATGGAGCTGCCAATGGTCGAACTCAAGTTTCCTGCTTGAAAATCGCTGAAGAGTCTGGTATTTGGAACAGACTGATAACCTGGGCTAAAAATAATGGGCGCTGCAGTCACCAGCAAACTATTCACAGTTTGATGTTTGCCATTTATTTAATACAACGTTTGCCTAGTCCCCATAAGACGAGCAACTCGGGTAAATTAAAGGCAGTTAACTCAGTAGCAAACTGATCATTAATCTTTACATCAAATCCAGACCAGCTCCGTGATTCGTCGGATAAGTGCGTAATACACATGTTGGCACTGACTGCTTTTATTCAGTTCCTATTAATGAACCCGAATCATGCTCACATATTCTGGCGGAGTTGGGTGATGGCGGATCATGGACACTGGCGCGACGCGGGCTCCTGTGAACCACTAAACTTGCTATAAGTCCAGTCCACATTCCGCCCTTTTCCCCAAGATGGCTGGGACTCAATATATAGTGGGATACATGGACATGACTTTGAAAGTGTCAATTTCTCTATTGTTGGCATTTCTAGGGACCGATTGAAAATTATGCCCAACCAGATTTGAAATCATAGTCATAATCTCAGTACGCAGCATAGTGAAACTCTCCAACACGCAAACACCTTGTTCACTCCTGCACTGCGCTCCCGATTTACATCTCTCAGCAGGTTTTAGATCCGATACTTTTATCCGAAAAGTATTGAAGAAGCTCAGCAGGTTTGTGGAGTGAAGCCGTTAACGTTATGACTCTCAGATGCTGCCAGACCTGCTGAGTGTCTCCAGCACTTTCTGATTTTGTTCCAGGTCTCCCGCATCTGCAGCATTTCACTTTTAGTTTAGTCGAGTCTTAAGCACATGGGAACTTAACGCTTTATTCCGCCGATAACACGGGGGCGAAGGTCAAAATTGCTCAATCTCTGCTGACCTCTGCGTGTCCTTCTTAACCCTATAGGAGTGAGGAACCTCTAACCCAAGAATATCTGGGAAACTCCCGAAGACTTTGCAAGTTAAACTAAACCCGAATGTTACCAAAACGAAATTGCTGGAAAAACTCAGCCGGTCTGGTAACATCTGTGGAGAGAAAGCAGAGTGATGTTTAGGGTCCAGTGGCCCTTCAGAACTCGCCCGCATGTCGCTGGCAACACCCTGTTCTCAATTAACATCCACAGGGAGAAGTTATTTTAAGTTTCTGGAGAAGTTCGCCAGTTTCTGTCTTCCCAAATGCAGATCCCAGCTTTTTTCCAGCTGTTTGCCTTTTAAATAGAGGGGGAGGGCTGTGAGGGAATAAGGATGAACCGAATTGTCGCCCGGAATCAATGAAAACAAGACTAATCTCTCTTTCGTAAAACGCCCAGGGAGAGGGTACACCGCGATACAGGAGGATCCGTGTCGAACTGGACGGGAGGTTCTCTGCGCTGCCCCCCTCTCTGTCTCCAGCACCAGTGGATCCCAGACTTATCACAATCCTCCTTTCCACTGAACCGTGCGCTTTATTTTCAGGGACTCTCCGGGTTATAAGACAAGCGTAAAGCGGCTCGCTCGTGAACCTATTCCGAGGGGGAAAGAGAGGACACTTTTCTGGATGTACCGTGGAGAGAGAGAGAGAGAGAGAGGCGCCTGATTTCCAGCACCAAGAATTGTTTATCCCGAAGAGCCAAAGGGCGGTATTAGTCAGCATGTGCGAGATGGTTTTAATGGAAACCAGGCTGGGATAATATTTACTTACACATTTTTTTCCCCCTGTTGTTGGTGTTTCTAATTTGCCATGCACACTGACGCAGGCGTGCTGGCGAGATTTCCGCAGTCCTTAGGAGCCCGCAGTTATACGGAGTTGATGGCAAACGGCGCGGAGACCGAGTCAGAGGCGGCAAGGAAACAGCTAGATCATGGGGAAGAGCGCCTCGGCTTTCACCTCCTGATCCTCTGTGCCCCCCTGCCCCAACTCGAATAATGTCAGCGAGCTCGAAACAGCCGGAGGGCGCAGCCTGCAAGGCAAAGGTAAAGGAGCAGATCAAGACTATTGTAGACGATTTGGAGTTAGTCCTGGGCGATTTAAAGGACGTGGCTAAAGAACTTAAAGAGGTAAGGAATGGTTAAGGGAGTTGCGGGGGAAGGGGGGGGGGTAGCCAAAGAAATTCTGCTTTATGCTTGAAATGCCAAAGGAACATCGATCCATTTTCAACATTTGTTGAGTGTGCGGAACTGCGAGAGGGAGCAACCAACTACTGGAACATCTGCTCTCTCAGTAAATGCTGCCCAACTGCACCAGATTCCAGACAGCTCCAGACATTTTGCAACTTAGAAAGGCCCTTTTCTCTCCCCATCAGGGAGAACTGACATGTTCCGATCTAGACGATTACACAATTCCCAGCCCCCGGGAGGCTTTCCCTCCCTGGGTTGGAGAACAGACAGGCGCCTGTTTCAATGACAAGTCACCCCCCCCCCCCCCCCCACCCCCTGTCAGTCCGCCCGCGCGCGCCAGGCAAAACATACACATACTTCATAACAACTCGTCTTCCCAGTGAGACATTGGTGCACTGCCTTGTTAGCCCTCAAGAGTAACGGGATACTCACTTTTAGAATGAAATATATGTCTACCAAACTGCCAATGTCACTCATTGATCTAGTAATGAACTTATCAAATTCCATAATTTATCGCACTGTCCACGGGGGATTAGCTGAATCAGAAATATTGTCAAGAATTTGAATTGTGTGTAATTCTATCTGTAATAGTTATACATATGAATTTAGTTCACGTAAATGCATAGCCAGTTTGATTTATAACTCTCCTTTAGAAGGCAGTATTCCTGCATAAATTAATTTCGTTTACAAATCTAAAACTCATTCTTCAGTGTGAAATACACTGGAGTAGCTGTACTCCCAGAGTCTCGGCGCGCTCTGAAACAATCCTGATTAGTTACATAACATTCTCATATTAAGCTGCCACAATAACGTCAGTATTCTCTTGCTGCGTCCGGAGTCGGGGCGTTGGATTATTTGAGTTGACAAATGACAAGGTGTATTCCTGTCGCTAATCCTTTAGTCATTTTCGCAACCATTGAATATGGATTAATTACTTGACAGCCTTTGATTCACTTTACTACCACTCCTGTTCACAGCACAAAAAAAATAAACAAATGCTGAATGTAAAGTCAGTAAGTATTAATGAATCAAAATGCTGTCCACTTGTGCATTTGCTGTTGACACTGTTATCCAAATCCTTTCGTGGTCCTTAAGAGGATTATTTTTGTGTTGGTCCGATTGATTCAATACATTGTCCTTGTCATAGGAAACAACACATGTCGTGAATGTTTGAATAAAGAATGTTTAGGAACTAAATGTGTGGTGTCTGGAGTTGGTTTCGCGACCACGTGCAATTTTTTTCAAAAAATGAAAAGCCCGAACCGTCAACAGACCCAGCCACATCTGTAGTTCATTGCAGACTAGATATTCTTTCGCAGATGTATATTTCCAGCATCTGTAGTCCTCACTTTCTCCAGGATGTATATTTGGTCCGCTATTGTCCCAGTTTTCTTCTGCTTTTTAAAATGGGCGTGAAAATATGTTTACTGTGGGTCAGGGATGAGCAGAATTCAAAACAACAGGCCTGTGACAATTACAGCAGGAATGTTACAGCTGCAAGTCATTGTGTGGGCAATAACACGTAGCTGTCATAAAAGGACATGTTATGAATTTACTAAGGACCTCGAATGTTTTGTGTGCATAAACATACTTGAAGCAATTGCGATGGAGTGGAATTATGTGCCTCCTGTAAACTTAAGTTCCTTATTGGTAAACTGATTAAGCTTTAATGCAAAATATTTAGCATTTATGCTATTTTCATTGATTAATATAAGCTATAATATCTTCTGCCATTCAGTAAATTAATTAAGGATGTTACAATTTGGGAATTCACATTTACTAGGATTTATTGTTTATTGTTGCTTGCAGTGACCTTTCCACAGGCACAATAAAACAAAAAGACAATACAGTGCAAAAACATTGTTAATCACTGAATAAGATATTGCTAACACTTTGGGGTTGCTTGTCTTCAATATTGTTTTGATTGAAGTCTATGGAGTACTGAGTAATCAGCGCTGTGCTAAACTCATCTTGTACGTTAGATACATGAAGTGTCCTGGGACATTTTATGACTAAAAGATGTTATATCAACTTTTTATTGTGATAGTATATAGGTGGCTGATTTTTGAGAAAACAGTTCTCATGGGCTTAGACTTATTTCATGATGCAGCCAAGAATTTTGAACTTCCTTTCACCAAAGATTATATAAATTAAAATGAGTTGTGTTTAAAAAAGGACAGCAAAGTATAATTATCAGAATATCATTAAAAAATGTATGTTGTTCATTGCTCAAAACAATTTACTTTGAATTTGCAACTTCTCTAATTCTCTGTGCTAAGATTCTCAAGATGGAAAGGAAACCACAGGTATAACAGATTAGGTACTTCTTATTAACTTGGTTATGTTCCTGCTGTCTTTTTCAACACTGAATGTGTTTACATTTAGTGTTGACATTTTGTATCTGAAATCATCTTAAAATAAATATTAGATGCGTTCCAGCAGCAATATATTTTACTGAGCCAAATTGTAGTTAATTATTTATCATACATAATAATAAAGATTTTCTTCAAATTTTTCAAATACTGCAAATGCAACACTGGCTTTTACCTCCAAAAGCTGTATATATTATCTAGCATAAAGATCCTCTGTATATTTACGGCTGTTTCAACTCCAGGTTAAAAACATTGCGAATTTCCATTAATCAAACTCATCTTTATGCTTCAGGTCATGGTAACTTAATTCTGTAATTAGACTGACAAAAATGATTCCATTTAAATATCTTTTGCTTAAAACCTATCCTTGTTGACAGATATATTTAATTGCACAGTATTAACAGTTTGATTAAGAGTCATGAATTAGTAAGTCATTTACCCTCTATCAAGAAGGAATTTTCCAAGGAAATAAAGAAAGGCATAATATATGTCATCAACAGCAGTTTAAAATTCTAGAGGTATTTTCATAGTCAAATTCTTTCACTACTGGGCCATGTTCCAAATAATTTCAATTGCATCTCTATTGCTGGACTATACTGCTCTTTTATTTTGTCATTGAGATCCTCAGTACTTTTGTTGAAACATTCATTATGTTCTCAACTAAATATATAGTTTGAAAATCATTATCCCAGCTTCCACTGGTAACATGTAGTGACTAGAACATCACAAGGGATATACTTAGATAGGATGGGTCTGAGGAATGATCAGATGTGATTTCACATTTAGAGGCTCTCTTGTTTGATTTTATTTATTGATGAAACCCACACACTCACTTACAAGCTACAAATTTTATTGTCTATGAATTTCAATCTTCAGTTGCTTAGCCCTATAGCTTCACCTTTGGAATCTCTAAATTAAGCATACAGTGGACTTTCTTTTCAAAGCACTGCCCAAACACACCACCCTGCTTTTTACGAGCCACTGGATTAATCTGTCCTGAAATCCCATTTGAGTAGATTGGAAATATAGAGCTGACTTCTATCAGAAATTGACTAAGTGTTAATTTTGATAAATTTTGTGGAGGTTTTTTATCCATGAGCCCTCGCACAATGTCTCATGCTTTCTTGCCAAACCCGTCTCATTATCTATGCAATGTGCCCCAATAGTGCTCCAGTTATCCTATTCTCCCGCTCACCACAGGTGGAGTGGCCACTGTTTTGTCTTCCCAGGATTCCTGTTCCTGGCATCACCTTTACAGTTCAACCATGCATCTGGTCAAATATGGCAGTCTGCACAGCCTTGCACAGATCTTGTCAATTGTCCCAGTCATGTCAGGTCGAGAGAAATTTGCATTCCACTTTGCCAGTGGGGACCCAGAGTGCCTGCTGGACAGGTGTTGGGGTAAATGTGTTTGTTGCCAATGGAGCATGCCCTGAGATAGGTGATGGAGGACTGCAGGAGCAAGCAGTAAGCTGGAATCACCATGTTACCACTTTGTCTTTCATATTGTGAATTGTTGCCATTTAAGTTTTACTCTGGTGGGCAGGAGAATAGGAAACTACACATTACTAAAGAGTGATGGTGTTATCATGAGGATGTTAGTGCATGCTAATGTATGCAGAATGAACTCTTGATACTCTAGGAATCTCACTAAGCCGTTGAACACTAGGTTGGAAAATAAGAGATCTTTACTTTCAATGACAGGAAGCTCTTTGCTGGCTATTTCACATATTCTCTCAAACTTCTTGCCATTATCCACGGGTGTTCAAGGGCTGGGAAGATTCCACCTATATTTATAGGTCTGATTAAATGGTTACCTTGTCAAATTGATAGTGAAACAATTAATGGAAATTTAATGCTTTAGAGAAGTCTCATCATTATGTATTGCTGACTTGACTTCTCAACTACACAAGATGGCTAGTAATGTTCATTTAATGGTTTAAAGAAGTACAAAGGCAGACTTACTAAAAAAAACTCAGCTTGTGCACTGCTAGCTCAATAGCTCGTAAACCAGTTAAAAAAAAATTGTTCCATGAGAAAACTATTGCTTAACTGAAGCATATGAACATTAAACTAGGCAACATGTGTTGTCAGCACAAGATAGAGGAGAGGGCATTAAGTTCTGACCATACATAGTGAAAAGATGACTGTTGATTTTAGAAATAAAATTGGAATGTTGTTTGATGCATTAAAAATACTGAACAATATTTGGAAAAAGTTCAATGTTAAGGTTTTCTTTTAATATAAAAGTCATTATTAGATAATGTTTTGAGCTCCAAAATGTTTATGTTCTGTAATTGCCCTTGAGACTGATGAAATAGAAGATGATCCTTTTTATCATTAGTGTTATATTGAATTTTATTGTGCTCACCAAAGTGTGTACGACAGAACAAAATAACCAATCTTTGCCAGATCCAAGGAAGCCATTGATCAAGGCCATCAAAAGTTTTGTTTTAAAAAACTGAGTTGGCTTGAGTTCTGAGTAAATGATAAGATCTTAAAATAACTTGTTACTTCTGAACCAGCTGGAAGTTTGTAAAGAGAAGTGACATTAGGAAAGATTATAGTAAGCATGGTGAAGGCACGTATTCAATATAGTTAAGTGAAATGGTTCTGAACTACCAATTATTTATTCAGCAGAAAGAAGCGATAAGTTGATTAATTGACACATCCAGTGAGGTCAGACATCTCATAATCTTCATTATTTAAACTTTCAAGCATTGAAATAGAATCCGGTCATTCTTTTAAACTAGGAAACTTTGGAATATTTTACCATATTAAAAGAAATCACAAATATTGTGCCATCTTAATTTAATTTTATATTGAATGTTAATTTAAAGCTCAAATTTAAGACACTATTCAAACAAGATTTACAGTCTTGTGCTACTATGGTAGTGTCCTCACCTCAGGTCCAACACATCTGCACTCATGTCCACTTGTCACAGAGAAATGTCATAACATGTTTGATCAGGTTGATTAAAAATAAACTTTAAACAAAATTTTGTTTGATGCTGCTGCATTTGATTGCAATAATGGCATCACATTCTTTAGGCAATATTCTTTATAATGTCATCAGCAAATGTATTATTCATTGTACTATCCAACACATATTCTGATGACTACATGAGTATAATCAAAGAGTAGTTAAACTAGGCAAACTGGATGAAGCTAGTTTTAGGCTCTAACTTTCTTTTACTGTGCTGAGATCATAGCTGAGATGTTAGTAAGAATTGATACACAGTTCCCTGGGTCAAGAAAAGTAGCATAAACATAGAGTTAGTTGTCTTTTACCTTTATTGATTTGGGCATCATTGACTGGCTAGCATTATTGCTTATCTCCAATTGCCCGAGAAATGATAGTTTTGGGCTGCCTTCTTAAACTGCGGGAGATTAACTTGACTATTAAAAGGGTTGCTTTCTCATTAGTGAGAAATGACTGATCTAACTTGAGGGTTCACCACATTTCAGGCAAGGAGACGGACTGAGAAGGTGAGACCTTCATGTTAACCTCAGTTAGTTGCTGAGGGAATTGAACCTATTCCACTGGCATCTTTCCGCAATGCAAATTAGCTACCCAGCCAATTGAATTAACTAATGCTATTGTGCTTCTTGGCAATTCACCTAGCTGTTGGCATCCATTTGGTTGAGGTGCTCAAGGTTAGTCAATGTCTTAGGAACTATCCTCAAGGAAGAAACTAGCAAAAACGGTGGTAACATCATTGGAATAGTAAATCTAGCACCCTTGGTCAATACACTGGAGATCATGGGTTCAAATTCTACAATGGCAGTTAGTTAAGAATCCAATGTAACCCTTGTCAATTGTCATTAAAAAATCTAGTCCATTAATGTTCTTTAGAGGAGGAAATCTTCCATCCTTACCTGATCCAGCCGACACATGACACCACACCAAGAACTTTGATTATCCTTTTGTACAATGGGATGGACAGTAAATGCTGGTGTAGCCAGTGATGCCCACGTTCCATGAACCGATTGAAAAAAAAACAAAGGACTTCAGGAAAGGGGTGGAGGAGAGGAAATTTGTGAGGGGACAAAATAAATTATACCAAGCATATATAACAAATGAATGAAGCATTAGACATGTAAGTGAAAATACAGTAGTTGTGGATATATATCCTAATTCCTGTTGTTTGTTTGCAATATCAGAAATAAATTGTGTTTTTTTTCATGGTGGAAATCGACTTGTATACAAAAGTTGGACTCAATATAAGTGCACTTGTGCCAGTCTGAAGATACGTAAAACTCATTGATGCAATCCCATGGTACTGTTTGTCACATTGAACGGCATGACATGTTCTCTTATTACCCATTTCGTTATTTTGTTGGGAAATTGGAAACATTTGATCATTCATTGAAAGAGGATCCTGTGAAATGGTGAAAACGTTTGTTTTTCATTTGCTGCTTGGAAAGCTGCCCATATAATGCTCATACCCAGTTGAGTTCAGAAGATACATGTGGGCCATCATGTAGAAGAATTGCAGTCCTTCTGTTACTAGTTCTGTCAAAAATAGTGTGAGGTAATGAATTCCAGAATATTGAACCAGCCATAATAAAGAAGCAAAATGTGTGTCTAGGTTTGTATGATCTGCAACTTGAAGGCAACTTAGTGCTGTCCCTTGGTTTGACTGTACATATTCGAGTCAAAAAGTGTGGCCTTGGAAAATCACAGCTGGTCAGGCAGCATCCGATGAACAGGAGAGTCGATGTTTTGGGCATAAAACCTTCATCAGTAATGTGCACATTCCTGATGAAGTGCTTATGCTCAAAATGTCAACTCTCCTGCTCCTTAAATGCTGCCTGACTCTGCTGTGCTTTTCCAGTGCCATACTTTTCAACTGATATCCAGCAATTGCCGTCGATACATATTGTCAATACATATTGTTTAACCATAATAGCATTGCATATATGAGGATAAAATTGGAAATTGTAACAATACATGAAACTTATAGAGAAAAAGAAATGTAATGGGGAGACCCTATTCGTTTTTAAAGCTGATAAAAGACCTGTTGTTTTTATAAATGAAATATGTACTTATTGCATACAACGTTTTGTTTTCATCTTGAATATAGTTCTTCTCACATTGTGGCTATATGCCATTAATGGTATCTCTGTTCTTCTATTCCAGTAAAAATAACACCTAACTGTAGGTTACAACAATGACTATTGACTCAGCAAAATGAAAAAAAAGACTATGTTAGCAGTCACTGACAATCTTGTATTGAGATGTTCAATGTGGAATATTCAGATTGTTCTGAATAAAAATAAGGAAGAGATGACACTCTTATGGCAGTAAGGAATCAGTGCCAAGATAATCTATGCAGTGGTCTCTTGTAAGCGTTTGTTGCTTTGAAGTGAATCCCAGAATGACTGCAGGTTCGAAGTGTAAGTTGTCAGGGATATCTTCCTGAAATTGAAACAGTTTTAAATGCATGGTGATTTAGCAAAATATCTATATACCTATTTTTACTAAAGGACATGAAAAATTTGGAAATATTGAGCATATTTGAAACTTTTACAGAAACGTTAATGACCTTTTCCTAGGTTGGAAGGTTTTAAAGAAATATTGTAATTAACTGGTGACATAGTTCTATTTACTCCATTGAGCTCAGTGGGACTATTTATATCCCAAACAACTCACATTGCTTATTCCAAGCAAAGAATTTCAATTTTAGTTATAATTTGGAGCGAGACCGCTATCCAATATAGTCACCTGACTAAATATGATTGTTGTTGTTAATTAATTAAACATTGCACAAAACTTCAGGTTGCCTTCAATTTCAACTTTTCTGATGGCGCTCTTTTTGCCATAGTAAACATATTGAATTGAAATTGGTTTCCTTTCTCAGACTCAAAGAAAAGTTAACTATGATACGTAAATAAAGGACTTTGTCTATTATACTTAAAAATGAAGCTTTGGAACAGATTGTACAGCTAAGTGTCTGTTTGTGTAGTATAACCTCTTCAATGAACATATAACCTGCAGTCATGCAGAATAAAGAAATAAATTTTCTCATTATTTCACCTGTCTGTAATAATAGTTACTTCCATCCTTGGATGCACACAACAAAAGAACTTGCTAGCCAAATGGAATTTTCACAAAATATCTGTCACTGGTAATAGCACCCACTTGTCATTATTTCTGTACATGTATATACCAAAATAGTGGGGGGCACGGTGGCACAGTGGTTAGCACTGCTGCCTCACAGCGCCAGAGACCCGGGTTCAATTCCCGCCTCAGGCGACTGACTGTGTGGAGTTTGCACGTTCTCCCCGTGTCTGCGTGGGTTTCCTCCGGGTGCTCCGGTTTCCTCCCACAGTCCAAAGATGTGCTTGTCAGGTAAATTGGCCATGCTAAATTGCCCGTAGTGTTAGGTAAGGGGTAGATGTAGATGTAGGGGTATGGGTGGGTTACGCTTCGGCGGGTCGGTGTGGACTTGTTGGGCCGAAGGGCCTCTTTGCACACTGTAAGTAATCTAATCTAATCTAAAAAAAAATCTTATGCTTAAGAGGAATTAGAGTCATAGAGTCGTAGAGATGTATAGCATGGAAACAGACCCTTCAGTCCAACTGGTCCATGCTGACCAGATATTCCAACCCAATCTAGTCCCACCTGCCAGCACCTGGCCCATATCCCTCCAAACCCTTCCTATTTATACACCCATCCAGGTGCCTTTTAAATGTTGTCGTTGTACCAGCCTCCACCACTTCCATTGGCAGCTCATTCCATACATGTATCACCCTGTGCATAAAAAGGTTGCCCCTTAGGTCTCTTTTATATCTTTCCCCTCTCACCTTAAACCTATGCCCTCTAGTCCTGGACTCCTCCACCCCAGGGAAGAGACTTTGTCTATTTATCCTATCCATGCCCTCATGACTTTATAAACCTCTAGAAGGTCACCCCTCAGCGTCCAACACTCCAGGGAAAATAGCCCCAGCCTATTCAACCCCTCCCTATAGTTCAAATTTTCCAACCCTGGCAACATCTTGTAAATCGTTTCTGAACCCTTTCAAGTTTCACAACAACTTTCCCATAGGAAGGAAACCAGAATTGCACACCATATTCCAAAAGTGGCCTAACCAATGTCCTGTACAGCCACAACGTGACCTCCCAACTCCTGTACTCAATAATCTGACCAATAAATAAAAGCATATCAAATGCCTTCTTCACTATCCTATCTACCTGCAACTCCACTTTCAAGGAGCTATGAACCTGCACTCTAAAGTCTCTTTGTTCTGCAACACTCCCTCGGACCTTACTTAAGTACCATTAAGTATTTAAGTCCTGCTATGATTTGCTTTCCCAAAATGCAGCATCTCTCATTTATCAAAATTAAACCCCATCTGCCACTTCTTAACCCACTGGCCGATCTGATCAAGATGCCGTTGTTATCTGAGGTAACCTTCTTTGCTGTCTACTACACCTCCAATTTTGGTGTCATCTGTAAACTTACTAACCACTCCTCTTATGCTCGCATCCAAATCATTTATATAAGTGATGAAAATTAGTGGACCCAGCATCGATCCTTGTGGCACTCCACTGGTCACTTGCCTCCAGTCTGAAAAACTGCCCTCCACCACCATCCTCTGTCTTCTACCTTTGAGCCAGTTCTGTATCCAAATGGCTTGTTCTCCCTGTATTCCATGAGATCTAACCAGTCTCCCATGGGGAACCTTGTCGAATGCCTTATTGAAGTTTGTGAGTTCTTTTTGCTGTGAAAACGTTTTTAAAAATTCAGAGAGCTGTTTGAACATTTGTGTGAACTGATAATCGAAGGTATCTGTATCAGTAGGTATTATTGGGAGAGCACAGTTGCAATTGAGAGTGTTTCATGGTGTATGCAGATTGGCCCGAGATGATTTTCGCTGTTTACAATATCCTAATGTTTGTAATGATCTGGTTGTTAATCAGGCAGTGGGGGAAACAAGAAGAGTGATATTTTTGACTGAAATAGAGCCAGCAGAAGATGAGGCACTGAAGAATTTGCTTATCCCTGCAAAACCAAAAGACATGCTACTGTCAGACATTGTGTTTTAGTTTCAGCAGCACTAAAGTTCCAAACCATTGGAGCTTGATGGTAATGCTTGGTTTGAAACAAAGGATCAGTTATCCAGTGCGGATATTGGAGAATTAATCATGCTTATGATAAAAACTGCATTCATTATCATCTTAGAGAATTAAGAAAAAGCATTATGGAACAGATTTGTGTATGTGACTTAAAAAGTGAAGAAATTGTCAGTAAGTTGCCAACAATGCCAAAATTAAGCTTTGTCACAGATTTCCAAGCAGCATTCTCCAAGGAAATGGTAGAATGTGACACAAGAGAAGTTAGAGTTAGCCATTGCTAGTTATCTGCTGAAATAAATAAACTGCTGCCAAGTAAGCCAAAGGTCCCAATGAAGGCAGTCAGAAGGAATTCAGGACAACATCGGGCACAATATTTTCCATTTGGGAAAGGAGAGGGATAGAACTGCAAAAGGAAGGCATGCCAGAGAAAGGTGTATGGAGATAACACTGCTGTTACTGCAAATGGCTGTTGATCAGGTCAATGAGGGGGGTCACTTGTGATCAATTCAATAATAAACACATGCATGTTCAATGAAAATTCACAGGGCACTGTAGTCCAAGCAACATTGGACAGAGCTGCACTGGATAGAAAGATTGACATGGAGACGTCAGTCAACATAATTCCTGAATCACTATTGTGATGAAAGGTGTGTGCTTTGTATGTCTGCTACTATCATTTTTAGAATTTGGAGTCTAAAAAAAGTAGCATATGGGTGTTTGGCATTTTTGTAAAGGTTTTTGATTAGCCAGCCATTCTGGAACAGTGATACAATTCAGTATATACCACAAACCAGGTGTTGGTCATGGCTGGAAAGGGTTAAAGCTCAAATGGAAAGACTGAGAGCTGCTCAAGCTAAACAATCGGATTTGCTAACAATCATGGACACAATGGTGGCTACTCAGACCAAACAAGGAAAAGGGAAACAGTTCTGGTACCTGATTGGAAGATTGCTATTTTGCAACACAAAATTGATCCCTCTAATTGGATGGAAGTCAATAAGAGATCAGGGAAAAAGTCCAGTGTGATCTAGAAACAGCATATGAGCAACCAGGTGAGGTGAGGTGAGGTGAGGTGAGGTGAGGTGAGGTGAGGTGAGGTGAGGTGAGGTGAGGTGAAGTGAAGTGAAGTACGGTACGGTACAGCACAGCCAGGCCAGCTGAGTACTTGTGGGTATTGTGTTTGGATTTAAGTGTAGCAATAAGTTAGCAGATAGGTGACTAGTGTGGTTTATTTTAAATGTGTAGAATTTGTATATTTGGATATTTTTGATGCATGATATTTTTAGATACTTGGTATTTGAGACTTTGAGAATAAATAAAGAATAAATTAAAGAGTGCTCTGTGTCTTGTAAACTCACTTACTGAGGTTAACTGTTGCCTCGGACAGAGACAGGGAACCCTTGGAGAGTTAGAGTCATAGAGATGTACAGCATGGAAACAGACCCTTCGGTCCAACCTGTCCATGCTGACCAGTTATTCCAACCCAATGTAGTCCCACCTGCCAGCACCTGGCCCATATCCCTCCAAACCCTTCCTATTCATAGACCCATTCAAATGCCTTTTAAATGTTGCTGAATACTGTCAAAAACGGCCTTTCTCCAATTTAAAACTTCAAATTTGAGATCTGACGTGTCTCTCTCTGTGTCTCTCTGTCTCTCTCGTTACAGCCAGAAATTTTTCCTGTTTTCCACCTTGGATTACCCAGAATCCTCAGTTAATGGGCAACTATATGTATTGGCATGGTTTATGATAGGTGGAGTAAATATTGCTTTTCTTCCATCTACAATTATCAAGGATTGGTGGTTTGACTCAGATAATGCAGGGATTGAAATGTTTTAGGGCATTCTGGACGATCCTGGCTGGGGTTAGAAGCAAGTATAGTTTCTCTCCTGGAAAGGAATGTTAATCAGAATAGTTGCAGGAAAAGGAAGAAGTTACTTCATTTAAAAAAAAGTTTTGTTTGAGCAGTTTCCAGACCAGGAGTTTTTGTTGGATACCTGTAGGTTATTAGAAGCTGAGAAAGTCTAGACTCTCTATTTTGAAAGGAGATTCCACAGTTCACAGGACAAAAATGGGGGACATTCAATTAAATTGAGCTTGAAGATTTGATATAACAGTGCAATTTCTCTAGATTTGAATTGCTGTAAGAGATGATGTTGGGGAAATAGGCTGGAAATTTACTTTGATGCATGTTTTCAGATTTCTTTATAAACTGTCATCTATATCTTCAAGTTTAGGTTTATTTTGTTTTCATCTTTTATGTAATGAGTTGCTGTTTTCTTAAAGAAACCTTGGAGCTTCAAGTGACTATTTGGTAAATTACCACCATATTAACCATTAAAATTTTAAAAGAATATATCAAGCCAGATTTCAGTCTTTGACCTGACTTATCCAGGAGTAACATCAGCTGGGATTATAGCACTACCATCAAATTTGAGGCAGAATCAATTTAATAAAGTTAATAAGTTATTGAGGAAATAAAATCTTTATAAAGGGAAGAGTAATGGTTTGAGTTACCAATAAAGAGCAATGAGCAACTGTGCCCATTATCATATTGAAGGTTCTAAAACCAGCTCTTGGTTGGAACAAACTAGTTAAAGACACTGAAGTCAAAATGCAACAAGATTTTTTTTTGCATACAAGCAAAACAGTCAGCATAAGACAATGTTTTTGCCAAGTATCATTGGATGTTGAGTGAACCTGGTCACTCATTCAAATATTTAAGACCAAGATAAGGCTGAAACATTCACAGCAATCTTCAGCTAGAAGTGCCACATGAATGATCCATCTCAGCCTCCTCCAGCAGTTCCTGGTATCTGTAATGCTAGTCGTCAGCCAATTTGATGTCAAGAAATGGTTGGAGACACTAAATGTTGTAAAGGCTATGGACCCTGACAAAATTCTGGCAATAGTACTGAGGGCTTGATCTACAGAACTTGCTGCTTCTAGAGGCCAAGCCGTTCCAATACATCTACACAACTGACAGCTACACAACAATGTGGAAAGTTGCCCATGTGTACAGAAAAACAGGACAAATCCAACACAGCCAAATTACTGCCCCATTAGTCTACTCTTAATTATTAGTAAAGCAATGGAAGGTGTCATCAACTGTGCTATCAAGCAGCACCTGCCCAGCAATAACTTGCTTAGTGAAGCCCAAGTTGGGTTCCACCAGGGCCACTCAGCTCATGACCTCATTACAGCCTTAGTTTAAACATGGACAAAAGAGCTACCTTCCAGAGGTGAGGTAAGAATGACAGCCCTTGACATCAAGGCTGCATTCAATGGAGTATATTATTAAGGAGCCTGAGCAAAACTGGAATCAATGGGTGTATCAGGGCAAACTCTCTGGTGGTTGGAGTCATGCCTGAAAAACAGTTGTGGAAGTTAGTCATCTCATCTCCATGGGTTCCTCTGTTTTCTAGGCCCATTCATCTTCAGCTGCTTTATCAATGACCTTCCCTCCACTATAACATTAAAAATGTGGATAAGAAAAACAGAAATTGCTGGAAAAGCTCAGCAGGTCTGGCAGCATGTGGAGAGAAATCAGAGATAATGTTTTGAGTCAAGTGACCTTTCCTCAGAACATGGGGATGCTTGCTGACACTTCCACAATGTTCACCAGCATCTGAGACTCCTCAGATACTGAAGCCATCCATGTTCAAGTGCATCAAGATTTGGACAATATCCAGACTTGGGCTGAGAAGTGGCAAGTAACATTCACATTGCACAAATGCTAGACTATGACCATCACCAATAAGAGATGATCTAACCACCATTCTTTGACATTCGATGGTGTTATCATCACTGAATCCCCCACTATCAACACCTGAGGGGTACCATTGACCATTCATTTAACTAGACTCACAATACAAATACAATGGTTACAAGAGTAAGTCAGAGGCTAGGAATACTGCAGCAAGTAACTCACCTCCTGACTCCCCAAAGCCTAGGTAAAAACAATGACTGCAGATGCTGGAAATCAGATTTTAGATTAGTGGTGCTGGAAGAGCACAGCAGTTCAGGCAGTATCCGAGGAGCAGCAAAATCGATGTTTTGGGCAAAAGCCCTTCATCAGGAATAAAGGCAGAGAGCCAGTGATCACCAACTACAAAGCACAAGTTAGGCGTATGATGGAATGCTCCCCACTTGCCTAGATATGTGCAGCTTGAGCAACATTCAAGAAGCTTGACACCATCCAGGACAAAAGAGACCATTTGATTAGCACCACATCTATAAGCAACCACTCCCTCCACCGCTGATGCTCAGTAGCAGCAGGATGTACTATCTACACAATGCACTGTAGAAAATTACCAATGATCCGTAGACAGCACCTTGCAAACTCATGACCACTTCCATCTAGAAGGACATGGGCAGGATATCCATTGAACACTACCGACTATGAATTCCCCCTCAAGTCACTCACCTTCCTGACCTGGAAATATGTTACTGTTCTTTTGCTGTTCCTGTGATAAAAGCCTGCAATGCCTGGAAGGTCATTGTGAGTTGACCCACAACACATGGACTGCAGTGATTCAAGAAGACAGTTTACCACCATCTTCTCAAGGGCAACCAGGGACAGACAATAATTATTAGCCAGCTGGCGACATCCACAGCCCATGAGTAAATAAAGAAACTGGGTTCAGAAGAATGCAAGACTAATTTACTGCAGACCTTGTCTAGTGTCTAATGAAGAAAATACAAAGTGCTAAAATGACTGGGAATGGCCAACATCAAATGGTCTGCAAAGGGGATGAACAGAATAATTGGGCTACTCCTATAATATTAATAATAGCAGTCATTACCAAGAAGATGAGAAAGGATGTTTTGCTTTATTTATACATGGCATTAGTGAGATCATATCGTGAATATTGTGTACAGTTTTGGTCTCCTTATTTAAGGAAAAATGTAAATGAGCTGGAGGTGGTTCAGAGGAGGTATACCAGATTGATAGCTGGAATTAATGGATTATTTTATGAGGATAGTTTGAACTGACTGGGCAGGTTTCCTCTAGAGTTTCGAAGAGTGAAAGGTGAGTTGATTCAGTGTATAGGATTTTTGGTGATCTTGACAAGGTGGACGTGAATGTTTTCCTCTTGTGGGTCAGTCCAGAACTAGGCTGAACTCTTTCAAGATTGGGACACCTTTTAGAACAGACATAAGGGGATTGTGCACGTTTGGAGCTCTCTGCCCGAGAAGGTGGTGGAGATGAGGTAATTAAATATGTTTTAAGACTTAAATAGATAGATTCTTGTTAGGCAAGAGAATCAAGGGTCCAGGGTAGATGGAAATAAGGATTTTGAAACATTACACTCTGTGTGAAGCATTATCTTTATTTATATATAAATAATTTGCATGGCTGTAATTTCACATTCAAAATTGATTATACTCTATGACAGCTATTTTGAATCCAAAGGCTTTAGTACCCGAGACTGAATGCAGGATGGTCTTTAATTTTGTCTGTTTATAAGTAGAACATTAAATAGAGTTTGGAAGACCAACAAACTAAACATAATCAAGAGGGACTAAATTGAGAACGTGGTTAGCGTGGACTAGTTGGACTAAAGGGTTTGTTTCCATGCTGTGTGACTCAGTGCTCTGTAAGTAATGCTGATGCAATATCTAGATTGCCGACCCTATCTGATGTACAAACCAGAAAGCAGGATGGATTTTTCTTTTCATGCGTCGATGAGTTGCCAGTCACAGCAGATGATATTAGTCAAACAATTCATCGGGACCCATGTTGCCAAGGCTGTATGGCTGTATTTCTAAATAGGTGATTCTATAATGGCTGCTTTTAATGTTATCTCTATGGAGGCTTTGATATTTTGCACTATTTTATTTATTTAATGAAAAATCAACAGAGGTGTTCTGGTGCCGCAGGTTTGGACCTTTGTTTACATTTCATTCTTAGTGTTTGTTTATGGTCAGGTTTTCTCTGTCGGATTTATTTGTCATTTTGGGCTGGTTCATTAAAGAAAAGGGCAGTAAACTGTCAGAATCGTCTCTTTCTTCACAATCACCGTGCTCAACTGTGTCTCCCATCAGCTCCACCAGCATTCATTAATATGCCTGACAAATTAACAATTCCCCCCAAGGAAATCAGGAGAATAACATGCGTTCAGTTAGCTTACTTGACATAGAAAATTGTAGAAAGTTAAAGGGGAATAAGTTGAAAAAAACCTTTCCTTTTTTGAAAGGACAGATTGACAGGTATCAACATGTGATTTGTTAAATGCTTGTGACTATGTGGTTGCCCATCAGTTAATAAAACTAAGATTCTATCATAATCTTTATATAGTCTATGTTTTACTTTTGTTTTTGCCAGAGTATTATATATTGTTAAAAGCAGAAAACTCTCGAATTACCCAACAGGTCAAGAAGCATTTGTTGAGAGAGAATTTCTGGTCAATGAGGTTTTATCCAAATGGGGGAAAATAGGTCAAAACTGTAATGACTTGTAAGCTTACATGGATACAGGAAATACAGGAGAAGAGTAAAGAGTAAAAGATATCATCTGTGATAGCGTGAAAGGAAGGACAATTATATAATGGAGAGGATGATTGGATGGGGTGAAAGACAGTAGTAGTAGGAAACAAAAGTCAAATCTAGGTAGGAGTTTCATGGTGAATGCTGGGGCCTTAAGGAGTGTCGTGGAACAGAGGAACCTTGGAGTTCAGGTGCATGGTTTTCTGAAAGTGGAGTTGCAGATAGACAGGGCAGTGAAGGTGGCTTTTGGCGCACTGGCCTTCATCAGTCAGGGCATTGAGTATAAAAGTTGGGAAGTTATGTTGCAGTTGTACAGGACATTGGTGAGACTGCACTTGGAGTATTGTGTTCAGTTTTGGTCACTTTGCTACAGGAAGAATGTTATTAAAATGGGAAGAGTGCAGAAGAAACTTAGAAAGATGTAGTCAGGATTCAATGGTCTGAGTTAGAGGGAGAAGTTGGACAAACTAGGACTTTTTCTTTAAACTTAGGAGACTAAGTTGGGTTCTTTTAGAAGTGTATAAGATCATGAGAGGCATGGACAGGGTGAATGCACTCAGTCTTTTTCCCAGGGTTAGGGAATCAAGGACTGGAGAGAATCAGTTTGACGTTAGAGGGGAAAGAATAAAAGGGAACCTGAGGAAGGTGGTACGCATATGGAATGAGCTGCCAGCAGAAGTGGTTGAGATAGGTATATTAACAACATTTAAAAGGCACTTGGACAAATACATGATGAGGAAAGGTTTAGAAGGATATGGGCCAAGTGCAGGGAAATGGGATTAGAGTTATTGGACTGTTTTGTCAACATGGACCCCAGTTGGGCCAAAGCGGCCTATGTCTGTGCTGCATGACCATGACTGTATGACTAATTGTCAAAAAAGATAACAAAGAAGCAGAAAACAGTGCGAAAGCTTGCACCAATTAGAAAAAAAAGCTCAAGTTTCTGTAAGTATTAGAAAAGGAAAGGTTACTAAATCTAGTGTAGTCTCTGTTGAGCATTAATTTGTGGAATTGATAACAGAAACAGCAGAAGCTTTGAACAAGTATTTTGTGTCTGTGTTCACAATAAAGCAGTTAGAAAACACCTACTCTCTTTTGATAATCAATTATCTTTGGGAAAGGATGAAGTGGAAATAATAGGAAAACAATTGGATCTAAATGCTGACATATCCCTAGGTCCATCTGGCCTGCACCCTTGTGTCTAAAAAGAGGTAGCACTGAAAGTAAATGCATTAGTTAAAAACTTCCAAAGTTCCTTAAATTCCAGAAGATTTCCAGTGAATTGAAAATAGTGAAGGTAACACCTTTATTCAAGAAAGCAGGGAGACAGAAAGCCGGAAACTAATGATCCGTTAACCTAACAACAATCACAGGAAGTTGCTAGAAGCCATTATAAGGGAGGTTATAGCAGAATATTTAGAAAATCACAATGTGTTCAGGCACACTCATTATAATTTTCTGGAAAAGAAGAATTCCATAGAAGCCTCACACCTGACCTGAAAGGTTAGCTCTGTTTCTTTCTCCACTAATGCTGCCAGAGCTGCTGAGTTACTGAAGCCCCTTCTATGTTTGTATTTGAAAGGAAAATTGTGTTTGTCTAAAGCATGAGAATTTTTTGGGAATATACCACTGAGGTACACAGAGAAGTTGCTAGATGTGGTGAACTTGGATTTCCAAAAGGCTTTAAATAAGGTGTCACATTCAAGATAAGAGCACATGATGTAGAGATAACATACGAACGTGGACAATTGATTGGTTAACCAAATGGAAGCAAAGAGCAGGCACACATAGATCTGTTTTGAGTTGGCAAGTCAGAAGTAGTGGAATGCTGTAGTTATTAGTGATAAGTCCGAAACTAATTACAATCTTTCTCATGACTGGGATGAGGGAACTGAATATATGGTAGCCAGATTTGCTAATGGCACCAAGACAGGTAGGAAATAGAGTTGTCAAAAATAGGTAGAAAATCTACAAAAGAGTATAGACAGACCAATAAAGTAGGCTAAAGTTGGCTAATGGAGTAAAACCTTAAGCGGGAGGATGGGGTGCGGTGTGATGGTGTAGTGGTATTGTGACATCATCACTGGAAGCAATCCAGAAACTTGATCTTAAGTTCTGGGGGCAAAATTTGAATCCCATTGCAACCGATATTGAAATTTGAACTTAATTGTTAAGTCTGAAAATTAAAGGTTAGTCTAATGGTAACCATGAAACCATTGTGATAAAAAAGCTATTTTCCTCATGTCGTTTAGGGAAGTAAAATCTGCCATCCTTATATGGTCTGACTTGTGTTTGACTCCAGATCCATAATAATGTGATTAATTTTTAACTGCCCTCTGAAATGGCCAAGCAAGTCACTCAGTTGTTTCAAATTGATACTAAGATGGAATGCGGCTGGATTGAGTACTCAACACCAAGCAAGGCATGGAAAATACTGCCCTCTCAACCTTGTAAAGTCCTTGTTTTTAATATCTGGGGACCTGTGCCAAAGTCGGGAGACAGACTATGTTACACTGTTGCTCGACTAATCTTTCTCGCCAAATCAGACATTACAAGAAAATGTCCCAGACCTGACCACCACTATCAGTCCTATCCCACCAGCATGGCAGACCCACTAGAAGTGGCAACGCACAGTGAAACTATTGGGAGGGCATTGTCCTGGCAGTCCTCAACATTGACTCCAGATTCTATAAGGTTCCATTGGATCAGGTCAAACATGGGCAGGGAAACCTTCTGATTGACATATATTGCCTCTGTTACCAGCTTGTCACCATGATGTGTACCATTCGGAGAAAACACAATGAGTGGAGCAAAGACACTAAATGCACTTGAGCTGGATAGTTTCTGTGTCACTATTGATTGAAATAGCTGGATCGAAAAGGACATTGGTGCTAGACTGATTCTGTGGCAAATAGTGAGGGAAACAGTAAGAAGAATAAATGTAATTGATCTTATCCTCACTAATCTATCACAGATATATCTATCCATGACAGTACTAGTAGGAGTAATAAGTGCCAAAGAAACTTCATGCCACGCAAACATCTGGCAATTATTATCCCCAACGAAAAAAATCAACTATTGCTGAATTCCCCACTGTCAACACTTTGGAAGTTATCATTGACCAGACCCTTGTAAGAACTGTATCTTTTTTAAAATTTTTGTGGCTTTAAAAACACTGGATTGTGATGAGAAAGAACTTTCCTTAAAACTAGGATGTCTGATAATTTCATAGCAAGGAATTTGATATCTAATGTGAGCTTTTTTTTTGGTGATTATGGGTTCCTGTAATATGCAGATATTCAGAAGCTGAGGAGATGCTTACAAGTGAAGCAGGTTGGAACTGGAAGCAAGTTACAGAAACACACACACAAAGAGAGTAAGTTAAAAAAGTGTGTGCTGTTGATTTCCCCAATAGAAGCTGGCTGTTCTCTGCAGTAAAAGATGCACTTTACATTTAGGTAAAATCAGTTAACCTTTCCTGCAGCACTTACTTCGAGTTGTGACTTTTGAATTGATAAATCAGTGATATTTGCCAAGTGAAACAGTTGCTCGGTACTTCTAATAAACCTGTGGAATCCTCCAGAGAAAAACAATTGAACACCAAAAGCCTGGCTAGCTGAAGCAGGCCTCTATGAATAGAAGGGTTTGATTTATGGTGTGCTACCCCAACAGGTTGTAAGATACTGAACCAGCTATTTAAATCTAGTGGCTACAAGAACAGGTCAGATTCTAGAAACTTGATAGTGAGTAACTCACCTCTTATCTCCCCAAAATTGTCTACAAGGCACAAGACAAGAGTGTGTTTGAATACTCTCAACCTCTAATGGGCTGAATAAGTGCAGCTCCAACAACACTCAAGAAATTTCACACTATCTAGGACAGAGTAGTCCATTTGATTGGCACCTCATCTAATATCTGCAATCAACCACCAACTCACACTGGTAATAGTATGTACACAATCTACAAGATGCACTACACCAATTCATAAAGCTTCTGTATGTAGACAGTACCTTACAGGTCTATTACCACTATCACCTATTATTTCAAGGGAATCAGATAGATGGGATACCCGAAGATGCAAGATCCCTTCCAAATCTCAGGTCATCCTGACTTGGTACTACATCACTGTTCTTTCACACTTGCTAGGATAAAATCCTGGAACTCCTTCCCTAACACCACTTTTGGTGTACCCGTACTATATTGACAGCAGCAGTTTAAGAAGGCAACTCATCACAACCTTCTTAAGGCCAATTAGGGATAAGCACTAGATACTGGTATATTTGGCAACACTTACATCATATAAATTAATTTTTAAAACGTTCATTTTTGCAGAAAGAATAGAAAAATAGTGTAGATTAAAATGGAGAGAGATTGCAGAATTTAGGTGTACAGAAATGCCTAGTACATGACTAACAAAATGTCAGAATGCAGTTAATGCAGGTGAGTGGGAAGTTTCAAGAGGAATTCAACATAAAAGAAGTGTTTTTTTTTGCTACATTTCTTCAGGGCCTTAGTGAGATAACATCTAGAGTACTGTGTACAGTTTTGTTTGCTTATTGGAAGAAAGAAATAATTGCAATATGACCATTTCAGTGAAAGTTCATCCGACGCATTCCTGGGATGAAGAGATTACTTTTATGGAGAAGGGTTGAATAGGTTAGGCCTTTACTCAATAGAATTCAGAAGAATAAGCATTACCCTTTCCGACTTGTTGCCAGACTTGTCGCCCCTCTACCACTCAACAGCCTTTGCCAGTGGACCTGACCTCCCCCTACTCCATTGCAAGACCCAAAACCAACCCCTCCCAAGGACCCATTTCCTTTCCTCTTCCCCTCCCATGGAACCTGACACCCACACTCCTCTGCTAGACTTGTTATCTTCCACCCATCCTGACCTACCTGAAATATTCTATCACTTAATTGGTCCCATTGCCACTTGGCACCCAGGATACTGCTCACGTGGCACCCTACGCACCTGGCACACACTGATTTTATGATTATATCCAATCACAGAAGGTGGCAGTCTGTGATTCTGGACCTGTAAATCTCAGAATGCAGCAGCCAACTGTTGTGAAGAAATGGTAGTGGTCTACGTTCTCCTGCCTATCCTGCACTATGAAGGAGCTGTCACATTCCAAGCATGGCTCTGCATTTCTGAAGAAATGCTGATTGAAATTTCCTGTCAGTAATGTGGCGCAACTTTTGACATAAAATTAAAAAGAGAGAAGTGGCACTCGTCTATGATTGCTGCTCCTTGGAAAATCCAAGTGGATGAATATTATTCTATACCCATGGATATTCGAAAACCATTTGAACACTCTTGGACAAAGTACAAAAATATATTTGCTATTTATATTGCCAGATTTTGCCCGTTTAATCATGCTCTCCCTTGGTGTTTGGCAAGGGAAGAGGAAAGAAATAGCAATCTTACAGTTCTGATTGTCCAGAATATATTGTGCAGAAACCATCAGATTTGGCTTTGAAGCATGCTGTAATCAAATAATCTGCTGACATTTACCATTCAGGCAGTTACAAAATGGACACTTTGTTGAGGTATTAAGATGGATGTTGACATTTGCAGAGCTTTACTTCAGTGCAACTATGGGAAAAGTCAAGTTTTTAAAAAAAAAACAAATGTGCTATGCACAACAGTTAAAATCTAATCTAACAGTTAATGACCTAATTTTAGTGGAATCAGAATTTCATTCCAAACTGGAAAAGCTTAAAAACGTGACACAGCGAGATTTCACATTTTTACATTTTGCTGTAAAAAAAATATGTTTTTGGAGGCAACTGATGCTCTAAGCTAGAGAAAGGAATATTTCCCTTTTCATACTTACCACACAAGATCCCCAGGGCAGACATCCCACCTAATTGGAGATGGGGAGGTATTACACAGCAGCATCCTCAAAGTCCCAGGAATACAGAAGACCCTCGTGAAAGGTAATTGAGGTGAGGAGTAGAATTTTCTCAGGATATGGGGAAAGGCAGTCAGGCAGGTCAGAAGCAAATGTTGGATGAGGTGATGGCTATCAGTGAACAGTCCACTGATGACATTGAATCCTTCAATCAAGGACATATTGCTTTTGATCAAGAGAAGTATCCACCTTCCCTCGTATGATTTGCAATTATGAAAACATGCACAATCTTGTGTCTGATGACTGGTCCAAAATCCCCTTTCTAACAGGATTTCAACAGTGTAGGCTGGGTCTAATGGTAGCTCTACCTCTTAGGCTGAATATAGAAATGTTTGATGTTTGTACATGGGCCCTGTTGGAATCTCGACAATGGAGAAAAGAAGGAGACTCCTTTATGACCCTCTCTTCCTGCCCCCGCCCCCCCCCCCCCCCCCCCTTTCTCTCTCTCTGTCTGTCTCTCTCTCTCCTGAATTAGATGAAATAGTGCAGTTGTATTTAAAACGTATGGCTTAGGATGGGTGTGTAGACTTTACTCAAGACACAGCCTCGAGTCAAAATGAATCCAGAGAATTCACATTGTTTGCTTCTCTGCTGTTTGATTTCTCTCTGTGTGCTTGTGTAGAACAGTACCATTTGTTACTACTTTTTAAAATTTCTCAATCTGGATGATTGGAAAAGACTGTTCTGTCTCTTTGGTACATTTAGAATCCTGTGTGAATAAATGTGTTCTACAAACAGAAGGAAACCTTTATCAAATTCCTGTGCACAATGTCAGTGGGGGAGCACTTTGGGGTCAGTGACTATAATTCTATTAGTTTTACAATAGTGATGGTAAAGGATAGACAGGATTGAAAAATTGAAGTTCTAAATTGGAGCAAGGCTAATTGACACAGTATTCAACAAGAACTTTCAAAAGCTGTTTGGGGGCAGATGTTCACAGGTAAAGGACTGCTAGAAAATGGGGAGGCCTTCAGAAATGAGATAAAGTGAGTCCGGAGATAGTATATTTCCTGTTAGGATGAAAGGAAAGGCCAAAAGGTGTAGGAAAAGCTGGATGACGAGAGAAATTGAGGCTTTGGTTAAGAAAAGGAAGGAAATATATGTCAGGTATAGACAGGAGGGATCGAGTGAATCCTTAGAAGAGTATAAAGGCAGTAGGAGTATACTTAAGAGGGAAATCAGGAGGGCAAAAAGGGGACATGAGATAGCTTTGGCAAATAGAGTAAAGGAGAATCCAAAGACATTAAAGACAAAATGGTAAGTAGGGAGAGAATAGGGCCCCTCAAAGATCAGCAAGATGGCCTTTGTGTGGAGTCACATGAGTTGGGAGAGATACTAAACGAGTATTTTGCATCAGTGGAAAAGGACATAGAAAATATAGACTGTAGGGACATAGATGGTGACATCTTGAAAAATGACCTCTTGCTGCGATATGTTTATCACCGATAGTCACAGGCGAGGTGCCAGAACACTGGAGGTTGGCTAACGTGGTGCCACTATTTCAGAAAAGTGGTAAGGACAAGCTAGGGAACTAAAGACCAGTGAGCCTGATGTCAATGGTGGGCAAGTTGTTGGAGGGAATTCTGATGGACAGGATGTACATGTATTTGGAAAGGCAAGGACTGATTAGGGATGGTCAACATGGCTTTGTGTGTGGGAAATCATGTCTCACAAATTTGAGTTTTTTGAAGAAATAACAGAGGATTGATGAGGGCAGAGTGGTAGATGTGATCTATATGGACTTCAGTAAGGCGTTTGACAAGGCTTCCCAGGGAAGACTAGTTGGCAAGGTTAGATCTTGTGGAATACAGGGAGAACTAACCATTTGGATACAGAACTGGCTTGAAGGTAGAAGACAGAGGGTGGTGGTGGAGGGTTGTCTTTCAGATTAGAGGCCTGTGACCAGTGGAGTGCCACACACATCAGTGCTGGGTCCACTACTTTTCGTCATTTATATAAATGATTTGGATGTGAACATAGGAGGTATAGTTAGTAATTTGCAGATGACACCAAAATTAGAATTGTAGTAGACAGCGAAGAAGGTTACCTCACATTACAATGGGATCTTGCTCAGATGGGTCAATGGGCTGAGGAGTGGCAGATGTAGTTTAATTTAGATAAATGTGAGGTGTATTTTGGGAAAGCAAATCCTAGCAGGATTTATACACTTAATTGTAAGGTCTTGGGGAGTGTTGCTGAACAAAGAAATCTTGGAGTACCTGCTTGAAACTAGAGTTGCAGGCAGATAAGATAGTAAAGAAGTTGCGTGGTATGCTTTCTTATATTAGTCAGAGTATTGTGTACAGGAGCTGGGAGGCCATGTTGTGGCTGTACAGTATGCTAGTTAGGCCACTTTTGGAATATTGCATGCAATTCTGGTTTCCTTCCTATCGGAAAGATGTTGTGAAACTTGAAAGGGTTCAGAAAAGATTTACAAGGATGTTGCCAGGATTGGAGGATTTGAGTTATAGGGAGAGGTTGAATAGGCTGGGGCTATTTTCCCTGGAGTGTCAGACACTGAGGGGTGACTTTATAGAGTCTTATAAAATCATGAGGGGCATGGATAGGATAAATAGACAAACTCTTTCCTGGGGTGGGAGAGTCCAGAGGTAGAGGGCATAGGTTTAGGGTAAGAGGGGAAAGATATAAAAGGGACACCAATTTCACGCAGATGATGGTGTATGGAATGAGCTGCCAGAGGAAGTGGTGGAGGCTGGTACAACTGCAACATTTAAAAGGCATCTGGATGGGTATATGAATAGGAAGGGTTTAGAGTGATATGGGCCAAGTACTGGCAAATGGCACTAGATTAGGTTGGGATATCTGGTCGGCATGGGCGAGTTGGACTGAAGGACCTGTTTCCTTGCTGTACGTCCTTATGACTGTGACTCTAAAAGGTTTGTGCAGTGCCTTTCGAAATTTTGGAATGTAGGCAGTGACAGAGATTTTCATGCAGGCCACTGAGATGCAAGCGGAGGTGGTAATTACAGTGGGCAACAGCAGTGAATGGAATTCAAATTAGGTTCGAATCAGACTGATTGGGGGGATAGCCCATAATGATGGAGGGAAACATCATGGCTTGGAAAGGGTGGACGCTAGGAAATTGTTTCCGTCAGGCGAGGAGACTAGGACCCGTGGACACAGCCTTAGAATTAGAGGGGGTAAATTCAGAACAGAAATGCGGAGACATTTCTTCAGCCAGAGAGTGGTGGGCCTGTGGAATTCATTGCCGCAGAGTGCAGTGGAGACCGGGCAGAGTGCAGTGGAGGCCGGGACGCTAACTGTCTTCAAGGCAGAGATTGATAAATTCTTGATGTCACAAGGAATTAAGGGCTACGGGGAGAATGCGGGTAAGTGGAGTTGAAATGCCCATCAGCATTGAATGGCGGAGTGGACTCGATGGGTTGAATGGCCTTACTTCCACTCCTATGTCTTATGGTCTTATGGAAACTATATGGGGTGGAAAATGGCAGCTAGACAGAATAAAGAACAGGCTAGGAAATGGAGAGCTTCAGATGGAGCTAACATAACAAGAACAGCGAAAATGTCAGAGTGGAACAAATTCCCAGCACAGAAACTTTTTTTTATTATAAGGGCATATCAATTTGATGATGTGTAGATAGTTGACTTTATATGAATATTTTAATGTCAAGCATTTAATCTGAATGCTGTAAGTATAGAGATTAATGGTTGGTCATAACTGACTTATTTTGTGAGAAGTTGTCACTCATACAAAGATGTTCCATCATATTGCAATTTCATCCTATCACCCATCAGTTATAAAGAATGTGGAAACATGCACATCATAGCCATTGCTTATAGATGTTGAGTATGCTGAACGTTTTGCCAGTGTAACAAGTGGTGTGATGTTAATTTATGAAGACTGGCTTAAATAAACTCATTAAAGTTTGCTGTGAATTAACAAGTTAAAAGGTGTTACAATTATGATATTTACTTCACTGGATGTGCATAAAATTATAAGCACAGACCCGAAGATTTTGACACTCTGAGTGCAAATGAGATAAATAACTTGACTTGCTGTGATTAGTGGAGCATTTTCGAGAAGGGTATAAAACGCTAATTTCTTGACCAGAATGAGAAATTCGGATTAATGGGATCTGAAATTAGCAATTTCCATTTGTTAACATAAGATTCATTATGCCTGATGACGTAATCCAGACCCACCTCATGGGTTAGTTCTCAGAACACCATATTTCAAATGATCACAACCATTTATACTGTGGGAGAAACAACAGGTGCTGATTGGCTGGACAGTTGATTCTGGCTGAGGCTTATCCATGAAGAAAGTAAAAGAGAATTATTAGCTCTCCAAGCTCCTAGGAAATTTTAAAAAATGAAATTGTGGTTGTGATGTAGGCTCTGGGTTCAGGCAAGGCCAAAAGGAAGGTAACAGACTGGAGAGATTGCATGATCAAAGGGATCGAAGAAACAGAGAAGCAGATGTGTTTTGAGCATATTGCTAATGTGACCATCCGTTGCTCAAAACTTCCATTCCTAACTTTCCCCCATTCTGAGGAAAGTTCATCAGCCTTCATTTCTTTTGGTTTCTCCCTCTACAAAATCCTGTAATTCTCTCCCTCATGGCATTGTGGGTCAACGGACAGCAGGTGAACTGCAGCTGTTCAAGAAGACAGCTCGTCACCACCTTCTCCAGGGCAGCTAGAGATGGGCAATAAATGCTGCCCAGCCAGTGGCGCCCTTATCCCACAAATGAATATATTTTACAAAAGGATACTTGACCTACTGAGAGGTTCCAGCATTTTTTGTTTTTATTTCAGCTTTCAGCTTAAAAGTAGCAGTAGGATGCTGTGGATGGTAAGTGAGGGAGAGACCTCTTCAAAGCTGTGGTGACTTTTTCTAGTTTGCTGCAAATAGCCTTTGCAGGTGGTTCATCATTGTATGGGGGAGAAAGGGGTAGTTCAGAAGGAAATTCCTCTAAAGGCAGGCCCGCGGCTGCTGATACATGTCAGTCAAGTGAAGTGAGCTCTTGGGATGCTTAATGAGCTGTTTCCTCAGCCTGCCATCAGTAAAATGCAGCTAAACTCTCCCCAGCTACTTCCAGGAGCCTGCAGGTTGACCAGCAATTTTCCGTTAGCCTCTTTTTAAGTGTCCTAAAGTGAGCTTCTCACCATCACAAACGCTCTGCTAACTACCATCCAGCTTCAAAGAAAATTGGGGCTTGGGTTAGGATGGAAATTTTCTGGAAAACTGGGTAAGGTATTTCGAACATCACTTCGCTCCTCTTCTTGTTGCAGGTTCAAAATCCAACTCATTAATATTTGTAGATAATGTAAGTCTCAATGCCAGCCACAATATCTCTGTCAAACATGTTATTATTTACTGATAGATTTTAGGACAAGAAACATATATTTTTCTAAAGGATCAAAAGTTCCAGTAACTTTTTAATTTATTGAATTCCAACTAATTAGATAGTAAAGAGGAATAATTAGTTGACTATGTTAATTAAATTAATTTTTCACATTCTATGTTTTGCGAGTTATGTTTATTCAGTATGAATAATAGCAATAAAAGAAAACATTGACATGTTTTGCCTTAAAAATCTGAATATGTAGTAATTGGGTGGTTTAATGGATTGGAACAGTTTCTGTTTATTTAGTGAATCAAATTAAAATGAGTGGATTGAAAGCCTTCTTTCTGACAGCAATTAAGGAACTTAAATGAAATTAGTCTGAGTGATCTAAGCCTAGTTCTCAGGGGACATTGGATTTTTAGTTCATAACTTCCAATAAGTCAATACTAATAGTACTAATCAGAGAATATCTCTTAGAAGCCACAGAGTCTTTTTGTTAGAAATAGAAATGTCAGGTTGATGCAATGACTTGAACTTATGTTTAAGCACGTGGAGTTTCATCCTACCACATGTATGTTGTATCAAAACAGACTACTTGATGAATTTTGTTTTGCACCTTCATTTTGCCCTGCCACAATGTAAGAAGGTATCAAAATGACATTATCTACCTAGGTTTTTCTTACCATGTTCCCCTTCCAAAAGCGCTTCCTTCCCATAATGTAAACATTTGCAGGTACTGACATTCTCTGGTAAGTTACTCAGATTGCCATGTCTCACAACTGAGCTTAGAAACAGAGACCACTCCGTGGTGAGGGAATCACAATCTTCCCTAAATCAGTCCTCATCTGCCTTCAATATGTTTGCACTTGTTACTAAATGTTGCTGTGAGTGGAGACTTTGGCTTTCTGTCTGGGTTACTGTAACATGACAGAGCCTGCAGAGTCTTACTTAGGTTCAGACCCATAAACTTGATACCAGGACTGAGTGTCAACATGCAGGAATATGTAAAAACTACAAGTTTATTAAATATAGTGAGAATGTTAATGTCACAAGTATAAATGTTAGTATTAATGATAACGTAATATACAAGTAAGGAGTAAAGAAGAAAGACATTTTAATTGAAATGAAGTAAAGCAATATATACACATCAGAAAAAAAATAAGAAATGCATTTTTCTTATAACACAAATACTCAACTTAAATTAGTTTGCCTGCGATCCAAATGGTAAAGTAACCCCAAATTAGTTAAGTCTTTAAAATGAACAACAAATAAACCAAGGCTGTAAATTTCTTTACACACGATTGGATCTCCAGCCGCTCTATTGATATTCTTTTCCTTCGTAGTTTTCAGTGTTAACTATTGACCACTTGGCCGCAGCAGAGACTATTTGTAGCTATAAGCCTTTAAGCTCAATTTGTTGGTCTATTCCGGGCACTTCAAGTCTGATATCCCTTGTTTCCTAAAATGTCTGAACAAAGTCATATTGGGCTTGAAACATTAACATCACTACTCTTCCACAGAGCCACGCAACATTGAAACAGACCCTTCGGTCCCATAGCCCTCTAAACCTTTCCTATTCATGTACTATCCAAATGTCTTTTAAATGTTGCAACTGTACCGGCGTCTGCCACTTCATCTGGTAGTCTATTCCATATAGGAATCATGATGCTACCAGACATAGAGTCATATAGTCATAGAGATGTACAGCGTGGAAACAGACCCTTCAGTCAAACTTGTCTATGCCAACCAGATATCCCAACCTAATCTAGTCCCATTTGCCAGCACTTGGCTCATATTCCTCTAAGACCTTCCTATTCGTTTACCCATCCAGATGCCTTTTAAATGTTGCAGTTGTACCAGCCTCCACCATTTCCTCTGGCAGCTCATTCCATACACGCACCACCTTCTGTGTGAAAAAGTTGCCCCTTAGGTCTCTTTTATATCTTTCCTCTCTCACCCTAAACCTATGCCCTCTATTTATCCTATCCATGCCCTTCATGATTTTATAAACCTCTATAAGGTCACCCCTCAGCATCCTACGCTCCAGGGAAAGCAGCCCCAGCCTATTCATCCTCTCCCTATAACTCAAATCTTCCAACCCTGGCAACATCCTTGTAAATCTTTTCTGAACCCAAGAAGGAGACCAGAATTGCATGCAATATTCCAAAAGTGGCCTTTGCAAAATTAAGCTTGTTGACCCATCCTTGATAATATGTCTCAAATGTCCATCAAACCCCATCTCATCAAGCACCCTGTGTCTGGCCACCCATTGTCTTAGTGTGTAGTTCAAGGGTCATTGGGGAAAATACAGTAAGGACAATTCATCCTTTTAGACAATGAGAAACCATATTGCATGAAAAAATATAAGATCAAAACAATATCCAAACAAAATACTGGGAACAGAGCCAAAATTCATTGCTAGAAAACCTTGCTGCAGATCACAAATATTTAGTTTTGATTTAAAGCAGATTCACTCTTAGATTTAAGTCAAAGTTTACAGAATAAGAATTCAGGTCAGGTTTCTTAAAGATCAAAGGCAAATCAGAAATAAGATATGGAAGGTAAATTTTTAAAAATTTGGGATTGTCAGATATAGGCCTACAATAAAATTTTGTCTTGGGCAGTGGTGATATCAGATAGCCACATGGTGCAAAGGAACTAACTATAAATTATGGACTGGACTGCCTGCATCTCCAGGGTGTTCTCTTCTCTCATTGTGCTCACTTACACTGAGCCTGGATGTCCACACCATCCCTGCCTTATATTGGCTTACCTTGCCTTTATTACTGTTTGTCCCCTCAGCCATGAAATCAGTCTCCTATTACTACTGTCTTTCTGTGCTGTTTAGTGGATACAGAGGCAGGAAGTTTGCTGTAGTTGTGAACTGGCTTCAGTCAAGTCAAGGTTGATAGCCTTTGTGCAGGGGATCATAGAACCAAAGAATCACATTGCATTCTACAGTGTCTGTACAGTGCAGAAGAAACCATTCAGCCCATTGAATTTGCACTGACTGTCCAAAGGGCATCCCATCCAGACTCATCCTCTCTCCCATTCCTGTAACCCACATTTAGCATAGCCAATCCACCTAAACTGCACATCTTTGGACTATAGGAGGAAACTGGAACCCCAGAGGAAACACATGCAGACACAGAGAGAACATGCAAACTCAGCACTGACAGTCACCCAAGGCTGGAAATGGACTCCTGGTGCTGTGAGGAAACAGTGCTAACCACTGGGGTGGCACAGTGGCTCAGTGGTTAGCACTGCTGCCTCACAGTTCCAGGGATCTTGGCTCAATTCCATCCTCGGGCAACTGCCTGTGTGGAGTTTACACATTCTCCCTCTGTCTGCATGGGTTCCTGCTGGGTGCTCAGGTTTTCTCCCACAATCAAAAGATGTGCAGGTCAGGTGAATCGACCATGCTAAATTGCCCAAAGTGTTCAGGGATGTGTGGTTAGATGCTTTTGTCAGGGGGAAATGTAAAGTAATGGGGTAGGGAAATGCGTCTAGGTGGGTTATTCTTTGGAGGATTCGTATGGACTTGTTGGGTCGAAGGACCTGTTTCCACACTGTAGAGATTCTACTATGCCACTATGCTGCCAAATTCTGCCATAGAAAGTCTAAGTCAGCATCCAATACCAGTCTAGACCCTGCTGGGTGTGTTCAGAGTCAGGCCCTTCTCTTCATAAGGGAAGGAGCCAAATATTGAGCAGCCCGCTACCCATTTCTCTACTTTTTTTTCCTGATTATGGTTTGTCTTTTTCATGGAATGAGAAAGAGGCAGTGGAGAAGTGTCCTGAGCAAATGAGTAGGGAGTACAGAGGGTTAGTGGTGATGGGAGTTGGGGTGGTTGGAGTCGTGGTGGGGAGGAGGGATGCAATGTTGTAGGCAATAGAAAACGGAGCAGAGCATAAGCCTTGTTGGGAAAGGTTAGTACAATAGCTGAGATTGAGCAAATTTTAAAAATTCACTCATGAGATGTGAATGTCATTTGCTAGGCCAGCATTTATTGTCTGTCCCAGTTGCCCCTGTGAGCTGCCTTCTTGAATCGCTACAGTCCATGTAAAGCCACACTGTCATTAAGAAGAGAATTCCTGGATTTTAATTCAGCGACAGTGAAAGAACGGTGATATATTTCCAAGTCAGATGGTGAGTGGCTTGGAAGGGAACTTGCAGGTGGTGATATTCCCATGTATCTGCTGTACTTGTTCTTCTTAATGGCACTTGCTATGCATTTGGAATCTGCGATCTAAGGATCTTTGGCGAGTTTCTGTCGTGCATCTTGAAGAAGGTACTCATTGATGATACTGAACATCAGTGGTGGAGTTGCTGATGGATGTGGTGCCAATGAAGCAGGCTGCTTTGTCCTGAATGATGTTAAGCTTCTTTGGAGCTGCCCCCATCCAGGAAAATGAGGAGCATTCCATCATGCTGACTTGTGCTTTGTGGATGGGAGACAGACTTTAGGAAGGTGAGTTCGGCGCCACAATATTCATAGCCTGTGGCATGCTGTTGTTGCCATAGTGTTTATGTAGTGAGTCTAATTGAGTTTTTGGCCAATAATAGTCCTCCCCAGGATGTGGATAGTGGAAGATTCAGTGGTGGTAACACCATTGAATGTCAAGTAGTGGTGGTTAAATTGAATCCCAATTTTTTTTGCAAACAAAATAACAATTTCTTTTCTAGTTGTTTCAAAGATGTGTTATTTGTCAAATGATGTTGAAAGAAGTAAAGTAAGTGTAAAGACCATTGTGTCATTTTAATCGCAATGATGCATTATACTGATTAATGCATCATGCTTATTTATGCAAACAAATTGAGACAGTTCGGTAAGCATTTCCACATGAAGACCCTACTCCTTTAACCAGTCTGAAACATCAACAACAAAATAGAAATACAGATAAAGTACAACAGCAACACAGAGAAAAGGTTAAAACTGTATTGGCTAAATTTAACTGCTTAAAAAACTTCACTGAATCAGTGCAATGTTAAAACTTGCAAAATCTCAAGTGTGGGCTGCAACTGTTCATTCTCAATTTTAACAAGCAACAGTTGTGAAGCAGTGGCAATCCCATTTCCAGGAAACAGATTGAGCAATTAACATCAAGAAAACAAGGAATAGGAGCAGAAGCAGAGATTGTAGCCTTTTGAGCCTGCCCATCATTCCATACTGACCTTGGGCTTCATCTCCACTTCCCTGTCTATGCAAACACCACCTCCTGCCCTCCCCAGCCCCAAACCCCACCTGCCATATCCCTTGATTCACTGCATTAGAGATCAATGTCTGTACTTTTCAGCCTCAAATATTCATTGAATTGAATTGAATTGAATTTATTGTCACGTGTACCAAGGCACAGTGAAAAGCTTTGCCTTATGAGCAATACAGGCAGATCACAGAGTTAAGTAGCATAGATAAGTAAATAATAGGTAAACAGCAGCAAAAACAAAAACACAGGTACAGACAAATGTTAATTAGTAACTTAAATTTGGACACAGGAGCTTGCAAGGAATCAAAGATATCCGGGGCCAATTCAACAGTAGAGTATTCAAAGCACACTGGATGGAGAATTCCAAACCATTAATAATCCTTTGGAATAAGTAATTTCTCCTCATCACATTCCCAAATGATCATTCTCTAATTCTGAGACTGTGCCTCTGTGTTTTCGATTCCCTGAGCTATGGAAGCAATTTTTGGGTCAACCCCCATAAGCCCCTTCAGAGTCTTGTATGTGTCAATCAGATTGCCTCTCATTTTTTTGAATCCTGGAGAATTGAGATTCAATTTATACATCCTTATATCATTAGACCACAGCTTCATTCCAGGGACCAATTTAGTAAACCCTCTCTGTCATTATTAGCTGTTCTTTGAGTTGAGGATGCCAGTGACTCAGGTTCACAAATCTCTGCCACTGGACTTTTTGTGACCAATTCCTGACCTTCTGACCTTTGGGTACTTTGTCAAGATATTCTCTAAGGGCCTTGGATCTGGAGTCCAAATATGGTTTCCTTTTCTTTCCTTCTCTGTCACCACTCCGCCTCATTTTTCAAAACATTTGAACATAAAGCATGATACAGCTCAATGGACAAGTTGTTGTCATGTTGAATGAATTGTAGCAAGCTCTTCCTAATTCTTAATGTCAATGCTTACATTCTTAAATAACAGCTTCAGAATAAATTTGAAGCATTTGTTTTGTCATCTGCTGGAATGTTAACTGCTTGAGAGTTGAGAAAATAGGATGTTTGTTGAGAGTTGACAGATATAGTTGAGAGTTTGTGAGAATTATCCAGATATAGCACCGGTCCACTCTAGTTGATTTTGCAGTTTTATTTGAATGTTCATGTAGCATTAAGAAAATACACACATTTGAGGCTGTGACAGAGGCATTGCTGTAGGAATTTTTCTGGTGATCTTATGTGTTCCTAATATATAGTCCAGGTCATAGGTAGTAGAATAGATGGGAGAGAACCAGAGGATGTGGACTATTTAGAACTTCTATAAAGTTCCATGTAAAAGCTTGGTGTAAGAAAATCAAAGCACAATGGATTGGTGGTAATGTACTGGCATTGATTGAGAATTTGTTAACAAACAGGAAATAAATGTATCAATGGCTCTTTTTCAGATTATGAGGCGATGATAACATTGGCACCACAGAGATCAGTGCTTAGATCCCAGCTAGTCACAATATCAAATGTAATACTTTCATGTTTTCTGATGACATAAGACTAAATAGAATTGTGTGGGGTGAGAACGATATAAAGAGTATTCAAGGTAATTTGGACATTGACTGAGTGGGCAATGCATGGCAGATGCAGTACAATGTGGAAAAGAGTGAAGTTGTCCACGTCAATAGCTTTAATAAGATTTCACGTGGCTATCTGAAAATCCAGGTCAGTAACTTTGCAATTAATTACCTTGGATTTTACTGTATAAACAGTACATTCTGTGAGACTTAGATTGAGAATAGTGAAGAGAGAAGATGTTGCACATGTGCTAAAACTTTGCACTAGTGTACTGCTGTCTGTTGTCAGACACAATTTGCTAAGGAACACAAAATGAATTGAATATGGTGGTTAATTTGTCAACATCTGTTGCACTAGTTGTATCTTTGATTTGTGTAACAAAAGGGAATTTGTTGAAAGAGTCGGTCACCAGCGTGAATAAATTTGATATGAGCAACAGTTCACCAGCTTTGAAGACTCAGTTGGAATACTATTAAGGCTACAGATTTAGTTGTTCTTCATCTGTTTGATTGCGTGTTGCAGCTTTTCCGTTTATGGTGCTTTATAGATGTATCCTGCCACAGGGAGTAGGCATGGTGAGGGGAGTATCAGCTGCCACTGTGGATTCACAGGTCAGCAGTCGTTGAAATGCTCTTTCCAGCAGTAATAGCTTGGAGTGTCAGCCTAAAGAAGAGAAAAACCATCCTGTGATCAAAAGGGATTTTATCTATTTGACCTTGGTCTGTGTATAGACATGGCTCTTGCGATATCAAAAAAGCTTTGTGTGTCATTATAATCAGGATATTGTTTTCTTCCCACCCACTTGCCCTTTATTTTTTAGGTATATTTTTCGTTGTGAGCCTTGAGCTGTTAGAATACTGTCTCCTTGATTTGTGAACTTGACTAGCTTTGTATGATCATCAAACTTAAATGCATTAGTTTCCATCTCTCCTTCCAAATTATCAACATAGCTTGTAAAGAACTGAGGCCCCAGAGCTGATCCATGTGGCATATTATTAGCCACTGCAACCCAACATGAAAATGTCACCTTTCTACGCACTTGTTGCCTCCTGTACATTAACCAACCCTTTATCCATGCTGACATATTCCTCCAATTCTATGAATATTTTATCTTTTCTATTAATCTTTGGTGTGGTACTTCAGTGAGTGCCTGTTGGGAAGCTGTTGCTTTTTGCTAGATTCACATTCGGAAAGTCCTTTCCAAACAATTGTACAGGAATACCTACAACACACAGGCTTCAGTGATTCAAGAAGGCAGCTCATCAGAACACACCGAAGAGAACTTGGCAATGAACAAGAAGTGCTGGCCCAGTTAGCAATGCTCTCAACCTGGGAAAGAACAAATGCTAAGAAAAACTGGCTCTTCTTTATCTGCTCTATTAGAACCTCAAAAAGCTCTGAGAAATTCATCAAATAGGACTTCCCTTTTGTAAAACAATGTTGACTCATTGTATCTCTGTGAAGTTGCGCAGTCTATGGTTTAACCTGCTTATAACAAATATTCTGTCCCTCACACACACTCCTCAGTGTGTTTAGTAGAAATGTGAAGTTGAGGTCACAACTTGATCAGCCATGATATTATTAAATGGTGAAGCAGACTCAAGGGGCCCAATGGCCTACTCTTTCATTGTAAAGACTTACAACATGAAGAAAAAAGGCCCTTCAGCCCATCACATTCATGCTGGTCATCAAGCATCTAGCTAATTCAATTTTCCAGCACTTGCCCTGTAGCCTTGTGGCAGTTCAAGTATTCATCTGAATAATTCTTAAAAAAAATAGATATTGATGGTTCCTGTCTCTAATACGCATTCAGGCAGTGGGTTCCAGTTACCACCATCCTCTGCATGAAAAGTTCTTTCCTCAAATCCCCTTCAAGCTCCTTACCTTCAATCTGTGCCCCCTGGTTATTGAGCCCTCCACTAAGTGAAATGTTTTTCTTTATCCGTCCTATCTATGCTTCTCAGAACTTGGTACACTTCAATCAGGTGTTGCTGGAAAAGCGCAGCAGGTCAGGCAGCATCCAAGGAGAAGGGCAATCGACGTTTCGGGCATAAGCCCTTCTTCAGGAATGAGGAAGGTGTGCCAAGCAGGCTAAGATAAAAGCTAGGGAGGAGGGACTTGGGGGAGGGGCGTTGGGAATGCGATAGGTGGAAGGAGGTTAAGGTGAGGGTGATAGGCCGGAGAGGGGGTGGGGGCAGAGAGGTCGGGAAGAAGGTTGCAGGTCAAGAAGGTGGTGTTGAGTCTGAGGGCTGGGACTGAGAAAAGGTGGGGGGAGGGGAAATGAGGAAGCTGGAAAAATCCACATTCATCCCCTATGGCTGGAGGGTTCCTAGGCAGAAGATGAGTCGCTCTTCTTCCAGGCGTCGTGTTGCCATGGTCTGGCGATGGAAGAGGCCAAGGACCTGCATGTCCTTGGCGGAGTGGGAAGGGGAGTAAAAGTGTTCAGCCACGGGGTGGTTGGATTGGTTGGTGCGGGTGTCCCAGAGGTGTTCTCTGAAACATTCCGCAAGTAGGCCGCCTGTCTCCCCAATGTATAGGAGGCCACATCGGGTGCAGCAGATGCAGTAAATGATGTGTGTGGAGATGCAGGTGAATTTCTGACTGATATTGAAGGATCCCTTGGGGCCTTGGAGGGAAGTGAGTGGGGAGGTGTGGGCGCAAGTTTTGCATTTTTTGCAGTTGCAGGGGAAGGTGCCGGGAGTAGAAGTTGGGTTGGTGGGGGGTGTGGATCTGACAAGGGAGTCGGGGAGGGAGTGGTCTTTCCGGAACGCTGATAGGGGTGGGGAGGGAAATATATCCTTGGTGGCGGGGTCCGTTTGGAGGTGGCGGAAATGACGAAGGATGATCCAATGTATCTGGAGGTTGGTGGGGTGGTAGGTGAGGACCAGTGGGGTTCTGTCCTGGTGGCGATTAGAGGGGCGGCGTTCAAGGGTGGAGGAGCGGGAAGTGGAGGAGATGCAGTGGAGAGCATCGTCAACCACGTTCGAAGGAAAATTCCGGTCTTTGAAGAAGGAGGCCATCTGGGTTGTCTGGTATTGGAATTGGTCCTCCTGGGAGCAGATGCGGCAAAGGCGAAGGAATTGGGAATATGGGATGGCATTTTTACAGGGGGCAGGGTGGGAAGAGGTGTAATCTAGGTAGCTGTGGGAGTCAGTCGGTTTATAGTATACGTCCGTGTTGAGTCGGTCGTCCAAGATAGAGATGGAGAGGTCTAGGAAGGGGAGGGAGGAGTCTGAGATGGTCCAGGTAAATTTGAGGTCGGGGTGGAAGGTGTTAGTAAAGTAGATGAACTGTTCAACCTCCTCATGGGAGCACAAGGCAGCGCCGATACAGTCATCGATGTAGCGGAGGAAAATGTGGGGGGTGGCGCCAGTGTAGCTGCGGAAGATGGACTGTTCCACATATCCAACGAAGAGGCAGGCATAGCTGGGGCCCATGCGGGTGCCCATGGCTACTCCTTTGGTTTGGAGGAAGTGGGAGGATTGGAAGGAGAAGTTGTTAAGAGTGAGGACCAGTTCAGTCAGTCGAAGGAGAGTGTCAGTGGAAGGGTACTGGTTGTACACCTCCATCCCCCATCACGAAGGCCTCAAAGCCCTCCGCTTCTTCTGTTCCCGCTGAATCAATCAGTTCAACCAGGAGGTTGAACAGTTCATTCACTTTACTAACACCTTCCACCCCGACCTCAAATTTACCTGGGCTGTCTCAGACACCTCCCTCCCCTTCCTATACCTCTCCATCTCTATCTCGGACGACCGACTCAACACGGACGTATACTATAAACCGACTGACTCCCACAGCTACCTAGATTACACCAGTTCCCACCCTGCCCCCTGTAAAAATGTCATCCCATATTCCCAATTCCTTCGCCTTCGCCGCATCTGCTCCCAGGAGGACCAATTCCAATACCGAACAACCCAGATGGCCTCCTTCTTCAAAGACCGCAATTTCCCCTCAGACGTGGTTGACGATGCTCACCACCGCATCTCCTCCACTTCCCGCTCCTCCGCCCTTGAACCCCGCCCCTCGAATCGCCACCAGGACAGAACCCCACTAGTCCTCACCTACCACCCCACCAACCTCCAGATACATCGGATCATCCTTCGTCATTTCCGCCACCTCCAAACGGACCCCACCACCAAGGATATATTTTCCTCCCCACCCCTATCAGCGTTCCGGAAAGACCACTCACTCCGCGACTCCCTTGTCAGATCCACACCCCCCACACTCCCGGCACCTTCCCCTGCAACCACAAAAAATGCAAAACTTGCGCCCACACCTCCCCCCTCACTTCCCTCCAAGGCCCCAAGGGATCCTTCAATATCAGTCAGAAATTCACCTGCACCTCCACACACTTCATTTACTGCATCCGCTGCACCCGATGTGGCCTCCTATACATTGGGGAGACAGGTGGCCTACTTGCAGAATGTTTCAGAGAACACCTCTGGGACACCCGGACCAACCAATCCAACCGCCCCGTGGCTGAACACTTTAACTCCCCCTCCCACTCCGCCAAGGACATGCAGGTCCTTGGCCTCCTCCATCGGCAGACCATGGCAACACGATGCCTGGAGGAAGAGCGACTCATCTTCTGCTCTGGAACCCTCCAGCTGCAGGGGATGAATGTGGATTTCTCCAGCTTCCTCATTTCCCCTCCCCCCACCTTTTCTCAGTCCCAGCCCTCAGACTCAGCACCGCCTTCTTGACCTGCAATCTTCTTCCCGACCTCTCCGTGCCCACCCCCTCTCCGGCCTATCACCCTCACCTTAACCTCCTTCCACCTATCGCATTCCCAACGCCCTTCCCCCAAGTCCCTCCTCCCTAGCTTTTATCTTAGCCTGCTTGGCACACCGTCCTCATTCCTGAAGAAGGGCTTATACCCAAAACGTCGATTGTCCTACTCCTTGGATGCTGCCTGACCTGCTGCGCTTTTCCAGCAACACATTTTTAAGCTCTGATCTCCAGCATCTGCAGTCCTCACTTTCTCCACACTTCAATTAGGTTCCCCTCCCCACCCCCAATCCTTCTCTGTTTGAAAGAAAACACTCCAGTCTATCCTGTCTTCCTTCATAACTGAATTACTCCATTCCAGGCACCATCCTGGTGAATCTTCTTTGCGCCCTACCTTATGCAATCATATCCTTCCTGTAGTGTGATGATCAGAAGTGCACATAGTGCTCCTCCTGTAGCCTAATTAAAATTATATACAGCTCCATCATTACCATTTGTATTCAGTGCCTTGACTACTAAAGGCAAGTATCTCATTTGCCTTCATTATCACCTTATCTACCTTTCCTGCTGTTATTAAGGAGGACATGCATGTCAAGGTCTTTCTATACTTCCTGCAGGTGGAAGTCAACGGTTACTTCTTTGCCTTGTTTTTCCTCTCACAATATGTCATGACACATTTGTAAGGACTAAATTCCATTTGCCAATGTTTGGCCCATCTGACCAGCCCATCTATGTCATTATGTAGTCTAAGGCTTTCCTCCTTGCAATTTAAGACAACATCAATTTTCTCCTAATTCACAGGTTCATATGTGTCAGCAACAGTATCTGTGACCTATTCTGGATGGCTGATTCCCTGACAAGATAAATAGGCTCTCTATAGGGTGGGGAAGTCGATCAAAGTTGAACTATGTGCACTGTCAAGTGCACATTAAGCTCCACAACCTTTGGTGAACTTTGACAAAAATTCTAGACCTCCTCCCCAGCCCACTCAGCACACCTCATCAGAATCAGCCCTTTGGTTTTCATCCTTTGTCCTTCATTGAAATCTCATCTGGCTGATGCAGTGAAAGCTCTCATTGACAGCTCTTAGGATTGCCAAGTGACCTGATGAGATTAAAATGACTTTAACCTGAAAATATAAGTGAATAAAATTACAGGATGCATTTATTTTCAGAATGTGCAATTAAAGATACTGAATTGTTGATACAAATACCATAGTCATCCATGATTACTTTAGATTTCAGGGCCAATTTTAAAAAATCAGATTTTGCGTACATATTATTCACTTTATGCAACATTATGTAACTCATTAAAATTTCACGAAAAGCAGCCTGAAATGTACTGAACACATAGTGTGAGATTGCCTTGCTGAGAGCAAATATGCTGAAATACAGTGGAACTGCACAAAATCATAGCAATGTTCCAGAACAAAAGTATGCCATTCAGCCCATCATGCCTGCACTAGCTCTTCAAATGAACATTGTTACCTAATGCCAATCTCCTGCTATTTCCCAATACCATTGTACATTACTATTATCAAAATAATCAGCCATTGCTTTCTTGAATGCCTCAATTGAACCTGCCTCCAGCACACTTCCAAGCAATGCTTAACATAACTAACTACTCGCTCAGTGAAAGGATTTTTGGCATATTATCCTTACTTCGTTTACAAATCACATGAAATCTATGTCCTCTCATTCTTGTTATTTTTAAAAGGAAGAACGGTGTGTTCTTCAATTTATCCTCATAGTATTTCACAAGACCTTGGTTACACTTTGCTCAGCATGACTCCAACCAATGGACAGTTTCCCTACAATTCCCATCAACTTTCAGTTTTTACCAGGGCTCCCTCATGCAGTCCTGAGTCAAATGTTCCTTTGACGTTGTGAGCAGCCACTTTCACCTCATGTCTGAAAGTCAGCTTTTTCTCTATGTATGGACCAAGGATCTAATGAAGTAAGGAGCCGAGTGGCCCTGGCAGAACCCAAACTGAGTGTAAGTGAGTACATCTATTGTTGGGTAAGTGCCACTGGATAGCGCCGTTAATGATCCTATCAATATTGATCAAAAAGTAGACTAATGGGATAGTAATTGGCCAAGTTGGATTTGTCCTACTTTTTGTATAGAGGACATACTTGGGCCAGTTTGTGCAGTGCCGGGTAGATGCTCCACCAGTGTATATGGAAACTCGATCTCTCGAGAGAAGCAAGGAATTGATAGAAAACACTCTAATGGATTTGTTGATCAAAGAATTCTTGCACAACTTGGTATAACTTATTGGGTCTTTTTAATGACCATGAAGAAAGGAAATAATAAATTTAATTTGTCTGTTGGTGAAAGGTTATGGACCAGATCCTTCACTTTAAACCATTGGTTGTTATCTTTCTAAACTTCCAAACATGAAACTTTGTATTGCAAAGAATCAAGTTTCCTGATTATCTTTTCAACATACCTGTTTGCATATCCCTTCTTTGGAATTTCTCTAATTCTTAGGGATTTCAGAAATGGCATGAAACACTGAAGGAATGTTTGATGGGAGGCCTACTATTTTGGGCCATGATGAATCAAAAATGGAAAAGAAAAGAGCCTTGTTTAATGATCAGGAACTAAAATATTTTTGTGATCGTTTCTGTGGAAATGAATAAAAGCAAGAGCTTTTTGAAGTTGAAGCATAAGTTCACATTGTTCAGTTCACTGACAACAAAACATTCAGAGATTTCAAGAGATGATTATCTGTAGAACATTGTTTCAAAGACAGCAAGGTAACTCCCTTCTTCAGAGCTACTTCCTGAAGAAAGAAGTTGACTTGTCCCCAGCTGTCACCCTGAAAAGCATGGTTAAGGGATCATCTTGCAAACCCCCTTAATGCCAGTAAAGAATTTGTAGAAGAACCATCGAAATTTGCAAGGTGGATTGAGTCATTTGGTCCTTTTCTTTGTGCTGGTCCTTTGTTGGTACACTCTATAACTAATCCAAAAGACAAATAATTTGTGGCTGTTTTTGATGGAAGATTAAAGTGAGAATTGATAGAGATTTTTAAAATGATGATTGAATAGATGGAAGCTGACTAGTCCAATTGTAACTCCCTGTTGGAATCAGGCAGTTTGTGTCTGAATCCAACCACAAATCAGTGGTGAAGTCTGTGTGATTTTAGGTCTGCCTTCATCTACATGTTTGCCCAGAGTCTTCTGTCTGAAGCAAGCAGGAAACCTAACCTTGCCAATCAGCAGGAGGAAAGGACCCAACCTTTGGCTGGCAGGAGATCACTGCCAGGAATCCCAATGAATGGTTGCCAGACAAAGGCGATCTTCCATTCCACTTATTCTGAAAAGAAAGCAGAAAAGATATACTATATTTTGTGGCTTCTCTTGTCACGTGTCTATCTATTAAAATCAGCAATGGAATAAATGATCAGTTTGCATGAGTGATGTTGATTGAAAGATAAAAATTAATCAGAACACTGGGTGAAATAATTTAAGAGGTGCAATTCTTTTAATGGTACCATATGATGTTTTATATCTAACTGGAAAGTACATTGAACTGTTAATCCATTGTTCATCTGAAACTTATTTCTAACAGTGTGTAGCAGTTTGCTAGGCCTGGGTTGTGTGCTCCCATACTCAAGGTGAGTTTAGAAACCCTAAATTTCTGTTTGAGAGTTAAGAGTATGACCACCAAGCCAAGACTATCACAGGAGGTTCCCTTTGCTCCTTCCCATCCCACTCCCCCATCTGACTGACTCCTATGCGAACACATAGCCACATTAACCCCTCTCTTTCCATACAACCCACTTCCAGCATTTACCTCTTCATATGTAATCACTCCCATTTGAAACATTCACCCCGCACCCCCCCCCCCCATCTCTCCACTCTTTTTATTTCATATTATTTCACTTGCTTGGCAAAAGAGGAGTATAGCATAGCTTTAGAATTAGAAGTGATATAAATGATTAAGAGATTGGTAATGCATTAACATCAACAGAAATGTAAATGTAATTGGTAGTCCTTGTGGAATAAGGTTAAATTTTAACCATGAAAAAGACCTAGGCAGTTACCTGAGACTGCAACAATGCACTGGAGCAGGCATCACAGAGTGAAAAATGAAAATTCAATAACAGCTCTTTGAAAAAGAGTCATAATTTGGTGGCCATGTTGACAGTGTTCTCAAAAAGCTTCAGGGAATACAATGTTTTCAAAAACAGGCAGGATATCTTACCTGAAAGATAGAAACAAGGGAATGTTTCTTATTGACAGATTGAGCAGAATGTGTGTAACTCCCATGAGCATTATTGAAAACATGTCAGTTTAAAAAAACAGAAAAACAGCATAAGCATTGGAAACCATAACATTTTGCAATGCCTTCAGTTGTCTAAGAATGAATTAGCAAAGAATCATACACCAGCTAGGGAGGTCATTTAGTTAACTTGTGTCAGAGTACAAAAATATTTTATTTTTGATTATATTATGATTCAACTCAGTACAGAAACAAGTGGTCTTATGGTACAATGAATTAGCTCTATACCAGACTTCCAGGTTTGAGTTCCACTCCTGGATTTGATGGCCATAGAAGATATGTCCATAATGTGGCCAAGCAGGTTGAATAGTAATCTTTAACTCCTGCCAATGTGCCTATAGCAGATGATAAGAGTAGAAGAATCTTCTCTGACTCATGCTGTACAGTAGCACCTCTTAAACTATAGCCTATGATGACAGGCTAATGACTTTGTTCCAAGGGGAAAAAAAACTAACTATGGAAACTGACATGAGCATGCACTTTGTATCAAAGCTGTTGAATAAATGAAATTGCTGCAATTGGCAATAGATGTAATGCCACAAGAAAAAGTGTCATGGCAAATTTCTTTATATTTCAAGATTAATGGTGAATAGACCTCACAGAAAGAACTGATATTCAAGTGTCAGTTGCATAACTGTTCATCAGAAAATACAAAGTATGTGGTTTGCTCAAGGCATGTGCAATTCCAAGTTAGCTTCTGACATATAAAACTATGATAGGAGACACATAACTAGGCCTAAGATGTCAAGGCATTTCAAGCAGAACAGTTAATGGAGTCTTTGGAAAGACTCTCTGTAATACTATAAATTTCAGGTCCACTACCCTGTGAACAAAGCAATGAGAATAGATGAAAAAAAGTGACTTTATAAAACTGCAATGTTTTGAAATGTTGGGTCCTTTATTAAGTATAAACGTAGCAATTTGTGAAATGTTCTTGCTTAAAAGCTGATATTCTTTAGATGTAGTTATATTAGTATTTGTGTGAACTTATATTATTAATGGTCAATTCACTACTTGTTCCCTGTAATTTGGAAGTGATGATATGATAGACGACTCCAAGTAATATGGTTGAAGATTACTGAAGGCAATGTCTTAAACTCTGAAGTCTCCTTATTTGAATTACTTGACTGATGGTGACAAATACTATGATGTTGATCCAGAGCAGGTTATGTCACACTGAATCACCACATGCCTCTGTGTCATGTCTCAAGGTCTTCTTCCATAACATTTTAGAGTCTAGACATCATAAATTACTGTGAGAAACCTGAGAAAAAAACATGACTTCTGGAATTCTTACATAGAAACTAGGAGCAAGAGCAGGCCATATAGCCTTTTAAATCTGCTTCAATATCATCTGGCTGATCTTCCATCTGATCTTCACTTTCCTGCTTTCTCTTCATACACCTTGACTCTTTGATGTTTCATGTATTTTGATATGTTGATTGAATAAGAAAAAAAGGTAATGAAATTTTAAATAATGCAGTTTAGACACGGAGCAACACTCATGGGAAGAAAAGATTAATTAATTTTGAGAATTTTGTTTTTATTTGTAGTGGATTGAGATAGTAACCCAGATTTCTAATATCACGGTATATAGCTTATTGGGAAAAGTTGTGGGATAGAGCCATCCCTGGAAGCAGGTCAAAGGCAACCACAGGCTCGTTAAAAGGCTCATCTCAGTTGTCAGGAATGTTTTCCCACTTTTCTTAACAGCTATCAGGCCATCTAAACTTAACCTCTCACACCCATCATCACCCAACTGTGCCTTGTAGTCTCTTCTGTCCTCCATGTCAACTCATGTCTTCTCCCAGTTCCTTCATGATTTCTAATGGAACCCATGACAAGTCAATGTATCTATGTTCACACCCATACAAATGACCCATAATGCTCTCCATGGCATCAATGTCACCCAAAATGTTCTAAATCCAGAACAAAAACCCAGGCAGGTGTCACTTTGCACATTGGTATTTAGGAATAAAATCTGATCTTAAAGTCAAAGTCCTAATTCACAAGAAATATTTTAATTCAAAACAAAATCAATTCACATTGCAAACCTTTTCAGTCTCAAATGGTTTGGGTAAAATACTTCATAAATTTTGTTGAAGCAGCCTCGACATATAGGGGTATTTTTGTTAACTGCTGACAGGAAATGATTCAAGACTGCAATTGATGGGCCTCTCCATCTGAAAAAGTTTTCATTTTTGCCATTTGATTGAGGAAAATATACACATTGAAGTAAGATAACATTTAAGGAATATTTCATTATTTATCACAACTCATTTCTCCTGTTTTCTTTCAAAGCTGTTTGAAAAGCTATATTATCTGAAGTCATGGTGCTTCCTCTTGACAACATCCAAAAAAGAGCTTAGGGAAAAAGATGCTTCTGTTATTCATAGTGTGCTAGCTAAAATTCTTTGATAGGCTGAATAAAGAAATGTCAGTATTCCAGCCAACATTGCATCTTAATTGGCCTATTGCTGTGAGCAGAGTAGATAATGTGAGATAATTGAGGATCATGTTGTCTGTAAATTGATATGCTGTACTGAAAATGTTATGAATTGTGTAAAAAGTCATTTAACTCATTTGGGTATGAGCTCTAATGCAGAATTGAACAGGTAAGAGAAAAATAAATGACCAAAATTTTCCAATGCTCAGGAGAACAGGGAGAAAGTACGCCCGTGATGAATTAATACAAAACCTGCTTGTACCACATTGAGGCTATTGAGCTTGGAGAGATGTCATTTTCACCACTGCATCATCAAGTCTTATAATTTAACTAATGATTTCATCTATTTCTAAATAATGAATGGGAAGTGAAATGTTTAAGGATTGATGAGCGAGCAAATGTTGTGAATTTAATTTGCAACCTATGATTTCTCAAGATGCATTTCCTATGAATGACATCAATCATTAGCAGCATGGAATCTTGTACCATTTTAATGAACAATTGCACATGAATGCAAATTCCTTTAGATGAAAAAGATGCTGATCAATCTTTAATTAGTACAGTTTGGAGTACAGCCTTACAATTAAATAATGACGAGTATGGGGTGACGGAGTCATATAGCTTTGTGCAATGGTCTAATCTTTGGAACCAGGCAATAATTTGTCTCAAGGACTTCTAATTTATCAATCTTTATGTTACAAACTATGTTACTTCTGTCACATAATGTTGCTTGTGGCACAGTAGTGGTGTCCCTACCTCTGAGCCAAGAGGCCCAGGTTCATGTCCCACCTACCCCAGCAGGGGTGTTTTTTAATGTCCCTCAGTGGGTTGATTAAAAATAAATACAGCTGCCACTTCCAATCATTCTAAAGTCAACCTCTGACACTATCTGCATCATCATCTAACTGAATGAACATGAATTCATGAGCTGCAGTCAGACTTATTTCTGGTCTCAGGGTGGCAGGGGTATGTAGTTGGAGAAGGCAGGAGCTAGCAGAGAATCAACTGATGTTTCCTTAGGATGGGCAGGCATAACCATCAGCTATGAGACAGTAGCAGTTGAAAGCCCCCCTGAGGGGTCATTAACAATGTGCCAGTAGCAGAGTGATCCCCTGTGACACGGAGAAGTTACTATCTCAGCTAAGATAGCTTCCCTGCCACATGCTAGGAAATGGAGAAAGGGGAGGTGGTATGATGATAAGGTGCACACTGAAGCTGGAAGCAGATTCCTCTGAAGAAGGGCTTTTGGAAAGGGAGGCTGCACTTCAGTCATGTTATCATTTACACCCTATAAAGAATACCTCCATTTTCAGATAGCCCCAGGTTCTCAGAACTACCTCAGCAACTCTCAGATCTGTTTAGGGTAGCAAGTTACAAGGTACCCCACAAGGAGAACAATTGGGAATATAGTCCATCTTATCTGCCTCCTAGTAAATGTGGGCTCTTGACCCCTGTTTTGTCCTGAGTAGCATTTGTGTGACAATCTGTGCATAATATTCCATTTCATGTGTCTGTTCATAATCCCAGATTTCAATTGAGATATTTCCTCGTCTTTTCATTAATATGCAATAACTAAGATCTCTTTCTTCATATTTTATTGGCTACTTTTTAAAAACCTTTAGAAAGCTTAAATTATTACTTTGTGGTATGAATCTCAATATGATATCTCAATTATGCAAATAAAGGGCATGACATAAGATTGCTTGAAAGTGCTGAGCTTACTTATTTATTTTGTCATTCCCACTTATTTTGTTGTGCTATATCCTCTCTTTAATTGAACTATTGTGGAGTCTATTGCTATAAACATGAAGAGGAGAAATAGTTCTCTCTACAACTATTTATTTGAGTTTTTTTCAATGCATTAATTTTTCATTAAAATATAAACAGAAAATGCTGGAAATACTCAACAAGTCGGGCACTAACCATGGAGAAAGTTCTCTGGTTTTGACCTTGTGTCAATTTTTGTTATACAATGTAATTATTCTGTTTTGAACTGTATAGCTTCTATTAAGTAATTCTACTAAATCATCTGAATGTTATTGCAAAACCATTGGCATCCCTAATCAATCACTATAAATAATTTTGTATTTTGCCATTATCTAAAAGTAAAGTCTATGCCAGAAACCAGTCAGAGAAAGGCATAAGGGGAATGTTGAGCTGTGACTTTAAATTTGTTGTGAAATTATCATTAAAATATTTTATTATTAAAAGAAAATATCTTCATCAAATATGATTTCAGTGAAAATGTGACACGTTATAGTCTGCACAATGCACATTTCTGTGGGCAATGAGTGATGTATCTTTATTACAGTCCATGCCCTTTATGATGAAGTGTTATTTGCTTTATCAACACTTCATTATAGAAACAATTTCACTTTATCTGGATGCATTGGGAACAGTTTTTAATTATAACCAAACACATCAAGACCGATTTCAGTTTAGAGAACACTTCCCATCATTTATGCATTAGTACTTGCGTCATACAGGCAACATATAACTATTCGTAATTACTGTAGGCATGAACTATAAAAAATGCAACTTAAACTTTATTTACTTGGCAGGTTATTTTAGATAGCTCATGCGGCAGTATCATTAAATCCTAAACCCAATGTAAACCAAAAGAGGTGACACTAATCGCATATTGAAAAGCAGCTTCTTCTTTTTCTTCAATGAACTGTCACTGTCCAACAAATAAGAGTTCTTGAAAGATAATTACAACTGAAACAGGAGATTATTGGAAATACGACAACATAGGTTACTGCTTGCTCCAGTTTTTGATTGTCTCTGTCAGTCTAGCTTTTGCTTAAAAAGTTTTAGGGATCTAGTGCCAACAAAGCTGTCAGATTCATTGGTGTATTCCCTTTTGGAATAAATTGTTAGTGAAAAAGCTAGGATAAACAATGATATTTATGTTTGTGCATCACAATTATTGAGAGGTCCAATGGATTTTCTAGTCAACGTGCATAGCTGGCAATCATCTTGAAATGAACATGCCTGTGATATATAATAGTATATGCATTATTGAGTGGTGTGCATGTAGGTATATGGATTTAACACAATTCTAATGGTCAAGGTCTTTAAATTCTGTACATTTTGTCACTATACTATGGCTTTAAGAGCAGTATTTTGTTCTGTTTCTTTTTTTGTGAAGAAAAGTTGAGACAGAGATACTGAGGAGTATACTCCAAAGCCAATAAAGTGAACAGTTTGTAAGGCCTTAGAGCTTTAAAAAAATTAGAACAATAGAAGCAGCCTGAATGGGTTGGGCCAAGCTCCCACAAAACCAGGATTTTAATTTTGGCTTTCTACAGTTGCTAGGCATTGAAGCTCACTGTGAAAACTCTTATTCCTGTCTCTGTAACAGCTAAAAGTTAGGGTTCTCTTCCTGCTGCTAGAATTACATGTGAGACAGATCTATTTTTTCAGAATTTGCCTTTGCCAAGGGTGTGTTTATGAAATGTTACTGTATTGGAACAGTTAATTAATAGTACTTTATACATGTATTACTTTGTTAAGCGTTTTGGTGGAGTTAGTATTAAGCCAATTCTTTTTATTTTATCTGTATTTTATCTGTATCCGTAGCAATATGATAAATAGTGAAAGTAATGTGAAGTCAATTTATGTGAATCCCAAATCATTCTGGAAAGATGAAAGATCCAGTAGAGGACCTCATGGCAAGAATTTGTCATCGTATGGAAGAGAGGGAGTTTTACTCATCCTTTGATGGGATGAAAGGCGGCAAGATTGGCAGAATGGCTCAGGAAGTATCAGATGCTGTGCCCAATATCATCTTGTCACTGTGTCATTTTGTCAGTAGTGGAAAACCTGGCTCAGCAGATGCCTAATTCAACCATTAAAGTATCCAGTCAAGAGGCTTTTACTGCCTTCACTGACATTTTACTGGCAGTAGAAAGACCCTTCTCTGTGTGGGAAGACTGTCCAGTGAAATGTTCTAGTCTCCAGGAAGCCCATCTTTTTGGTGCTACCTGATCCCATGGAGGGGCACTTTGGCATCATTTGGTTTCCCCTGAGGCAACATAATTTAGCAACATCCCACAACTCCACCTCAATTGCCAAGGGTTCCCTGCTTGACTCTGATATCATCGGACTCCACTTATTTGTCTTCAAGGCACACAACCTTCAATGTGCCCTCATTTTGCAGATGGATCTCAGCAATGGCTACTTCTAGTGGTGGCATTGCTGAGCTGTTGATCCTTCTGATTTGTTTTGAAAACACTTGGGTTGGGGGTGAAGCAGGTACTATCCTCAACTTAGACAGCATTTTGTGGTCCTTTCAGTTGGGATTAGGACTCCTGTGCCCCAACCTCCCATTTTCAGATCCTGTCGCAGGGACTAATCCTTTGTCATAAAATTTAGCCCTTGGCATTAGTTTGATGTACAAGTGGTGATGTAAAATTCAGTTTCCATCCTTAATACCTTTCATCACCCAATAATTCTTCTGTCCAATAAAGGTTCAAATTCAAAGCTCACTGAAAGAAAGTGCCTCAAAGTCATTGCTGTCAAATCTTGTTTTTCCTTCCTATGTTAAAAAAAAGAAAAAGATACTCTATATTTTGCACAATATTTTATGATTAACTTAGTACGGTTTAAAAATCAAGGAGTCCAGGTAATTACAGATGAATAGGCTTAACTTACAGTAGAAAAGTGTCGCAGCCTTTAAAACAAAGCTAAAATTGAAATATTCAGTACTTAAAAATGAAACAGCCAACAAAGATTTCAAAAGAGATGATTTTGTGCTTGAAAAACCTCACAAAATCATTTGAGGCTGGATTAGACATGTCATGGAAGAAATGCTTTGTGGTTGGAATATACATGGATTTTGAAAAAAAGCCTTTATAAAGAAACTATATGTGAAATTACTAGAGAATATTAAAGGGAATTAGGAATGAGGAGTCAGTTTGCAAACCTAACAAAATCTTGGTTAGAAAGGGGAAAAAAATAGGCAGTATTAGTAACAGACATTTAACCAGAAAGGCTGGAGCTTAGTATTGTTGTCCCTCAGGATTCAGTGCATTTCACTTGTACTTCAATAAGCTTAAGTAGATTTAGAAAGAGTGGTGTTAAAACTTTAAGTGCATAAGAATATTTAGATAATAAAACAGAAACTACTGAGAATACTTACTGGTAAAGCAGCATCTGCAGGAAAGAAAATGGGAACATCAGAATTGGAGTAGGCCATTCAGCTCATCAAGCCTACTCCACCATTTAATACCATCATAGCTGGTTAATAACGTCAATCACCCCATCCCAAATCCCTGTAAATCATTGTTAATCAGAAATATATTATTATATATAAACCGTAAACATACTCAAGGACGGATTTTCCATAGAGACCTGTGTGGTAGAGAATTCAAAAAGTATACACCTGAAAGTAAAGTATTCTTTTCTTTATCTCACAACTAAGTGGCATTCCTCACATTTTAATATTATGCTCCCTGGTTCTCAACTCCCCTAACATCAGAAAGGTCTAAAGTCCATCTCCCCTGTCTATATTTTTACATACTTTCTACATTTCAAGTAGATAACCTCTTTTTTTGAAACTCTTGAAAATAAATGTTTAACCAATGTCTCTTCATGGAACAGTCCTGCTATCCTGGGAAACAATCTCATGAACTTCCATTGCATTTCCTCTACTGCAGTAATGTCTTTCCTGAGATAAGGAGACCAAAACTGCACATGATACTGCAGGTGTGATATAACCAAGCTCCTATATCATTGAAGCAAGGTTCACTACTCCTGTACTCAAATTCTCTTGCAATAAAGTCTAATATTCCATTAACCTTCCTAAAAGCGTGCTGCATCTGCAAGTTAGTTTTCAGTGATTCATTAATAAGTGTCCCTTTGTTCTTCTATGCTTTCCAACTGCTTACTTTTAAGAAGAGTTTTGTATATCTAATGCTGGTACCAAAGTGGATATCATCACATAAAATTGCAAGATAACGCTCCACCTGCCATGTCTTGGCCATGTCCTAAGTCTTCTGACAATCCAAGTCCACTACATCAATCAATTCCCTTTTATCAATTTTAGTAACATCTTCAAAAGAATTCCCAACAGGTTTGACAAACACAATTTCTCAATTTCAAATCCAATCAGATAATTATTGTCCAAGTGACCATTTATCATATTCTTTATAATGGTTTCTAGCCTTTTCCTAACTACCGATGTAAAGCTAACATTCTGTACTGCTGTGTTTTCTGTCTGGTTCCCTTTTTAAATGGTGGTGTGACATTTGTGACCTTGCAATCCACAGGAATCATTCTAGAATATGTAGAATCTTGGAAGGTAATGACTGATGCTTAGATTTCCTCAATAGCCATTTCCTTCAAACTCTGATGTAGACTAACAGGTCTTGGACATTAAACAAATTTCAGCCTCAGTAATTTCTCCACTACAATCTTCTTAATAATATTAATTTTTGTAACTCTACATTCTCCCCAGTCACTAGTTCTAGTTCTGGGAAATTTCTGGATCATCCTCAGTGAAAACATGCACAAAGTAATCATTGAGCATCTCTCTCATTTCTTAGTTCTTCATTATAAATTCTTCTGATTCTACTTATGATGAACCCACATTCATTTTGGCTAAGCATTTTTTAAATATATCTATCAAAGTATTTACTATTTATTTTAATGTTTTTAATAATTTGTATTAATATTCTGTTCTCCCTTCTCAGTTTCTTGGTCCTCCTTTGCTGTATTCTGTAAACCTCACAATCCTCACAATTACTGCAGTTTTTTTCAGTATTATACAATTCTGAATTTCCTTTGTCAGCCATGTTTTAATGACATCTTTTGAATTTTTGCATTTTGAAGGAATGTAATGTTGTTCCAAGTTATGTATTAGTTCTTTAAAGACTACTCGTTGCCGATGTATAAGCCATGCCTTTCAATATATTGTTCTACTTCTCTTCAATCAAATTTTTAACTCATGCCTTCATAATGAGCTAGCTTTAGCAAATAGAATTAAGGAGAATCCAAAGGGTTTTTACAAATACATTAAGGACAAAAGGGAAACTAGGGAGAGAATAGGGCCCCTCAAAGATCAGTGAGGCAGCCTTTGTGTGGAGCCACAGAAAATGGGGGAGATACTAAATGAATATTTTGCATCAGTATTTACTGTGGAAAAGGATATGGAAGATATAGACTTTAGGGAAACAAATGGTGACATCTTGCAAAATGTCCAGATTACAGAGGAGGAAGTGCTGGATGTCTTGAAACGGTTAAAAGTGAATAAATCCCCAGGACCTGATCAGGTGTACCCGAGAATTCTGTGGGAAGCTAGAGAAGTGATTGCTGGGCCTCTTGCTGAGATATTTGTATCATCGATAGTCACAGGTGAGGTGCCAGAAGACTGGAGGTTGGCAAACGTGGTACCATTGTTTAAGAAGGGTGGTAAGGACAAGCCAGAGAACTATAGACCTGGCTATAGACTGATGTCGGTGGCGCAAGTTGTTGGAGGGAATGCTGAGGGACAGGATGTACATGTATTTGGAAAGGCAAGGACTGATTCGGGATAGTCAACATGGCTTTGTGTGTGGGAAATCATGTCTCACAAACTTGATTGAGTTTTTTGAAGTAGTAACAAAGAAGATTGAAGAGGGCAGAGCAGTAGATGTGATCTATATGGACTTCAGTAAGGCGTTCAACAAGGTTCCCCATGGGAGACTGATAAGCAAGGTGAGATCTCATGGAATATAAGGAGAACTAGCCATTTGGATACAGAAGTGGCTCAAAGGTAGAAGACAGAGGGTGGTGGTGGAGGATTGTTTTTCAGACTGGAGGCCTGTGACCAGTGGAGTGCTACAAGGATCGGTGCTGGGCCCTCTACTTTTTGTCATTTACATAAATGATTTGGATGTGAGCATAAGAGGTACAGTTAGTAAGTTTGTAGATGACACCAAAATTGGAGGTGTAGTGGACAGTGAAGAGGGTTACCTCAGATTACAACAGGATCTGGACCAGATGGTCCAATGGGCTGAGCAGTGGCAGATGGAGTTTAATTCAGATAAATGCTAGGTGCTGTATTTTGGGAAAGCAAATCTCAGCAGGACTTGTACACTTAACGGTAAGGTCCTAGGGAATGTTGCTGAACAAAGAGACCTTGGAGTGCAGGTTCATAGCTCCTTGAAAGTGGAGTCACAGGTAGATAGGATAGTGAAGGCGGCATTTGGTATGCTTTCCTTTATTGGTCAGAGTATTGAGTACAGGAGTTGGGAGGTCATGTTGCGGCTGTACAGGACATTGGTTAGGCAACTTTTGGAATATTGCGTGCAATTCCAGTCTCCTTCCTATCAGAAAGATGTTGTGAAACCTGAAAGGGTTCAGAAAAGATTTAGAAGAATGTTGCTAGGGTTGGAGGATCTGATCTACAGGGAGAGGCTGAACAGGCTGGGGCTGTTTTCCTGGAGCATCAGAGGCTGAGGGGTGACCTTACAGAGGTTTACAAAATTATGAAGGGCATGGATAGGATAGATAGACAAAGTATTTCCTTGTGGTCGGGGAGTCCAGAACTAGAGGGCATAGGTTTAGGGTGAGAGGGGAAAGATATAAAAGAGACCTAAGGGGCAAGCTTTTCACGCAGAGGGTGGTACGTGTATGGAATGAGCTGGCAGAGGATGTGGTGGAGGCTGGTACAATTGCAACCTTTAAGAGGCATTTGGATGGGTACATGAATAGGAAGGGTTTGGAGGGATATGGGCCGGGTGCTGGCAGGTGGGACTAGATTGCGTTGGGATATCTGGTCAGCATGGACGGGTTGGACCGAAGGGTCTGTTTCCATGCTGTCCATCTCTATGACTCTATGCCTCTAATTTCCTTTATTCAAATTTAGTGCCCTTGCTTTCCATTGAACATCATTACTTTTAAACATAAGGTAAAATTCTATCACATTGTGGTCACTCAATCCTAAAAGTTCTTACCATCAAGTATATTAATTACTTGTTTTTTTAATTGTATGATACTAGATCTAAAGTAGCATTTCCTCTGGTTGGGTTGTCAACATCCTGTGCTGGAAACTTATGCCTAACACACACTCCAAAAACTCGCCCTCTAGGTTTTTATGCTCACTGGTTACCCAGTCTAAATATAGAATGAAGTCACCCATGACAATCTTGCTGTCCATGCCTTGCTTATCTATGCATACCTATCACTACTATTTGATCACCTGTAAGTAACTCCAACAAAGTCTGCTGTCTCGTACTGTTTCTTAGATCTACTTAAACAGAATCCACGCATTGTTTTACCAAGTTGAGATTATCCACTAATGTACGTATATGAAAAGATATACAAAAGATATACAAGATATCCATCTTGAAATAGCACCACAAGGTGCTGATTGCTCACATTTCTTCATCCCCAGACACCCCCCGGACATATCCCAAGCCAGGCCATGTCCTCACCCATTCTCAGATGGTCCCTCTGCTAACATTGCCGACCCAAGTATTTATACACACTTCCAGCTCCTACCATACAACCATTCCATGTTATGGCCTGCTTCCTAACCCGCACAACATCTTATAGATTTATTCCGACTTAGTGTCAACTTATCCCTGCTCTTGCATCTTCCATGCCAACTCACCCAGTGTCCACCAGGGATAGACTTCTATGCTGGGTATGAATAAAATAAAGTACTGAATTACTCACAGACTTGACTATATTTATTACACTTAAATTCATCGAGTATAGGAGTTGGGAAGTCATGTGGCTGTGCATGACATTGGTTTGGCGACTTTTGGAATATTGTGCGCAATTCTTGTCTCCCTTTTATTGGAAGGATTTTGTGAAATTTGAAAGGGTTCAGAAAGGATTTACACGCAAGTTGCCAGGGTTGAGGGTTTGAGCTATAGGGAGAGGCTTTAAAAGACTGGGAATGTTTTTTCCTAGAGAGTGGAAGGCTGAGGGGTGATCTTCTAAAGGTTGATAAAATCATGAGGGGCATGGGTAGGGTAAATAGATAAGGATTTTCCCCTGGGGTGGGAGAGTCCAGAAGTAGAGGGCATAGGTTTAGGATGAGAGGTGAAAGATTTAAAAGAGACTTAAGCAGCAAATTTTTCACATAGAGGGTGGTGCATGTGTGGAATAGCTGCCAGAGGAAGTGGTGGAGGCTGGGACAGTTACAACATTTAAAAGACATTTGGATGGGTATATGAATAGGAAGGATTTGGAGGGATATGGGCTGGGTGCTGGCAGGTGAGAGTAGATTGGGTTGGAATATCTGGTCGGCACGGATAAGTTGGACCGAAGGGTCTGTTTCCATGTTGTACATGTCTATGACCTTTTGACTCTACTCAATTCCTTCTAACACACAAACATTTGTACCTGTAGCTTATAACCACCAGTACCTGTCATTCAAACTGTGAATTTACACTACACTCCTGTGATGATAGGTTGTGAAAGCAATCATGCAGGACCAATACTGTAATAATAGCCATCAGGCCTATGTCAACAGCAACTGTTGAAATTGGAACCAATGAATTTTTTTCAACTGTGACAACAGTGGCATTTTTTTCAAAATTTAAATAACAGAGGATTAAAATAAATTGACAGCTGGACAACTCTTATACCCATTTTATGCACATTTATGTATAATCTTAACAATCCAAAAGGGGTAGCAATCCTCTAAAAAAGGGTAACTGAACTCTTCAAAATAAAGCTCGAGTAGATTCAGACAAAACAAAGAACCGTGGATGCTGGAGATCTGAAACAAAAGCAAAACCTGTTGGAGAATCTTCAGCAGGTCTGGCGGCATCTGTGGAGAGAACGTATACCATTAGATTGAGAACTTTCCTTTAAACTCTTAAAGCTCAGGCTTCATGTTCCAAAAACCTGGATGGCAAAAGGTACCTATAGGTAAAGGCAGTCACACTTTTAAATGTGTTGCTGCCTCCTTGAACTGCATTTGTGCAAATATACCTCCCACCTTTAGTGAAAATAGTTGGTGCCAGATATAAGGGAGGATCTTCCAGAATCAGGGTGCTGGAAACATTTTAGAAAAGGCGTGGAGCTGTACTGTATCTGTGACAAATCATGACTAATAGCAGAAAAAAGTGAGTTTTCATCAGTTCAGTGATTTTTAGCTTGGTTTTATTCAGGGAAAATTTCAACCCGTTAGAAGGGTAGAATCACCGATAGGAATTCCTGCATTCTCACATTTGACAGTGCATTTGTTGACTCCAGAAGTTTCCATCATTTTCACAGAAATGAAAATGGCAAACACTGGTAGTTACACCGATTTTATTCTAGTAAAATCTAGATTAAAATCACTTTTGTAAATAGGGCTCAAATATGGTTTTTAATAATGCTACTATGAAATGTCTTGGGGAAAGTTTACTACAACGTAGGATCAACATTAGTTCAAAAAAGCAACTCAATTAGAGGCAGAGACATAGAGGTCCACAGCATAGAAAAAGACTCTTCAATCCACTACAGAACTGTAGACAATACTCTAGCTGTAGCCAAACCAATGTTTTATACAGTTAATCAAAATAACCTCTTCACTTTCCAAAAGTTGAACTTTTGTATGTACCAATTTATTCTACTGATCCACAATTGTGTCAAAATAATTTAATCTGAAACCGGCTTCCTTCTCTGTTTCTCTAACTAGTTTTATTTCTGTCCATTATAATGGCCCACATATTAATTTATCTGCCGCACTGGGTGTGGGAGCAGTGTTGGTAAGATGTAGGGAACTCAGAAGTTGGGATTTCCCATCATGCTGTCAACTTCACCTGTACCGCCCATGTGTGATGTCATCAATCAGTTCCCCACCTAAAGATTGACAGACTTCTAGCCCAGTAGGGAGCATGTTGGTGAAAGACTTAGGCCAAGATATCTTCGAACCTGGTTCACCAAGGGGATGGGAGGGTGTGGGGTCTTAGCAATGGGTGATCATTCTTGAGGGAAGGGGTGTTCGGAAAGGATTGGTCAACCTGAGAGAGGAGGGGAAAAAGGTCAGTTTGCTGGTGTTTTAACTTAGATCTCATTGAGATAAGGAGGCAGTTATCCATAGTGTCCTGGTAATATTTATTGTTCAATCAGAAATGTCAGGAAAAAAAATAAAATGCAACTCGTTACCATTTAATTGTTTCTTAGTAACTACTGCCACCAAGTAAGTTGCTACATTCCCTACAGGGCAGCATAGTAGCTCATTGGTTAGCATTACTGCCTCACAGAGCTAGAGAACTGAGTTCAATTCCAGCCTCGGGCAACTGTCTGTGTGGAGTTTGTACATTCTCCCTGTGTCTGTGTGGGTTTCCTACCATAGTCCAACGCTGTACAGGTTAGATGAATTGGTCATGCTAAATTGCCCATATTGTTCAGGGATGTGTAGGCTAGGTACCCTAGTTAGGGGAATGGGTCTGAGTGGGATACTCTTCCAAGGGTCAGTCTGGAATTACTGGGACAAAATGGCCTGTTTCCACACAGTAGGGATTCTATGATTATTCTAGGAGAAAGTGTGGACTGCAGATGCTGGAGACCAGAGTTGAAAAATGTGGTGCTGGAAAAACACAGCAGGCCAGGCAGCATCCAAGGAGCAGGAGAATCGATGTTTTGGGCATAAGCCCTTCTTCAGGAATGCTCATTCCTGACGAAGGGCTTATGCCCAAAACGTCGATTCTCCTGCCCCTCGGATGCTGCCTGGCCTGCTGTGTTTTTTCAACACCACATTTTTCAAATCTATGATTATAGCAGTGATGATGTTTAAAAAGTACTGTATTGTCTGTTAAGCACAATGCAATGTCTATTGGTCATGAAGAATTAATATGCAAATACAAATTGTTCTCTTTATTCATGGTGTCAAATCACCTCTTTGGTATGGGTTAGTTTGGCACCAAGTTTTCTTAAAGCTGGTTGTAATGGGAGCAGATACCGGTCAGGATTCAGATTTAATGTTTTGACACTCGACCCACCAGGCCTTAACCTGAAGAGTTAATTGGAGGAAAGAATAAAATTTCTCTTTAACCTGTTTTATTTCACTGACTCTGCTTAGCAACCTCTCAACACATAAAAACAGAAACTCATTGTCGCACTGAAGACTAATTTCTGACCTTCTGCTAATTAATCTTTTGTTACCTAGATTTGCATACTTCATTTGAATTATTGAAATGCTAATGAGATTACAAGTGGCTATTTCTTAGCACCTTTGACAAAGCAACTTTTCTTCAGCCTAATGTCTGTTTTTCAGGAAAAAGTATACTCTGAATCGATGCTTTGGTTTTGCTGCCAATTTATTTCTGAAACTTTGCAATTTCAGGTTCCACTGTAATTGTAAGTTGTTGTGATTCTCGTTAAAAATTCTGACCTCATAGAGTCATAGAGATATACAGCACGGAAACAGACCCTTCGGTCCAACTCACTGAACAGATATCCCAACTCAATCTAGTCCCACCTGCCAGCACCCTGCCCATAGCCCTCCAAATCCTTCCTAATCATATACCCATACCGACGCCTTTTAAATGTTGCAATTGTACTTGCCTCCACTATTTCCTCTGGCAGCTCATTCCATACACATACCACCCTCTGTTTGAAAAAGTTAAACCTTAGGTCTCTTTTATATCTTTCTATTTTCACCCTAAAACTATATACCATCTGCTTCTATACTCCCCTACCCCAGGACAGAGACTTTGTCTATTTATCCTATCCATGCCTCTCATGACTTTATAAACCTTTATAAGGTCACCCCTCAGCCTCTGACGCTCCAGGGAAAACAGCCCCAGCCCATACAACCTTCCCCCTATAGCTCAAATCCTCCAACCCTGCAAACATCCTTATAAATCTTTTCTGAACCCTTTCAAGTTTCACAACATCCTTCCAATAGGAAGGAGACCAGAATTGCACGCAATATTCCAACAGTGGCCTAACCAATGTCCTCTACAGCCGCAACATGACCTCCCAACTCCTGTACTCAATACTCTGACCAATAAAAGAAAGCATACCAAACGCCTTCTTCTCTATCCTGCAACTCCACTTTCAAGGAGGTATGAACCTGCACTCCAAGGTCTCTTTGTTCAGCAACACTCCCTAGGACCTTACCATTAAGTGTACAAGTCCTGCTAAGATTTGTTTTCCCTAAATGCAGCACCTCGCATTTATCTGAATTAAACTCCATCTGCCATTTCCCAGCCCATTGGCCCATCTGATCCAGATCCTGTTGTAATCTGAGGTAACCTTCATGGCTGTCCACTACACTTCCAATTTTGATGTCATCTGCAAACTTACTAATTATACCTCCTATGTTCATATCCAAATCATTTATATCCACAAAAGTAGTCTATATTATTTTTTATGTAAAGGAGAAGTGCGTTTTACTGAATGATTACAGAATTCCTCAATATTGTAGCAGGAAATAGCAGTGCATCTAATTTTTACACATTGGCATGATGGATAGAGCTGATGGCTAGAAATTGGTCTGGGTAAAGATAATTTATAAAGAGATTTCCCTTGGTTAAATGTCTAAATTATGGGAATAATTTACAGCATGAAAGAATAAATCTTACCTCAGTCCCATGTTCATACTTGTGTTCTTGCTCGGTTGGTTTAGAAGAATTTAGAAAAATTGTGTTTCACAAATCAGAATCTTTCCTTTGATTCAGAATTGTGCATTTATCAAAAATTCCTTGAGTGAATTTAAAATGAAAATAACATTGTTATCAAAATTGCATTTAAGTTTTCTGTCCTGTAATTTTGAAAAACAAAATGTTCTTGGGATGTGGGGATCACTATTTAGGGCACCATTCATTCTGCATCTTTAATTATTCTGGAGAAGGTGGTGATGAGCTATTGCAGGTGTAGGAACATGCACAGTGTTATGAAGAAAGTTCTAGGATTTTGATCCTGCAGCAGCAAAGGAATCGCAATATAGTTCTGAGTCAGGGTAGCATGCAGTATGTGGATAAAACCAGACATCCTGTCTGTCTAGCTGCTCTGAATGCATCAACAGATTAAACAAAAAAGTTCACCATTGTGGTTAGAACAAGGAGGAGAAGTTATAATCCAAAGTTGCTCATTTTGACGTTGAGACCAGAAGGCTTTAGAGAGATGATTTGAAAGATAAGGTGTTGTTCCTCAGAACTGCAGCGAAGCCACGCACAGAAAAATCAGCATAGAAGTGAAGTAGCAATTAAAATGACAAATATTTTGAAGCTCGGAGTTATGCTTGCTTAAAGAATGGAGGCATTATGTAAAGCAGTCACCTAGTCTGCATTTTCTCTCCACAGTACAGAAGACCATGTAATGAATAGATAACACAGAAATTAAATTGGAAGAAGTACAAACAAATTACTATTTCACTTGGAAAGAACATTTAGAACGTTCAACACGAGGAAGAGAGCAAGTGAAACGACAGCTGTTGCATTTCTTGTCCATTTCTTGTAGAGAAAGGTTAGAGACAAAAACAAACCTGCAGATGCTGGAATCCAAACTAGACAGGCAGGAGGCTGGAAGAACACAGCAAGCCAGGCAGCATCAGGAGACTGAGAAGTTGACATTTTGGGTGTAACTCTTAATGAAGGAGTGGATTACTGTGTTACAGAGGGAACAGTACCTTCAGACTGTTGAAAATAGATGTGTGGGGATGTATGGTTTGGTAATTTTGGTGGTTGCATTATGTTGGAGCCAGGGAAAATGCTGGGGGATGACCTGTTAAATAAAGATGTTGTGGGGATAGAGGTGTAGGAAAGGAACAGTGGTATTGGGGGGGAGGTGGGTGGGGGGAGGGAAAATGCTGAGAACAAGAGTGTGGGAAATGGCTTGAACACTTTGGAGGGCCCTGTCACCCACATCAGGTGAGAATCATCAGTTAAGGAAATGTGAAGACATGCCAATCATGAGAACAGATGTGAAGGAGACCGAGTTAACAAGAGAATTTAATGGACCCTTTCCTCATTTTGCTTTGGCTGGCAACTGCAGCCAAGCAAGAACTGTGATCCCCAGAGTCTTGATTCGATGAGAAGGTCCAGTGGTGACCTTGGTACTGCCTGATTGGTGTGTGGCTCAATGTGCCTTCCTGTCCGGTTCTTCAGCTGGCTGATGAGACCACTGACACCTGTACATTCTCCACAGGATGCTGCTTGATCTTCTGATTTTTTTCAGTTATTTTTGTACAGTTGTCAAACTTCCAGCAGCCACAGGGTTTTCCCTTTGCCCTCTGAAGTGCCACTGTTTCCGACTTTTGCTTTTCCTCTCTTCCTTCTACCCTAGCTGAGCAATGACTTTCTGTAACCAAATCATTAATATATAATATGAATTCTAGACACTCCAGCACTAAGCCTAGGGCACCCCATGTCAGTGTATACTCCCAATGCAACATCACTCATCTATAAGTTATCAAATTCCTCCTTGAAGTAACTCTTCAACATTGCTCAGATTTCACTTAGAATTCCTACTGTTTTCATGATCAAGAGTTAGAATCAGAGGTTTGGTACATGAAATTATAGGTCTACAGCATATGGTCAAGTGGGGGCATAAAATATAAACATTTCAATTAAGCAATTAAAAAAAACTAGCTTGATGATTTCATTAAAGAGGAGTAGGTGGCTAAAATTAATATATGTTGTTAAATAAGTGTCAGTATAGATTTACCGAGAACAGAATGTCAGTGCAAAAGACTAGGCTAAATTACTTGCAACCAGTTCAACCAGAAGTGCCGTCTGCGTATCCATTTGATCTCTTCCTGAGATAGGACAACAACACAGTCTCCAAACTGCTTGATTCCTCCCATGTGAAACAGCTGAAGGCACTGAAAACCCTCTCAATTTCCAGCTGTCATATAGAAGGTTTGTACTTTGGAACTAGGCAGACCTCTATACAAACTATTTAATTCATCAAAATCACTGGAATCTATCTAATGATGTTGAAAGTTGCCCAAACACTGCCCACAAAAAAAGGGACAATTAGGCTAAAATTGTCAATCAACTTTCTCACTATTAATGATCGGTAACAAATGCTGGTCCATTACTGATGCTCACAACTCATGAAAGAATTAAGAAAAATCCCAATGGTTAGGCAGAGATTTCAAATTAAGATCAGAAATCCTACTAGGCTGAGCTGCCTTGGATTAGCATTTCAGCATTCACAAGAAAAATATGGCAGTGATAATAACCATATCAGTCTGCCATACCTACAGACTGTTACGTGAATTAGGTTGAAGTTTCCAAAGAGTGGTATTTACATGCAGATTGCCAATTCATTCATTCTTCCTTCACAATTCAAAAGATATTTATGTTTCTGACAAGGACTCCGGTAAGGACTGCCACAGAAATGCAGACCTGTTCTTGCATTCTGACAGGTCCCTTACAGGAGGGTTGGGTGCCAGGTGGGTAAGGGGTAGGCTACCAGTAAGTCAGGTGGCAAAGTAAAGTGGCAACCTTGAGGCTGTAAGGAGGCAAGGCGGCTGGGTAAGTGATTGGAATGTGTGTGGTTGGTTGGGGAATGTGGAAGATCGTTGAGTCTGACAGAGGAGTAGTGTTGGTTCCTGGGGGGTGCTTATTGAGTCTGGCAGCAAGGGGATTGTCAGGTTCAGAGTGGGCAAGATGTCAAATCAGGTAGCAGGAGTAGGGGTGTCAGGTCTTATGGAAAGGAGATGGAGGGGTTGGCTCCCAGGATTGAGGCAAGGGAGGCTAGTCCAGAGCTGGTTGGAGGGTTGTTTGGTTCCAATGGTGTGTTGTGTTGGGTCAGGGTCTGGAGTTGTAAGAGATCTGGAGAAGGTCTAATTAGGGATGTATGGGTAAACTGGGGAAGAAGAGAATATCCACCAAGACACCAAACTTGTGGTTTGAAAGATTGTTGACTGCTATAAAATTAGAACAATGAAAAATTTAAGGAACAAAAACAGTTTTAAGCCTCTCAGAAAAGTAAAAGTTTGTTGCCAATTAAGAGCTGAACCTTGATTTGTTTTTTGACAAAGTTCTGAGGGATAGAATTAGGACCTTATTGTCATTGGTCATGAGGCTCTTCTTGCAGGACATCAGAGATACTTCCAATGTCTGAAAGTGGGTCAAAAGAACTTTCTACTTTTATGACATGGAAGAAAGCTGTGATAGGCAGGGGGTACATGTTGATGAGCTAAGTGAGGAAAATATATCTTTCTCATCAATATCCCTTTTGTGATCTTAGTGCTTTGGATTCTATAGATTTTTTTTCATCATTCAACTCTATTTTGAATTAATGATTCATACCTCTTTGACCTTCTGCTTGTGTCTTTTAACATAATCTTAAACATACTTTGCTCAATGCATGTATAACAATATTTCTGAATTAATTCATTTCAATTCAAACCTCATTCCATTTGAAGAGTTTTTAAAGTCGTGACATATTAAATGATAGTGAGGAAAGCAAAATAACTCTCCATTCTTCACTGGATAGTGCCATAGAATCTTTTGCATCCTTCATAGCAGATGAGAGAGATGCTGAATTAAACATTTCATCCAAAAGGCATCATTTCTAACAATGAAACTATCCTCCTATACAAATGTATCTTCGAGAAAATATCATGGTTGTCAAGTAGTAAGAAATCTGGAATTCAGGAATGCAGGAATGTACTGGTTGTTGGATCAGTAATGCAGGTATGCAGGGTAGATTCTACGTGGACTTGGGTTTGAACCTCACCATGGCAAATGGTGAAATTTAAATCCAATTAATAAATCTAGAGTGAAAAGGCTCACCTAATACTGACCACAAAATCATTGTCAATTGTCATAAAATTATTTGTCATAATTGAAGTCATATCTGACACAAATTAAGATGGTTCTGGCAGTTAGACAACAGTCATCTCAGCACCAGGACATCTCTGCAGGAGTTCTGCAGGGTAATGTCCTAGGCCCAACCATCCTCAGCTGCTTCATCAATGATCTTCCCTTCATAAGGTCAGAAGTGGGGATGTTTGCTGATGATTGCACAATGTTCAGCATCATTAAGGGAGGTGATGGCTCAGTAGTATTATCATTAGATTATAGATTAAGAGATGAGAGTGTGTTGCTGGAAAAGCACAGCAGGTCAGGCACATCTGAGGAGCAAGAAAATCGACGTTTCGGGCCGGAGCACTTCATCAGGAATGAAGGCCCAGACAATGTTCTGGGGACCTGGGTTTGAAAATGCCAAATGATCGAATTTGAATTAAGTAACCATTTGGAATGAAACATCAAATGATGACCATGTGAATTATCAGAAAAATCTATCTGGTTGACTAATGTTCTTCAGGAAAGGGAATCTGCAGTCCTTACCTGGTCTGGGCTACATGTAACTCCAGATCCACAGCAATGTGGGTGACTCTTAACTGCCTTCTGGGCAATTAGGATGGGCAATAAATACTGGCCTAGCCAGGGACACCAAAATCCCATGAATGAATTTTTTAAAAATTGCAAATCCTGTGGAATTGAAACAGTCCATGTCAAATACAATAAAATCTGGGCAGCATCAGGCTTGGGTTGATAAGTGGCCAGCAACGTTTGTACTACACAAGTGCTAGGCAATGATCAACAAGGCTGATGACTATCCATTGATGTAAAAATAAAGTGTCCATATACTCATAGGGTTAGTACAGTATTCATGACTGCAACCCCGGTATTTTTCATGTCTGAACTGTTACCACCAACAGAATTTAACAAATCAATGATAGTTCCTTCTTAATGCTTAGGTTAGACTAGGGTCTAACATCTGCTCAGTGCATAGTAAAGCATCAAATTTACAGATGTTGCAGAAAAAAATAAGCTTTCACTTACCAGAATGAATGATGTCTCATATTTTCCTATTATGCCATTCCAGAGTAAACATCAATACAAAATGTTCAAGTTAGCAATTAAAAATGAGCTGTTTGATCCCAGGAGAGCTTCCTGTCTTGTGCATTTCATACATGTACACTCAGTTACCTGGATTCTCCATTCATAATTATTTACACTTCTGTCATGAATATTGAAGCTGTTCAGAACTCTCAGGAAAATGTAATGTTCTTTCTAGTGCTGTAAAATTTCATTCCATTAATCATTACCTTGACATTGCACAAAACTGTTGAACATATTAGTTTTAAGTTACTTTCCTATGTATGTACATAAAACATATAGCAAAGTGAATAGTAACTCACATTTAAGTACCAAGGCTTTGTAAGCTTTTAGATTAGATTAGATTCCCTACAGTGTGAAAACAGGCCCTTCGGCCCAACAAGTCTACACCAATCCTCCAAAGAGCAACCCACCCTGACCCATTCCCTGACATTTATCCCTGATTAATGCATCTAACACTACAGGCAAATTAGCATGGCCAATTCACCTAACCTGCACATCTTTGGATTATGGGAGGAAACAGGAGCACCCGGAGGAAACCCACGCAGACACGGGAAAAATGTGCAAACTCCACACAGACGGTTACCTGAGGCAGGAATTGAACCTGGGTCCCTGGCACTGTGAGGCAGCAGTGCTAACCACTGAGCCACCGTGTTTAGACAAAATACACCAAGACATTATTCAAGGAGAGCAGGGGAGTCACTGGACAGGGCCAGTGTTTATCCCTGAATTAAAAATACTAAAACAGATTATAGATTGAATTTTATAGCCTCTATAATTGGACATGAGAGTACAATGCATGAATAATTTGATTTTTAGCTGAAAGCAGCCTGTCTAAGATGAACTATCATCATTGACCAAGTTAATGCAGAAGTCCTGAAATAGTCACATACACCAGAAGCCCAATGCCTGTTTGAGATGTGGCAGCTGAGCCATATATGCTAGTGGTGGTATCTGTTTACCTGATGGTGATAGAGTGCAAGAGTCACTACCCAAAATTTGTCCTTGATACACCTTCTTAAAGTGCATACACTAAACATTGTGAAGTCTAGTTTGCACTTCAGGGGCTGTTCTTAGAACTAAGCTATTCAATATGTCATCCAGGTGTCAAAATAAATAAGCACCGGCCAGAATGGAATACATTTCCATTCATATACTATTATCATGCGGGTAAATACTGAATACATTTTTATGTCTAGTGGGAATAGTCCACATTTCTTAAATCCTGTTGTACTTCAAAAAAAAAGAAAACAAGTAAGAATAAATTTAGTAACTCATGGAAATGTTCAAATTTTTCTTCTCATGTTTGTGTCTATATTTCATTACTGAACAGAATTACATTAATACATACATTTTGTTCATTGCTTCGATTAAAAGTTCCACACAGTACAGAAGGCATTAGCATGCTTGCCTTCAATCTCAGGCCATTGAGTACAGGAATTGTGATGTCATTTTGTGGTTGTTCAGAGCGTTGGTGAGGCCACTTTTGGAGTACTGTGTACAGGTCTGGTCAACCTGCTATAAGAGGGTTATTATCAAATTGGAGAGGGTTCAGAAAGGATTTACATGGATTTTGCCAGAGGACATAGGGAGAGGCTGGATATGCGGGGGTCTTTTTCAGTGGGGCACAGGAGGTTGAGGAGTCACCTTATAGAGGTTTATAAAATCATAAGAGTATAGATACGGTTAATAGCAAATATCTTTTCCCTAGTGTAAGGGGCATAACTACAGGGCATAGTTTTAAGATGAGAGGAGAAAGATTTAAAAGGGACCTGAGGGGCAACATTTTTGCACAGCAAGTAGTTCATATGTGGAATAAACTGCCAGAGGAAGTGGTAGGTGGAGGTACAGTTACAACATTTTAAAAGGCATTTTGACAGGTACATGAATAGGAAAGGTTTCGAGGCCAAATGCAGGCAATGGGCTTTGTTTAGTTTTGGAAACTTGATTTGCAGGGGACAAGTTGGACCATGTTTCCAAGTTGTATGACTTTATGATTCTATGACTCTAGAGGCCAGAAATGACGTGACAAATAATGCCCCAAATGAAAGCTCTCATCCCACAATGACACTACACTTCAAAACCTATCCTCCATTAGGAAGGCACAAGCCAGCATTTGGATGGAACACTTTCTCCTTGCTTGAATGAGTGCATCTTCACCAGTTAAGAAGCTGAACACCATCAAGAACAAAACAGTCTGCTTGATTTGTGAATCCACTCACCAGTTTAAATACTCATTTGCTCCTGTTAAGACTAATTTTTCTCATTTTGGGTTTGGAATTGAGAGTTGAAGTTGAGAATTGAACTTCAAACTGCAGCTTGTTTTATAAAAAGTGAGAACAAAGGCAGTTGCTTACTGTAGGGCACTGGCCTGGAAAGATAATCCTGGTTAATTGCTCCTGTAAGGACACCAGGCATTTTGGCATGAGTTATTGCTATAAATAGGGACTGACACTCGGTTGAATATTGAATTGGTCAATCAAGGGAGGACTGGTGCTGGCCAGCCACCCACAGAGAATGTCGAAGAAAAAAGAGAAAACAAGGAGTGAACCAGTTCTGACTGGTTTTGGAGCAGCACACAGTTTTGCCCTTTGAAAGTTCCCATATGGTGCTGCTTTTGCTTTCTCTGGTTTCACTCCAGTTACTGACTTGTTGAATGTTCTGAAAAGAAAATCACACTCTATAGGAAGTGGCCGAATGATTCTGGAAGTTTGCATTGACTGATGGTTTTGGAATTCATGCAAGATGTACAGTCCTATGTGCCTATAACACAACCCATTCTCCAAGAATTTCATAAATGCCTTTATTTTTCTTTTCTTAATTTATCCCTTTATGTCTATCTGTCAGTGTGTGAATGGGTTTATGATCAAAGAACATTAGGCTTTTTAGATTTTAATGAGATTGCCTTGATGTTTGTGGTCTGCTAAAGGTACATTATTAGCAACAAATTGTTAACTTTTGATAAGGTAATAAACTTGGTGTCCAAGGTCTGTTACTTGTAAAGTCTGTTTAGGAACAATTGTGCAAATTTGACTGTCATTGAATGTTTTAATTTCACTGTGTTATGAATCAAGTGATAGTGAGGCTGACTTGATTTGGCTTGCTATTAATGTGTTGTAATATTCCACACTGACACATCATGGCTGCCCGAAACGTTGATTTTCCTGCTCCTCGGATGCTACCTGACCTGCTGTGCTTTTCCAGCACCAAACTTTTGACTCTAATCTCCAGCACCTGCAGTCCTCACTTTCTCCTGCAGTGTCTACCATTTGGAAGATGTACTGCAGCAACTTGCTAGGTCTTCTTTAACAGAATTTCACCACTCACAATCATTACCACCTAGAAGATCAAGGCTACAAGTGTTTGAGAATACCACCACCTGCAGGCTCAACTCCAAGTTACATAGCAACCTGACTCAGAAATATATCACTGTTTCTTCATTAGCCCTGGTCTTGTATGTCTCTACCTAACAGCACTGTGGAGAGACCTACTAAACAAAGGCTGGGGTAGACTGAGGAAAAAGAGCGGCATCACTTTTTTGAGGAAAATTTGGATGTGCATTGAACCCTAGCCTTGCCTGGCATATTCAAAGTCCATGAACAAATAAAGAAAATCAGAATTTCTTATTGTTGCCACACTTAAAGATATTGTAAGTACAGCTTTGTATTTTAGATTGTTGGTGGTAATATTTTCCTTTTGGGTAATCAAAAAGCGTATAAATAAATGTAACCTCCAGTTTTAGCCTGAATGATATGGTCAGAAAACATTGCTTTTTCCATCGGTCAGAGTGTACAGAAAAATATACAGGACACAGCATGTGGTCTGAGGAATACCGCAGGAGCAAGATTTTCTGTTGCATACTATTTGCTACTTACTGGACATAACATTGCAAACTTCAAATCAAAGATGAATCTATTTGTGAAAATCTCTTTTAGTTGTGAACATAAGTAGAGAGTTAGGATAAATTGTGAAATGTAACAATAGATTAGCGGCACCTCAAACAACTTTCTCAACGTCATTAGTCTTTTTCATCTAACGTTCAATAGTTGAAGTATGAATAGGAGAGTCAATGCAGACTGTCTGAATAATGGTGAAAAGAAATCACAAAATCCTTGTAAATGCTTTGAGAAATTAGTTGTGAGTTCTTCAAATGGTATTCTACATTTGCTGTAATATTTTTAATTTATTCTCATGGCTTTCATATTCTCAAACACCAAAGACCTTCTCATTTCTAACTGAGTGAACTTGGACTGACTAACTTTTAGGAAAAAGTGAGGACTGCAGATGCTGGAGATCAGACTCAAAAGCACAGCCAGTCAGGCAGCATCTGAGGAGCAGGAGAATGAATGTTTCAGGCATAAGCCCTTCATCAGGAATCATGACTAATTTTTAGCTTAGTCTGAGTTGCATCAAATTTGTTGGGAAGATTTTCACATGAGGACTAGCAGGTTTTCTTTTGCATCTTACCAAACTAACCTCATTAACTACCTAATCAGCTCCTATGGCATCTGGCACATTTAATTCTGGTCCCATCTTACCATATTCCATTCCCAGAACAACTCGTCATTTGAATTCAGCAGACTCCCAGAATTCATTGGCATCACTCATGCCCTTATCACCCTTTAAAGGCCCATTATTTACACAGACAAGTACTGACAGTCTGGAATTGCCCTGCATAGTTCCTGGTATTTGCCCTGCATGTGGCAGACAGAGGGAATTTGGCAGGATCCTGGAGATCCTGGTGGATGACTGGTGCACAGGTGTGACTTCCTGTTCCTGCAGGACCAACAGTGGAGGATGCTATACCAGACCATGCTAGACTGGTCCAGGATCAGTGCAGTCTCAGGTGTGTGGGGGAATGCATAGCTGTGTAGGAAAAAGGTCAACACCTTCTCCACTCCATCAGTGCCAGTGCCAACATGGTCTCTTCCATACTTACACCATCACTATAACTCTGCCTTTGTATGTCATCTCCCACCACAGTCTTGCTGTAATGGTCTCACTTTTGCCTGCAATATTGTCCTGCATTCTCCATCAGCCACCCCAACTCTTGACAACACTAACCCTGCAAGCCTTCTGTGTTGCCTGCTCACTTGATTAGGATGTCATGCCAACCTGCTGAAGCATAACATTCATACTGCCCACTTTGATGTCCCTTAACACATGAGTTTGTTTCATTTCAAGAAGTAGATAGCACCCAATAGAGCTAAAAGACTCAGCCCTCAGACTTAGAATAGGAAGACAGTATGAAAATGATCAGGAATCTATGTTCAGATACAGCAGATAAGATGACACTTATGAAAAGGGCGTGGTCAATGCAGGACTGATGGTGTTTTGCTTAAATGCTCACGGCAAATGAAAAAAGGTAAGTGACCTCATAGGGCAGATTGAAATTGGCATGTACCAGGTTGAGGGTATCACAGAGATGTGGCTGCAAAGGGATACAGCTGGAAACTGAATATGCAAGGATATACGTGCTACCAAAAAAACAAGCAGATGGGCAGAGTTGCCTTTATAGTAAGAAATTAATTTAAATTGATTAGTGAGCTTAAGAGGAAGTAGCCATAATGTGATAGAATTCACTGTGCAGTTTGAGAGGGAGAAGCTAGAATCTAATGTCGTAATTGCATAAGGAGAACCACAAAACCATGAGTGAGAAGCAAGCCAGCATTGCTGGGTATGGGAGCCTTTTTGGGAAGATGGTGATACAGCAGTGGCAGGAGGTCCCTGGGGTACTTTGGAAGGCACAGCAGAAATTCATCCCGAAGAAAAAGAAACGTACTTTGGGGGGGTTGAGGCAGCCATGGCTGACAAACGAAGTCAGGGACAGCATAAAAACAAAAGTAAAAGGTATACAATTCTGTGAAGGTTAGTGGGAGGCCAGAGAATTGGAGAGCCTTTGAAAACCAGCAGAAGATACCTAAAGAGCAATCGGGTTTAGGGGGTCGGTGGATGAAATACAAGAGTTAGAGGAGTGAAAAATGGCTGCTGTAACACCACTGTTTAAGAAGGGGGGGAGGTAGAAGGCAGGAAACTATAGGCTGGCTGTCTTGACTTTGGTTGTTGGTAAAATTTTAAAGCCCATTATTAAGGATGAGATTACAGAGTCTTTGAAGTACATGGTAAAATAGAGCTTAGTCAGCACAGTTTTGTCAAGGGGAGTTAATGTCTGACAAATCTGTTAGAATTCTTTGAGGAGGTAATGAGCAAATTAGATGAGAGAGTCAGTGGACCTGATTTATTTGAATCTCCAGAAGGCCTTTGACAAGGTGCCAAGCAGGAGGCTGCTAAATAAGTCAAGAGCCCATGGTGTTAAGGATAAGGTGCTGGCAAGTATAAACTCGAAGAAGGCAGAGAGTAGGGATAAAGGAGTCTTTTTCAGGATGACAGCTGGTGACTAGAGGAGTCTGCAGAGGTCATTGATGGCACCACAACTATTCACGTGATACATTAAGGAACTGACGAAGGAATTGAGGACATTGTTGCTAAGTTTGCAGCAGACACAAAGGTAGGTAGAGGCACAAGTAGTGTTGAGGAAGCTGGGAAACTCCAGAAGGACTTGGACAGACTAGGAGAGTGGGCAAAGAGGTAGTGGATGGAATACAATGTGGGAATGTGTAAGATTATGCAATTTGGTGGGAAGAATAGAGGTACAGATTATTTTCTAAATTGGGAAAGGCTTCGGAAATCTAAAACACAAAGGGACTTGGGAGTCCTAGTTTAGGATTCTTTTAAGGTGAGGAATGCTGTGGAGGCCGAGTCATTGAGTGAATTTTTGGCAGAGGTGGATATGTTCTTGTTTGGCAGGGGGATCAATGGTTGCAGAGAGAAGGCAGGAGAATGGGATTAAGAAAAATGGCAGCCATGATTGAATGGCAGAGCAGACCCGATGGACTGAATGGACTAATTCTGTTTCTGTATCTCATGGTCTAATACAGATGCTGGGCCGCTCAACATTCAGTTCCTTGCCCCTTATGTGGAGAGTATTCTAACTTTATTACCTTGAGTGGCTGGGAAACCCTGACTGAAGAATATTCCTCTTGACTTGGCTGTGCCCTGTTGACAACCTTGATATGCTTTCTGGCTTTGTGGATGTGCTAAATGACAAGGCAAGACAGAAATCAGGTGAACTTCAAATCTCTGTCTGAGAGAGGTAAAATGTACAAAGTTTAAGCAGGTATGCTGTGATCAACCAGGTAGGGTTAAACTGAGTGAGTGCTATGACAGAGAGTGAAGAGCTTGGAGATGTAACTTGGCCCAATCCTTGAGGTGATCATTGCCAGCACAGCCTGGGATACAACCTTGAAGTGTCAAAGTATTCTTTAAGTGGATTGGAGATATTTCATGAGGCTTCTTGGAGTTTGGCACAAATCAGATGCCACTCTCTGTGGATGTGTGGTACCTGTGGCCCATAGTCCTGCCTTTAGATATTGTTGACCAATGTCCAACCTAGAGATTATTCAGAAGAAGTAGCAAGCTGAATCTGCAAAGTATCAATCTGGCTTGCTTTCATTGCTCAGACCATTGAGTGTAGGAGTTGGGACATTACGTTGAGGCTCCACAGGGTGTTGGTGAGGTCACATTTGGAGTACTGTGTAAATTTCTGGTTACCCTGTTGTACAAAAGATATTACGATATTGGAGAAGGTTCAGAAAAGGTTTACTAGGACATTGCCGGGACTGAGGTGTTTGACTTATAATGATAGGTGAGGTAGAATGATTGGATCATAGAATTCCTACAGTGAGGAAAGAAGTCATTCAGCCAATTGAGTCTGCACTGACCCATCGAAGAGCATCCCATCAGAACAGACCCCACCCTATCCCCATAACCCCACATTTTACCATGGCTAGCCCACCTAGTCTGGACACTATGGACAATTTAGCATAGCCAATCCATTTAACCTGCACATCATTCGACTGCAAGAGGAAACCAAAACACCTGGAGGAACCCCACGCAGACACAGGAAAAACGTGCAAACTACACACAGATGGTCACCCAACGTTAGTACTTCTTTCATTGGCATGTAGGAGGTTGAAGGGTGACATTATAGATGATTATAAAATTATGAGGGGCATAGATAAAGTGAATAGCAAAGGTCTTTTCTAAGAGTGGGTGAGTTCAATTAATGAAACACAAAACCTCCTTTTTCTTTCAGCTTGACTTATTGCATTCTCTGTCACCATGTCCTCTCTCCCCTTCCCACCCACATATTTTCAAGATAAGAGGAGAAAGCTTTAAAAGGGACCTGAGGGGCAACTTTTTCACACAGAAGATGGTTCATTTGTGGAATAAATAGATGTGTGGGAACAGTTGCAATATTCCAAAGACATTTGGACAGGTGCATGAATTGGAAAGGCATAGAGGGAAATGGGCCAAACACAGGCAAGTGGGACAAGTTGAGACTAGGAAACTTGGTTGGCATGGATGAGTTGGACCGAAGGGTCTATTTCTGCGCTGTACAATTCTACAAGTCTGTGGATTCCATGTTGAGCTTTTGTTTTTGTGTATAGCTTGTTTGGCAAATTTATTGAATAGAAAGCAGGATATTAATGAAGTGAAAACAAAAAACATCGGAAATCACAGTGGGTCAGGCGTCGCTCATGGAGAGAGAGCAAGCTAACATTTCAAGTCTAGATGACTTCATCAGAGCTAACATGAAGTGTGGAGGGGACAATGTTTATGCAATATTGGAATGTGAGAGGAGCAGAACAGCTGCGTCTAACTGTCAAGCTGGAAAGAACAGATGGTCCTACTGGAGTGGGCGGGAAGGGGAGAGAGGACATGGCGACAAAGAATGTAACAAGTCAAGCTAAAAGATAAAGGAGGTTTTGAGTTTCATTAATTGACCTTCCGATAGTCAGAATTTACTCTCCAGCTGACAAAACCCACATTTGGAGGCTCAAATTACTGACAAAAGTACTGACAGTAATGAAAATTGTATTTGCAATAAACTTTTGGGAATGCTGACTCTAAAGTCTCTTTACACGAGTATCAGGTTGTGACCTGGCACATTTTCTAGCTCAGGGATATTGGCTTCTATGGGGAATGGACTGGTAAGTTTGATGGTGTATGGAGCTGTAATTTCAAATTTACCAGTCCATTCTCACAGAAGCCAAGTCTTTTTTCTTGCCTTTCTTTTAGCTTTACCTGTTGCATTCTCTGTCACCACGTCCTTTCTCCCCTTTCCCCACTCCGCCTGTCCTTTCCAGTCTGGCAATTGGACACACCATTGTTCTGCCACTCTCACATTCCAATATTGCATAAATGCTGCCTTCTCCACACTTCACATTAGATTAGATTAGATTACTTACAGTGTGGAAACAGGCCCTCCGGCCCAACAAGTCCACACCGCCCCACCGAAGCGTAACCCACCCATACCCCTACATCTACATCTACCCCTTACCTAACACTACGGGCAATTTAGCATGGCCAATTCACCTAACCTGCACATCTTTGGACTGTGGGAGGAAACCGGAGCACCCGGAGCTCTGGTGAAGACTCAAAACGTTAGCTTCTTCTCTCTCCATGGATTCTGCCTGGCTCGCTGTGATTTCCAGCATCCTTTTTTTCAATCCAGATACTAGCATCTGCAGAAATTTATTCCCTTTTAATGAGGTGAATTGGGCTATCAACAAGGTACTTAACAAACAATATTTCCCTTTAATTGGACACTCTTCACTGCCGAGGGAGAAATTCACTATACCACTTGTGAAAAGCTTACAAGATGGAGTGAGACATTCCCAATTTGAGATTGGCTTCACTGGGCTTCTCATCTGATTCTGCCACAGATCTGGCTTAGAGCTCACATCATTCAGACCCCTATGAGATTCTACCCATTGTCCTTAACAATAAACAAGACATTTATAACCACAACCAATGTATGAAAAATGATATGTGGTTTCCACAGTAAATTATCTTAATCGTAGGGGTGATTCTTAATACCTTGCATGATATGTTTTCACTTTCATATGCTTGCTCATGAGGTTTTTGATCAGTTGAGTTGATAGTTGTGACTTTTGATTTGCAGACCTAAAATGTAGGAGGTTTTTTTATCATTACTTCACATCTCGACAGTCAAGTACAGTCATTCTCGACGGTCATTCTATGTATTTCTCTAGTATGCTACAAGTTTCCATTAAGCACCAATTGGTTCAAATTGAAATTTTTGTAGCTCAGTCAACTATTAAGAAATCCTGTCAATTTTGAAGAATAGTTAGCCAGAGCCATGCAAATCAAGGTACGATATCAAAATTCAGTAGTCTATTGGTTGAGATTTTATGAAGACCTGACTTATGCATTTGAGAGGATTCTGAAGATCAGCCAGATGACAAATTCTTCTGTTAACTACACTTACACTTAAAACAGATAGTAGCTGAATTGCAGCCTGATAGTGTGTAAAGAATTTCTATGTAATAATCATTCAATACTGTTCAAGAGCTGCAAGTACGCTGGATTTTACCCTCCAGCTGACCAAACCCACATTTAGAGGTTCAAATTGGTGGTATATGGAGATGTAATTTCAAACTTACCATCCATTCCCCATAGAAGCCAATATCCCTGAGCTAGAAAATGTGCCAAATCACAACCTGATACTCGTGTAAAGAGACATTAGAATCAGCATTCCCAAAAGGTTATTGCAAATACAATTTTCATTACTGTCAGTACTTTTGTCAAGGTCAAGCCACCATCTTGTTCTCTGGGCAACCACTGGAGCTTGCTGCTCCAGTGAAGCTCACGCAAGCTGGAAGAACAGCATTTTCCACTTGGGGACTCTATAGCCTTCTATACTCAATATCAAGTGTAACAATTTTATGGCTTGAAGCACCTTCTCCGACATACACACACACACACACAAACACACACACACACAAACACACACACACACACACACACACACACACACACACACACACACACAACCCATTGTTAGCCTTGCCCAACTATCCTTCTCTCTCTTTGGGCTCTATCTCCACCTATCATTTACTCTGTATTCCCTACCTGCCATCTATCTTCTGCATTAAAAAAACTGACAATAAAGTCTAAATTTAAAAGCTAAAAATCTAAAATCTAAAAAGTAACTTGTTCCTAATTACTACCAGTTCTGAAGAAGGACCACTAGACCCGAAATTCGGATCCCTCTCCATAGATGGTGACAGCTGGCAATTTTTTCTAGCAATTTCTGTTTCCATTTTTTTTTCTAGTTTGGCCTGTTCACTCCAATCCAAGAATGGGAAGTGTGTGTGTGCCATTTTTATAGATCAGATTTGTGGAGTCAAAAATCCTCCATCTGAGCGTACCTCACCTGGAGAAGAAACATGAATCTGAGGGGTGTGTTCTTTAACAGCCAACTTTCAAATGCAACAATCTTTTGACCCTCAGCTACATGCTGTCACTTCTTGCCAGCCAAAGCCCAATCTTCAGGTCCATTATTCTGTGAGAGTACAGCTTTCAGAGTAAGTTGCCAGGTAGGCTGGTGTTGGGCCTATTATTGGGCTTGTGATGGCAAGCACAATTTCCATGCATGATGTATTCCAAACCTTGTGGTTCAGATTCCCCACTCCCACTTACAACTCTGCAAATAAAAATTACACTAAGTTGCTCTGTAGTGTCCAAGGAAGTGTGGGTTAGGTGATTTAGCCATACAAAAAGAAAAGTGCTGGGTAACGGGGTTAGTGTGAGGGGCAAGGTCTGGATGAGATTCCCTTTGGAGTGTCAGTGCTGGCTCGATGGGCTAAATGGCCGCTTTATGCAGTGGAGGGATCATATGATTCTCTGTGAAAAGGCTGGTTCTCAGTTAGTGGGAGTTCGTTACCAGAAACTGGCCCGACTCACGGCCTAAGTCAAATCCAACCCTGTGATCTGATTCAGGATTTTGAGAATATCGACAGAATGTAGGCATTTAGATATTTTTTTGATTATTCTAACCAACTTGATTTACTGAGGTTGCGTGGCCTTCTATCAAGCAGAAAGACAGACGGAAACATAATCTGATTTTCTTCTTTCTGAACTTGGGCAAGGACTAGGTCTTCATTGCTCAGATTGCATTAGGATTTGTGAGTGAAAAATCATTGCTTGACTCCATTATGCATTAGAGTTGTGCTGCCAATTATTTGTAGTATTTTCTATTTACTGCAAATAATAAAAGACACATCTTAATTAAGAGAATGCTTTCAAATTACTTCTCAGAAACTGTTGAGTAAAACACAACTGTACTAAATGTATAACTATATTGGCGTTTAATGATCAACCCAAAATATCCAATTATGAACAGGGTGATTTCCTGCAGATATGTATTAAGTGATTGCAGCACAGTGTTTTTCTTAGAACCACTAATCTTCCTCTGTTAGATGTATGTTCAATTTGAAATTTTGAGAAGTATTTCCTCTAGTCTATTGTTAAGCTCAATACAAATGAGAAAATAAATCAAAAAAATGATTACACACTGCAAATCACAAAAGTCTGAGTTACAGATATGAAATTCTTGAAAAGAACCTCTTAACAGAACTGTTGGATAATTAAATATTTCAGATAGACTGGGGGAGAAAAACAAGAGGGAGGAATTCTTCAATCAGCTATGATTCAGTAAATTATCTTACTGAATTTCATTTGAAGTTGCTTGCCAGATGATTAATATTTTACATGGGGCAGAATTTTACATGGGGCTTGCAAAAATTCCTTCATTTCAGATTTATCATAGAATACTGAGCTAACGTCCACTACTTTTTGTGAAGGTGTGTCCTGTTCGTTGACCACCCTCTGCCTGAAGAGGAGTATCATACTTGCCTCTTGAATGGCCTGGCTCTCATTGAAAATAAAAGAACTGTGAATGCTGGAGATATGAAACAAAAATAGAAATTGCTTGAGAAACTCAGCATGAGAAGCATTTAAAACCCAACTCAGAACTAGTTGAAAGATTTTGTTCTACCCTATCAACTCATTTCAGAATCCTAAGAGTCTCCACGCCTCAAACGTTTTAAATTATTTTTGTACCTGGCCACTACAAACATTGATTTGTGTGCATGGATCCCTTAATCACTTGGAACATGTTCCCACATTTTCAGATCGAAAAATGTTGGGGTTATTCGTTTTTGGTCCAAAAGGGTGACTTCACTTGTCACTGCATTGAAGTCAAGCTGCCATAAGTTTCACCCATTTACTTGTGATGTTTGTACATTGCAGTACCATTATGAGATAAAAAGAAAAGATCAGTAAAAATATTAGAAAAAACTACTGGATTGTTTGAAGTTACACAATTTTCAAAGGTCGAACTTGATTTTACATTAGTAAGACAGAAGCAGTATAGTACTGAACAATTTAATGTGTGGACTTCAAGAAGGCAGCTCACTATGGCCTTCTCAAGTGTAACGAGGGATGCTGACCCAGCTAGTGTCACACAATCTTATGTATGATTTCAAGCAATTGAAGGTAATTTCTGACTTATTCCTTTAGGAAGTTTTACCTATTCCATTTATAACAATGACATGTGTTGTGCTTGTGAATATGACCAATTGCTCTGAAAAATATCAGTCTCCATCAAGATATAGGACAAACTGCTGTCAATCTGATTAAAGGGGACTGACCTAGGGCAGGAGCTACTCCCAAATAGGGATAGCAGTCCCAGTCTGCTCCCAGCATGATATCATGGTGAGGTGGTGGGAGTTCAGATAGGTGCACTGATACCTAACTTTTCAGAAAAGGAGGTGGAGAATATGATTTGTGAAAAATCCAACCTCAGGTTATAGAAGGAGATATTCAGAATGATGACAAAAGCCTGGTCAAAGTGGAATACTGTTAGAAGTGTGTTAATGAAGGAAAGAATGGTTACCACGCAGAAAGATTCAGGATAAATATGATGGTTTCTGTCTAGTGTGATCATATCCAAAATGTTAATTATTTCTTCTTTCTTCATGTCCAAAAAGATCTGTCATATATTTCCAGCCTTTCTTTTCTTACCTTGCTCTATTGCAGTAAAAATGCTTCATAGTTATTTTGTTGCAAGGATTGAGGATCTTTTTATGAAGTTGAAATTGTATTACTGTGCAGTTCTCCAAAGACTTGACAACAAGAGTATTACATGGTCACTTGTGTAAACACAATATACTTTTCAATTTGGATTTTCATTTCATTCTGGTTCCACTAGGTCAGATCTTCTTTTCATTTTATAGAAACTGGGACACCTGTTTGGTGCATTTTAAATAAATTCTCTTGAGTAGTCAGGCTAGAACAGTTTAAAACAAAATGCCAGGAAAACAAAGAACATTAAAACATTGATGAATATTAAATCTCAATACTTGTCACATCTTTTCATAAAATAATATGGAAAATAGTCTAAGAATATTTTCCAAATTTGTACTGTGCCAAGTTTGATTGAACTTATACCAAGTAAGTAACAGATGTAGCAAGGTCATATCAAGGTTGTAGAAAAAGAGAGAGAGAGAGAGCCAAGTATGACTTTAAAAAACAATTACGTACCTTCTATACATAAGAACTAGGAACAGGAGTAGGCAATTCAGCACCTCGAGACTGTATTATATAATGGCACAATCATGACTGATCGCATTTCAGCCTCAAATCCACCTTCCTGCCCACTCACTATTATCCTTCAACCCTTATGAATTAAAGATCTGCCTATGTCCTCCTAAAATTTATTGTATGTCCCAACATCAGGAGTGAATTCCACTGATTCATGGCCCTTTAGGAGAAGTAATTTCTCCTCAACTCTGTTTTAAACTGCAATCCGTTATCCTAAAGCTATGATCTCTCATTTGAGATTTTCCCACAAGAGGAAATATCCTCTCTACATCTACTGTGTCAATCCCATTTAGCACCTTATGTACCTTAAATAGATCTCCTTTTATTCCTCTAAACTCCAGTGAGTATAAGCCTAAACTGGATAATCTCTCTTCATAAGACAATCCCCTCACCTCTGAAACTAATTTTCTCGGAACTGCCTCCAATGCAAGTACATCCCTTAACTAATGGGATCAAAACTGTATACAATACTCCAGGGATGGTCTCGTTAATGCCATGTACAGGTGTAGCAACATTTCCCTAACTTCCATACTCCACTCCTTTAGCAATAAATGCCAAAATTCAATTTGCCTTCCTTAATACCTGCTGTACTTGCATACTAGTTTTCTGCAATTCTTGCACAAGAACACCCAGGGCCCTCTGCTGAATCATTCTGAATTTTATCAGCATTTATGTAATATGTTGTCTTTCTATTCTTCTGACCAAAATGGATAACCTCACATTTATCCTCCTTAAACTCTATTTTGGGCCATTCAGCAAACCAGTGAATGTCCATCCAAATTTCTTGCTTCTTCATATCAACTCACTTTCCCATCTATTTTAGTGTCATCTGCAAATTTGGCTGTAGTACCTTCTCTCCTTGAAACCAAGTCATTAATATAGATTGACAATAGTTGTGGAAAGAGGTAAGAAATCTGTGTAATCCCACCAGTTACAACTTGACATCAAGAAACAGAACCATTTATCCCAAATCTCTGCTTTCTGTTGGTTGACCAATCCTGAAGAAGCGTCCTGCTCAATATGTAGACTCTCTTGTTCCTCAGATCCTGCCTGCCCTGCAGTGCATTCTCCAGTGCCATGCTTTATCAAGTCTGACAGTCCAGCGTAAACAGCCTCCCAGTCCCCTATCCAACATAATAAATTACACCTAGTCCCATGAGATCTTGCATTGATCTGTTGTATGATACCTTAACAAATACCTCTGGTAGTCCAGGTGTCCTGCATCTACATGGTCTCTACTACTCACTTTGTTTGTTACAACCTCAAATAACTCTAACAAATTAGTCAAACACAATTCACTTTTCATAAAACAATGCTGAATCTGGATAGTGTTTTGATTTTCAAAATGTCTTGTTACGACTTCCTTAACAATGGATTTGAACAATTTCCTAATGGCAGATTTTAAACTAACTGGTTTATAATTTCCTACTTTCTGCCTCCCTTTCTTTTTACATCCACGAGAATGTTTCCCATACTCAGGGAAATTTAGAATGTCGTAACTAAAGCATCCACTAGCTCTGCAGCAGATGTATGTCCCATCGGGCTCTGGGAATTGTCTTCCTTCAATCCTAATAGTTTGCTTAGTACTTTTTTCCCATGATAATTATTATTTTAAATTCCTTCCTTTTTATAACCCTGCATTATCTGTTACTATTTGAATGCTACTATGAAAACTGAGACAAAATATCAATTTAGTATCTACACCATTTCTGTGTTCCCCACTATTAATTTAGGTTAAGTGTGTAGGCAAGGATCTGGCAGATGGAGTATAATGTTGGCATATGGAAGGTCATCCATGTTGGTAGGAATAGCAACAAAATGTACTGTTATTTTAATGTTGAAAAATTGCAACTTGCTGTTGTGCAGAGGTACCTGGGTGTCCTTGTGCATAAATTACAAAAAGTTGATTTGCAGGTGCAGCAAGTAATTATAAAGGCAAGCGGAAAAAAGTCCTCCATTGCTAGAGGGATGCAGGTTAAAAACAGGGAGGTAATGCTCCGGCTGTATCGAGTGCTGTGTACAGTTTTGGTCTTCTTACTTGAGAAAGGATGTACGGGAATGGGCGGGGGTGTAGAGGAGGTCCACAAGGTTGATCCTGGAATTGAAATGGTTGGTTTATGAGGAGAGATTGAACAGACTGGGATTAAATTCCAATGATTATAGAAGAATGAGGAGGGAACTTACAGAAATGTGTAACATTATGAAGGGAATAGATAAGATAGAAGCAGGAAGGTTGTTTCCACTGGTGGATGAAACTAGAACTTGTGGGCACAGCCTGAAAATAAGGGGGAGCACATTAGGATTGAGTTGAGGAGGAACCTCCCCAAAGTGAAAAATCACACAATACTCAGTTATAGTCCAACAGATTTATTTGGAAGCACTGACTTTCAGAGTGCTGCTCTTTTAACAGGTGGTTGTGGAGTATAAAATCATAAGACACAGAATTGATAGCAAAAGTGTACAGTGTGATATAACTGAAATTATATATTGAAAAAAGACCTGGAATGGTTGTTAAGTCTCTCATCTTTTAGAATGACCATGTTGGTTTCAGTTCTTTCATATGCAAATCCCAGAACATTTTTAAAGTTAAATTCTCAAGTGAACTTTAACAATAGTTGCCATGTCGGCCCATAATTTCAATTACATCACACAGTCAACCTTTGCTATAAACTCTGTGTCTGACAATTTTATACTCCACAGCCACCTCGCTCCAAAAGCGAGTGCTTCTAAATAAACCTGTTGGACTATAACCTGGTGTTGTATGATTTTTAACTTTGTTCACACCAGTCCATCACCGGCACCTCCAAATCACCCCCCCAAGGGTTGTGATTCTGTGGAATTCCCTGCCTAGTGGAACAGTTGAGGCTACCTCATTGAAGGTGAAGATAAGATTTTTGACCATTAAAGGAATTAAGAGTGGGCGGATAAGTGGAGCTAAGTCCATGAAAAGATCAACCATGAGCTTAGAGTCATAGAGCCATAGAGATGTACAGCATGGAAACAGACCCTTCGGTCCAACTCGTCCATGTCAACCAGATATCCCAACACAATGTAGTCCCACCTGCCAGCACCTGGCCCATATCTCTCCAAACCCTTCCTATTCGTGTACCCATCCAGATGCCTTTTAAACATTGCAATTGTACTAGCCTCCACCACTTCCTCTGGCAGCTCATTCCATATACCTACCACTCTCTGCATGAAAAGGCTGCCCCTTATGTCTCTTTTATATCTTTCCCCTCTCACCCTAAACCTATGCCCTCTAGTTCTGGACTCCCCCACCCCAGGGAAAAGACTTTGTCTATTTGTCCTATCCATGCCCCTCATAATTTTATGAACCTCTATAAGTTCACCCCTCAGCCTTGAAGGTTCCAGGGAAAACAGCCCCAGCCTATTCAGCCTCTTCCTATAGCTCAAATCCTCCAACCCTGGCAACATCCTTGTCAATCTTTTCTGAACCCTTTCAAGTTTCACAACATCCTTCCAATAGGAAGGAGACCAGAATTGTATGCAATATTGCAAAAATGACCGAACCAATGTCCTGTACAGCTGCAACATGATCTCTCAACACCTGTACTCAATACTCTAACCAATAAAGGAAAATATGCCAAACGCCTTCTTCACTATCCTATCTACCTGCAACTCCACTTTCAAGGAGCTATGAACCTGCACTCCAAGGTCTCTTTGTTCGGCAACACCTCCTCGGACCTTACCATTAAGTGTATAAGCCCTGCTAAGGCTTGATGGATGGAATCCTGCTTCTATTTCATATGTTCTTATGTCTCATCCACCAATAGACCAACATTCACTTTAGCTATTCTCTTCCTTTTTATATACTTATAAAAGCTTTAGCTATCCCTTTTTCTATTTTCTACTTGTTTTCTTTCATAATTTATCTTTTTAAAATTATTTTTTTAAGTATCCCTTTATTGATCTTTAAAAGTTTACCAATCTTACACTGTTATTGGTTGTTGCAATATGGTATAACTTACTTTTCATCTTTGTTATTTTAACGTCCTTGCTTAGCCGTGGACATTTTCTCCTCCTTGCAATTTTCTCCTTCATTGGATTATATTTTAGTTGGAGGAAATTGAATACCTCCTTAAACATCAGCCACTGATCATCAGCTGTCCTACCATTTAGTCTTCTTTCCCAGTCCACTCGGGCCAAGTCTGTCCTCGTCCTGATGTAATTGCCTTTGTTTTACTCCAGAATGCTAGAGTGGGACCCCAGTTTCTTGTCCTCAAAATGAATTTGAAATTCTCGCATGATATGATCAGTGTTCCCTCGAGGATCTTTTTATGTGGACACCATTAATTAATCCTAGCACATTACACAACACCAAATCCAGATTGGACTGCTCCCTGTTTGGTTCCCCAACATATTGCTCCAAGAAACAATTTCTAATCCTGCACTGAACTCCTCTTAAAGATACACTTGGCAGTTTGATTGATCCAGTCTATATGCATTTTAAAATCACTCATCATTATTGTCAAACCTTTTTAACAAGCTTGTGGTACTTCCTGGTTGATACTGTGCCCCACTGCAGAACTACTGTTTGGAGACCAATAGATTACTCCCACCAGGAACTACTTTCCTTTGCTATTTCTTGGTTGTACCCAGACTGATTCTCTGTATCGATCGCTATGTCTGATATAATTTCTCAGGGTAGCAATCATCCTTTCTTTTATTAATAAAGCTACACCACCTCATTTTCCTTCTTGCCTGAAAAATGGGGAGGGGTGAGCATTCTTAGAAGCTTGCAGCCCCGGAGTTCTCATTCTGAGTGAGTTCCTGGATGTCAGGAGGCATCATGGATGATGTGTGTTCATCATTAACATATTGGAACTTTACTGTAACCCTACAACCAGTGAGTCATCATTGTAGCCAAATGAAACTTCCTTGGCAGGCACTGGAACATGTACACTGTCAACATATTGATAACTGATCAACAAATTTGTCAATGTACTAAGATTTAACAGGAATGAGTGAATAATATTCGAATATTTGGACCAAGACTTCATAAAAAGCAGCGAGTGTACAAAAGTGTAAATATGTTACAGAAAATTAAAGTTTGATGCTCCAATGAAAGAAAAATTTGTAGAATAATATTGTAGTTGAATTGCTAACCTTTAGATTTTGCATCAATTTAATGGAATTCTTTTAATTTTGCTATTATTATTCAATTTTTCTACATCATTTTTCTTGAAGCTGACCATTTTACTAAATCTGTCTTTCAAAAGAGTAAATGTAAATTGGATTAATATCCTAGCCCCTTTTATAGGACTTTTCCAGATTAGACATATGCCTCTGATGATTCCTCTTAAGTATGAGAGTGACAAACTTTACCGGAGCTTGAATGGGCCTGAAGAATTGTTGCAATTCTCTCTGAAGAAAAGGAACCATCTAAAAATATTACCATACTCCAGATCAACCTTCAAACAAATTTAAGCCAAGTTATTACAGTTTGGATATTATAAGGGTCTGGGTAACTCTCCCCAATGTTGTACTTGTCCACTGAAGTGTATATGAAAATGGATTCTTGCATTTGGATATAGAAGACTGTATGAGACAATACATTACATAAAAGTTCTTTAAAAAAAACTGAACATGCCATGCACATTTGATGCAAAGTTAATTACAACATTGATAGTTCTTAGATAAGAAAGAGTAATCTTGTTTCTAATAGAGAATCTACATGTATTTAATGTTACAGATGGTTATTTAAAAGATATCCATTATCAGTTGAAGGAGCATCACCTTAAATCTTTGAGGAGAAAATTGCAGAGCTTAGTGAGATAATTCTATCCCAATTAAAGGGAGAAGTATCATAGCTATAACACAGTGGCAGTACATTTATCATGAGAGATGTTGGAATGAATCCAAAGAATCTGAAAAACCTGTGAGATTCCAATTGTTATTTCTTTATAACGATCTAATCAATAAGAAACATATGAGCACACATGCTGGTCAACATTCTTTGTATTAATTGGCATGATTTGTGAATCAATATCATGCAGGATGCTGTTGGTATATTTTTCTTTGTTCCTTTAGAAGCAGACATCATGAACCCAGTGTTTAATCCTTTAATTCCTAAATCATTTTCATTGAATTAACCTATTAGAACTTCTGATCACTCCTTATTATAGCTGGATTATTTCACAAATATGATCCTGGGCCAGGGCCCATTAGTACAATCGACTTATGCCTAAAGCAAGAGGCCTCAGGGCTGATGGAAACTGTTTCTGGACCTCATTGACATACATGATATGAACTTTAGGGTTGTGTCTGAATTAACTGAAGACATCAAAGACAATCCCACTTGCATTCTCAGCACCTGTCCTTACTCCAGGAAGACATTTGGGTTTGGCTAGACAGTAGACAGAAGACCCTGTCTTGCAAAGCAGTAAACAAACTCTTATTCTTTAAAGAAAAGAGTTGTTAAGCAAGGGGGTTGACAATTCTCGAGGTGGATTCAGGTTACAATTGGATCAGTGATGATCTTATTGAATGGAGGGATGGTTAAGAGTTGTTCCTGGGATGGTGGGATTGTCCTATGAAGACAGATGAGGGAAACTGGGCCCATATCTTTGAGAATTTTGAAAAATGAGAGTTACCATCATTGAAGCCTACAAAATACCTAAAAGGGATAAACAGGGTAGATGCACCTAAGCTGATTTCCATGGTTAGGGAATCTAGATCCACAGGCACAGTTTGAAAAAAAGGGGGACATTACTTAGGTCTGAGATGAGGCAAATTTTTTTTACTAAAATTTTCTACCACAAAGGAATGTAGAAGCTCAGTCTTTAACAATGCTTAAGTTAGCAACAAATAGATTTCTGATTACGAATGGTGTAAAGAATTATGGGATTGTGTCGATAAAAGGCATTGAAGTCTTCAATCTGCCATGATCATATTGAATAGTGGAGCAAGCTCAACAGGCTGAATGATCTACTCTAATGCCTATGTTCCTAAGAGATTTGATATTAAAATATCGTTGTTTTTTTTAATGTAACCCAATGTTGATTGATAAATGATGTAAAAAAACTCAACACTAGCTTCTTTTATCATATTGCAGATTATACTTTGGTTACACTTAATCCTATAGTTTACATATGGCAATCAGAGGAGATTCAGAGTCAATGGTAAAAGATCCTTGATATCCGCACATTTCTTCCTCCATTTAATTTTCTTCTGGATTTCTTTCAAAATTAATATTAATTAACATTTTCACAAGGAAAATAATTGGATCCCATGATTTTAAATTAATTATTTTTGATTATCAGAGAGTGAATGCTGTTACGGTTATGAAATTTATATAATGTGTCGTGATGCTGTATCCAAGGTTTTGGGTAATATGTGGAAAGAGCTGGAGTTGTAGTAAAACTGGTAATGTCAAATATTTGGAGTGACGTGTCCAAATCTAATTATGGCAGATGGTAAAATTTGAGTTCAATCAAAAACGCAAAGAAAAAAAAGTAGTTGATTATCAAATTGGGATTTCTTGCAAGTGGCAGTCTTAAAGGAAATTTTCAAACCAAAGGTTTGATTTGGCAAGTGAAATGGCAATCAGCTTGCCTGACAGAGTTAAAAAGGAACAGATAATTAAAGGTAGTAGGATGGGGATTTGGGTTTAATGGAAATGCAAAAGAAATTGAATACTTCAGGTAGTGATGTGTCAGAATGAGCGATACACCGTTATGGTTAAAACAGCTTAAGTAAGAAGAGAAAATGAAGTAAACTGGAGATAGAATTTCTAAAGGGAAAAAAAAGTTCAAAAAAAGGAGATGACTATGGAAATAAAAAGACAGGAAATAGAAACGAGAAGATTGGAATTAGAAGCACAAAGGAAAGATAAAGTGAAGGAACAGGATTAGAATGATGCTGATGAAACAGGAGACATCAGATGCTGATTTATGCTTTAGTGGATGGAGTATCTGAGTCATAATTTAAAGATCATTAAAAAATGTTGAAGATTGTACACACCCTACTAAAATTTGAGGAAAAGGGATGTGGAGATGTTCTTCATTCATTTGAGAGAATGGCAAGGCAAATAAATTGGGCAAAAGAGGACTAGACGTTGCTCGTGCAGAACAAGGAAACTACATTGGCTGCATGTAGGCAGATTCTGGAATTTAAGGAGGCAGCTTGGCCGAACCTATGTTGAATTCAGAAGGGTTAAATGAAGTAATTTTAACACGTGAATTAGAGTATTCAAAGGTGAAACCACATATGAAGCTCTCAGGTTATTTTGTCACAGAAATTTAAAACTCACTACATTCTGAAAATAAGAACTTATATTGAGGACCAAAGGGTTGCAAATGGTAGACAGATGGCAGTAATGGCTGGCAAGTATGCGTTAATCCATAAAATTAGACCTTTTTCCTGTCACCCTCATAAATTAAAAAAAAACATGCAAATGATAGTGTGAAACGAAAGCAAGCAGCAAATGTAAGGACTGGTTAGCTGGGAATGCCCCAAGGTCTCCTCCTTAGGTCAGGAAAGAAACAATGTAAGAACATAAGAACTAGGAGCAGGAGTCAGCAATTCATCCCCTTGAGCCTACTCCACCATTTGATATTACCATGGCGAATCTCATTTTGGCTGCAACCCACATTGCTGCCCACTCTCCTACAATCTGTTGCTCATTAAAATTCTGTCTATCTCCTCCTTAAATTTACTTAATGTCGTCTGCACTCTCGTTAATGAATTCCATAGATTGATGACCGTTGAGAAAATGAGATTTGAAGATTGGTGTTAGCTCGTCAACACTTTAAAGTTTATGTCTGACATGGGAAACAGGGACACACCAATTTACACTAATCATAATCCACTAGCCTTCACTGAGAAATTTAAATATCAGATAGTGCCTTTTGTTGCAACCATTTAATGCAAAAAATGTTCATATTAATGGAAAAGAAAATAAAATTATGGATACATTATCCCAAATGTAAAGTATAAGAATAAGTTAAAATTTAAGAATATCAAAGATTGTGCAAGTTAAGAATAATGAATTGATGTAAGTCCTGTTTTAAAGTTGTGTATTACATTTCTCTTGGAACAATTGTCATAAAAATGTGTCTAGTTCACTAATGTCCTTTTGTTAGGGAAATCTGGTGGCCTTACCTAGTCTGGTCTACGTGAGACTCCAGGCCCACAGCAGTATGGTTACTTCTAAACTGCTATTTGAAATGGCTTAGCAAAACACTCAGTTACATCAAAATGAAACCAGATGCACTACCTGGCTTTGACATAGGTAGAATATGACAATGGCAAACCTAGCCCTGTTGACCTAGTAAACTTCTATGAATATATGGGGCCTTGTGCCAAAATTAGTTGTACCATGGACTAGTCAAACACCAACCTGATCTAATCATACTTACAGAATTACATCTCAGGACACTTATAGAAATATATCTCATGAAAATATCCCAACCAATTACCATTCCTGCCTGTACCCTGTCCCATGGGAAGTGCAGAGCCAGTAGAAGACCAACACAATGGTATATAGTTGGGAGAAATTGGACTTTGGGAGTCCTCAACATTGATGCTGAACATCATGAAATTTCATACCATCAGGTCAAACATGGGTATGGATGCCTCCTGATGATTATCATCTCATGCCCCTCTCACCCGCTGAATCAGTCATATTGTACACCACTTGGAGGAGGTCTCTCTTGTCTAATTAACTAATATTTAGGGATAGATTTTTCTGGACCCATGATTATTTTGCTGTTGTATAGTGTAAACTCAGAAAACAAGCTACTTTTTCATCACAAGAACTCCAAAATCATCAAGTATAAGGACATATTTAGTTGGAAATTGAGACATGATGACAGCAACCAGGCTTAAGGCAATGTTCTTGGGTTTCCAGACTATGGGACATTAACATGAAAAAGCTATCAGTCATCCATCAGGACCTTTGGTATAGACAATCCCAGTAAAAGAAAATCAGATAAACAAACAGGAATAGCACTGACAAGATCATGCTTCAATATTTAATCATCTGGGACGTTAAAATGTTATTTTCTATATGTTTAGATAAATATCTTTGTAGCTAAATCATGAAATATTTTAGCATTGTAAATGACAGAATGATGTCAAATGAAATGTCATAAAAATGATTGCATTAGTCTGCACAAAAGTATGTTCTATTATATATTTAATGTGAATGTCAGATACGCTGGTCATTAATGCACATTATATTGCAAAAACTGGGTATATGAATATTCATAAATCACTCAGTGATTTTCGTGCTGCAATTCTTTATGAGATTAGTGTATGCAGTGCCTTCAGCAATTGTAGGATCCTCCGTTTTTTAGATAAATGCTGTTCTGTCAGAATCAATTTTGGGATAAGCGTAACATAAATAAAACTATCAAAATCATGAAAGAGGCTTAATTCTATACATAACTCATTTCGCACGTCATATGATTAGGATACTTTGGTGAAATGATAGTGTAGGGGTGTTGGGAGTTCAATGTGGTTTCGATGGATTTTTTTAAGGGAAAAAATACTGATGGAAAATCTAAGCACGTGGGCTCAATGGAATAAAAAAAAATCAATTTTCTCATCAAGGTTTATGCTTACCTCCATTTGACTCCTGATTTACCAGAAAGAGATTTTATCCCCTCACTACAAGTGATGCTATGTTTAAATTTACATCCTCAACATGACGATAAACTAAATATGTGGAAACAAATTATGATACAGAGCAAATTAACAGGTGGGAGAGTGCAAACATTTCATTAAATACAACTTTTTTTTCAAGGTATCAATGAATATTATTTAAATGGAGAAAGACTGCAGAAGGCTACAAAACAGAGAGATTTAGGAGTCATTGCCCATAAATCACAAAAAACAGGTATCTACGTTTAGCAGGCAATAGCAAAGGCATGTGGAAGGTTGGCTTTTATTTCAAAAGGATTATAAAATTAGAAAGAGTTTGTTAAAACTATACAAGGCACTAGTCAGAATTAGCTGAAATGTTGATTCGGGCCTTACCTAAGGAAAGATATACTGGCATTGGAAACAGTTCAGAGAAGGTTTATGAGGTTGATGCCGGTATGTAGGGCAAGTCTTGGGAGGAAAGGATGATGTTATGGACTAGCCCAAACACCCTTCAAATCTAGCAAAGAGATAACCTACATACAAACTTTTATTTTATTTAAAGGAAAATGTAAGGTGCTGAATTCCAGGTATAATTCGATTGGTCACACGATTTGACTTTAAGCAAAACACACTTTTCTCTTACATCCAATTAAATGCAAGCAAAAGAAAGAAGAATTGTATAACAATTGGAAACCTTAATGGAATATTAGATTATTTAACTACTAAACAGCAACTGTTCCAATATAGTAACCTCCCATGTATATACCCTTGGCAAAGGCAAATTCAGTGAAATAGATTGTCTCACCTGCAGTGTTTCTCCAGCCCAGGAGATAATAACCCCAGAGAGAGAGCTCTAGCTTCTTGCTGTGGCAGAGAGAAATGTATCACAGCTTCTACCGCCAACTTCAAAACCCAACAACCAAAAGCTAAATTAAAACCTTGATTCTGTGGAAGCCTGACTCCACCCAGTCATGCTACTTTTATTGTCTTAACTTTAAAAAAAGACCCAGGGCCTCACAACCCACTTACTTAATTGGCTTGGAAGAGACAACTTGGACCCTCTGGTTCAAATCGTCTCTTCAAAAAATCTCCAGGACAAAATATACCTCTTTAAAGCCATAGTATCATCACAATGAATACTTGGGCCTTACACACTGGAATTTTGAAGAATACTTGACAGGGTAGATACAGGAAGGTTGTTTCCCTTTGTTGGAGAGTCGATCACCAAAACACATCATCTCAAAATAGAAGCTTGCACATTTCCGACAGAGATGAGGAAAATGTTTGTTTTCTCTGAGGCTCTGTGAAATTCTTTACTGCTGAGGCATGTAGAAGTTGGATCATTAAGTAGACTTGAGGCTGAAATAAGCAGATTTTTAATCAGTAAGGGAATCGAGAGTTATGGGCAAAGACAAGAAAGTGGAGTTGAGGATTGGCAGATCTCATTGAATGGCGTAGCAGACTCGATGGGCTGAAAGATGTCGTTCTGCTCCTACGTCTTATGTTCTTAAGTCTACCACAGTCAAAAACTAATTTTCTCTTTTGTCTTCAATCTGACTTTGCTGTAAAGCAATGATCAATTACTGGGCTTTGAACTCACCCACTCTGAATATAGTGCACATATCATTGTCAATCTGTTACAGCCACTATTTTTTGAAAACGTATGTAATTCAGAAGAGTAATTTGGGATATAAATGCATGTGATGCTATAAACCTGTAAGTACGATTGTTACCATCTGGAATTGGTATTTGCAAGGTCAGAAGTGTTGCCTAGGTACAACATGTATTTTGACTTGACTTTATTGTGTAAGGTGTTTCAGCAGCAGTATTTGCAACTGAATATTTGCAGCCAATCATCCCAAAGTTCTGGATTCTTTGTTCTCTAAAATTTAAAATGCAATGAGACCCAGATGGCTCATATTTTTTCCTAAATAATAAAAACTAAAAAAAGCAGCAGATGCTGGAATTCAGAACCAAAAGCAGAACTTGCTGGAAAGTCTCAGCAGATCTGCCAGTGTCTGTGGAGAGAAATCAGAGTTGACATTTTGGGCCCACTGACTCTTCATCTGAACTGGTGGTAGCTAGAAAAAGGTTGGTATTTGTATAGAAGATAGTGAGGGGAGGGGGGAGTGTATACAGTAGGTGGAAATGGAGAGAGAAAAACTGTTAGACAGACAAAAGAGTAGTTAAAGGTTAGCCTGGGGGAATGAATTGCTGGCTATTAGTAGCTGATAATGGATTGTGTGTGGTAGCAGCCCACGTGATGACAAGGCCTTGTGTGTGGGGGTATTGGGGTAAGAACTTGCTTCAAGCCCTACTAATAGCCCTCATTAGCAGTAAATTTATGAAACTCTGTGCATTTGGATGCAGGCTGAGCTTGGGTTTCACCTAGATAATGGCAGAGTGACAAAACTTGTCTAATGTCTAATTGTGATTTACTCTTCACCAAGTACTTCTTGCTGTGTGTTGCTAGCCAATTTGCCACTCGTTTTACTTTGTTTTCAGCAAATTTTAGCCTTTTGTGACTGCAGTATTACTTGATTGGACTGTTTCAACAAAAATCGACATGAAATTAATCAACGCTCAGTAAAACAGAATGAGAGCCTTAACAACATCGCAGCAAGGCAGGTTTGTTGGTGTTCTGACTTTGTTATCATGGCAGGGCACTCTCAAAGGAATTTGAAATTCAGGCATATATCCCGTGTGCGTTTCTGATCACTTATATTGAAGGGGATTAGTTAGCTCATTTGGCTGGTTGGTTTATGTTGCAGAGTGATGCCAACACAATCCTATACCAGCTGATATTACTATGAGTGACTCTCTTCCTCATTATCTCCCCTCACCTGAGGCGTGGTGACCATCAGTTAAGCCAGGCTTTTGCCCGAAACGTCGATTTCGCTGCTCGTTGGATGCTGCCTGAACTGCTGTGCTCTTCCAGCACCACTAATCCAGTATTTGGTTTTCAGCATCTGCAGTCATTGTTTTTACCTTATCAGTTAAGCCATCACTAGTTACCTCTCTCTAACAGAGAGTAGCACCTTGCTGCTTTACCTTACTTTATTAAGGTTTGAAAATTACATGCTGTGCTAACTTGAAGGACTGTTACAATGAACACACAAGATTCTCGAATGTGCTAATGAGCTAACATCAGATGTTTGATACGTCAAGCAGCATGACAAATAAGAATGATGTGAGCAATTTTAAAATTGCCTCTCTCAAACCTAAAAATATCTCTGTGCAATTGAACGTGTTAATCCAACTTCCAGTTCAGATGAAGCATAACTTCCTCAAGCCATGTGTTGGGAATATTAAAAAAAGCTTTGGGTGAAGTTTTAACTGTGCTATGCAGTTCCTGGCAGTGGAACATACAGTGGATGCCATGTACTACAATGGAATCTTTTTACAAACTGAACACCAGAGCAAACAGGAATTCAAAATAATTGTGGCTGTTTTCCCTGGACTGAGGCTGAGGGGTGACCTTATAGAGGTTTATAAATTCATGAGGGGCATGGATAGGATAAAAAGACAAAGTATTTTCCCTGGGTTGGGGAGTTCAGAACGAGAGAGCACAGGTTTAGGGTGAGAAGAGAAAGATACAATTCTTTTTCACTCAGAGGATGGATTGTGTATGGATTGAGCTGCCAGAGGAAGTGGTGGTGACTAGTACAATTGCAACATTTAAAAGGCATCTGGATGGGTATATGAATAGGAAGTGTTTGGAGGGACGTGGGCCAGGTGCTGGCAGGTGGGACTAGAATGGGTTGGAATATCTGCTCGGCTTGGATGAGTTGGACCGAAGGTTCTGTTTCCATGCTGTACATCTCTATGACTATGATTCTGGAGGCATTGGTGGTGTAAGTGGGCAGGGAGGGAGAGAAAGTGATTGCAATGCTGTCCAGGAGATACTCGAGAACCACTTGGATAAGAGAGTGAGAGAAGGTGATCAGGGTGTGAGTTACACAGTAGCTCAGTGGTTCGCATTGCTACCTCACAATGCCAGGGTCCTGGGTTCTCTTCTAGCCTCAGGTAAATGTCTGTATAGAGTTTTTAAGTTCTCTCTATGTCTCCTTATTTCCTCCCACAGTCTAAAGATGTGCAGGTTAGGTGAATTAGCCATGGGAAATGCTGGGATAGGGTGAGTTTGGGTGGGATGCTCTTTGGAGGATCAGTGTGGACTCAATGGGCCAAATGGCCAGCTTCTACATTTAGGGATTCTAAGAAGGTAATTGCCTTGGGTCAGGAATTGAAGCCTTTGCATCTGTGCCACAAGAAATCAAATTACATTACATGGATGGTCAATATCAGTGAATGGATTTTCATGCGACATCTCCTATTCACTGCTAAGGCAGCTTCACATGCTGCTCGATGGATTAGACACCTGACATTCACCCATTCACCAATACAGGTACTCTGGATTCACATTGGCTTCTCTCTTCATCCTCACACAGTTATCAGTGCTGCTCGTCTTACATCCACCTCCCACTGTTTGCACACATTTCCATTATTTAGCTATGGTAGGTGCACCTCTCAAACACAATGCACCATAATCACTGCTGTTGTGCTTTCATAATTGCAGGACAAGTTGGCACACAGTATGAATGAACCAGGAGACAATAACACCTGCATCTACTGAGCCCTATGAAAGGAATGGTTCTCTGTATCATGATGCCATCTGTAACAGGACCCATTAACATCCAAGGTCACTTGGAATGGTGAGAACATTCAGGAAGAGGATCTGTTCCTGCTTTATTCTTCTCTCAGCTCCCAGCATACATTTCAGCTTGGTATGTGGAATGAACAGCACTGATGGTGTAATAGTAGATCCCTTGATTTTCATTCCATCCACTTTCACCAGACCAATCTTCCATTTCTGCTGTATGTTTTCAGATGGACAAGAAATGTTAGCTCCCAACTCTCAAGAGCTCCAGCTGTGGACAAGAGAACACCAATAAAAGATGGTGGAATCCACGTTGTTTCATTATAATATGTTTCTAAATGCTATTAATTTGACACAAGCCTGGAAGAAAGTGTGGAACAGAGTATTCAGTCTCCAAACCCTCTATTCTATTGTCCAGTAGATGTAGAGGCATTGCCACAGCTCCCCTCATACTTGTAACAGCCTAGATGTGGACAGATCACCTGCTCACCATCCCTACCCACACATTGACTAATGCAATATCTCTCTAAAACATCTCCCCAAAAGCCCGCAAATATAATTCATAAAGCTTTTAATAGAAAATTTCCAAAAATGTAACTCATGCAATCAGGATTGCCTGTCCCTTTAAATAATGCCACTGCAGGGTCCTTCTTGCTGCTTTATGCTTCACTGTTTATGAGTAGATATCGTAGGCGTTGGACAAATTTGAAATCTTGGCAGACCATCAACTCACTGGAGTGTGCATTTTCAGATTAGTGCCAATTAATGTTTAGCGATTATTGTTTACTGGTGCATAAAGAGTTGTGCCTTTGTGTGACCACATATTTTGGGAAGGCACCCTCTCTCTGTGAAACCCAGACAGACCTTTATCATTTGAGCGGCAATGCGCAAGTGTCATGTGTTAACTAGTTGTTTTGTTGAAGTGTCTGGCAATACTTTTGGATAATAGGTTTTGTCGCAAACCAATGCAAGCTTTACAGAGTAACTCCAAATGAACTGGACATCCATGCCCATGGATATTATTGCATAAGCACGCAGCACAAGGGCACACTCCATATTGAAAATATCATTGGATGGGATCTGATTGGTGCAACAAGTCAGCAGCAGCACCTCCTTGGTCATTTTTGAAAGTTCTGATTGGATTTGAAGTCTATCTGGTGCAATGTTCCTGTTTGTTTAAGGGATGAGATTCCTTCCTCGAAGGTTTGTCAGCCAAGGGGTTGGCACGGTGGCTCAGTGGTTAGCACTGATGCCTCACAGCACCAGGGACCTGGGTTGGATTCCTGCCTCGGGTGACTATCTGTGTGGAATTTGTGCATTCTCCCTGTGTCTGCGTGGGTTTCCTCTGGCTGCTCTAGTTTCCTCCCACGGTCCAAAAATATGCAGGTCAGGTGAATTGGCCATGCTAAATTGTCCCTTAGTGTTAGGTACATTAGTCAGGGGTAAGTTTAGGGTAGGGGAATGGGTCCGGTGGGTTACTCTTCAGAGGGTAGTTGTGGACCTATTGGGCTGAAGGGCCTGTTTCCACACTGTAGGGAATCTAATCTAATCAATCAGACTAACATCTGACCAAGAAAAGAGTGATGTACATGGTAGTGGAATGACAAGAAGTGGAATCAGCTGCCAGGTTGGCAGAGTTTCTGGAGCATTGTGGTAGGTGTTTTCAAAGGCCACAAGGTCCACAGCTAGGAGGCTGCTTGCCCAGAGCCAACAGAGATGCCTCCAATGTAGACTTGATAGTCTCTTTACCTGGTAAGAGACCCACCTGCCAGGAGTAAAATGCCACCATGACAGGAAGAGGGCCTTCGTTGGCCACTCAAGGGTCTCAATTACCCCTTTGCAGGAGAGCCTGTCTACCACCTTTCCTTTTTGCTGGTATAATGCCAGCTGTGCCAGGAAGGTGTCAAGCAGGTGAACTGACACTCCAGCATCACACTGATTGTTCACATACCTCTCCAGTTCTCAACATGCTTCTTGAGACCCTGTAAAATCCTGACTATTCGGATCTAACAGCATCATCGGATTATTTATGTGACATGACACAAACCAACCTTTAATTTGACATGATTCCTGAATATTTCATGGACAAATCTGTAGTGATTTGTTTGTAACATGACAACTCAATCTGTGTCAGGAAATGTCTCTCTCAGAAATATGACTTCGTTTGCCATTTACATTTTAAGGAATATTTAAGTTTATGTGTCTATACCACAGAATCAGTTAGCAAAGGTCATTGATCTTAGATCCCAAAGGTTTGAAATTTAGTGGCTGAAAGGGTGTCACAAATAGTCTTAGTTTCTCTGCAGAAAGAAAATCTTGTCGTTTCTGATTGCCTGATTGCCCACCAGCATTATCTGTGGATGCTTGATGAGAACATGATTTTCAAATGTTTTGGAGGAAGATGTGTTGTACACTAAGTATGGACGCTTTTACCTTGAATGTGAGATTATTAGAGTTCCTGTAAATGGACACAAGAGCATACCAAGATGTAGAAAAAAAATACACCAATATGGTTAACATTTTTTACATTGATAAAATCAATAATTTTGAATGTAATAAATCATTAAAAAATTGAATTTGGTGCACAGATTGTAGCCAATGGATCCAAATAATTTTCATTTGTTCCAGCAAAGTATAAAACACTTTTTAGTGGAAAATTCAACCCTTGCATTTCCCTTGCCAGATCATGTATGCATTTTGGCTCAACTACTTTTGCAATTCTGCATTCACTTGTATAAATTTTACTTATTCCATTTGGCATCTTTATCACACTGAATAAGACTTCCTACCTCTAGATATACTCTTAACAGCTGTAAATCCATATTGGGAACTGCTAAACCCAAATTTATTCAAAGAATCATCGACTGCTGTCATCTTCTACTTCCAACAATTCATTCCTCTGATCTCTTGCTAAAATTATCTCAAATATCTTTCAGGAAATCCTCATTCCCACTCTGTACTGTCGTTACACCACAGTTTATTTTCTCTCTGAAGGATAAACTGACCATTTTCCCTTCCTGTTCTCCACTCATTCTTGGCAAAGAATAGTGTAGATAATCTGATGGACAGACAGTTGTTGAGGCAGTACAGACTAGAGTTCAAAGTTAAAAATCACACAACACCAGGTTATAGTCCAACAGGTTTAATTGGAAGCACTAGCTTTCCGAGTGCTGTTCTTTTATCAGGTGGTTCAGATGAAGGAGCAACGCTCCGAAAGCTAGTGCTCCCAATTAAATCTGTTGGACTATAACCTGGTGATGTGTGATTTTTAACTTTGTATACCCCAGTCCAATAACAGTATCTCCAAATCAGACTTGAGTTACATGTCAGGACCATGCAGAATAACCAATGGATTTGTCTCTGAGGGAATGGTCGGAAAATAAAATTTCATTGGGAATTTCCTCTGCTTCTGGATTCTTTGAAACATAAACATTAATGTTGGAGACTTTGAAGGGTCTGACTCACACCAGACCACAGGACGACCATAAGATGCAGGAACAAAAGAGACCATTTGGCCCATTGAGTCTGCTGTACCATTCAGTAAGATGGTGGCTGGTCTGATCATTCTGGACTCCATTTTTCTGCCTTACGTCATACCCTTGATTCCATTGCTGATTAAAAATATGTCTATCTCAGCCTTCAGTCTATCTCAGTCTATCTCAGATTTAATAGCCTCAACAGCCCTCTGCAGTTTACACAGATTCACTATCCTCTGAGAGAAGGAATTTTCTCACCTCTGTCTTGAATGTGTGACTCCCTACTCTGAGATTATGCTCTCAGAGGGTTAATTGAAATAGTGTTCTGTGAAAATTTAGGGATGGAAAGTTTACTCTAAATCTGATTCAAAACTGACACCTCTCTCACTCCCAACCACAAACCTCAACCCCTGATCTTCCTAGCCTTGACAACCTCACCTTCTGACCTAGTAACTCTCTACCCCATACCTGATAACCCTACTAGGCCTGTCTGAATCCTACCCAACCCGAATCCTCATTAGTGGGACCTAAACCAACACCCCATCCACTTACATGGACCTAAATCTGTACACCCTTCTCTGAGCTGCAGGACAAGACTCAAACTATCTCTTCCATCCCTAGGATCAAACTCAGTTTCTGCCTTCACCACCACTCCCAGCTGCTGACCTGATGCCCACTCACTCATTGGGCACTTCACCTTGCTCACACATCTGGCACCTCACTCATCATGCACACTACTATCATAGAACATAGAACAGTACAGCGCAGTACAGGCCCTTCGGCCCTCGATGTTGTGCCGACCTGTCATATCAACCTGAAGCCCATCTAACCTACACTATTCTATGTACGTCCATATGCTTGTCAAATGACAACTTAAATGCACTTAAAGTTGGCGAATCTACTACTGTTGCAGGCAAAGCGTTCCATACCCTTACTACTCTCTGAGTAAAGAAACTACCTCTGACATCTGTCCTATATCTATCACCCCTCACTTTAAAGCTATGCCCCCTCATGCTCGCCGTCACCATTATTGGAAAAAGGCTCTCCCTGCCCACCCTATCTAACCCTCTGATTACCTTATATGTCTCTATTAAGTCACCTCTCAACCTTCTTCTCTCTAACGAAAACAATCTCAAGTCCCTCAGACTTTCCTTGTAAGACCTTCCCTCCATAACAGGCAACATCCTAGTAAATCTCCTCTGCACCCTTTCCAAAGCTTCCACATCCTTCTTATAATATGGTGTCCAGAACTGTACACAATACCCCAAGTGCGGCCGCACTAGAGTTTTGTACAGCTGCAGCATAACCTCATGGTTTTGGAACTTGATCCCTCTGCTAATAAAAGCTAAAACACAGTATGCCTTCTTAACAACCCTGTAAACCTGGGTGGGAACTTTCAAGGATCTGTGTACCTGGACACCGAGATCTCTCTGCTCATCTACACTACCAAGAATCTTACCATTAGCCCAGTACTTTGCATTCCGGTTACTCCGACCAAAGTGAATCACCTCACACTTGTCCGCATTAAACTCCATTTGCCACCTCTCAGCCCAGTGCTGCAGCTTATCTATGTCTGTCTGTAACCTACTACATCCTTCGTCACTATCCACAACTCCACCGATCTTAGTGTCGTCTGCAAATTTACTAACCTACCCTTCTATGCCCTCATCCAGGTCGTTTATAAAAATGATGAACAGCAGTGGACCCAACATCGACCCTCGTGGTACACCGCTGGTAACTGGACTCCAGGATGAACATTTCCCATCAACCACCACCCTCTGACTTCTTTCAGCAAGCCAATTACTGATCCAAACTGCTATATCTCCCACAATTCCATTCCTCCGCATTTTGTACAATAATCCCCTTCCTCCTCATTTTGTACTATCCTCCTGCTCCACGTGGGCTTGTGTATTTACCTTTTCGCAGGAACTGGTAACTTGGCAGGCTATGCTGCTGAATTTTTAAATCGCAGAACACATCGTACTTCTGCAAAAGAGGACATGGTTTCAACAATGATCCTCTTCCATTGCTGCCTGTGAGGATTCCTGGGCAGCACTCCATTGCTTTATTACAGCAGGCTCCTGGAGAGAAATTGCCACAGTTGAAGCCATCTAAATGTAACTATGTTCAGGGACAGAATTAAGATTTTACACCTTGATCAGAATTTTAGGCTATTAATGTGTTTTATTCCATTATAAAACTTGGTCTCCATCTTAATGGGACAAAATAGACTAGTGGCATTATCACTGGACTGTTAACCCAGACATCCCAGATAATGTTCTGGGGACCTGGGTTCAAATCCTGCCACAGCAGATGGTGGAATTTGAATTCAATAAATAACTGGAATTAAGAGTCTAATGATGACCAATTGTCAGGGGGAAAAAAAAAAATTGGTTCACTAATATCCTTTAGGAAAAGAAACTGTTGGTCTGGCCAATATGTGTCTCCAAACGCACAGCAAAGTGATTGACTTTTAACTGCCCTCTGGGTGATTAGGGATGGGCAATAAATGTTGCCTGGCCAGCAAATGCCCTCACCACATGAATGAATAAAGAAAAAAATCTGGGCTGCAGTATAAGATCTGGTGATAATCCCTTATTATTCTCAAAGGTTGTAGCTTCAAACCTGTTATCTCATTTCTTTTATTCTCTGTGTATCTTTCTTGAACATTTACATATATTCATTCAAACCATAGGAAGATACATCACTTTTATTTTACAGAGAAAGCCTGTGGTAAGATTGCAGTTGGAAGCAATTGGTAATTGACCCCAGCAACTGGGAAATATAATAAGTTATTACAGTTGGTGGGGGTTGGGGGGGGGTGAAGGGATCTGGCCAGCATTTTGAATGATGTGGGGATTGGGGAATTTTGTAGGCTTTTGAGATGAAGGGGTTAAGAGCATTGGAGCAACAACTGAGAAGCAAAAGAGACAGAGAGACATCAAGGTTTCTATACTTAGGAGTCAGGTTGCTCTTTAGAATGGAAATGAAACCAGGAACCAGGGTGGGCTGTTCTCACCCAAATTAAGTAAGCCCTTCTTAAACCTGGGTTACTTTTCTCCTTTTGACAAGTGCAGTACTGAAGCCTCCAATATACATAATTAGTCAAACACATCAACGTGTTTAATACTAAGTATCTCACTTTGTAAGTATCTCTTTTGTTTCCTTTGCTTGTGTTCAGAATTGCAATAAGGTATTGCTGAAATTTGGTTAAGTGGGTCAAGTGGCCAATACATTCAGTTGCCCCAATTCCCAACACTAATTCAAATCCTCACTACTTTAAGTGTCGGTGAGAGCAACACTGAGTTATTCCCCAAACGTGGATATTACATTGAGAAGGGCATTTTGTTTCCTGCAAATTATAGACAATTATCTCTGACTGCATATCAAGATATACAATGCTCTGTAGCGTATTTCAGGATATTTTCTCATTGTTTAATCGGTCTGTATAACTTCAGACTGCGAAAGAATTGCAACGACATATTTCCTTTATTCATTTCTTACAACCAGAAAGATAATGCAAAGATGAAAAATATTAAGAGCGAGACTTTCAGACGACCTTTGTTTTCTAAATATAATGGTAAAGTTGCCGTAGCTCTACCAGACCATAAGGAGAGAAGATTGATGGTCATTTAACCTGAGGGTGACCACATTTCAGGCAAGGCGAGAGGTTGAAAACGAGACCTCATCTGTTGCATGAATTGGATCCATGCTGTTGTCATTACACTGCATTGCAAACCTGCTGTCCAACCAGCTGACACTCAACGCAGTCTGAGTGTGAATACTTAGGAAAGCTACATTTAGCTTACACCTTCATAAAACCCCGAGCACTATCCCCATGGAGACAATGTAGAAGGTATTCCAATTGCTGCCCAAAGACGTATCCCATCAAATCAATATTTTCATCTGTACCAATCAGTCACCACAGGTCATGGTTGCCTTCATTTTTGTTTCCAAAAGGCTCGTTTTGGAGTGGCGTCTAGAGAACCATGCCAAATTAGTTAGATTAAATGTTCATCATTATCAACTGATCTCTTCCCTTCATGCTGCACAATTCATTTCCTTTCTAGAAAAAGTAACAGAGGGCTTACTTTCCTATAACTACTGGCACAGAAGCTGTTTAGTAACTTAGTTCATCAACGGAGTTAATCTCTACGTGTCAATAGTAGTCAATAAATAGACTAATGTCCTGTTACGCAGTCACATTATGGTCTATCTGAGAAATGTATAAATATCTTGACTAATCTTTGAGAATATGCTAGGCGTAAGATCATTTCCATTAGATACCCAAATTTATTGATTACTGTTTTCATGCTTTATGCAAGTTCTAGCATATGCAGATGTTCATAATTTCATGTTTAATCTCACTGTGCCCGAAAACAACAATGATGGAACAGTGTTGTTCTACCAGTTCCATCTACAGAAAGATTGGTTCAAATATGCAAACAGAGGACTCTGTCAAAGCCAGGGTGTGCCAAACCAAAGCTGATGAAGTGTTGAGTACAAATTGCCTTCTATTAGTCGCTAGGAGGTGGAACAATGCAGCTGTCTCTCTCTAAACATCAGCAAATGTATTTATACCTGTCTCAGGATGCTGAGTTGGTAGAATTTGTCGATGCCAATTTTCTTAACACCTGCTCTGTATCTAAAATAGCGAACTAAAAATGTCAGTTTCTATTGCTTGGGGCCATCTGAAGTTAAATGCAATAATCTGAATCGAAATGCATCAATTCATGGTGTTACTATCACCACTTGTCTTCAAAGTTGATGACTCGATTTTGACAGGCTATTCCATGATGGAAAGAAAGATCAACTGTAATCACTTCAAGCTATGGCCTAATCAATTGGTTGATAGACTAAAGAGATGAATAGTCTTACCCTTTATTTTCCTATGTAACTACAACGGTGCTCTGAGAAAGTATATAAGATTTTTTTCATTTGAGCTTTGCAGCTCCATATTGATTATACTATGATACATTGTCATACCATAGCTCTCAGCCAGCTGTTCAACTGCTTTGTTGGCCAACTGATATTCAAAGTCTTTAAGAATTCAGGTTAGATGTGTTTGAACTGAAATGAATTTCCCTTTATATCAAGGCAACATTTGCTCCAGTAAAAACGAAGTCAATGGGAATAAGGGAGTAATCTCTCCACTGGCTTCAATAATACCAAGGTAAGTGGCTGCGGTTGTTGGAGACCAATGACCACAGCAGAGTTTCCATGCGCTCACAAGCCAATCAATGGGCTCAATGTGAGGTGCATTAGATTCCATCCCATGTCACATCTCATTCAACTTTGTTGAATCCAACTTTGTCAAGATTTTTACAATGCAATTAAGTCTACAAAGAAAAATTGTCATCAGTCCAATGATTTCCAGCTTAGAGGGTCTTCCAACACTTCATCCTGTGAGGAGGTGTCTGACCACTGACTGCAACCTCTGGCAAATAACTGCTGATATTGCAGAACCTAGATGTTATTGTTGGTTTTAGAGAAGTAATGATGACAAACGATAACAGTTTTGCTGTAATTACAATCACAAAATCTAAATCAATGTGTTTTATATTTAAGTTGCATTCTGCTATACAAAACAAGATACCAAGAAATAATTGTACTTCATGTGAAGATATAGCACAGGATTTGGAAAGCAGAATACTGTTTTAACCAGCAGTTTTTTTTTAAATGGTTACAATTGTTTGCACAGTTATATGAGGAAACAGATCCAGGATTATGTATATGTATTGAGATAACTTGCTGATTGATTCCTTCTCTCCATGAGTTGCCAAGCTATAATGTTTATTAGATCCTCACTGTTTTTTCCTATCCTGTGCAGGTAGTTGACCAAATAGACCATCTTACCTGTGACCTACAGCTGGAGGAGGAAATGACTGACAGCTCCAAGACGGACACTATAAATAGCACCTCAAGTAGTACAACTGCCTCCAGTCTTGATAAGGTCAAAGTGCACTCAGTTAGATCAATTTGCAAGACGACGGTGACTTCATCAGCTATCCTAACAGTGCTAAAGAAGGCCAACCCCCCACCTCCACCTCCACGATTAACCCCTGTCCGATGTGAAGAGCCCCACAGACAATCTTATTGTGCCAATCCTTTGAAGACCAATGGGGCCTTGCTTCGCAATGGTGCATTCTTATGTAAGACAGATAAAGTGCCAAACGGAGATGTGTGTTGTCTCTCTGGTAACAATCCAGAAAAAATACGTAAACAACCACTGCTGCCCAGAGCTGATAAGGATAAATGTCCACAGGTTACACGGGAAAGAGTTCGATTTAATGAGGAGGTTCAGTACCATGGCTACTGTCCGGATTGTGATGTTCAATATGACATGAGAAATAGGGATATACATTTGCATGGTGAATTGAGTAATGCAAAAGGAAAACCACCTCACCAGTGTGCTCCCCTTGAAAATGGAGGATCAGGCAGTAACTTTAGTCATAATTTCCCAATCATAAAAGGCAAAGTCACACCTCCACAGACTGCTCCAAAGCCTCAAAAAACTATCCTGAGGAAGTCAACAACCACCACAGTTTGATGTAAGGATGTTATAAACTATTTTGTATCCTAAGGAATTGAGCACTTTCTACTCAAGCAATAAAGAGCCAAAATGCATTATACCCAGTGTTCTCCAGTGATGTGACACAGAAGAAATCATGGTAAGTCATCCATTTCCTCTTTCAAATTCTTCCATTGATTGTGCCAATAGTGTGACAGTTGGATTGTGTATTCTACAAGGTGAATAACATTGGTTATTTAACAAATATGAAATATAGTGAGCATAACTATAGCATAACTCTCTGATGAACCTTACAGATCACTAAAAGTACCACCACGATAAATATGTCTCCTTTTTGATCACTGTATTTATTCTCCATTTGTTAAGATTCCATTAGTTAACATTCTTTACCAACAATGCCAATTGATCTGTAGGGGTAATAAAGTCAAACAATCATTGTGTTGGTTTTACTCCTGTTTCTATGGTAATATTGAAACATTACAGAATATGACGTACGAAAACCAAGGAAGAATTCACTCTTCTTTCTAAGTCACTATTTCAATAGCTGTGTGTTAAGTTTGAAAACCCTAAGGTACGCTTTTTTGTCACTTGCACCCATATAATTTAAAAATATGAAAACATAATTATTAACCACCATGTTCTGCCAGAATACATTGCACTTACTAAAAGTACAATATTGCAACCGTAAGATGATGGACTGCTTGAGATTCAATGAACCTAAATTGATGGACCTATTTTTACAGTGTAATAATTTCATAAGGAACAGAATTTTTTTGTTAGTTTACGTGCTTTATATAGCGCTATTAAAAACACGCTTTAAATAGTATTTTGGAGCTATTTTCCATGAGAGAAACATAGAAAGAGAACAAATTGGGTTTTGACTTGGGAATGTTCATCTTTGAGCACCAAAGTGTTCTATCTTTTACGATTCATACTGTTTGATTAGATTCCCTACAACATGGAAACAGGCCCTTTGGCCCAACAAGTCCACACTGACCCTCCAAAGAGTAACCCACCCAGACCCATTCTTCTACCCCTGACTAATGCACCTAACACTATGGACAATTTAGCATGGCCAATTCAACTCACCTGGACATCTTTGGATTGTGGGAGGAAACCAGTACATCCGGAGGAAACCTATGCAGCCATGGGGCGAATGTGCAAATTCCACACAGACAGCTCAAGGCAGCAATCAAACCTGGGTCCCTGGCACTGTGAGGCAGTAGTGCTAACCACTGAGCCATCATGCCACCTCTTTTGGCTGTTCTGCAGTTTTTCACTGGAAACATGTTTTCTTTTTGGTAGATTAAAAACCTGTACTTTGTTTTTCTGTGCCTGTCTCTTGATTTAGATTTTGATTCACTTGGACTGACGTTTGGGATCACTGCACCCCACTAAAGGAAATTGTTTGCTGTAAAGGCATCATGATGAAAAAAACTAACAGTAATTGAAAAGATTTTATATGCCATTATATCAAATATATGAAATCTGTGTGACTCTTTAATAAGTACAAGTCTAGATTAAGGCTTGAACAAGTTCTCCCACAGAAGCATTAGCTTATAGTTTTTGTTGATGGTAGTCATGATTTGGAGATGCCAGTATTGGACTGGGATGTACAAAGTTAAAAATCACACAACACCAGGTTATAGTCCAACAGGTTTATTTGGAAGCACTAGCTTTTGGAATGCTGTGTCTTTATCAGGTTCTGCTCCACAACCACCTGAAGAAGAAGCAATGCTTCCAAATAAACCTGTTGGGCTATAACCTGGTATTGTGTCATTTTTAACTTTTTTTTTGTTGACAGTGCTGGTATTTTTTTGTTTTTTTTAACTTCAGAAATATACCATTGTTTAACAAATAATAGCTGTGCTATTCATTGCTTAACCACAAAGACCATTAATGGGCCTTGCTCTACTCTGCCAAGATTGATCACCATTTCAGATATGCAAATTTCACCCCCTTCTTTCTCTTCTTCACCTTAAACTTTGTCCGTGCCTTTTCCAAACTCATTCTAACAAGTACAAGAGTCTGGTATACTTCTGTTGTCACTATAAGTTTGAGACCATCTGATCAGCTGCCTCTGCAGCTTTCTTCCACTGCTCTAACCCAACAAACTAATTTCCTTCTGTCCTTCCGCCCTTTCTTTATTCATGAACGTGATTCTTTCTTCAGTTTCTCCTTTACTTTCTCTCATGCATATTCTTAAGCTCATCTTGTTCACAAAACCCACCTCTTGTTGACTTAAACCTAATCCTACCAAACGTTGACCACTCACTTTCCTTCCTAGATCCCTTTTAACTAATATTGTTCATAATTCCCTCTGAGATATAGCCTCCTCCCCTACAAATCTGTCAACACCACCCCTTTCCTGAATGAAAAACATGCTTTTCAAGCTGAAAGCCCTTTGTCCAGCCTGTTCAATATCCATCAACATATGCTTTCCATATCAGTGTCTAACTTTCTCATAGCTCCTGCATCTGAATCTGATGTCATGGAATTGAAATGACCTTTTAAAAAAAGCCAAAAGCAATGTCTTATGTAACTATACCCATGGTTAATTATCCATTCTTCTTCATTCTGCTTGACCTGTCAGCAATCTTTGATGTGCTATCCTCCTCAAATGTCTTTCCATCATAATCCAGCTTCCTCTTATGGTTTAATTGTTATCTATCTAATTATAACCACAGAACTATCTGCAATTGCTTCTCTCCTTGCTTCCTACCATTACCTGTTGACTCCCCTCAAGAATTTATCCTTCAACACTTTTTACTTATCATATACAAGATGGTCTAGATGACATTATCTGAATACATGATGTCAACTTCCACATGTGCACTGATGACACCCAGCTCTACCTTACCTAAGTTACCACCACCTCTCTTGACCTGTTCGCTGGTTCTACTTTGTCATTCTGCTTGTCCATCATCTACTGCTAGATATGCAGAAATATCCTCTGACAAAATATTGGAAAGACTAAAGTCATTATTTTATGGTTGCAAAATTATCAGGACTTTGCTGTATAAATGTTGCAAAGAAACGTATACTTGAAAAGTCTGCATATCAAATAACACAGACACATGATACAAACTCTGTTCTCTAGCCATTAACTTCTTCCCTCAGTTGAATGTGTGAAACTGAATTAGGCTGTTCATAACTAAAAGCAAAGTACTGGAAAGACTCAGGAAGTCCGGCAGCATTTGTGGACAAAAAAAAAGTCAAATTTTCAGTCACATATGACTCTTCTTCAGAGCATCCATTTAGGTCTCCAGTACGCACAATATTTCCTATTTGACCTAGCAGGAGTTTCAGACCATATTACCATATGTCACTCTCTATAAACTTGAACCCATCCAAAACTCTGCTTATATTTGACTTGCACTAGCCCTGTTCTGCTGTCATTCTCTACTTTCTGCCCAACATCAACTCCTGGTCTGTCAAATCCTCAATATAAAATTCTCAAACTTGCAATCTAATGTCTTCATGGCCTTACCCACCCTATCTCTTTAATCCACCTCAGCCCAATAATTCTCTGAGATCACTACTCTCCTTCAGTTATTGTCTTTTCTTCATCCTAATTCTATTCACTCCTTCATCAATGATTATGCCTTTACCTGTTTAATCCTAGGATCTGGAATACCTTCTCTCAGGATGGAATTTCTTCTCTCTATCTGCCTCCCCTCCCTTCTGAGATATTTACAAATACCTAACTAAAACAATGCAAACAGTTAACAATAACTGTTCTCATAGTTCCTTCTATGGCTTGGCATTATATTTGTTTGATAACCTTGTGCAAAACATCCCAAGTTGCTTCACAGTTTTAAAGATGCTATATAAATGCAGATTCTTGTTAATTGTATTTGTATTGCTTAGCATGCAGATAGCACTCTGTTGTAGATTCATTCAGTCGATATTCATCTCGGAATAATCTCTATATTTGAACCTTAACAGGTCTCCCTGTCTGAAGGTGATTGAGAAATGCAGATGTGTTGGGCCATAACTGTACAAATTGCAGTGACGTACAGTTCCATTGTTGCTTATGGCCCATATTGACCCCTGGACATCCCATTTTTTGGTGCTAAATCTTCCCTTGTTTATCCTAAATATTGCAGTTTTGTGTAACACTACAAAATAGAAGTCCTTATAGTTACGATAAATCATTGTCTTCATAGTTTTTCCAATTATGTATCTGCAATTGATGTGCAAGAAGCCAATAGATCCTTCCTTATACTGAATTCATCAACATCTCACACAACCCAATAACCCTGCAATGTCTTTCACAACATAGCCAGTTTGGTCAGTCGATGTACTAATTAGTGTTCTTGGTCATGGAACTTGAGTTTTCTCACCCATGGCACATATTAATTTGATGATTAGATTGTTGCAGATGGATTTGCATGCTTAATTCCTCCATAGTTTTTGAACTGTGTGGAAATTATTGGGAATTGGGAATCTTAGATTATCACACAAAAGGGACTGGAATTATGCTAGGCCAGATTGGGTAAAGTTTGCAAACTCTTTTGAAAAACAAGGTGAACACTATTTTTTGGGACCATGGGCAACTTCCATGGCTATCATTCTGGTACTGAGTACTAATTTGTTAATCAAGTAAATACCATTCCACAATATGCCATTGATGATTTGATCTCATGAGCTCTGGGTTTTAAGGCCAGTGGCATGTTCTCAAAAAGGGCCACTGGACTCAAAACATTAACTCTGTTTCCTCTCCACAGATCAGACCTGCTGAGTTTCTCTGGCAATTTCTGGTATTGTGACAATGTTTATTTATAATGCTAGAATGCATTTGACTGCTTGTGATTCTTTACTCTAAATTATCCATAAATTGTGCCAACAGCAGGTGACACAGCCTGGTGAATTGCCACCCAGTACTATTTCCCAGGAAGAGCATTTCTAATTATCAACTTGTGGCTTTTGCTGTCATTTTGAACTCATTTTTATAGTCTGTATTTCATAAATCCTAATGTATATTACCAGCTTCACCTGAGGAATTTATTTAAGTAACAACTGGAAATGAATCCAATCTGTTGGTGGTACTTGAACTTCTAGTCATTAACTACGATAGTGAATCTGACTCATCCCTTGAATAGTCCTCATCCATTAGTCCTGAAGCCTCTTCAGAGAATTTCATTGATTTGTTATACATGCAGGTTTGTTTTATAAAATTACAATTGAGTAATTGACGCCTCTGAAAAGTTGATAGTTTGGTGCATTCCCATAAAATAATGCAAACAAATCTAGAGCTTTCTGGATGACTAAAGAAGGTAAGATGAAACAGAATAGCTATGTATATGATAGATATTATATGGAGAATACAATTGATAGTCAGGCTCAATACAGAAGGTTCTAAAATTTTTTTTAAATCAGCAAAGCAAATAGAGAAAATGAAAAGAGACTGGCAGTTTATTATAGACCTTAAAATGGGATGTGCGCATGGAGGCAGGGATCTTAACTGAGATACTAAATGAATACTTGATCAAGGAAAAAAAAATCTGTCCTGGTCATGTTGAAAGAAGAGGTAGTTGAAACATTTGATAGATTGAAAATGAGAAGCAGGAGGTGTTAGGCTGGTTATATTTGATGTTTATAAGTTATTCAGTCTAGATGAGATACATCCAAGGATATTGAGAAAGTAAAGGTAGACATTGTGGACACTCTGTCAAAGTTTTTCAACTCATCTTAGAATTAGGGCCAGACCATTCAGGAGAGATGCTAGGAAGCACTTCTACACACAGACTGGTAGATGTTTGAAATTCTCTTCCACAAGTGGCAATAGATGCTGATTTTAACTCTGAAGTAGGTAAGCTTTTGGGAAACAAAGATGTTAAGGGATATGGGCCAAAGGCAAGTATATGCAGTTTGACCACAGAAGAGGCATGATCTTATTGAATAGTGGAAAAGGCTTGAGGAGCTGAATGTCCTACTCCTGTTCCTATGTTCTGATATTCCAAGATACAAGGATGGTGTCAGTCAACTGGAGAATTGCACTCACATTCAAAAAAATGTGTAAAGACAAGCTCAGTAACCACAGTCCAGTCAGTTTAAATATGGTGGTGGAGAAATATTTAGAAATTATTTTTGGGAAAAATAAACAGTCACTTGGGCAAATGAGGATTAATTAAGTAAAGCCAGAATGGAATAGTCAAAGGGCAAATCATGTTTAATTTTATGAATCTTTTGCAAGAAAACATTTCTTTAAATATAATAATTTTGCACAATTAAAACAATTGATTAAAGCTTGCATTATTATTTATTACTTTCAATCTATAATAAAAAAAACTTAATCACATACTTTATTTCACTTGTTCTTTTGTTTAAAAAACTGGTGCAAAATAGGTAGCTGAAGTCAATATTGTGTTCTAGATGCCACATTCCATTCCAATTTACTTTAAAAGGGTCAGGTTCCCATCATCAGATTTGCATAGGATGGATGGGTAAACTATTGAATATTAGTACTTCACAACATTCTTCATAACTTAGCTTGATTTTGGTTTATGAGGCAACAAAGAGGGGAGATGACAATAATGTAATTGAAGTAGTCTAATAAACCAATTCAGTGTTCACCCCACAGAAAACAGGTGCCCTGTATTTGGGATAAAACAAATTTTTGCTTATTTAAGTTTATTTCTCAACAATACATTTCCACTTAAGAAGACATTAGACACAAACGTTTTGGAAAGCCATCCAAACTACAAATGGACAGAGTTCATTAACTGTAATTTGTTCTTATTAGTAGGAATACTTGGCGTTCTGTCTGTTTATTGCTCCCATTCCTTTCTAATAAGCTTTTTATAAAATATCTTTCCAGACGGAAATTTTGACTGGAGGGTTGTTTTCACAACTCATCACCATTAAAGCATTCCTACATTGAGCAATAAGTATTGCAATTTTCAAAGTGGATGAGGTGAGAAGACTCATCCTTTCAATAGACTGGATGGGTAAATTGTCCTTAATTTGCAGGATTAAAGAAGTGAAGTTTGGTTGTTGGAATATCTTTGAATTGATTAGATTACTTACAGCGTGGAAACAGGCCCTTCGGCCCAACAAGTCCACACCGACCCGCCAAAGCGCACCCACCCACACCCATTCCCCTACATATACCCTGCACCTAACACTATGGGCAATTTAGCACAGCCAATTCACCTGACCTGCACATCTTTGGACTGTGGGAGGAAACCGGAGCACCCGGAGGAAACCCACGCAGACACGGGGAGAATGTGCAAACTCCACACAGTCAGTCGCCTGAAGTGGGAGTTGAACCCAGGTCTCTGGCGCTGTGAGGCAGCACTGCTAACCACTGTGCCACCGTGCTGAATTGCTAATATGTCTCTGCACATGACCATTGTTCTCTGATATTCAGTTAATCTTCATGAAATGACAAATTCATAATATGTTTCAATTATCATGTGACTCAAGAGTAATGAAGAAAAAGTGTTTTCTTTTGTAAGCACATTATTCACATTCAACTTCATTAATTTGGTTGTAAATTCTAAACATGGTTTACAATGTATAGGGTATAGAAGGAGAGAATTGAACTAAAAGCTTACAGAAATCATGAAAGAAATATACCTTGACAAGAAAACAAATACCATAGAGTCATAGAGATGAGTAGCACAGAAACAGGCCTTTCAGTCCAAATCATCCATCCCAACCAGATATCTTAAACTAATCTAGCCCCATTTGCCAGCACTTGGCTCATATCCCTCTAAACCCTTTCTATTCATATACCCATCCAGATGTCTTTAAAATGTTATAATTTTACAAGTCTCCACCACTTCCTCTGGCAGCTCATTCCACACAGCACTACTCACTGCATTAAAAAGCTGCCCCCTATGTCCCTTCTAAATCTTTTCCCACTCAACTTAAACCTATGCCCTCTAGTTTTGGACTCCCCCACCCAGGGAAAATACCTCGACTGTTTACCCTATCCATGCCTGTCGTGATTTTATAAACGTCTATAAGGTCACCCCTCAGCCTCCAATACTCCAGGGAGAATAGTCCCAGACTATTCAGCCTCTCCCTATAGCTAAAACCCTCCAACCCTGCTAACATCCTCATAAATCTTTCCTGAACCCTTTCAAGTTGAACAACATCTTTCCCATAGCAGGAAGACCAGAATTGAATGCAGTATTCTAAACTTGACCTCACCAATGTCACGTACAGCCGCAACAGGACCTCTGAACTCTACACAATGCATTGACTAATAAAGGCAAGCGTACCAAATGCCACCTTCACTATCCTGTCTACCTGCGACTCCACTTTCAAAGGACTATGAACCTGCACACTGAGCTCTGTCTGTTTGGCAGCACTCCCCAAGCCCTTAACTAAGTGTATACATCCTGTCCTGATTTGCCTTTCCAAAGTGCAACACCTCACATTTGTTGAAATTAAACTCTATATGCCATATCTCTGCCCATTTGCCCTGGGTTGGATCAAGGTCCTGTTGTATTCTGAGGTAACCTTCTTGACTGTTCCACTGCACCGCCTGTTTTGCTACAAAATATGAGTAACTGGGAAATAAAAGCAACAGGAAAACTGTTGATGAGGAAATTATAATGTTAAGAAAAACATCATAGAAAAAAAATATTCCTCACTATACATGAAGTTGAGTTTTTCAGAGGCAGGATGAAAGTTACTGTAGGTACTGGAATTCAAGAAAATATCAAAATGGGTTGGGAACCTGAGGCGTGATTGCAGTGCACAGGAGGATGAGAGTAGGGAGAGCATTGACAGAATTTCATGGTCACAGGGATGTGCTGGCAGACAGCAAGCTGGTTTGAAGTGTGTATACTTCAACACCAGAAGTATCCGAAATAAGGTAGGTGAGCTTGCAGCAAGGATAGCTACCTGGGACTTCGATGTTGTGGCTATTTCGAAAACATGGATAGAGCAGGGTAAGGAATGGATGTTGCGGGTTCCAGGGTTTAGATCTTTCATTAAGAACAGGCAAGGCGCTAAAAGAGAGAGAGGTGTTGCCTTGTTAGTCAAGGATAGTATAACGGCAGCTGAAAGAACTTTCGATGAGGACTCGTTTACTGAGGTAGTATGGGCTGAGGTTAGAAACAGGAGAGGACAGGTCTCGCTGCTGGGAGTTTTTAATAGGCCTCTGCAGAGTTCCAGGAGGTTGGAGGAAAGGATTGGCAAAATGATTCTGGGTAGGAGTGAAAGGAACAGGGTGGTCATTATGGGGGCCTTTAACTTCCCCAACATTAACTGGAAATGCTATAACTCTAGTATGTCAGATGGATCAGTTTTTGTCCAATGTGTACAGGAGGGTTTCCTGGTACAGTATGTCAAAGGGCCAACAAGAAAGGAGGCCATACTGGATCTGGTCCTTGGTAATGGATCAGGCCAGATGTTTGATTTAGTTGCAGGTGAGTACTTTTGAGAGAATGACCATAATTCAGTTACGTTTAGTTTAGTGATGGAAAGGGATAGGTACATGCCACAGGGCAAGAGTTATCGATGGGGCAAGGGCAATTATAATGCGATTAGGCATGACGTAGAATGGGGTAGAAAAATGCAGGGGATGGGGACAATCGAAATGTGGAGCTGGTTTAAGGAACAGATATTGTGTGTCCTTGATAGGTATGTCCCTGTCAGGCAGGGAGGAAGTGATAAGGTAAGGGAACTGTGGTTTACGACAGAAATTGCATCTCTTATTAAGCGGAAGAAGGAGGCTCATGTGTTGATGAGACAAGATGGTTCAGATGAGGCGATGGACAGTTACAGATTAGCTAGGAAGGATTTAAAGAGAGAGTTAAGAAGAGCAAAGAAAGGACGTGAGCAGTCTTTAGCAGATAGAATAAAGGAGAACCCTAAAGCTTTCTATAGGTATGTAAGGAATAGGGCCAGTCAAAGACAGAAGTGGGAAGTTGGGTATGGACCCTGAGGAGATCGGAGAGGTACTAAACAAATATTTCTCATTGGTTTTCACTCAGGAAAGGGAGAATATTGTAGAGGAGAAAAATGAGATACATGATATTAGACTAGAAAGGATCGAGGTTAGTTACAAAGAGGTGTTATCAATTCTAGAAGGAGTGAAAGTAGGCAAGTCCTCTGGGCTGGATGGGATTTATCTGAGGATTCTCTGGGAAGCTAGGGAGGAGATAGCAGATCCTTTGGCTTTGATCTTTGAGTCGGTCATTATCTACAGGTTTAATACCAGAGGACTGGAGGATTGCAAATGTTGTGCCCTTGTTCAAGAAGGGCAGTAGAGATGACCCATTTAATTATAGACCAGTGAGCCTTACTTCTGTTGAAGGAAAGGTTTTAGAAAGGGTTATAAGAGATAGGATTTATAATCATCTGGCAAGCAACAATTTGATTTCAGATGGTCAAATGGTTTCGTCAAGGGCAGGTCGTGTCTCACAAACCTCATTAAGTTTTTTGAGAAGGTGACCAAGCATGTAGATGAGGGTAGGGCACTTGACGCGGTGGACATGGACTTCAGTAAAGCCTTTGATAAGGTTCCACATGGTAGGTTATTAGACAATATTCAGAGGCATGGAATTGAGGGTGATTGGAAACTGGCTTTCTGGAAGAAGGCAGTGAGTGGTGGTTGATGGAAAATATTCAGCCTGGAGTCCGGTTACTAGTGGTGTACCACAAGGATCTGTTTTGGGACCACTGCTGTTTGTCATTTTTATAAATGACTTAGACGCAGGCATAGGTGGATGGGTTAGTAAGTTTGCAGATGACACTAAAGTCGGTGGAGTAGTGGACAGTGTGGAAGTGCGGCCGCACTTGGAATGTTGTGTACAGTTCTGGTCGCCCCATTACAGGAAGGATGTGGAAGCATTGGAAAAGTTGCAGAGGAGATTTACCAGGATGTTGCCTGGTCTGGAGGAAAGCTCTTATGAGGAAAGGCTGAGATACTTGGGTCTGTTCTCATTGGAAAGAAGAAGGCAAGGAGGGGATTTGATAGAGACATACAAGATGATCAGAGGATTAGATAGGGTAGACAGTGAAGGTCTTTTTTGTAGGATGATGATGTCAGCTTGCAAGGGGGGCATAACTACAAATTGAGGGGTGATAGGTTTAAATCAGATGTCAGAGGCAGGTTCTTTACTCAAAGAGTTGTAAGGGCTTGGAATGCCCTATCTGCCAATGTAGCTAACTCAGCCACATTAGAGAGATTTAAACAACCCTTGGATAAACACACAGATGACGATGAGATAGTGTATGGGGATGAGCTGAGAATAGTTCACAGGTCAGTGCAACATCGAGGGCCGAATGGCCTGTTCTGCACTGTGTTGTTCTATGTTGTATGTTCTAAAACTGTGAAAGAGAACTTTCAAAAAATAAACATTTTTACTGGGAAATTAAAGAAAATACAGACAGAAGGTGTGTTATATTCACTTGAAGCAGAGCCCTATAAACTGCAGTTGACATTTATTTTTACATGTAATTGACACTTGTAAAAAATGCAAATTTCCTCCATCCTTTGCACTGCTTCCTTGTTATGACGGATGTCATACTACTTGATCCATTAACCTTCTCCAACCCCATGCATAAGCTGTGAAAGAATATTCTATATTCATCTAAATTCTGCTCAATGCAGCAATGACCAACTTCACTATTTCTGATGTTCATCAGCTTTTTAAAAAAACTCTGCATACCATCCTGTATTTTTTCATGGCTTCATAAGCTTCAAGAATTAATGTTCTAACATCTATTGAATAAGTAATGATATAAAGAAAGAAGATAATCTGACTCCTGCGCTATGGCCTGGAACATTTTGCCCTTGGTGACTTATTTTAGCCATGTTTTACATTCTTGAACACGGTACGAAGACTCCCCAGAGGTTTTGTTCATTTTTCACTCATAGTGATCGCCACAAATGTAATTTCTATGAAAAGGAGCAATAGAATGGGGTGTATTTTCTAAGTGTCAATGTTTTTCTAATTGCCATTAGTCTGTGAAAAGTTGTATCAGGGCCAGTCTTTTGGCTTCTTCCTGCACAGTTAGCACAAACTGGCTTCTGAACAAATCTCCCTGCTGTTTGAAATGTTTAACTGCATCTCCAATGTGCAGTTTCAGTTGAATTTGATGTTTGTCCAGGATACATAATAAATTCCAGAGAATGGGAGAGGGTATATAATGAGCTGTCAAACCATTTGGAAATGGTTTCCTTTCATATTGTCTAAACAGCCAAAATTTCAATATTACAATATGATGATCGAATAAATATATTCAGACCATCCAGTTTTCCAAACAAACTGTTAGTTAACATTTTTAAGCTGGACAATCTTGTAGAAATAGCTTTATTATAGAGTTTAGTTCTCATGACTGTGGATGGATTAAGAAGCATCTAATTAGAGAGTTCAGACGATGATTCAGACAATTTAGGAATCTGAATATTCAGAAGAGATAATGAAGAGTCAAATTGCGGCTCTACATATTCACATCAGGCACTGATTAGGCAAATACTCTCTTCTATCCTGTGTAGAATTTAGATGAATATTCAGAATACATTGTGATGGTTTTTAATGATATTTTTCAAAATTATATAGTACATTTTCACCTGCATGTAGGCAGATAGGTAAGAATATTTGCTGTTTTGGTTTGAGGGTTCTGTGTTCCTTATTCATGGTGAAACTATTGTCATTGAATTTCTACATTATGTGGCGCTTGCCTGATGAGCTTGTATAAATTGGTAAGGAGTCACTAATCAGAATGAGAGTCCCCTTTGCTTGCAAGCTACCAACAATATTTTAATGGTAAAATTACTGATCGTAATATGCTTAATATTCTGGTTGACACAAATGGCAGAGAGCAGCACATGGCTCCAATCTTCCAGACACATCAACAGTTTGCTTTGTCACAGCTGACTGTCAGCAGAAATCATTTACCAAGTGTAAACGGTGCTTAAACTAGAATTCAGCAGAGGGGCAGCCTGCAGCTAATTTATGAAGGTATTGATCTCACTGTCTGGCAGGTGCAGCTTTTCTTTTCAAGTTTGATGACTAAAGCAGGATATGAAAATGACTATAAAGCAGGCATTAGAAGCCTTGATTATGCAAATTAACAGAATCATTGAGTTAATTTTTTTATCTGCTAATGCATTGAGTGTAGTTGGGCAGAGAGGAAATCTGAGTCTCTCTCCGTACTGTGCAGTTTTTAACTCCATAGTGTGTGACTTTTTAGTCTGACAGACTGTCTGCTAGGATGTCAAATTGACATCCATCTGAAAACTTCAAAGAAGGCCACAGGGATGGTAGGCCCAAACCCTGATCCCCAGAGTTGGGGAAAATGATCTCCAATGCCTGGTCCCTTCCTGGGAAGGGATCAAAGCCTCAATAAGGTTCCAATTCTTGACGACCAGGGTAGGGAGAAGGGGGTATCTGATCCCTGCTTTCTGTGGGTTGGGCATGTTTGCCTTGGAGCAGGGTGCTTTAGCACTAGGGTGGAGCACTACCAATCATCATGGCCCTTGGTGGGTTAGCAGAATATTATCATCTAGGATGACAGAATAAGGACTTAGAGCTAATGGAATGCCATCCCTTAATCTGAGGAAAATTGAATATAGAAGTTTTATTTCAGTTATAGAGCACACTGGCGAGATCACATCTTGGAGTACTGTATAGAGTATTGATTCCCTCATTTAAGGAAGTTTGCAAATGTGTTAAGGCAGTTCAGAAAAGGGAGACTAATACCTGGTAATGTTATGTGGAGAGAAAAGTTGGACAGGCTAGCCTTATATACACTGGAGTTCAGAAGAGTATGAGTGGACTAGATTGAAACATTAGATCCCAAGAAATCTTGATGGGGTGGATGTGGATAGAATGTTTCCTCTTATAGGGGAATCTAGGAACAGGACTTTTTAAAAATAAGGAGTCACCCATATGAAACATTTTAACTCAGAGAGTTTTAAGTGTTCGGAACACTCTTCCACAAAAGGTGATGGCTTTCTCATTCTCTGAATTTATATGCTCACATGAGATAGCACTTGCCTTCTGCTTCAGCCTGTTCTTGGCATCCTGCTGTTGTTTCCTTTCTTGGGTTTGGAAAATGCAACTGGCAAAATAAGTTAGACATGAGACATTATATTTAACATGCAAAGCCAACTCCCAAGCACAGGTCAGTTCCCTAACTTCTCCCCATTCTCAGTTTTAAAAAAACTTCAATATCATTGCCCTTTTAAATTTCTGACTGCAAACATTTTCCCAACCACTTGTCCACATTGTAATTCCCAGTCCATTAAATTATACAATGCCAAAAGAACCAATACAGGAGAGGAGATGGCTTAGTGGTATTTTCTGAACTGTTAATCCAAAGACTCAGGTCATATTCTGGGAACTCAGGTTTGAATCCTGCCAGGGCAGATGTTGGAATTTGAATTCATTTGTAAAGAAATTCTGGAATTAAGTGTCTCATGATGAGCATGAATCCATTGTCAATTGTCAGAAAGAACCCATTGGGTTCACTAATGTCCTTTAGGGAAGGAAACTACTACCTTTACCTGGTCTGGCCTACATGTGACTCCAGATCCACAGCAATATGATGACTCAAATGTCCTCTGGGCAATTAAGAATGGGCATTAAATGCTGCCTAGTCAGCAACACCATTATCCCATGAATAAAGAAAACAGAATACTGTGTCTGTACGAACTCTTGTGGGCGGCACAGTGGCACAGTGGTTAGCACTGCTGCCTCACAGCGCCAGAGACCTGGGTTCAATTCCCGCCTCAGATAACTCTCTGTGTGGAGTTTGCACATTCTCCCCGTGTCTGCGTGGGTTTCCTCCGGGTGCTCCGGTTTCCTCCCACAATCCAAAAATGTGCAGGTCAGCTGAATTGGCCATGCTAAATTGCCCGTAGTGTTAGATGAAGGGGTAAATATAGGGGAATGGGTCTGGGTGGATACGCTTCGGCGGGTCGGTGTGGACTTGTTGGGCCGAAGGGCCTGTTTCCACACTGTAAGTAATCTAATCTAATCTTCAAAGAACCACGCAATTAGTAACACGCTACGAAATTGGGCATATTTATCCAATTCCCTTTTGAAAGTTACCATTGAATATGCTTCCATCACCCTGTCTGACAGTATGTTTCATAACATAATAGCTTCCTGTGAAAACATCTTTATCCTCATATCTCTCATTCTTTTGTCTATTATCTTCAACCTGCGTGCTCTGATAGTGATCTTCTGCCAGTTAAACAGTTTCTCCTTAATAATGCTATCAAAATCTTTCATAATTTTGTATGTATCTATAAATCTGTCTTTGTTCTTCTCTGCTCTGAGGACGACAAACCAACATCTGACATCCTTGATGTGCTTCCTATAAATTTCCCCTGCACCTGTGAATTCTTTGTAATTTTGTGTGTTCAAAATTTTCTAGAATAACCAAACTGGATCTGAGCATGTAATTTACAGCAAAACTCAGCACCAAAAAAACCAGAGTACTCGACAAACCATAACATCCACTTTCCTCGATAAAATAGATGTAGTAATGATTGTAAATACTTTTTGCATAGTATTTTTCTTTAATATTGGTTAAGTCTATGGGAATTATTATTTGCAGATTAATTTGTTTCTGATTCCACCTTTGATATTTAACTGAAGAAATGTTATTTGAAAGAGAAATGTTGAATAAGACCACTTGCTGTGGAGATGCAGTCACAGTTGTGGTTGAAGATTAGCCTGCTGGGATAAGACCCCGCCCCCCCCCCCCCCCCCCCCCCACCTCCACTATGACTAAGGTTTAAAAGTTTTGCATGTACAGTATAAATACTTTACTGCTTCTATTTTTATTTTCCTTTCTTTATACAGGCAGTTGAACCTGTAACCTTCCTAAGCTGTAGGAATAATTTCCTTTACAATCAGGAAACTTGGTGCCTCCAGTATTTGCTCATCAAGGCAATATTGTGAGATTCAAGCAGCAATGAGTATGTTATTCCTTCAGAAAATTAAACTCATTAACTAGCATTTTTCATTTATTGATACCAATGGTTTCCAGTGCATACTGGATAATGTGCATTTTAGTGTGTAAAGGTTTGACATAACTTCCTTTCTTGTGTTTTCTCTAATCATGAAACCACAGATCCAGCATTTTAAACAGCCTTATCAACTTGTGCTGTTACCTTGAAAGAAATGTGTACGTACACACCCAAGATTTACTATTCCTGTCCCCCATTACATTTCTGCCTTTTAGATTATACTGCTTCTCCTCATTGTTTCTTCCAAAATGCACCACTTCACTTTTCTCAACAGTTAAGTTTAATGCCCAAGTCACTAGTTTATTTCTCGTAAAGTCTACTCCTATCTTCCTCACTGCATACTATATTTACAAGATTATTTTATCCTCTGAAAACTTCGAAATTATATCCTGCATCCAAACCGAGGTCATTAATATTTATAAAAAGCAATGAGTTGTTTCTAGTTTGAACCATTCTATACTAGTGTACAGACCTAAAAACCAACCATTCATCAATAATCCTAATTTTCTGTTTTTTAGCCTATTATAATCTATGTTGTCATTGTACCTTAATTTTACATGTTTCAATTTTGCTCACACGTCAGTTGTGTTTTTTTTAAAATGTCTTTTGTAAGTCCATATACCAGATATCAATCATATTACCTGAACCATTTCCTTTTCTTCACCATAGATCACGTTAGTAAACCATAATTTACCACTAACACACTATGCTCCCATTCACTTCTTAACTCACATTTTTCCATATGACTATTCTTTTTATCTTTGCTTAACCTTAATAATATACTCTCTAGCCACACTGGGCTGAGTAACCTGTGGTTTTTGGGCATATCTTCCCCCTTTTTTGTATGTGTGAATCGCAATCTACCAGATCTCTGGCACTACTTCAATATATAAGGAGGATGGAAGAAGAAAAAAGACTATCTTGCGGAAGAAATGTATTTTGGCCCTCTGGCACATGTCACTATTATTTTTATAACAACCAACACCACAAATTATGTGTATGTTTAGTTATTCATGCAAAGTAAATGTCCTAATGTGGATGATTTGAGGTTTAGAAACAGCACAGAATATTTATTTTTCTCTATTAGATTATTCATCCAAATTTGTTCTCATCATTTGTAATGCACTTATAATCTACGATACTGACTGTTGTGCTTTTACTCAGAATTGTGTTTATATGATATACTATTTTTGGGACAAGGCTTTTCACTGAAGCAGATGCAATTACCATAATTATAGAGTGAATAATTGTAGGTTATTTTGTTTGTGTATAGAATTAACCCTTTGAAGGGACTATGCAGTGCAACTGCACTGTATTTTCTCAGTAAACACAGCAAAAAAAAAACTGAAAATGAAAAGCGAACACATCAGCTAGTTCCAGTGATCTTTTTGTAAGATGGCATCTTCATCATGAGCATTCAATGCATTCAGCGAGGATTTGATTTTTTGAAACATCCAGCCTTCCAGCATAAGCGCAGTGGTTTTATGTTGATACTTTGGTAGCTCTCCAAATTTTACAACCATTTTTTTAGCAGTAGAACATATAGTTTAGTTAATCCTAGCGCTGTTACCAAAGGTTGGGCTGACCTATTTGTTTTCTTTCCACAAACCTATGGTTTGCTTCTAAATCCTTCCTTATTAAGAGTGGATGACTCATCTACAAACATATGGACATTGAAAATTGGAGCAAACCCATTTGGCCACTGCTAAGAAAATGAGATCTTGGCTCATCTTTGAGGTCTTAACTCCACTTTCCTGTTTGCCTCTCCAGAACCCTTACTCTCTTATAAATCAGACATTTATTTAATCTAACTTTGAGTACAGATTTTTAAAAATTGTTTCATTGGAAGTAAGCATCAGTGACAAAGCCAGAATTTGTTACCCATTATTAATTGGCTTGAACTGAGTAGCTTGAGGGAAACTAAATGTTAATTCCATTGCTGTGGGTCTGGAGCTGCTTGTAGGCCAGACCAGGTGAAGATGGTAAATTTTCTTCCCTCATGAATATTAATTGATCCTGCCTCCACCACACTATAACATGGTGCATTCTAAACCCTAACCATACACTGCGCAATAATATTTCTTCGCACATCATATTTAACTCTTTTGTAAATCTTTTAAAACCTGGGTCCTTTTGTTCTTCTTTTAATTATGGATAGAAACAGTTTCTCCCTATCTACTTGTCCAGACCTCTTGTGATTTTGGAAACATCAATGAAGTTTGCTCTTACCCTTCAGCTCTCTAAGGTTGATTATCACTGCTTCACCTATTCGTCTTCATTATTAGAACTATGCTTACATTTTTTTTTCTGTACTCCCTCCACTATTTTCACATTCTAGCTAAAGTGTGGCGAACAGAACTGTGTATACTATTCCAGCTGAGATCTAACTTTCACAAGTTCAGCATACCTTCTCTGCTCTTGTAATCTCTCCATTATTAATAAATCCTAAGATACTGTATGCTTTATTAACCACTGAGTCTTCACTTTTTCTGACACCTTTGATAACTTTGCACTCATGCAGCTAAGTCTCTCTGCTTCTGCACATCCTTTTGAGTGATACCTTTATTTTATACAGTCTCCTCATGTTCTTTCTACCAAAATCTATCACCTCATGTTTCTCCACCACCTTCACTTTACCTACCTCCCCGCTCGTCGAGCTTATCAATGTCCTATTGAAGTTCTGCATTGTCTTCTTCATGGTATACAATGCTTCGAAGTTTTGTATCATCTGCAAACTTTGAAATGATCCTCCAGTCTTAGAGATGTAGAGCAAGGCCTCTAATACCAACTCTTGAGGAACCTGACAAACATATTTTACAAATAAAAATCCATTAACCATTCCTGTCTTCCCTGTCAGTCCTATTGAATGGCAGATCAGGCTTAAGGGACCAAATGGCCTCATGTTGTAACTATTTTTATCGCCTTTTGGTTCTGTCACAGCTCATTTCTTAGCAGAATTGAAATGCAATTACCAATCACTGGAATATTCTTCCTTGTTGATTATTGTCATGAATGTTTCTTCTGTACGGTTCTTAAATCTTCAGCCCTTTTGCTGATTGTGCTGTATGAGTATGTGGGAGGCGGGGTCAGGGTGGTGAAGTGGGGATAGGTGAAGTCAAGTAGAGAGTACAGCCTGGTTGGTCAATGGGAAGAATGAATCCAGTTGGTGGCAGGGAGCAGTGGAAGGGATGTGGAGGGGCTGGGAAGGGGGTCAAGGGATGGGAAGGGAGGTTATTTGAAATTGAAGAACTCAACGTTGAGTCCTCCATGCTGCAGGCTGAAAAATGCCCAGATGGAAAATGAGGTGTTGTTCCTCCAATTTGTGGTGTGGTTCGTTGTGGCAATGGAGGAGGCCAAAGGTGGTCATGTTGGAAAGGGAGTAGGAAGGGGAATTAAAATGGGTGGTGACTGGGAGGTCTAGATGGCATTCGGGCATAATCCTGGTTTACATTTGGTCTCCCCCATGTAGAGAAGACCACATTGTGAGCACCTGATGCAGTAAACTAGGTTGGTAGAGAGGCAGGTAAACCTCTGTCTCATCTGGAAGGACTGTTTGGGGCCCTGGATAGAGGTGAGGGGAGAGATGTACTGGCAGGTTTTCCAGTTTTTCCAGTTGAAAGGTAAGGTACATGGGGGGTTCGGGGTGGGGGGGGGGTGGGTTCAGTGGGGAGAGTGGCACAAACCAAGGACTGTTGAAGGGAATGGTCCTTGCAGAAGGCAGAGAGCGGTGGGGAGGGGAAGATGTTCGTGGTGGTGGGGTCTAGTTGGAGTTGGCGGAAGTGTTTAAGGATGATGCATTGGATGCAGAGACTGGTGGGGTGGGAGGTGTTGTCTGAGCAGTCAAATCAAATCTGCAGTGTAGCCTACTCTATAGGTTGGCCATGCCAATTCATTAACTGTATGAGCTGTTGCCAGCATCCTCTTTAACTCTAGGAAATTACAGGGTCACGCAGGTCTGGTGTGGTAGAGAAAAAACACTTCCTGACCTAACTTTAAATGAACATACATGACCTCAGGCTCGCAGAAAGACAATCGACAGTCTTTCACTCAGTCTTCCAATCAGATGAGCGTATGTTCTAGAAAAAAGTGAAGCCTTTAGATCGCCAGGGTTTCTAAAGTCAGGGTCATCGCAAGGGTTAGGATAGTTGTAAATGTAATCATGTACACTAATATATAATATAAATGATGATAATAAATGCTTCGTGGGGGGCTGTTGTATACGGAGTTGAAATATTTTATACCCAGGGTATCAGTTTGATGGGAAATGAACTTGTAGGAAGAAAAATTTGTGATCTCAAATGAGTGGAACCTAAAATCTGGTCCAGTTCAAAGTCTCTTTAACAACATCTGTTATATCAATGTATCCTGTAACTAATTGTGATAATGCAATAAACTAGACTTTGTTAACTACAGAGACTGTTCTAGTTGGACGAGGCAAGTAAGTCCTCTAGGTTGTTACACTGAGAGTGAATGGTCACAACCTTCACCATGAGCAGCATCTTGTACAATGTGCTGAGTGGGTGTACCCAGAAAACAGGAACAGAAGTCTCCAAAATATCGTGAAGAGGGAGCTGCTGGTAGTAAAGGTCACATTCACAGGACAAAGGATGCAGCCAGATGAGGTTCCCATCCACTTCAAGGAGTATGACTGTTCTTCCCATGAACAATTTTAACATAAAACACATCTCATCTCTGTGTTGAGGTGCCTTTGCACAATCCAATCTGCTTCACTGTTGCCTGTCACTCCTAGAGAGGTTGTCAAGACTCCAGAGCTTCCACCCTTCCGTTTGGAACATTTGAGAGCTCACTCTCTGTACTTATTAGGAGTACAAGTATTGAGGAATCCAAAAAGGAAACTGCCAACAGGAAGATTACGCTGTTAGCCGTGTTGTCAATAACTATCAATGGACTCTTATAAGAATCTCAGCGATTTGGCCTATGGTGAGATTTGTAGCAGAGTTGGGTGAGAAGCCCAGTGAGGCATCTGAGGGGCATCTAGCTGCATCTTTTATGGATTTGCTGAACAGTAATACCAGCGTCTCCCTGGGCAGTGGCGAGTTACCAATTCAGAAGGACTGTTGCTTAGTAAGTGCGTTACTAATGGTACAACATCACAAAGGATTCAGAATGAGCACCTGGCAACTTTAGCATTCCTGATAAGGAGCTTAAGCCTGAAACATTGTCTCTCCTGCTCCTTGGATGCTGCCTGACCTGCTGTGCTTTTCCAGAGTAACACTTTGCAACTTTAACTGCCAGCTTGCTCCATTGGCCTCTGTGTTTAACACTGGACAATAACAACTCAGGTCACATTTCATGGGCATGAGTCACATCCAGTCCTTGTTCATGATATTGGTATCTGACATATACCACCCTCTAAGAACCCAGAGGGTACATTTTTATTCCATTTACAAAATGCTTCTGCACTTCAACAGTGTACCTTGGGCTGCACTGGCAACAGTCTTTGTAGTGCAGCATCAAGGATACTGTACATCCAGGGAAATGCATCCAGCTCTTAGAAAGGACCACCCATATACCTGGGCTGTACGCTTGCTGTCATAGTACTCACTGTGAGCTTGCCTGGATTCTCATGTCACCCCTGCTTTTTATTACATTGCCAAACCTGTTTGTGCTTTGCCCCCTCAGCCAGAGATATAAGACTCATATTGCTTCAGTCCTGCCTTTCTATTTAATACAGACTCAAAGGCAGGAAGCTTGTGGTGGTTGTCAGTGGGCCTCAGTCAAGTCAAGAGAGACAGCCTTCGCTCAGGGGGCTGCTGGCACAGAAAGTCAAGAGCAGCCCCTGGTACTAATCCAGGGCCTCTGAGGCAAAAAGTCAGACGATGGACACAGTCTAAGTCACGGCGCTCAGTCTTTGGTAAGATTTTAAAGTGCATTATTGTGGAATATTTTGAAGTGCATGGTAAAATAGGGCTGAGTCAGTACGGCTTCGTCAAGTGGAGGTCGTGGCTGACAAGTCTGTTAGAATTCTTTGTGGAGCAAGTTAGACAAAGAAGAGCCAGTGGATGTGATCTATTTGGATTTCCGGAAAGCCTTTGATGTGGTGTCACACAGGAAGCTACTAATTAAACATTAGGGCAAGTACTGGCATGGATAGAGGATTGGCTGACTGACAGAAGGTGGAGAGTGGGGATAAAGGGGTCTTTTTCAGGATAGCAGCCAATAACTAGTAGAGTTCCATACGGGTCTGTGTAGGGACCACAGCTATTCATGTTGTACACTAATGATCTGGATGAAGGAACTGAGGATGTTGTTTGCAGATGACAGAAAAAAAACAGGTAAAGAGACCCTCACCTTGACCTCCTTCCACCTATCGCATTTCCAACACCCCTCCCCCAAGTCCCTCCTCCCTACCTTTTATCTTAGCATGCTGGACACACTTTCCTCATTCCTGAAGAAGGGCTTATGCCCGAAATGTCGATTCTCCTGCTCCTTGGATGCTGCCTGACCTGCTGTGCTTTTCCAGCAACACATTTTCAGCTCTGACCTCCAGCATCTGCAGTCCTCACTTTCTCCTCCAAAGAGACAAGTAGTGTTAAGGAGACAGGGAGACTGTTGAAGGACTTGTTGGAAATGGCAGATGGAATGCAATGTTGGGAAAATGAGAGGTTATGCACTTTGGTAGGAAGAATCGGGGCATAGACACTTTTTAAAATTGGAAATCTGAAACACAAAGGGGCTTAGGATTCTTAGTTCAGGATTCTCTTAAGGTCAACATGCAGGGACAGTTGACTATTCAGAAGGCAAACTTTGAAAGAACTAGAGTACAAGAGCAGAGAGGTACTGCTGCAGCTATATAAAGCTTTGGTCAGATCACATTTGGAATATGGTGAGCTGTTCTGGGCTTTGAATGTAAGGAATAATGTGCTGGAGTTAGACAGGGTCCAGAGCTGTTTTACAAGAGTGATCCTGAGGATGAAGGGCTTGTCATATGAGGAGCATTTGAAGACCCTGTGTCTATACTTGATTGAGTTTAGAAAGGTGAAGGGGGGGGTAGGTGGGATTGCATTGGAACTTACAGAATACTGTGAGGCCTGGATAGAGTGGACTTCGAGAAGGTATTTGCATTGGTAGGACAGACCAAGACTTATGAGCACAGCCTCAGAGTGAAGGGACACCCCTTTAGAACTGAGACAATGAGCAATTTCTTTAGCTAGAGGATGGTGAATCTGTGGAATTCATTGCTGCAGAAGGCTGTGGAGGCCAAGTCATTGAGTGTTTTTCAGACAGAGATAGATAGGTTCTTGATTTGTTAGGAGAAAATAGGTTTTAGATGGAAGGCAGGAGAATGGGGTTGAGAATCCTATCAGCCATGATTGAATGCCAGAGCAGACTCAATGAGCCGATTGACCTAATTCTGCGCCTATATCTTATTGTCTTATTGTCCTTCTCTTTGTGACACATAATATGATATTTTTCCAGATGTGAAATAGTGTGAGCTAGAATTTTACCTTGGCTGATGACGGTGAGAACACTGAACATCTGACACTGTGTATAACCGGTGGATGATCCACTCTCACCAACTTTGCTCCACTGCACCAGATGGAATTTTAACTTGAATAATTATGAGCTTTTGTGAAATATAATCCTATACTCCAAATGGAGAAAATATCCTAAATAATTTCAAAAATAGATGTATGGAATCAAAAATCTATTATCCAAATTCCTGCTTTCTCAGAAAGCTAGTGATTTGTGGTGTACTCCTGCAATGGTTATTTTCATTGTACCTACTTGTTGTACCTACTAATTAATAATGAGATTTTAATATGGCCCTGTCCTGAAAATTGTACTTGTACTTTAGTTTCCAGAGGGAAAACGTCAGTTTTTTTGGAATCAGATGAATCTTTGACGAGCAATGTATCTGGAGAATAGAAGGTGTTGTTTTGTGATTTCATGTTCTCTGCATCAAACTTCACCCATAAGAAATGCATACCACTCCCAAATTCACACACTCCACCTCCAATAATGATTGCATCTCCAAGTCTGAAGCACTATATTCAATTAATCATCGTCACTGAGATGGTCAAATATTCCATAGGACCCAAAGGCCTGAGTAGTACTGGAATCAATAAGGGGACTTCATCTCTGGAGTTTAGGGATAGAACAGCAAAGATATGAACCTACATGTATGTTTTCTTAGAAAACCATTCAGAATGGAATATTTGTTCAGAATCTTTCCTCTTGACATTACCTAATATGGGGAAAGAGAGATTCAAATAAACTAAATGGTAACTTGGCCTTTTTGCTCTTTTTATTATTTACTAAAGAATATCAAACTGATTTCAGAATTTAAAATGTTCTAATTATGCTAATTATCACAATTCACAATTAATGAATTAGTTGAAATAAAAGTGCAAAATATTTCTGCTCAAAATCTTCCTACTTCAACTTCCAAAATGTTGAATTTATTCGTCTGATTATCATCGAGTAGAACAATGTATTACTGTGCTCCTCTATAAGAAAATCGCTGCCAGCTGTTTCTGGTAATTTCTGGAGAGTCTGGAAAATCTCAGCAAAATTCAAATACTCTCAATAAAATGACACTGGTGCTTTATGAGGACTTGTTTGGAGAAACCCAAAGTAAATAAAAAGCACATTTAACAATGACAAAGTCAAGCAGCAAATGATTTGGTTTTGACTTAAAGTGCCAGACAAATGTGCATCCAAATTTGTATTTTTTATTTTAAAATATGTTCCCTGAGTTATAAAACATTCTATGACAATAAGATATGATTTTCCATGATCCTTTTTGTTCTTATCAGAACAAGAGTTGATTATTGAGAAGCACAAATAGATATAGCTGCAAAAGCTCAGCAGGTCTGACAGCATCTGAGGGAGAGAATCAGAGTTAACTTTTCAGGTCAAGTGACCTTCTCTCAGAGCCCTGCTGCAGAAGGTCACTGAACCCAAAACATTAATTCTGATTCGCTTCACAGATACCACCCAGAGCTGCTGAGCTTTTCTAGCTATTTTTGTTTGTGTCCCTGATTTACAGCATTCACAGTTCTTTGGGTTGATTATTTCATACTAAAAAGAGGAACAATTTCTTCATTCAAGGGACTGTGAAATATTGGAACTTTATACCCTATAGATTTGTAGGCGCCAAGTCATTGATTGATTGATTGATTGATTGATTGATTGATTGATTCAAGGCAAAAGTCTACCTTTCTATGGGGATAGTGTTGGAAGGTGAAGTTGAGGTAGGAGATCAACCATGACCTTGTGGCCCACTATTTATGTGTCTAGGCTTCCTTGGGTCTGTGGCATCATTTCCTACTGTGATGTCACTTCCTACTGTGATGTCACTTCCTGTTATTTTTCTTTGGGGGTGGTAAATGGAATTTAAGTCAATGTGTTTGTTGATGGAGCTCCAGTCGGAGTGCCGCGCTTCTAGGAATTCTCACGCATGTCTCTGTTTGGTATGTCCTAGGATGTTGTCCCAGTTGAAGTGGTGTCCTTCCACATCTGTAGGTAAAAATACAAGTGAGAGTCGGTCATGTCTTTTTGTGGATAGTTGATATTCATATATCCTGGTGGCTAGTTTTTTGCCTGTTTGTCCTATATAGTGTTACAGTTCCTGCAAGGCAGTTTGTAAATAACACTAGTTTTGCTTGTTGTCTGTACAGGGTCCTTTAAGTTAATTAGCTGCTGTTTTAGTGTGTTGGTGGGTTTGTGGGCTACAATGATATCAAGAATTCTGAGTAGCCAAGCAGTCATTTCTGAGATGTCTTTGATGTAGGCGAGAGTGGCTAGGGTTTCTGGACATGTTTCGTCTGCTTGTTTGGGTTTGTTGCTGAGAAATTGGTGGACTGTGTTCATTGAGTACCCATTCTTTATGAATACACTTTGTATTGATTTTCCTCTGCTCTTCATAGTTTCTCTGTGCTGCAGTGTGTGGTGGCTCATTGAAATAATGTTCTAATGTAGCTCCATTTGTTGGTGTTGGGATGATTGCATCTGTAGTCATTATTTGGTCCATATGTGTTGTTTTCCTGTAGAAGCTGGTTTGAAGTTCCTCATTGGTTGATCGCTCTACTGCGACATCTGGGAATGGCAGTTTGTTGTTGTTTTCCTCCTCTTTAGTGAATTTTATGCCAATAAGGGTCTTAAAGGTTTCCTCACATTTGTTTTGTATGGTAATGACAAAGATGTCATCCACATAGTGGACCCAAAGTTTTGGTTGGATGGTTGGCAGAGCTGTTTGTTTGAATCTCTGCATTACCACCTCTGCTAGGAAACCTGATATTGGAGAACCCGTGGGTGTTCCGTTGGTTTGTCTGTAGGTTTTGTTGTTGAAGGTGAAGTTTGTGGTAAGGCATAGGTTCACTAGCTTGACGATATTGTCCTTACTGATGAAGTTAGTGGTGTTTGGTGTATGTGTCTTTGAATCTTATAATAATGTAGTCAATGTTTCCTTGGCCAGGTTGATGTTGATGGATGTGAACAGGGCTGTTATGTCAAAGGAGTCTGTTATTTCATCCTCTTCTATCTTGGTGTCTTTGATGTTCTTCAGGAATTCTTGGGTGGAGTGGATGGAGTGGTGTGAGTCTTCTACTAAGTGTTTTAGTGTTTGGTGTAGCTCCTTGGCTAATCTGTAAATTGGTGTTCCAGTAGTGAGACTATGGGTCTGAGGGGATGGGAGGGGAGGGGGAGCTCCTAGTTTGTGAATTTTGGGTAATCCATTGAAGCCTGGTATGTTGGATCCATCTGGTTTCATTTTTTGGAAGTCGGTCTCTTTTATTTCTCCAGTTTTCTGAAGTTTTTTGAGTAGGGCTATCATTCATTTCTCTAGTTGTGGGGTTGGGTCTATCACCTGTTGTTGGTATCTACAAGCAGTGCATTCGTTTTCTCAATGTAGTCTCTTTGATTTAAAATGACTGTCAAGCGTCCTTTGTTTGCAGGTAGGATAACAATCTTATTTTGGCCTTCTAGTGCTTTACTTTCTTGGGTATTGAGTGTGTTTCCTTCCTTTTTTCTGCTTAATATTGGTGCAACTGCCTGTCTAATGGTTTGCTGGATTACTTCTGTGAGTTGGTTGTCTTTCAGCATTGTTTCTAATGCTGCTAAGAAATTTTTCTTGTCCACATCCTGGAAACTGTAATTTAATCCTCTGATTTAAGACAGCATTTTCAGTGGCTGTTAAGGGTCAGTCAGCTAAGGTTTTTTTTAATCCATGCTTCTGTGTTGACTGTGTTGTTATTTTGTGTAGGTCGGTCTGTTTTTTTTTCTGCAGGTCTAGTTTTTTTTTCATTTTCTGTGTTTTGTTGTTGTCTACTATCAATAGCTTGCTGTACTGTCTTTGTCCATTCATGGTCTGTTGTATTAGTGAATAAAGTTTTTTTTTGGCGCACAATTTCCCCATTGTATTTACAGAGTATGTTGTAGGCATCATTAATCATTTATCTAAGCATTCTGCAGCCATTTTTCTCTGCTATTCTTTTGGCTTGTGGGGTGTTATTGGGATCTCCGATATCAGGGTTCTTAGGAGGGGCAGTAATGCAGAGGCTTAAACAAACAGCTCTACCAACTATCCAACCAAAACTTTGGGTCCACTACGTGGATAACATCTTTGTCATCACCATACAAAACAAATTAGAGGAAACCTTCAAGACCATCAATAATACCCTTTTATTGGCATAAAATTCAGTTAAGAGGAGGAAAACAACAACAAACTGCCACTCCTAGATGTCGCAGTTGAGCGAACAGCCAATAGGGAACTTCAAAACAACATCTACAAGAAAACAACACATATGGACCAAATAATGAACTACAGAAGCAATCATCCCAGCCCCCACAAACAGAGCTGCATTAGAACATTATTTCAATGAACCACCACACACACTGCAGCACAGAGGAACTATGAAGTGCAGAAGAAAATCATCTATACAGTGTATTCAAAAAGAATGGGTATTCAATGAACATAGTCCACCAATTTCTCTGCAACAAACCCAAACAAGCAGACAAAACATGTCCAGAAACCCTAGCCATTCTCCCCTACATCAAAGACATCTCAGAAATGACTGCCAGACTACTCAGACTTCTTGGCATCATGGTAGCCCACAAACCCACCAATGCACTAAAACAGCAGCTAATGAACTTAAAAGACCTGGTACAGACAACAAGCAAAACTAGTGTTATTTACAAAGTACCTTGCAAGACCTGTAACAAAAATTACATTGGACAAACAGGCAGAAAGCTAGCCACCAGGATACATGAACATCAACTAGCCACAAAAAGATATGACCCATTCTCACTAGTATCTTTACATACAGATGAGGAAGGACAACACGCCCATCCTAGGACAAGCCAAACGGAGACACACTGAGAATTCCTAGAAACATGGCACTCCAACTGGAACTCTATCAACAAACAATTGAGTTGGGTTCCATTTATCACCCCCTGAGAAAAATAACTGGAAGTGACATCACTGCATGAAATGACATCACCAGCTCAAGGAAACCTAAACACATAAATAAAAACCGGGCCATACCACCAGTGCTTCACCATTCGCTTACTGATGATGTTACCTAGTATGGTAACGAAACATCTGAAACCGAACCTTCTAGCTTAGCAAGCAAACTTACATCCAAAACGTTAACCTGAGTTACAAATCTTCTCAGAAAGAAATGTTTTCACTTGTTGGAGGGAATCAATGGTTTAAGGTCAGGAGTAGGTTTAGAGGAGATGTGAGGAAAAGCATTTCCACTCAGAATGTGGGGGGAATCTGAAGCTAACTGCTTGTAACAGTGATAAAGTCAGAAGCCTTCATAACATTTAAGAAGTATTTTGATACGTAGTTGCGATACAATCATATACAAGGCTATGGGCCAAGTCCTAGAACCTGAGATTAGAATAGTTAGATGATTCATTGAATCCCTACAGTGCAAAAACAGGCCATCTGGCCCAACAAGTCCACACTGACCTTCCTATGAAAAATCCATCCAGACCCATTCCCCCACTCTATTGCTGTATATTTTCCCTGACTAATTTACCTAACCTACACATCCCTGAACAGTATGGACAATTTAGCATGGCCAATTCACCAAACCTGCACATCTTTGGAACATGTGAGGAAACTGGAGCATCTGAAGGAAACCCATGCAGGTATGGGGAGAATATGCAAACTCCATACAGACAGTTGCCTGAGGCTGGAATCGAATCAGGGTCCCTGGTGCTTTGAGACACCAGTACTAACCATTGAGCCGCTGCACCACCCTGGTTGTTTTTGACTAGTGTGGATGTGATTGGCTGAAGAGCCTTTTTCCAACCCCTGGATCTCTGACTCCATGATTCTATGCTAGTAGTAGTCATGAATACAAATAGGTGAAGTGTAGGTGTTGAGAGCAGAAAATAAGTCAGCTGTACTGTGAGCAAACTGATGCAAAGAGTCAGGTGGTGGGGAGGGGGGAATAAATTACAGAATAATGTTCATGTTTTGAACTCAACATTGAGTCATAAAGGGTGTAAACTCTCTCAGTAAAAAGCGAGGTGTTGTTCTTTCTTTGAGCTTTGCTGAAACACTATAGCAGGTTTTGGTCAGAAATATTTGGACAAGAGCAAGACGATGTATGGCTAGTAACCAGTTGGTCATTCTTGTGGAAGGAGTGGAGGTATTTGGTGAAGTGGTCATTTATTCTCATTTTGTCTCATCAATCTTGAAGACAGTGTATTGTGAGCTTGCAGATGTTGAGGGGACTGCATTGTGAGACTTGTGTGCACCGTCCAACTTCCAAGTCACTTGTACATCTTTCAATCTAGAAAATGGTAATCACTGTTCACAATGTGTTAACTTTGTTTTTCTCTCCACACGTATTACCAGACTTGCTAAGGTTCTCCATTTCTGTTTTCTTTTTGTGACCAACATCCAGAAAATTATTCATGTAATCCAGAGATTACAAATGATAACTAATATCTTCTACTGGATATTTTGCTGCTATAGGATCATCTTCTATTCAAAGGAGGTTGAACATTCAATCTGTCATCTTGAGAACCAGACTCTAAACCAACAGATTGTTGTACTTAAATAGAATAGATAAATGAACAGTTTTCAGGATTAAATAGTGAATTATGTAGTTCATTAGTCTCCTTGATGCATAAAGTAATAATGACAGTACTTTCATCATCTCTACATATAAAGTTCAAAATTAAAGATCACAGTTTACATAATATAACTTGTTACCAATCAATCTGGGCTTACATTCCTGCTGGCAAGTGCAAATTTAGAATAAAGAAATATTCTACTAGCTGGAAAACACAAATGAAATCAAACTCATTAAAACTTGTGTCCCATAATGGAATGGGCAGCATGGTGACTCAGTGGTTAGCACTGCTGCCTTGGAGTGCCAGGTTTGATTCCAGCTTTGGGAAATTGTCTGCGTGGAGTTTGCACATTCTCCCCACTGTCTACATGGGTTTCCTTAGGTCCTTTCCCCCAACTGTCCAAAGGTGTGCAAGTTAGATGGATTGACCATACTAAAATTGCCCGTAGTGTTCAGGGATGTGCAGGCTAGGTGGATTAGCTGTGGGAAATGTGGGGTTACAAGGATGGGGTCGATCTGGGTGGGATGTTCTGCTGACAGTTGGAATGGATGTGATGGGCCAAATGGTCTGCTTCCACACTGTAGCAAATCTATGATTAAAAAGATGCAGTCACATTGAAACAAAATGTTGTTACCCTCACCAACCTTATCCATAAAGCCAAGCGTGTAATAGTGTGATGTTTGCAATATGACGTCTGTGACCATACAACATCCCACTGCAACTCCCAGGTCATTGCTTCTGCCCTGAAGCTCTGCCTATCTTCCTTCCCACCTATCCACTCCACCCTCCTCTCTGACCTATCACCTTCATCTCCACCCCCATTCACCCGTTGTACTCTTTGCTACCTTCCCCCACCCTCCTTATACTTTGTATATACATAATGATGGAAATAAAAATGTGGGGAATGTTAAGCAAATTTGTAACTGATACCAAAACTGGTAGAGTGGATAATAGCAAAGAAGATGGTTGAAGGTTATAGGAAGATATACAGAGGAACCTCGATTATCCAAACGAGATGGGCAGGCACTATTTCTTTCGGATAATTGAATATTCGGTTAATTGATTCAATGCCTGTCCTCTGGGTCTCGGAGTTTTCTGAAGTTTCCTTTTTCCTCGCTCTGCTTGCCTTGTTCACTCTCTCAGTCTCAGGATTTATTTCTCAGCAGAGACATTGACACAGCGAGCACTTGCTAAATGCATTTTCCGTTCACACAGCTCACGAGACCTCCCCCTATCCACCTCCGTGTCTGCACCCCGACCCACCGTCCGTCCACGCCCCGTGCCCCCACCTGCCCCCAATCATGTCCAAACCTACCCTCCGTGCGCTCCCCCACCCACCATCCGCTCTTGCCCCGCGCCCCTGTCCGCTCCCCAACCCCATCCAAACCTGCCCGCACTCGCCCCCCCACCATCCATCCCCCAACCCCATCCAAACCCACCTCCACCCCGATAATCCAAAATTTGGATAATTGATATTCAGATAATCGAGGTTTGTCTTAGATGGGTTGGTCAGGTGGGCAGACCAGTGGAAGATCGTATTTAACTTCGGATGATGCACTTCGGAAGGAGAAGCAAAATGCGAAAGTATTTAATGAATTGGTAGAACACCAGCTAGTTTAGAGGAACAAAGGGATCTTGGGGTAATTATTCATAGATCCCTGAAGTCAGCAGAGCATGTGAATAGGATAGTTGCTTTCATCAGTTGTGGCATAGAGTATAAGAGCAAGAGAGGTGATGTTGGTGTTGTACAATGTGTTGGTCAAGCCACAGTTGCAGCACTGTGTGCAGCTCTGAAAACTATTGGAAGGATATGATAGCACTGAAAGGGTTACAGAAGAGGTTCAGTTAAATGTTGCCTGCATTTGAGAAATTGAGCTATAAGGAGAGTGTAGATAGACTTGGCTAGTTTTCTTTAGAGTGGAGAAGACTGAGGGGGGACATGACTGAGGTGTATAAGATTATGAGGGGTATGGACAGGGAGAATAGAGAGCAGCTCTTCCCTTGGTTGATGGGACAATCGCAAGCGGGCTCAGTTTTAGGATATGGAGCAGGAAATTCAGTGGGAATTTGGGAAAAAAACCTTTTAGAGTCATACAGTCATAGAGATGTACAGCATCCAACTTGTCCATGCCAACCAGATATCCCAACCCAATCTAGTCCCACCTGCCAGCACCCGGCCCATATTCCTCCAAACCCTTCCTATTCATATACCCATCCAGATGCCTTTTAAATGTTGTAATTCTACTAGACTCTACCATTTCCTCTGGCAGCTCATTCCATACATGCACCACCTTCTGCGTTAAAAAGATTCCCCCTTAGGTCTCTTTTATATCTTTCCCCTCTCACCCTAAGCCTATGCCCTCTAGTTCTGGGCTCCCACACCCCAGGGAAAAGACTTTGTCTATTTATTCTATCCATGCCCCTCATGATTTTACAAACCTCTATAAGGTCACCCCTCAGCGTCTGACGCTCCAGGGAAAACAGCCCTAACAGCCCCACCCTATTCAACCTCTCCCTGTAGCTCAAATCTTCCAACCTTAGCAACATTTCTGTAAATCTTTTCTGAACCCTTTCAAGGAGACCAGAATTGTATGCAATATTCTAACAGTGGCCTAACCAATGTCCTGTACAGCTCTAAATTAAACTCTATCTGCCACTTCTCAAGCCATGGACCAACCTGATCAAGATTCTGCTGTAGTCTAAGGTAACCTTCGCTGTCCACTACACCTCCAATTTTGGTGTCATCTGCAAACTTACTTACTGTATCTCTTATGCTTGCATCCAAATCATTTATATAAATGACGAAATGTAGTGGACCCAGCACCAATCCTTGTGGCACTGCACTGGTCACAGGTCTCCATTCTGAAAAACAACAATCCAGTGAGGGGTAGGAATCTGGAATCTACTGTCTGGGAAGGCAGTGGAGGCTGGAAAACATACAACCTTCAAAAAATACTTGGATGAGTACTTCAAATGTCATAACATTCAAGGAGATAGGACAAGCACAGAAAACTGGGATTGGCCCATTTTACTGCAGACTTGATGGGTCGAAGGGTGCTCTATGTGCTGTATGAATCTATGAACCAATATCTCTTTCTAGGTTGCTTATCTCCTCTTCGCAACTCACTACCCTGCCTACTCTTACATCATCTGCAAATTTAGCTACTCTTCACCCAAATCATTTATATAATTAATTTGTAAAGAGTTGAGGCTACAGCACTAACACCTGTGGCACACCACTCGTGACTTCAGTGTAATTTGTTTTTAATTTCCTTCTAATGTGGTCTAGCACGATACTGAGCAATGTTAGGAACGGGCAATAAATTTTGGCCTCACCAACAGATGTGAGGGTGAATAAAAGAAACTACCTTGTTAACGTTTGAAGTGACGAAGGCTCATTAGACTCAGAGTTATCTCTTGTTTTTGCTTCATAGTTGCTGTCAGACCTGCTTGGTTTTTCCAGCAATTTCTGTTTTTGTTTGTTTCAGATCTCGAGCATTCACAGTCCTTTGTTTTATTAAACCATCTTGTGTCCATATGTGCCAAATAAAATCTCTCTACATCCTAGAAAACCTGCTCAACCAAGTTATATTCAGCCTGGGATTATGTGGTGCAAGTGTAATTACTACACTTTATTTAGTTGCTATTTAATTCTTGTTGCTTTCATCCTAGTCCAATCTATATTGTTATCTGCTGTGGTGGTACAATAGGTGAAAATCCTGAGCTTTGTTCAGCTGCCCATGGACAACTCTACATCTTAATTCAGTCTGGATTTGTCCAATGGTTTGAATTAAGAAATCTAATTACATGGCAGAGTGGAAATCTTATACACCAGAATTCTCTGATATTTCTGAAGACTATAAAACATATTTTACATATTGATTTAATCTTCACTGCTCTACAAATCTGCATTGGTTCATCAGTAAGATCAAAATGATAATAAACAATATGCATGTTTTAAACTGGAATTTTTGGTTATATTTTGGGAAGGTTTATCAGACCAATTAAAATGGTGAAGGATGGACTGTAAAAGCTTTCTGTTTCCTGTCTGCTCTGGTACTTACTTTTACTTTATCAATTAATTTATACAGCCATGAATTTGAACCATATGAGAATAGTTATTTGCAAATAAAAACATGGAAAATTGGCTTGTAAGTGGACATAATTCAAAGTAAGAGGTGCATTTAATCCAATAATCTTTTTTTCTGATAGATTGGTTATACACATCAAATATGCAACATATGGATTGAAATGGTGAATAACTTCAATCGAAATACTCAAAATATATAATGATTTATCGAGACAAGATAACCCCCCAAAATATTTATGGACAGATTTAATTCTTCTTCAACTCTTGTATTCTTCTTTTAGATATGAACATGCCAATTGGGATTAGTGAAGTAATAATGAAGGTGGTTTACGTGAAGTTAAGATAATACACTGATAATGTTCACTGGAAGCTAAGTGTATACATCTAATCTCTGTCACAACTGCTTCAAACTGTTCAGCACTTCTTGGGGCTAATACATTATATCTATTTGAAGTGTGTCACAATTGACAGTAGTGTATGCTACACGTAACAACACCGCCTTTCTTCTAACCAAAGATTTGCCCTTAGAGAATCAATCCATTTAGATGACAGCCAAAAAATGTGTCTGAATATAATTCAGCAAATTTAAATAAATTTACTTGAAACATATTTGCTTATCCTTCCAATTTGTAGGGATGATGTTCTTTGGAGAATCCTCTGGGTTTTCAAAAGATAGTTCTGAATACTTTGTTTGTGTTGTGTCTTAGTATTGTTCTTGTTCTAGTCATAGTAGAATTAGTTACAGATAAACCGTTAAAATATATACAGTTGGGTATATGTCGACATAGTTGAAACTCTAACCACCTTATACACACACATACAAGTATCATATATGATAGGAAAGATTGTGAAGGCAGTTCAAGTCCACAGGATTTACTGAGGAAATCTTTTTGGATTGTTGGGATCTACTGATCCTCAATCTTATTTTTCCAGGTTTTTTTTTTACCTACTTACAGGCCATCTGATTCACACTTACAAGGTTTTTAACTTATTGATTAAGGTTTCTGACTTATTGGTTAAAAGCCGCACTTTACTGCAACTGATTGGGGAAGATAAACTGCTTTTCTTCAGGCTTGAGATGTTTTCTTTTACTGTAGAGAAAAAGAGTAGTTTTTCCTCACGAAGATCGAATGGCTTCTAACTGATCATTCATTCCCACAAGCTTTCACATTACCTGCATGCCAGTCACATAGCTGTTGGCAGGAAGAAGGCCTTTCTCTTTGGCAACTGGTCACAATTACCCAGATCAATCAGCTATTTGTTGCCAGTCAAATCTCCATTCATATACACTCTTTGGCTTTAGCTCGTCTGCAACTAAAGTTGCCTCAAATCTTGAACAATCGACTGTGTAAACAGCACCTACAATGAGTGTCAATAACTGGCTGTTTTTTAGACAAGTGCAGCAATCCCATTCACAATCATTGGCTTTTAAAACAGTTTTTTTTTCTCATTTCAGTCGACAATCAAAATACAGAAAAAGTAAAATGATACAATCTTTACAAATTATACTTAACCTGTCGATTTCACTTAGCCATTAATGTGGTTTTGAACTTGTGTATGCTTTGTGGTAATGTGTCCATTTGTTATGTCTCTCTGGAATGTTTCTATTAGGGCAGATGCTATTAGAAACTTGATTATTCAATTAGCTATTTCAGCTGCTATGAAGTCAGAAAAATGCTCCTTGTCTCTGCATTTGCTTATGAATTGGTAAATGGTCTCTATCAGTTGTTGTTTGAAAGGAATGAATTACAGATAGGGCAATATGTCATTGAGCTACATGTTTCCTTGATGTTTGAGTACTGACCATTTTTTTTTCTGGATTCATAAAATGATATGTTGAACAGATCTGATGTGTTCTGGCTGTAGAGGCATTCATTCACTCTGGGAATTTTAATTTGAGAGCTTGTTAATCTATTTCAGAGACATCAAGGTCTGGAAGATTAAGTTTGATACATTGTCAGAACAAAATGATTCAGTTAAGGGAATTATTACTTTCCAATTGGATGTATGATTTGGAGATGCCGGTGTTGGACTGGGGTGTACAAAGTTAAAAATCACACAACACCAGATTATAGTCCAACAGGTTTAATTGGAAGTACACTAGCTTTCGGAGCGACGCTCCTTCATCAGGTGATTGAAGGAGCATCGCTCCGAAAGCTAGTGTACTTCCAATTAAACCTGATGAGCTATAACCTGGTGTTGTGTGATTTTTAACAATTGGATGTAGGAAGCTTTATTTTTGCAGATCTTTCCAGTATTTCTAATGCTAATTGCAGCACAAGTAGTGACCGCTTCCTTTACTGTTTTAAAAGTTATTGTTTGACTGCCGTGGTTGCATTGTTGTAGCTTTCTGATTTCTTAAGCTATTCACAAAATAGTATTTTTGGTGTAAAATGGCGTAGTCTGTTTCAAGTGGTAAATGAACAAAGTAAAAGCTTTATTTTGGTGTGATACTTTAGCTGTTAAAAGCTGTATTACATAGAATTTTCTTCCCACGTATGTATTAATTGGCTTCAGTGATGAATTCCACTACTGCAAGTGAGAATGCATGAATTCTATTGCTTAAATTTTATTCCTGCTTAAGTGTTTCAGCAGTTGACTTTAATATACAACCCCACTGCCCTGTGGCTAACAATTTAACTCCCCCTCCCAGTCCCCCCCAAGCACATTACCATTGACTTCACCAGTTTCCAAATCTCTCCTCCCCCAACTCATTCCCAGATCCAACCCTCCAACTCGGCACCGCAGTCTTGACCTGTCCTTCTGACCTATCCGCTTCACCCTCCCCACTGACCTATCACAATTGCTTTCATCTATCGCCTTCCCACCCACATATCCCCAGCCCCATGCCCATATTTATCTCTCAGCCCCCCTTCCCCCTCCACATTCCTAATGAAGGCCTTAGGCCTGAAAGGTCGACTTTCCTGTTCCTCGGATGCTGCTTTACCTGCTGTGCTTTTCCAGCACCACACTTTTCTACATTAATATTTTTGAATTTTCCCAAATTTGAACAATCACTCTGAAATCTCATGCCTTCTACCTTGAGGAAGGTGCAATCCCAAAGTAAAGGTATAGGGCTGAAGAATGCGTACACATGATGAGGTATTTTGTTGTTGTTTCTATTTTGCACTTTTTTTTCGGTTGGCTCTGGGACATTTTGAAGTTTGTGTACTTTGCAGTTAAATCTTTAAAACTTTGCAGCCAACATGTTACAGATGGTTCATTTAAAAGTCCTCAGATTCTAATAGTTGCCATCACGTTACATTCTTTTTTTAGATGTACGACTAGTGAAATAAAAATGTAGGTTCTTTTTGTAAAAATAAGATTAGATACAGATAATTTTCATTGGAAGCTAAGCATAGCTCATTTGACGACTTGACAAATCATGGGATAATGCATTTTATCCTATTGAAGTATAGAATGATTGACTACAGTTTAAAATAGGGTCCTTTAAAGCTTTATCAAACAAATAGCAGACACTTTGCTCTACTGGGTGGCTCGTAACTTCTGTGATATGAGGTTTTCAAGATTTTTCACTATAACATATGCAGTTTCTAATTGTGAACATGCTTGTTTTCACCAGACAGCTTCTCAGCTCAGAACAATGTGATTTTCTGTTTGAGCAGCAATGTCAACATGACATTAAAGCAAGCTTTAATCAATTGCAGAAATTCATATCTAGTCCAGATTGTCTTCGATTCTGATGAATACTGACATCGCGCCTGTGCAGAAATGCAAGACATTTGCACATTTTACATTTGGATAGAACATTGACAAATTGCAAAATTTTGATGTACAGAAAGCAGAAATTTTCATTATATATATAACCAATTAATCAATCAAGCCTATTCACTTTTTAATCCTCAAAGATAATTTATTACATTTTATGAAAAAAAACTTATTAACTTGTTAACAAATGTAAAAGTACGTGTCATTAATTGTTAATTAAGTATTGTGGTAAACTATATTAAACTAGTGTTAAACTATATTAAATCTAAATATTTGTTAGACTTGAGTAAAAGAAAAGCCAGAAAAGTGAAACAAAATCTGACAAATGGAAATAAATGCCAAATCTTCCAGTATTTGAAAAAAAATAAGTTCTTACTTTTTGAGTTTTTGAGTTTTTACATAGAACACTTTTTTTATGTTGTTTTACAGTTTAAATATTAATCTTGTTTTTGATGCAACTTTAACCAGATTAAACGTAGGAAATGACAGAAATTTATACAGAAAGGTCTGTTCAATGTAAAGAAAGGTCTGCTTGTGATGTGTATGCATTACTTTTTTAAACAATTTCCTTTCAAACTGCTTGTAATGTTTGCAACTATTATTTCATAGGATATCATGAGATTTTTCAGGTTATTAAGCCCTGATATTCTAGCTTGTAGTGAACAACTATTTTAAAATAGATTTTGAGGGAAAACCTAACACAATGTGAATCATGTCTAGAAGGTAGAAAATGTAATTCAATTGTTCACAACATTCGAACATAAAGACTGAGATGTGATTACCTCATTATCATTGATATCTCCAACCTGCTTCGTGTATCAGCCACATGGACTGATGAAGGGTTGGTGCACAAACTGCCAGAGGCTTATAACATGAAACTGCTTATCAAAACTTAATTTTTACCTGAAAATAATTAATGTAAAAAGGGAAAGGTAATATCTCATGATACCAAATAAAAAGCTATTGCAAAATTAGTTCTGAATCATTGGAAAAAAATATAGTTTCATTATAAGTAACAAAAGTAACACTGTTTTTGTGGGTTCTTGCAATGAGTCATTTGGGGAATAAAAAGAAACCACTGCCCATTGATCTCATGCAATCATACTGAATGAATTATTCTCTGAGCAAAACAGATTTCTTCATACAGCTTTTCAAAACTCAAGATCTACAAACAATGTTATTTTAAATGGGTAGATTATTTTCCACCGATCTATCTGTGACCTCATTTTGGGTAAATCTGCAGAAGTCCTGGACCTGATTGGAATGTGACTCACTGTTGATGATTGCTTGCTGATGAGTCCTGATGAAGAGCTTATGCTCAAAATGTCGACTCTCCTGCTCCTTGGATGCTGCCTGACTGGCTGTGCTTTGCCAGCACCACACTCTTTGACCCCGATTGCTTGCACTCATCCAAGTTTCATGTCTCTTTACCTCCCCTCCTGTGATGTGGTGGCAGGCAGCCTTTCATCTCTCGGTCCCATATGAGCAGTAGATTGTGCATTTGGTAAAACATCGAGTTTAAGTTCATCCTAGACAATTGTGATGAAAGTTTCCCACACAGTGGTCCAATGTAAAATTAACTTTGCAGAAATTAACAAAGTGGTGTGTTCATTTCAACACTAAATGTCAGTACATTAGCAAAATCACTCAAGTATACTTGTGTGCAATAGAACTGTATTTCCATTCTTGAGGCTAAGTTAGGTTGTCCAGGCTGAATAATGGAACACAGGGACAGAGTTAAGTTCTGCAGTCTTTCAATGTTGTCAGCTATTCAGACAGGCCATGGCTGCTCAATACCTCAACTCTATTTGCCCAGTTTTAGCACCATTATAAAAAATCTAGAAATGTTAGTCTTGAAAATTTCAATTAATGCAATATCCAAAGCCTTTGATTGGGTTGGGAGCAAATAATTTCATTTCACCTATCCTTTGGATGAAAAGCTGCTTATTATTCTCCCTCCTCCACTCAATTTTTAAGGTTTTCCCTTTTGTTCCACTTTACTTGAATGGCAGAAATACCTTCCCTGTTTCCACTCCATTGAATGCTTTTATCATTTTATGCAATTCAGACAGAACACCTGTCAACCATCTAAATTAAACACACGCCACATTAATGCAACCTTTCTTCATTTGAGCTACAGTAAGAACCTCTCTGGAGCAAGTATATTTTTCCTGAAGTTTGCAACACAGTAGGCTCGATAAGATCGGTCTAATGCCTAATGCAGTATTTCCTCAATTTTGAACTCCACACCCTTCATGCTAAATGTCAAGCAATCCATTAGTCTTGATTTCATTATTTTTTTGTACCTAGTTCTGTTTTCAATAATAACAAAATTCAATAACCTCTGTAACTGGACATTGAGAATACTTTCCTCTTCTGCAGGTCCTAATAGTTCACATTTAAGAAAATATTCCAATGCATCAATCTTGGATTTGTAGTGGATTATGTCACATTTTTGCTAATAATTGTGTCAGCGTATTTATATTGTAATTTTGTCCTTCCAGCTACATAATTTCTGTTGTCGTAGAGTCACTTGCAAGCTTAAATGTTTGTGCTATTATTTGTACCTTTATCTGAAACATTGTGTATGTTGAAAAGCTGACAACTGTGTCAAGAACCCCAACATAGAAACTTCGAAAACCAGAGCAGGAGTAGGTCATTTGGCTCTCCAAACCTGTTCCACTATTCGTTATGATCATGCCTAATCACTCAACTCAGTACGTAGTACTAATTTCTTCCTTTGATCCTTTTTACCCTAAAAATTATATCTAACTCCTTCTTGAAAACATTCAATGTTTTGACCTCAGATGCTTTCTGTGACAGAGAATGCCTCAGGCTCACCACTCTCTAGGTGAAAAAAGTTCTCCTCATCTCAGTCCTAAATGGCCGACGGCACATCCTTGAACTGTCACCCTGATTCTGGATGCCCTGGTTATTGGTAACATCTTTCCTGCATTTTTCATGCCTAGATATGTTAGAATTGTATAGTGTCTATGAGAAACCCTCTCTCCACCAATTCTTCTAAACTCTCGTCAATATAGACTTAGCTCATCCTGTCTCTCTTCATAGATCAGTTCTGCCCTCCCAGTAATCAGTCTGGTAAACTTTTGTTCCACTTCCTCCCTAACCAGAACATCCTTCCTCAGATAAGCAGACCAATGCTGCATACAATATACCCAAGTGTGGTCTCAGCAAGGCTCTGTACAATTGCAGCAAGACTTTCCTGCTCCTGGACTCAAATCCTCTTGATATTTGTCTTCTTCATTGCATCCTGCATCCACATGCTTACTTTTAGCGACTGGTTTATAAGGACACCGAGATCTCGTTGCATCTTTTCCTTTCCCAATTTATCGCCAGTTTGATAATAACCGGCTTTTCAGTGTTTGTTATGAAAGCGGATATTCCCACATTTTACAATATTGCGATTCATTTTCCATGCATTTGCCCAATGACTCTGCCTGTCCAAATTCACACTGAAGCATCTCTACATCCTTCTCATAGTTCACCCTTCCCACTTAGTGTTGTGTTGTCTGTAAACCTGGAGATATTACAATTAGTTTCCTCATCTAAATCATTAAATGTACTGTGAATTCTCCACACAATTAATCCCTGTGCTACCCCATGAATCTGCTATTTGGAAAAAGACCCCTTTATTCCTGGTCTTTGTTTCCTGTCTGCCAACCAATTCTCAATGCATGTCAGTACACTACCCCCAATGCCATGGGCTTTAGGTGTACATGCTAATTTTTATATTGACCTTATTGAAAGCCTTCCGAAAGTTCAAGTAAACCAAATCTATTTCTTTCCACCATATGAACTTTAGAAGACTCCATGTTACAGTCTTTTGAGTCCATTCCCTTTATTTCTACTTGCTTGGCACAAAGTTCAGATCTGTCGTTTTCTTGGAACCAGTTGTTACGCTGAGACATTGACAATAATGTCCACAGCTCACATGCACATTTCTGATGGGAGTCGTGCTGGATGGCATATATCAGTATCTGCCAGAAAAATGCAGATAGATGTCAGTCAACCTCTATTAGCAAGATGTACCTCAGCTGCCATTTTTGAACATAATATTCCAACTAATATCCTCTCCTGTCATCATTTACTGTCAGACTATTTGTTGATTGATTTCAACTGTCTGTTACTATCATTGTATCAATGTTTGTGCCTTTCAGCATTCTTTAATGTTATTAACTGCTGAAGGGAAGGATCTGGCAGGAACCTAAAGACTTAGTTCGGCCTTCAAAGCATCTGCACAAAATGTTGTTCCAAGATGTTGATGCACTAGAGATGCTGAAGCATTTCTTTTTGGAATATGGCATGATTTGTATAATAAATAGGTTGCAATCAGAGTTGGGAAAGCTGCTAAAAAAAAAAGGAGGGAGGGGAGGTGGGGTTTCAGCAGGACAGCCTATCAATCCAAAGGTGCAATTTGTTTATCTGAACCTCAATCAGGAGCAATAAATGAACTTCTGTACTTTTGGAACAGGTGAAATATGCCAGCTGATGCAACCAAAATTAAACATCACAACAGGGAAAAGAATGCATTGTCAGTAGCTGTGAGGATGACTATAATGATTTAATTATGAATATTTATGAATTATGAGAGCTGGAGGAGAACACATGGTTTTTCTGGGATTACGCGTTATGCCATGTACAAGTTGACTGCACACCCGTGCGGTTGTAGGCACCACTTGTCAATTCTAAGATGTAGCCCAACGAAAAGGATTTCCACTGCCTTCAGCTGGCTTTTGATCAGACACAGAATATTCCATGTCCATGCCTAGCATCCTGACAACAGTTATTATACTTTTACTTTGCTTGAATTTGTTGTGCCACCTGCATTTGAGGCATCATGACAAACCAAAGTGTACCTACTGGATGGTGAGGGATATTTTGTTTATTTGGCTGCAGGATGTGAGTATCACTGGCAAAGTTGGTATTTGTTTCTTGGCTCTAATTGTACTAGAGATGGTAATGGCAAATTCTTTTTGAACTTTTAGGGACACACAAAGTGCAGTTGGGAAGACGTCTATGGCATGGCTCATAACTCTAATGTACAGTTTACACACACCCAGGCAGCATTACATGCAGTGAAAGGATTGCTTTCACTTGAAATGTTATTGAGCAGGCATGCTGAAGCAACTACGCTTCCACTGTTTGGGCCAGAGTACTTGGCAGAACAGGGGTCAACATTCATGTTTGTTTACTTGAATATTACAAAACCTTACTATCATGAGGACACTGCATTACCATCGGTAAATTACTGAGCAGGAGATAGAAAAGAAAGCGATTAAGTCTTGTAAACAATCTCTTTAATGACAGCTGTTTATGGCAACAGTGCATTAGACTGAGTTACTAGTATCTGTAGTTCCAATTCCTTATTCATGAACAGCCCTAACCTTACTTTCCCTCTGCCATTGATCATCACAGCGTCTGCCTGGCCACAGTGCAAACTTATAAGCCAACACGAAATAAAACTTCAGACTCAAATTTATAATTCCAACCAGGCCATTTTGTATACAAAAGTAAACTAATTACTGTCACGCAAAATGACTATGTCTACTTGCCATGAACGCTTGCTTTCCTACTACTGCTATGTTGTGCTACCCCAGCACTTGTAGCAGGTCCTTTGAGGAATAGCTCGAGGAGCTCTGAGCCAACTCCATCTCCAGACAGCATTATTGCATCACAAGACAGCAGCAGTCTGGCCTAGCTGACTGACCTGCAACAAAGATTGACTTGGTGGAAGTTATAGGAGGACAAATGATTATTCCTGAGAAAAGATAGCAACTTTGTGCTCCATGTAATTATGACCAAACCCAAAGACCATTGCTTCAGCAACCACAGTAACTGCTGGGTGTCAAATTCTTCGACAGTTGTGATAACCTACAAGACTTAGGGCAACTTGCAGTGCAATGGACATTGACCAGCATCGGATGCTGCATATCCCATTTGGGGATACAAGTGTACTAATGGAGTTGGGCACCACATCAAGACTGAGAAGGATGGACTGTCAGCTCTACATGGATCTATGTACAAAGCTAATGACAAACTATTTATTACTCTTTTACATTGTTCACAAACATGCAGGCAGGTCTGTCAATGCCAGAAGTATTCCATTGTTCATGCACATTGGCTTTTCATGATAGCCTGGCCTATTGAATTACTCATCTGAGTCCTCTGCAGAACCATGTGTGACTTCACCTTCCAGAAGGTTCACCTCTTCACTGTGACTCCATCCTGTGGGTTACTTGTTACCAGTTTCTCAATACATGCCTGTGCTTTAAATTAGACAGAGTGTCAGTATCTGAGCTGATGGCTGCGGGTGTGAATTAAGTAGGAAGACTTCTTAGTCATAATTTGTGTGTTGCTGTTCCTCTTTTTGCTCTTTCCTGACTACCAAGACAGTTGGGTAACTAAAAGGAAACATGGAAGGAGGATAAAGTGAGGAGAGGAGAAAATCAGAAGTACGCTTATATCATCTATAGCTATCAAATCAGAAGAGATTACGAACTGAGAAGCAAGTGGAATATATAAAGGCTGTGTATGAGTGTAATATCGAGTTAATGGTTCAAGCGCATTTCTTGCCATGCCCTCTGTTGGATAGGGTTCATCAACATCTCCATGACAACAATGATGTGCAAGCCTGCAACTATCCCCCTTCTGCTACTTGGGTTGTATTATCTTTTTCTGTTAGAGAGAGACAAAGCTGTCAATAATGTTGCACAATCTGTTTGGATGATGTGACTCCCATGATTAGCTGTCAAGCTCAAAGATGTGAATGGTAGCCTATCCACACGTTCCATTAATGTGTCCAAAGCAGCTTTTTGGGAAACTTTGAGCTTGCTCCCTCTATATTGTATCATTTTTCAGTCATTTTCCACAGGAGAGTGAATTGTACAAGAAATTCCGCCACCTACTCTAGCTATTGTGGTCTTCTCCTTTGAAAGGTGCAGGCTAACTTTAACATTTGCTCACATTTCAAAACATTGGCTTCCAGGTAAAACATGCAGAAATTCAATACTGCAGTTAGTGCTAGCTGCATGTTACAATTGGCTTGTATCCTTCATCACACTATGTAGATTGTCCATGTTAGGATCAATGTACCATGGCTCAGTGGTTAGCGCAGGGATCTGGGTTTGATTCCACCCTCAGGCAACTGTCTGTGTGGAGTCTGCATGTTCTCCCAGTGGTAAAAACAATGACTGCAGATGTTGGAAACCAGATTCTGGATTAATGGTGCTGGAAAAGCAAAGCAGTTCAGACAGCATCTGAGGAGCAGTAAAATTGACATTTCGGGCCAAAGCCCTTCATTAGGAATATAGGCAGAGTGTCTCAAGGGTGGAGAGATAAATGAGAGGAGGGTGGGGGTGGGGAGAAAGTAGCATAGAGTACAGCAGGTGAGTGGGGGAGGGGATGAAGGTGATAGGTCAGGGAGGAGGGTGGAGTGGATAGCTGGAAAAGGAAGATAAGCAGGTAGGACAAGTCATGGGGACAGTGCTGAGCTGGAAGTTTGGAACTGGGGTGACGTGGGGGAAGGGGAAATGAGGAAACAGTTGAAGTCCACATTGATGCCCTGGGTTTGAAGTGTTCCGAGGCGGAAGGTGAGGCGTTCTTCCTCCAGGTGTCGGGTGGTGATGGAGCGGCGGTGAAGGAGGCCCAGGACCTCCATGTCCTCGGCAGAGTGGGAGGGGGAGTTGAAATGTTGGGCCACAGGACGGTGTGGTTGATTGGTGTGGGTGTCCCAGAGATATTCCATAAAGCACTCTGCTAGGAGGCGTCCAGTCTCCCCAATGTAGAGGAGACTGCATCGGGAGCAACGGATACAATAAATGATATTGGTGGATGTGCAGGTAAAACCTTGATGGATGTGGAAGGCTCCTTTGGGGTCTTGGATAGAGGTGAGAGAGGGGATTTGGGTGCAGATTTTGTAATTCCTGCGGTGGCAGGGGTAGGTGCCAGGATGGGAGGATGGATTGTAGGGGGTCGTGGACCTGACCAGGTAGTTATGGAGAGAACAGTCTTTGCAGAAGGCGGAAAGGGGTGGGGAGAGAAATATATCCTTGGTGGCGGAAATGTCGGCGGATGATTTGATTTATTCAAAGGTTCATAGGGTGTAAGCTGAGCACCAGGGGCGTTCTGTCCTTGTTACGGTTGGAGGGGTGGGGTCTGAGGGTGGAGGTGCGGGATGTGGGCGAGATGCGTTGGAGAGCATCTTTAACCACGTGGGAAGGGGAATTGCGGTCTCTAAAGAAGGAGGCCATCTGGTGTGTTCTGTGGTGGAACTGGTCCTCCTGGGAGCAGATACAGCGGAGGCGGAGGAATTGGGAATACAGGATGGCATTTTTGCAGGAGGTAGGGTGGGAAGAGGTGTAATCCAGGTAGCTGTGGGAGTCGGTGGGTTTGTAAAAAATGTCCATGTCAAGTCGGTAGTCATTAATTGAGATGGAGAGGTTCAGGAAAGGGAGGGAGGTGTCAGAGATGGTCCAGGTAAATTTAAGGTCAGGGTGAAGTGTGTTGGTGAAGTTGATGAATTGCTCAACCTCCTTGTGGGAGCACGAGGTGGCGCCAATGCAATCATCAATGTAGCAGAGGAAGAGGTGGCGGTGTAATTACGGAAGGTGGATGGTTCTACGTAGCCAACAAAGACACAGGCATAGCTGGGGCCCATACGGGTGCCCATGGCTACCCCTTTGGTCTGGAGGAAGTGGGAGGATTCGAAGGAGAAATTGTTAAGGGTGAGGACCAGTTCGGCCAAACACATGAGAGTGTTGGTGGAAGGGTACTGTTGGGGACGTCAGGAGAGGAAGAAACTGAGGGCTTGGAGGTCCTGGTCGTGGCGGATGTGGATGTTCTCCCAGTGTCTGCATGGTTTCCTCACACTTTCCAAAGATGTGCAAGTTAAGCAGATTGGTCATGCTAAATTGCCCATTGTGGTCAGGAATGTGCAGGCTAGGTAGGTTAGCCAAGTGAAGTGTAGGGGGATGGGTCTGGGTTGGATGCTGTTCGGTGTGGACTCATTAGGCCAAATGGCCTGTTTCCACACTATTGGAATTCTACGATCATAAGGCCACCTTCAATTCTGTGATCTCATTTTTTCTTAGAACTGCTATGTAGAGCTGTATTAACCATAATATCTTAAACTATAGAATCAGACATATGCCATTTGTTCCATTAAGTTTGCTCCACCATTTATTAAGATCGTGGCTGTGATTTAATTCCACTGCCCAAATGTCCGTATACTCCTCAACTTCTGATCAATCAAAGATCTGTCTAATGCAGCCTTAAATAAATTAAATGAGTCAATCTGCACAGTCCGATGGGGCCCAAAATCCAAACTCAAACAACTCTCTGTGAGGAAAAGAGTCCTCCTCACCTCTCTTGTAAATAGGTGACCATTTATCTTTAAATGGCACTTTTGTCTTTCAGATCGCCCATGGAAAAAAACATTCACATAGCATCTACTCTGTGAAGCCCCACAGACTCTTCGGTGTTTCAATAAGGTCACCTCTCATTTTTCTCAACTCCAATGATTGTAGGTTCCACTTGATTAACCACTCGTCATAAGAAACATCCTTCACCCAGGAATCAGCCCAGAGACTTACTCTGAATGGCTTCCAATATGTCTCTCCTTAAGTCTGTCAATAAAACTGTACACAGTACTCCAGTGTAGTTCCACAAATGCCCTGTACTTCCCTACTTTTATACACCAACCCCTTGCAATATAGCCCGACATTCCATTTGCTTTCCTAACTACTTCCTGTACCTGCATTTTGACACTTGGTGATCCAGGCTGCAATGAAGATTTATAATATGGTACAATTATTTGGGGACTTTATTCTAATGTAAAGGTCAATGGGTTTTTCATTTTAGTTCTACAGGTGACTTTTTTTTTAAAAGCAGTAATTTTGAACAGTCTCAGCATTTCTAATGAAGCATATGACTTAAGTTAACTGAGTAGGTACGTTACCTGTTGAGATAATTGCTGAAATGTTTACAAAGTTGAGCTGGTATGACCTACAGAAAGCGAGGTCAGGGCCACAAGCAGGTTAAGTTCAGAAAAATAATAGATTCACACAGTGGAAGGCCAGTTTTATTTTTGGCTGATTCCAAGGTTTCAGATCTAGAAAAACCTTTTAAGCTGTTTAAGTAGCTGATTAGATAACTTTGGAAAAATCTCTTCTTACAGTTCAGAAACATCAGCGAGTCAGCTTGTGTCTGTGCATCTGTTTGAGAGATGGGAAGAATTACATTAGTAGGGAGTCAAAAAGCAGATAACTATAGGTCGATTAGTCTAACATCTAGTTTGGAAAATTATCAGAATCGATTGTTAAGGAGGTATTGGCAAATCACAATCGAATCAAGCAGAGTCAGCATGGCTTCTTGAAAGAGAAATTCTGTCTGAGTTTTATTATTGTTTTTCTTATTCAAGGAAATCTTAACCCGAGTGGATAGAGTAGGTATGGTATGTCTGGACTTTCAGAAGGCATTCAACAAGGTACCTCACAAAAGGCTAAGTCATCAGATAAGAGCCTATGGTGTTGGAGGTAGTGTATTTGCATGGGTAACAAATTTATTTATGAGCAGGGAACAGTGAGTAGGGATAAGGGATTCTTTTTAAGGCTGACAACCTGTGATTTGTGGGGTCCAACAGGGATCAGTGCTGGGATTGCAACTGTTTACAATAAAAATGAATGACTTGAAGAAGGGACGTAAATGTACTGTGTCCAAATTTGCAGATGTTGCAAACATAGGTAGAAAGGCAGGTTGTGAGAGGAATGCATAAAGTTTACAGGGAGGTATTAATAGGTTGGATAAGTGGGGGAAAAAGTTGATAAATGGTGTGTAATGTAGGAAAATGTGCAGTTTTTCATTTTGGAAGCAGAATAAAAGAACAGAGTACGGCTTAAGAGGAATTGCAGAAAGCTGCAACGCCAAGGGGCTTGGGATTACTTGTGCACAAAACACAGGAAGCTAACACACAGGTACAGCAGATAATCAGGAAGGCTAACGAAATGTTGGCTTGCATTTCAAGGAGGTTGGAGTATAAGAGTGGGGAAGCCTTACTGTAAGTCTACAAGGTGCTGGTGGGACTGCATCTGGAGTACTGTGAGCAGTTTTGGTCCACTTATTTAGGGAAAAATATTACTTCATTGGAGGGAGTTCAGAGAAGGTTCACTAGGATTATCCCTGGTGCGGAGAGACTGTCTTATGCACAAAGGCTGAATAGGCTGGGACTCTACTCATTGGAGCTTAGAAGAATGAGAGATGATTTCATTGAGACAGGTTTCTTACAGGACTTGACTGGTTAAATGCTGACAGAAAGGTTTCCCCCAAGATAAAATGTAGGACCAGAGGGCATTGTCTCAGAATAAAGGGATATCAATTTAAGACTGAGATGTGGAAGAATTTCTTCTTTCAGAGGGTTGTGAGTCTTTGGAGCTCATTGTCAGAGATATAGCTATGGAGGCAGAGTTCTTATGTACATTTAAGATTGAATTAGATAGATTTTTGATCAGTAGGTGAATCGAGGGTTATGGGGGAAGGGTGAGAAAGTGGTTATGAGGAATTTTGAATCCATTATGATCCCCTTGAATGGTGGAGCAAGCTCGGAGGTCACATTTCTAATGGTCTTATGGTAAATATGCAAAAAAAGGCCATAAAAATTATGCATAATCTCATCATTTAAGAAACGTTAAAGTGAAGATAGGAGTAATACATAACTGGGGTTGACTGTAAATAATATTTCTTTGTGCTGGTCATGATAAAATCTTCCAAATTTACTTAGATTTTTTTTCTTTTGTGTAATAAACTTATACTGTTTTTAAAAACAATTACATTAATAATTTTGTGTGAATATGTTCAGTAACTGATTACATGGTAACCAAATTGCAAAAATAAAAATTATGGTCAATCAAGCCACGGCTCAGTCTTCAATCTGATTTAGATTGAATTGCCACCAGCTGAGATCATTACAGTACAAGGATATCTAGATTATTATATTCTACAATGTTCTACAATCTCTCTATTTAAATAATATTCTGCTTTGTTATATTCCTGCCAAAGCATAAAACCTCTCACTTTTTACCATTCTACTCGATCATCCAAATGTCTGCCTCTTCAATTAACCTACCTCGAAGTCTTTATAGATTCTTCCGTTTCTTCTCACAACTTATTTTCCCATCTGCCTTCATGTCAACAGCAAACTTGGCTATAATACAGTCACAATATCTTCACAAAATCATGTTACCCTTGTTTGATTGTGTTTACTAAACGTCTAAAGTAAGCTATTTCCTACTTAATAATGGATTCTAACATTTTCCCAATGATAAAGGTTAGGTTTACTGGCCTATAGTTCTCTGCTTTCTGACTCCCTCCCTTCTTGAACAGGGGTGTTACATTGACAGTTTTCCAATTCTTTGATTTGCCCTCAGAATCTAGTGACATCCAAAATATTTTGACCAATACCTCCACTATCTTTTTGCCACCTCCTTTAAAACTATTAAATCATAAGACACGAGCAAAATTTTGGTTATTCAGTCCAGCACATCTGTTCCACCATTCGATCATGGCTGATATGTTTCTCAACTCCAGTCTCCTGCCTTCTCCCCAAAACCCTTGATTTCCACCTCCCCCCCCCCCCCCCCCCAACTAAACAATAACTTGCCTTCTCTGTCTTAAAGACACTCAGTGACTTGGCCTCCACAACTCTCTGTGGCAATGAGGTCCACAGATTCATCACCCTCTGACTGAAGTAATTCCTCTTTGTCACAGTGTTGTCCCTTCATTCTGTGGATGTGCCCTCAGCTCTTAGTCACTGCGAAAACCTCCTCTCTCCTCTACTCTATGCAAGCTTCGCCAGCATTCTGTAACTTTCGATGAGATCTCCCCTCATCCTTCTAAATTCCATCGAATACCGACCCAAAGTCATCAATCGCTTCTCCTATGACAAGCCTGTCACCCCCAAGATCATTCTTGTGAATCTCCTCGCACCCACTCCAAGGCCAACACATCCTTCCTTAGATTTGTGGCCCAAAACTGCTCACAATATTCCAGATGTGCTTTGACCAGAGCTTATAAAGCTTCAGCAGTATAACCCTGCTCTTGTATTCTAGGCCTCTCGACACGTGTGTAGATGTTGCATTTGCCTTCCTAACTGCCATCTGAACCTGCAAGTTAATCTTAAGAGAATCCTGAACCAGGATTACTAACTCCCTTTGTGATTAATATTTATGAAGCCTTTCCACATGTAGAAAATCTTCTACATTTCTATTCTTTCCACGAAAGTGTATGACCTCACACTTCTGCACATTGTATTCCACCTGCCATTTCTTTGCGAACACTTCAAACCTGCCCAAGTCCTTTTGCAACCTCCCAACTTATTCAACACCACTGGTCCCTCCACCTATCTTTGTGTCATCTGCAAACTTGGCAACAATGCTCTCAGTTCCTTCATTCGGATCGTTAATGTATCATGTGTGTAGTTGTGGTTCCAACACTGGCACCTGCAGAATTCCACTTGTCACCGACTGCCATCCTGAAAAATGCCCCTTTAACCCCATTCTCTGCTTTCTGTCAGTCGGCCAACTGTCTATCTGTGCCAGCACTTTCCCCGAACCTCCTTAGGCTCATATCAGCCTTCTGTGCTGCACCTTGTCAAAGGCTTTCTGGAAATCCAAATAGATCACATCATGCTTTATTTTGTTTAACTTGCTTGTTACCTCCTCAAAAAATCTTACAACTTGTCAGGTATGGACCCCCCCCCCCCCCCCCCCCCCCCCCCCCCCTTTGACAAAGCCATATTGACTGAGACCTATTTTACTATGCACTTCCAAGTACTCTGCAATCTCATTCTTAATAATGGACTCTAAAATCTTTTCAGCCACCAAGGTCAGGCTAGCCAGCCTATCATTTACGTTGTCTGCCTCCCTCTCTTCTTAAACAGGGGTGTTACATTAGCCATTTTCCACTCATCTGGGACCTTCCCTGATTCTAGTGTTTCCAGAAAGCTGACCACTAATGCCTCCACAATCTCCTTAGCTATCTCCTTCAGAACTCTGGAGTGCAGTCCACCAGTGTAGGTGACTTATCCATCCTCAGACCTTTCAGCTTCCCCAGCATCTTCTCCTTATTGACAGCCAATACACTCACTTCAGCCCCTTGACTCTCTTGAAGTTCTGGTATGCTACTGGCCTCTTTTATCATGGAGAATGACGCAATGTATTTTCAGTTCCTCTGCCATTTTTTTCTTCCCCGTTACTACCTCTCTAGCCTCATTTTCCAGCAGTCCAATGTGTAATCCTGCCTCTCTCTTAGCTTTACAAAAATCTCAAAAAACTCTTGCAATCTTCTTTCATGTAACTAGTGAGCTTACTCTCATATTTAATTTTCTCCACCTTTATTGCTTTTTTAGGATCCTCTGCTGGTTTTTAACAGCTTCCCAATCATCACCTCCACCAGTGGATGCAATCTATTAGGTCTCGGCAACTTGTTCAGTCCGATTAGTTTATCAAATACTTTATCCCCCATGATAGAAACCATTACAAGACCATTCCTGCTCATAGCACTTTACTTATCTAATGAAATGTTTATACTGTCCTCTATCCTGGAGACCAATGCAAAATATTGATTACCACATTAACACATTACCCCCAGGCCTGTCTTGAGTTTTAACATTTATATGGCATCTTAAAAAGTACCTTTTGGAAATCCAAATGCAATATCTACGCATTCTCTCTTATCCATTTTTTGCTTGTTACGTCCTCAAAGAGCTTTAATAAATTTATTAAACCAGACTTCTCTTTCACTAAATCATGTTCACTTTGCCTGTAATTATGAGGATTTTCTGTCTTGTGACTACCTTTTATCACTTGCATCTAGCATTACCCCAATGACAGGCATTAAGGTAATTGCCCCATAGGTTCATACTTTGAGTCCCTGCTATGTTGAACAGAGGTATTCCATTTGCAGTTTCCCAACTTGTTAGAACTTTCCAGATTCTGGTGTATCCTTTATATCTGCAATTGCTAATGTTAAGACCCTAGGATGCAGCCATTCAGTGCAGGGGAAGGTTAGTGTTAGGTTTAGTTAGGTTTTTTGTTACTGCTTCTTGTGACTGAGATTGCTTCATATTCCCTCCTTTAGCCTCATGATTTTCCATTATTCTTGGGATGAGTTTTGTGACTTGACTTGCTCATGTACTGGGATGTTTGTATGCTCTGTTCTTTCCTGTCACACTGTGGTTATCATTTTCCTGCCTTATTACAGAGGAACCTCAATTATCTGGCATTCGATTATCCGAATATTGGACTATCCGGCAAGATTGCAAGGTCCTGATGCTTGGCTAAGCTATGTTATCCAGCGTTCGATTATCCGGAATTCGATTAACTAAGCAAAATAGTCCCCACCCATGTCCTTCAGATAATCACAGTTCCTCTGTTTATTGTCTTTAATCTTTAGCTAACTGAATCTCCCCTCATGTGAAACTTCTCCCTCCGAACTCTTTGCACTATTTAGTTGAAAGCCTGGAACGGCACCTTTCTGTTTCAGGGTTAAAAGTCATAGAGATGTACACCATGAAACAGACCCTTTGGTCCAAATCATTCATGCTGATCAGATATCCTAAACTGATCTAACTCCATTTGCCAGTATCTGACCCATATCCCTCTAAACCCTTCCTATTCATATATCTATCGAGATACCTGTTAAATGATCTAATTGTACCCCTCCCCCACCACCACTTCCTCTGGCAGCTCATTTCATACACACACCGCCCTCTGCGTGAAAAAGTTACTTCTTAGCTCCCTTTTTAAACTTTCCCCTCGCATCTTAAACCTATGCCCTTTAGGTTTGGGCTCCCCTACCATCGGGAAGAGAGCTTGGCTATGCACCCTATCCATGCCCCTCATGATTTTATAAAACTCTAAGGTCACCCCTCAACCTCTGACATTTCAAAAGAAACAGCCCCAGCTTATTCAGGCTCTCCCTATAGCCCAAACCTTCCAACTCTGGCAATATCCTTGTAAATCCCCCTGAACCCTTTGAAGTTTCACAACATCCTTCCAATAGCAGGGTGATTAGAATTATACCCAGTATTCCAAAAGTAGCCTAACCAATGTCCTGTACAGCCACAACATGACCTCCCAGCTCTTCTACTCAATTCACTGACCAATGAAGGCAAACATATCAAATGCCTTCTTCACTATCCTATGGTTTCTATGTGCTCCACACTGTTTAGTTGGGTTGGTGTAAATATCTAACCAAACAAATTTTGTTTGGATAAGCTTCCTTTCATTGTTTTCTTATTAATTCAGGGTATGTGGGCTTTGTTGGTTGGGCAAGTCTTTCTTGCCCATCTCTAGTTGGCCTTGAGAAGCTGGTGAGCTTTTTCGTGAACTGCTGCATTCCATTTGGCCTCCAATGCAATTAGGGAGGGTGCTCCTGGATTTTAGCCATTCTTACAATGTCACTGGAAACAAATCCCACAATCCAGTAGGGAATTCTGAGATTTAGTTTTGTTGAGAAATTGTTTTAAAACCATATTTTCCTTTTGTTGAAAGACTGCTCACATGGGAGGACTGACCTTTGAACTCGGTGAATCAACAATTATGATCTGAAAACTGGACAAGTGCAGTCATGTAGGAGAGCCTTTCAGTGGACAGTTGGAGGGGGTTGAAATGTTTTGCACTATTAATGCTACCCTGCACAATCATGCTAATCCAGATGTTAACCAGGTAGTGATGGAAAAGGTAAGAGTGATATTTCTGAGTGAAACAGAGCCAGAAATGCATAAAGCACTCAAGAATTTGCTCACCCCTGCTAAACCAAAAGTGACATCGCATGTTTGCTGTATCTTGAGCAGTGCGACCTTCGCAAACCATTGGAGATTACTGAAAGCTAGCAGTTTGGAATAAGAGACCAAATGAAGCAAGAGCTGAAAAGACTAATGACAGAGAACATTATTAGAAGAGTTGAACACTGTAATTGAGTTCCTCCCAATATAGTACTACCAAAGGCAAATATTAATGGAAGAATATACAGGGATTATAAAGTGACTGTAAATTAGGCACCAGAATATAATCCACCCAATAATTTGCCAAATGTTGAGAATCTGTTCACTTTGGTGTCAGGAGGCTAGCTTTCTTTTTAAAGTTAGATCTGACAAGTGTCTGTCTGAAACTTGAATTAGATAATGAGTCGAATCATACTTGACTACTATTACCCACATGCATCTATTTTGGTTTCACTGTTGTTGGTGCATCTTCACCCTTTAGAATTTTGTAACAAATTCAGGGAGTAGGATATAATTTGGATGAATAGGCAGGCCCACGACGACAGGCTGAGGAAGGTGTTCCAACATTTGGAAAAGACAAAAATTCAGACAAAGGTAGTCAAAATGAATTGTTTTAAAATGTCTTACAGTGTTTGTATTCTGAGTCAATAAAGGTGGATTATATTCTACAGAGTAGTGTTCAAGCAATTAGAACCACTTCACTCCAATGGAATAGAGTCATAGAGATATACAGCATGGAAACAGACCCTTCGGTCCAACTTGTCCATACCGACCAGATATCCCAACACAATCTAGTCCCACCTGCTAGCACCTGGCCCATATCCCTCCAAACCCTTCCTATTCATATACCCATCCAGATGCCTTTTAAATGTTGCAATTGTACCAGCCTCCAACACTTGCTCTGGCAGATCATTCCATATACCTACCACCATCTGCGTGAAAAGGTTGCCCCTTAGGTCTCTTTTATATCTTTCCCCTCCCACCCTAAACCTATGCCCTCTAGTTCTGGACTCCCCCACCCCAGCGAAGAGACTTTGTCTATTTATCCTATCCATGCCCCTCATGATTTTATAAACCTTTATAAGGTCACCCCTCAGTCTCTGATGCTCCACGGAAAACAACCTCTCCCAATAGCTCAAATTCTCCAACCTTGGCAACATTCTTGTCAATCTTTTCTGAGCCCTTTCAAGTTTCACAACATCCTTCCAATAGGAAGGAAACCAGAATTGAATGCATTATTCCAAAAATGACCTAATCAATGTCCTGTACTGCCACAACATAACCTCCCAACTCCTGTACTCAATACTCTGATGAATAAAAGAAAGCATACCAAACGCCTTCTTCACTATCCTATCTACCTGTGATTCTACTTTCAAGGAATTATGAACGTGCACTCCAAGGTGGGCGGCACGGTGGCACAGTGGTTAGCCCTGCTGCCTCACAGCGCCAGAGACCCGGGTTCAGTTTCCGCCTCAGGCGACTCTCTATGTGGAGTTTGCACATTCACCCCGTGTCTGCGTGGGCTTCCTCCGGGTGCGCCGGTTTCCTCCCACAATCCAAAAATGTGCAGATTAGGTGAATTGGCCATGCTAAATTGTCTGTGGTGTTAGGTGAAGGGGTAAATGTAGGAGTATGGGTCTGGGTGGTATACGCTTCGGCGGGTCGGTGTGGACTTGTTGGGCCAAAGGGCCTGTTTCCACAGTGTAAGTAATCTAATCTAAGGTCTCTTTGTTCAGCAACACTCCCAAAGACCTTATCATGTAATCCAAGATGGAGGACGGGAAAAATTTCTGGCTGTAAGAGCTGCTCCTTTTATGAGGTATTTTAGGTGTTGGAGGTGATTTCATCGAATTCCAGGAGCAGCAATTACTGTTTTATATGCTGTTGCATTATATTTGGAACTTTGGGAAAAAAAAGTCAAAACAACAGCAGTTTTAAAAGGGAGAAGAGCAGACAAAGGAAGCACATGGTGACGACAGTGCAGGAGAGAGAGAGAGAAAACCTGCACAGTTACTGCCTTTGCTGTTTGAATTCATGTATCACTGGACATCGGAGTGCATCTGGGAAAATTAACAAACAGTGAAATTCACAACTAATCTTGGAGGAACTGTTGGGAGACGTTCACAGCACAGAATCAGATAAATTAATTGTTGTTTTAAGTCTGTCCAAGTGAAAGGCTGTATTAGTAAGTACAGTGGGTTCTTTCTTGATTATATGTTTTTGGAGATAAGTCTCTTGATTAAACTTAAAATGTAAGCCATAGCTATTAATTTAACCTGGGGCAGTGTTTGTAGATGAATAAGATGGTGTTATTTTCTGGGTCTGTAGATTGTGAAGGAGCAAAAATGGCCTTTGCAGTGATATGTACTTCTTGTCAGATGTGGGAGTTTAAAGAAAGTTTCAGGATTACTGCGTATTATATCTGCCATAAATGCTGTTGTTTGAGAATCTTATCAGATCGAGTGGATCGGTTGGAGAGACAGATAGAATCGATGAGGAATTTGCAATAGCAACATTATGTGATGGATGGCAGTTATAGGAAAGGGGGAAGTCTCAGATACAGTCACATAGATGGGTTAACTCCAGGAAGGGTAAGAGAGGTAGGCAGCTAGTGCAGGAATCTTTAGTGGATATACCCATTTCAAACAGGTATGTTGTTTTAGAAAATGTAGGGTGTGATGGATTCTCAGGGGAATGTAGCACAAGCAGCCAAGTTTCTGGTATTGAGATTGGCTCTAATGCAACAAGGATTACGTCAGCTTCCAAGAAATCAGTTGTGTTAGGGGATTCTGTAGTCCGAGGTACAGACAGATGTTTCTGTGGCCAGCAGAGAAAAAGCAAAATGGTGTGTTGTTTCCCTGGTGCCAGGATCAAGGATGTCTCAGAGAGGGTGCAGAATGTTCTCACGGGGGAGAGGGACCAGCAGGAGGTCATTGTCCACATTGGAACCAAGGACATAGGAAGGGAAAAGATTGAGATTCTGAAGGGAGATTACAGGGAGTTAGGCAGAAATTTAAAACGGAGGTCCTCAAAGGTAGTAATTTCTGGATTACTCCCAGTGCTACGAGCGATTGAGGGCAGGAATAGGAGGATAGAGCGGGTGAATGCATGACTAAGGAGCTGGTATATGGGAGAAGGATTCACATTTTTGGATCATTGGAATCTCTTTTGGGGTAGAAATGATCTGTACAAGAAGGATGGATTGCACCGAAATTGGAAGGGGACTAATATATTGGCAGGGAAATTTGCTCGAACTGCTTTGGAGAATTTAAACTAGTTAGGTGGGGGTGGGGGGGGGACGGAGGGACGGAGGGAAGGACCCTGGCAGATAGTGAGGAAAGAAATCGATCTGAGACGGGTTCAGCTGAGAACAGAAGTGAGTCAAACAGTCAGGGCAGGCAGGGACAAGGTGGGACTAATAAATGAAACTGCATTTATTTCAATGCAAGGGGCCTAACAGGGAAGGCAGATGAACTCGGGGCATGGTTAAGAACATGGGACTGGGATATCATATCAATTACAGAAACATGGCTCAGGGATGGGCAGGACTGGCAGCTTAATATTCCAGGATACAAATGCTACAGGAAGGATAGAAAGGGAGGCAAGAGAGGAGGGGGAGTGGCATTTTTGATAAGGGATAACATTACAGCTGTGCTGAGGGAGGATATTCCCGGAAATATATCCAGGGATGTTATTTGGGTGGAACTCAGAAATAAGAAAGGGATGATCACCTCATTGGGAGTATGTTATAGATCCCCCAATAGTCAGAGGGAAATTGAGAAACAAACTTGTAAGGAGATCTCTGCTATGTGTAAGAATAATAGGGTAGTTATGGTAGGGGATTTTAACTTTCCAAACATCGACTGGGACTGCCATAATGTGAAAGGTTTAGATGGAGACGAATTTCTTAAGTGTGTACAAGACAATTTTCTGATTCAGTATGTATATGTACCTATGAGAGAAGGTGCAAAACTTGACCTACTCTTGGGAAATAAGACAGGGCACAGGAATGAGGTGTCAGTGGGGGAGCACTTTTGGGGCCAGCGACCATAATTCTAATCATTTTAAAATAACGTTGGAAAAGGATAGACCAGATCTAAAAGTTGAAGTTCTAAACTGGAGAAATGCCAATTTTGATGGTATTAGGCAAGAACTTTCAAAAGCTGATTGGAGGCAGATGTTCGCAGGTAAAGAGATGGCTAGAAAATGGGAAGCCTTCAGAAATGAGATAACAAGAATCCAGAGAAAGTATATTCTCGTCAGGGTGAAAGGAAAGGCTGGTAGGTATAGGGAATGCTGGATGACTAAAGAAATTGAGGGTTTGGTTAAGAAAAAGAAGGAAGCATATGTCAGGTATAGACAGGATAGATTGAGTGAATCCTTGGAAGAGTATAAAGGAAGTAGGAGTATACTTAAGAGGGAAATCAGGAGGGCAAAAAGGGGACATGAGGTAGCTTTGGCAACTAGAATTAAGGAGAATCCAAAGGGTTTTTACAAATATATCAAGGACAAATGGGTAACTAGGGAGGGAATAGGGCCCCTCAAAGATCAGCAAGGCAGCCTTTGTGTGGAGCCACAGAAAATGGGGGAGATACTAAATGAATATTTTGCATCAGTATTTACTGTGGAAAACGTTATGGAAGATATAGACTGTAGGGAAATAGATGGTGACATCTTGCAAAATGTCCAGATTACAGAGGAGGAAGTGCTGGAAGTCTTGACACGGTTAAAGGTGGATAAATCCCCAGGACCTGGTCAGGTGTACCCAAGAACTCAGTGGGAAACTAGAGAAGTGATTGCTGGGCCTCTTGCTGAGATATTTGTATCATTGATAGTCACAGGTGAGGTGCCAGAAGACTGGAGGTTGGCAAACGTAGTGCCATTGTTTAAGAAGGGCGGTAAAGACAAGCCAGGGAACTATAGACCGATGAGCCTGACATCAGTGGTGGGCAAATTGTTGAAGGGAATCCTGAGGTACAGGATGTACATGTATTTGGAAAGGCAAAGACTGATTAGGGATAGTCAACATGGCTTTGTGTGTGGGAAATCATGTCTCACAAACTTGATTGAGTTTTTTGAAGAAGTAACAAAGAAGATTGATGAGGGCAGAGCAGTAGATGTGATCTATATGGACTTCAGTAAGGCTTTCGACAAGGTTCCCCATGGGAGACTAATTAACAAGGTTGGATCTCATGGAATACAGGGAGAACTAGCCATTTGGATACAGAACTGGCACAAAGGTGGTGGTGGTGGAAGGTTGTTTTCCAGACTGGAGGCCTGTGACCAGTGGAGTGCCACAAGGATCAGTGCTGGGTCCTCTACTTTTTTTAAATTTACATAAATGTTTTGGATGCAAGCATAAAAAGTACAGTTAGCAAGTTTGCAGATGACACCAAAATTGGAGGTGTAGTGGACAGCGAAGAGGGTTACCTCAGATTACAACAGGATCTGGACCAAATGGGCCAATAGGCTGAGAAGTAGCAGATGGAGTTTAATTCAGATAAATGCGAGATGCTGCATTTTGGGAAAGCAAATCATAGCAGGACTTATACGCTTAATGGTAGGATCCTAGGGAGTGTTGCTGAACAAAAAGAGACCTTGGAGTGCAGGTTCATTGTTCCTTGAAAGTGGAGTCGCAGGGTAGATAGGATGGTAAAGAAGGCGTTTGCTATGCTTTCCTTTATTGGTCAGTGTATTGAGTATAGGACATCATATTGTGGCTGCACAGGACATTGGTGAGGCCACTGTTGGAATATTGCATGCAATTCTGGTCTCCTTCCTATCGAAACGATGTTGTGAAACTTGAAAGGGTTCAGAAAAGATTTACAAGGATGTTGCCAGGGTTGGAGGATTTGAGCTACAGGGACAGGCTGAACAGGCTGGGGCTGATTTCCCTGGAGCGTTGGAGGCTGAGGGGTGACCTTGTAGAGGTTTACAAAATTATGAGGGGCATGGAGAGGATAAATAGACAAAGTCTCTTCCCTGGGGTGTGGGAGTCAGAACTAGAGGGCATAAGTTTAGGGTGAGAGGGAAAAGATATAAAAGAGACCTAAGGGACAACATTTTCACGCAGAGGGTGGTACGAGTACGGAATGAGCTGCCAGAGGGTGTGGTGGAGGCTGGTACAATTGCAACTTTTAAGAGGCATTTGGATGGGTATATGAATAGGAAGGGTTTGGAGGGATATGGGCCGGGTGCTGGCAGGTGGAACTAGATTGGGTTGGGATATCTGGTTGGCATGGACAGGTTGGACCGAAGGGTCTGTTTCCATGCTGTCAATCTCTATGACTATATTAAGTGTATAAGTCCTGGTAAGATTTGTTTTCCCAAAATGCAGCACCTTACATTTCTCTAATTTAAACTCCATCTGCCACTTCTCAGCCCATTGGCCCATCTGATCAAGATCCCATTGTAAAATGAGATAACCTTCTTCGCTGTCCACTACACCTCCAATTTTGGTGTCATCTGCAAACTTAATAACTATACCTCTTATGCACACTTCCAAATCATTTGTATAAATGACAAAAAGTAGTGGATGCAGCACCGATCCTTGTGGCACTCTACTGGTCACAGGCCTCCAGTTTGAAAAGGGACCCTCCACCACCACCATCAAACCAAAAATCTGGGTCCGCTACATAGATGACACCTTTGTCATCACAAAACGAAACAAGATAGAAGAGACATTTAACATCATCACCAACACCCTCACAGGCATAAAGTTCACCAAGGAGGAAGAAACCGACAACAAACTCGCATTCCTGGACGTCACAGTCGAAAGAACAGACAACTACAAAGCTGTGTATACAGAAAACCGACAAACACTGACCAAATACTTAACTACACCAGCAACCATCCCAACACACACAAACGAAGCTGTATCAGAAGACTATTCCAACGAGCCACCACACACTGCAGCACAGACGAACTTCGGAAAACAGAGGAGAACCACCTATACAATGTATTCAAGAAGAACGGATACTCAAAAGATACAGTGCGCAGATTCCTCAAGAACAAACCATGACAAGTAGACCAAACACCAGAAACCCTTACCATACATCAAAGAAGTTTCAGAAATGACAGCCAGACTACTAAGACCCCTAGGAATCCTAGTAGCACACAAACCCACCAACACTCTCAAACAAAAACTAACAAAACTTAAAAGACCCAGTACAACCCATGGACAAAACCAACGTCATCTACAAAATTCCATGCAAGGACTGCCACAAACACTACGTAGGACAAACAGGAAGAAAGTTAGCCACCAGGATACACGAACACCAGCTAGCCAAAAAAAGACACGAACCTCTCTCCCTCATAGCCTGACACACGGATGATAAAAAACCATCATTTCGACTGGGACAACACATCTATCCTGGGACAGGCTAAGCAAAGACATGCCAGAGAATTCCTAAAGGCCTGGCACTCCAACCACAACGCCATAAACAAACGCATAGATCTAGATGCCAATTTTCAACCGCTCAGAAAACGAACAGGAAATGACATCACCACAAACCCCAGGAACTCCATCTAGGAGAAAGATGTAAATAGAAAGCAGGAGACAACAGCTTTGCTTCACTTGGAGGTCGCCACTGATGATGTTACCTAGCCAGGTAATGAAACGTCTGGATATCAAACCTACAGCTCAGTGAGCAAACCTACACCCTAAACCTCAACATGAGCTACAAACCTTCACAAACCTTGCACCACCCTCTGTCTTCTACCTTTGAGCCAATTCTGTATGCAAATGGGTAGTTCTCCCTGTATTCCATGAGATCTAACCTTGCTAACCAGTCTCCCATGGGAACCAGTTAGTGTGGCAGGGGTTAGATATTGACTTTGCATAGTTTGAAGAGTAACATTGTGATGGATAGCCATATGAAGGGGTTTGAGGCATTTCAAATTTTCTGAGAATACATACGGTAAAACACACTAGAATTGTCAAGATGTTTGGGAATGGTACGGTTAGGTTTGTGCATATCGATTATGTTGTATTTTCCATGGTTCATGAGAAGAAGCAAGTTGGAAAGAATGAAATGAGTCTGATGAATTGGAGTACCAATTCAAGCAAAGGTCAAGCACAAAATCAATCCTTGTGAAAGAAATAATCCCCTCGGTCTCAGATCAGGATTGGCCAAGGTTCCTCCCCAAGTTCTGAAGGTTTAAGGCAAGAAAAGAGTTGTGTGCACCTAAGAGTAGGAAACCAATGTTAAGTTTGATATGGAATATGAATGATATGCATAAGTTGGATGCAATTCTAAACATTTTGCAATATTTAGAATTTGTACTGGAGTGCATTAATACTCTCTCTCAGCCATTTATATTGGTGGATATATCAGAATAAACCAGTTTTGTCCAGGTTCGCTTTCCACATGCCATACCAACTGTTTAGACTGTCCTGCAAAGGTATTACTAAGCCCTCATTGTAACTTTCGTTCTTCCGTGCTTTGGTCCTATTTTCTCACACTTGAATGTTACTCTGTAACAGGGTGCTATGCTTAGTTTGTTCTTTCTCCAAGGAGTCCCTGCTGTTGTCAATACAAACTGCAAGAGCCACAAATCATTTGAACAAATCTAGTACTTATCTAGACCTGTCTCAATTGCAACCTCACCCTCTAACAGTGAACAAAATTTGAAGAAGCTTTTGAAAAAGTGTAACTACTATAGTCAGATGTAACCTATCCTCAAAAATCTATGCCACCTGTCTCTTATTAGTTCAACGTCGTTCTAGTACTCTATCCCTGAAGGTAGTTTCCAGCAACATTTCCACAATTGACATTCGGGGAACAGGTCTACAGTTTCAAGGTTTCTGTTGTATGACCATATCAACTCTATGCTGTGTGAACTGATGCCCACGATGAAGATTGCCACCACCATCCAAAGAATGTGCGTAGGAAACTACAGGACCTGCTTGTTCTAGTGTGGCAGAGGAAAAGCAGTTTCTTGTCTAACTAGAAGAATATTTCCATAGTTTATTGTACTTTAGCAATTAGTTTTAGGCTGCATTGATACAATGAACTATGTTCAGAGACTTTGAGGAGGACCAGCTGTTAGGTTCCAATTTGCATTGTTCTTCCCACTAGTTCAAATGACATCATCATAGCAGTTGGTGCTAATGACACTTCTCAGTATTAACCCTTTCAGACCCAGTATTTTCCATTTCATTAAATAATAATTCTTCCAATCTGATGTCACAAGTTCTGATCTGATTTGAAAGATCTTTGGAAATGCTGGAATATTTTCCCTTGTAACTATGTTACATCTCCCTTTAATCTTGGCATGAAATGCCAAAAGGGACTGTGTCCATTTATTGCTTTCATGTGAATCTAAGCAGACAATAAAGGCTCCCAGTGGAAAGGCGTACATGCAGGGAGCAAGGATGAGAGATTAGAAAGACAGTGTTGCAGCTGCTTTTAACCATGCTGTGATCACAGAATTGCTCCATAGTGTGATGCAGTTAGGAAACATATAAACTAAATTAAATAGTTATTTTTAGAAATTTTCACCATATCTTCTGAATTTGCTCCCTTTTAGTCCATTATTTAATATAATGCCAGATCCGAAGGTAAATAGTATTAGCCCAGAGAATCCACAGCAGAAGGTACCTTAGCTTAAACACTCGATATGCTCACTGTCTCAGTGTCTGTTCCTTATTCTGCTGAGGTTTATTGGATCAGAAGCTAAGGGTGGTGAGCACCAGGCAGTTGGTGGTTTAGATGCACATTAGGAAGCCTCTATGCCCAAGAAGCCAATACGATATAAAGTTATTTTCTCAAAAAACAAAATCCTTGACAGGTCCTGCAACCCGCTGACAAGAGCACTGATGTTAAGTAAAAAACATCTCATCAGCAGGAACCTAGGTCTTAATCCTGGCTTTGAAACTTGGGTGGGCCCTATTAGTCCGTGTTGGCTAGGTGGAAAGTCTAATGATGGATGAGGCACGGAAAGTTTCAGTGAGGTATAAGAGGTAAATATCAATTTTTGTGGCTCCAGTATGTCCAGGCTTTGATTAGTTTTACAGTTGTTCTGTCAATGCCTGCTGCTGCTAGCGTGGGAGTCCACTGGAACAGCCATGGATTTATAACCCACTTTTCTAGATCATATTTACACATATGTGAGGTAGACTAAAATGGAGGAGCTTTTGTGACCTGATTGGTTAATGTATATTCTTGTCTGGAAAATCGAAACTATTTCCAATGTTAATAAATTTCAAGTATGAAAAATCTCCGATAGCACTCAATAGCTTGCATGGTGTCAAGGCAAAGGGAGAATTCTCAGCACCGTAGCATTGTGTGGATATAAAATGAGTTAGCAGAGCTGTGGAAAAGAAAACAGCAGCTGTTTTCAGTCATTACTTGAGAATCCTATTCTGCCAGTGAGCTATTTCAATGTGTTCACTTCATTTTGAAGGCCAAAATGAGGCATGGGGATGGAATCTATTTGGAGTTGTTGTACAACATGGCTACATATTATTAAAAAGCAAACATTCTGACATTCGTACTTATGTCCAGTATGCACTTAAGAACTACTTTCCCGGTTTTAACACGATTGTCAAAAATTGTAACAATTTATCTTTCATATCTTACTACTTAGAAAGTTACAAGTTCACATCTTAAGTATTGCGATGTATGAGAATCAAATATGTCTAAATTTGCTTGTAAACCAGTTTTGAAAGATGCTTCAAAAAAAAAGATAAATACTGGAGAGCCAGATAAAGTTAAAGGTATGTTGAACAAGTCAGCAGTCTACCTGTTTCATTCCTCATGTGCTCAAGCCAACAGAACTCAGGCATTAGTGATCACATCAGCACTAGCCAGCAGGATTAATTAGAAATGCTGCATAGTGCCAATGAACTCTCACATCTGTTCTCTTTGTGAAGATTGAAAATTAGAAAATCAATTAGAGCTTAAACAAAGACAAGCTGAATTCATTTTTGTCATTAAATACTAATATATTAGCAGGAAAAATTAAATGATGTAGAGCAGTTGGCGAAAAGACTCTTTGAGGCAGCCCAGTCATCTTGTTCTCTTTTGAAGAGGCGGAGCAATAGTAGTTCCTGCTGATCTTAAATCTTGTGTGGCTCTGCTTCTTTCACATTCCTTGCTGTTGCTTTGACCATTATGCTTTATTTGAAAGCGTGATGCCCTGCAGCTTCTGGGGAAGCAGGAAATCTCTGTCCTTGTAATTACGGAGAAATGAATCACAGATGCTTTGCCTACAGTTTGAAACAGAGATTTCATTGAGTTTAGAAAAATTAAACTCTGCAGCAGTCCAAATTACATGTTAGCATGCCTTATGAATCATTTTATTCAGATCTAAATATAGATTTGTGGTAAAGATAGAATAAGGAAAATGAGTGGGAATGCATGTTTATGAATAGTAACCGCAATGATAATTGTTCCATCTTGTACCTTTCCTTGCTTGAAAAGAGTAAATTGCACATTTCAACAACAAATGCAAGAGCATGCATTTATATAGTTTCTTTTAACATGATCAAATATTTCAAGATGCCAGCTACCCAACATGATAATTCAATGACCAATATTAAGGCAAAATTTCCTTTTTGCTGACTTTGGCAAGGAAGATCAGCTAGCTGTGCACAGCAGACAATGGAAATCCAGCCAGAGTGCATCAGAATAAAATCTGGTGATTTTTTCATTCTGCTAAATTAATGGGTAGAAAATTAGGCAGGCTGCCTTCTGGTCCACAATCCTCCTATTCACAAATTCCTTTCCTATTTACGTCAAAAATAATTTATCTGAAGTATGGATAATTATTACTTTCTATGTTGCCACTGCTCAGTTTTATTCTCATACTGTCTGCGACATCTATCTGCCACATCATTTGAAAACATCGAAAATAATTGCCTGTGAAAGTACTGTTTACTTTATTTTCTGTCACTCGATCCAAAATAGCAAATTCTTGCTTTGTGTTCTTATTACTGACAGACAATACAGGCAGAAAACCAGTCCACTGTTTTCCTTCCATGTTCTGTGCTCACATGACACAATACATCAAAGGAGACCATAATGATCCTTTCCACTTAACAAATTTTAGTTTATCAGTCTCAGTCTCCTGGTGAGTATAAAGTGACAATTGCAATTGCATCTGGCACAGAACATGGATACTTGCTAATATATTCCATATTACTGACTGTGATCTACTTCAAACTACTGAAGCTACCATTCAGGTGACGCAGCCACTTGTGATTCACTTCAACCAAGTCTACATTTGAAAATCTATTTACCAGTGTAGGTCCATTGGCATAAAGCAAATTAATACTGCAGTTCATTAATATTGTCTTGGCTCTGATTTGTAATTGATGAAACTGGCTCAATGTAAATTCGCATATCACATTATTTAAGGGACTGTTTTGAAACACAAATCCACATTCATAGTAATGTTACATTAATATTGATCTGAATCTATCAGAGAACTGATAGCAAAAACAACACATGAAAATCCTTTGGAATTGTTGATATAATGGGTGTCATCTTCTGCTTTCCCTGATAATGAATCTTAAAGCCGGGAAGGGTATTTAATTAGATGGGAATGGGGCATACCTGAACAATTCCCGTTTCAAAATTCAATCTGAGTGGAAAAACCATTGGTTGACCATCTCACCTCAGTGTCAAATGGGGGCCCTTAATTGCCAAGTATATGACCACTTTTGGACATCAGCTCCCTGCTGCTGACATTAATTCACCTGAAGATGAGCCTGTTACCATGTAGCATTCATGCGCAGCAGTTAAAAACTGTATGGCCACATCAAAACTACTCAGTGCCTTATTGAGGAGCTGGACATCTTAAAGAGAGGGGAGCAGACCTACACTGTTGCAACTGGAAACATAGCAGCCAATTTGCAGAAAAGCTTCGGCAAATACTGACACAAAACTGTGATGTTTACTGAGGAATAAAACTTGGCCAGAAAGATAGAATAACTCCCTTGCTGTTTTTGCCTTGAGATCTTTTATGCCTGCCTGAAACAGTATTCAGGGAATTGGCTTAGAATCTTAACAGAAAGACATTTTTTTAAAGTGCAGTAGTCCCTCTGTACTGCATTGGAGTTTCAGCCTTAGGTTTTGAACTCAGTTCCAGCCTCAGGTATGATGGAGGGCATGATACATGGTTCTTGTTATTTTTGTGAAGGGTTTTGTTTACGAAAAGCTTAGTCTTTCTTGAATACTGATCTAATCCGATAATTGGATATTGATCAGAAAGGTGATTGCAATCAGAGCGATAGTGGAAAATTGTCGATACTGTGGTTGTATACAACAGATGGAATAAAGATTAAAGTTTAGAATAATCCTTTTTTTTGTTTAGAAAACATAGAATGAAAGTGTTCAGGGGAGTTCAGAGGAGACCTGACTGGAGTCAGAAACAAGTATAGTTTAACTCACAGAAAGATTTTGTTTTTTGGAACCCATGAAGGAATGTTAATGAATAGAAAAGTTTAATTTGTGCAGCTTGCAGACCAGGAGCACTGGCTTAGAAATCAGCAGGTTTTTAGAAACAAAAGACAAAGCTGTCAAATTTGTGAATATTAATGGAAGAAGATTTCACAGTTCATGCGACAGAAACTGGGGAGAATCAATAAAGACAATCTGGACTGCAGATTCATTTGAAGAATTCCCCACGTGAGAGACAGCCAAAGCCATCACTGCTCTTTTATTGTATGTATTTTTTCTAATGCCACTAAGTGTTTGAGTTCCAGACAGACTGGAGGAGACTGTCTTAAGGCTTAGACTTCAAACCAGCACTATTGGTTATGTATTAATAGTAAATACTGCTATACATGGTAATCACAGGTATACCATGCTCTAATCATATAGTTACAGTAGATGAGGACTAGTCCATATCTTCTTCATGTGTACATGTCCATCTTCCAGAGTTTTAATGTATTATACACCTGTGGAGTATTGCAACCAACGAAAACAGAAATTACTGGTGAAACTCAACAGACCAGGCAGCACCTGTGCAGAGAAAAGTGCTAACTGTTTGAGTCTGGTGACACATCATTGGAGTTCTGAAAAAGTGCCACTAGTTTTGAAATATGAAGTCTTTTTTTTTCTCCTCAGATGCTGCCAGAGCTGCAGAATTTCTCCCATAATTTCTGTTTTTGTTTGTTTCAGATCTCCAGCATGTACAGTTCTTTGTTTTATTGTATGTGTAATATTATAATCTGTAGTCATTTTAATTTATCCCACACTGAGCTGTTTATGTTCAGCGATATGCACTTCCACCATATCATCACATGTTTGCTCAAACACCCCTCCAGCTTTTTTCTTCCTGTGTCATAAACATTGAGTAATGATTCTCAATTAAGTTCCTTAGTTTACTTTTTACACCATTTACTTGTATTTTTTTCTCTTCCACACATTTTCCTTATTTCTCCTATCCTTCCGAAACAAAAAAAATCATCTCATAAGTTTATGATCAGTTATAGAAACACTTGAGGTAAAGTTGGTGATTTTGCTTGTTCTTTGCAGGCTTCCATTATATCAGAGACTCTTGCTAAAGGAACTCATGTTCTTGGAACTGCAGGAATGTATGAGAATACTAAGGTAGTTGTCCTTCCTTTGCTCAACTATTGGTGTCAGACACATTGTTAGTTTCCTTAGGAAGAAATAAATGTGTTGTGTTCTTTATTTAAAGAAACTTGTTTACTCATAATATTGATATGTTCCTCATACTGCTCTTCTAAGTCATGAATGTACATGTTGGATTGGGATTGATTTGATTTGTTATCTGATAAGTTCTTCACAAAATAGCATATCATTGTAAAGTGACCCCTTTTGCCACAAGGGCTACATTCTTGGTAGAAAGCTAAACAGTTTTGTTTTCATGGATACTGTGGAACCACATTTGTAACTAGATACTGTAATCTATGATCTTTTAAAATTTTACATTGATGTCATCAAATGAGGTACATTGTTCAAGATGGTTTATTCTGCTTCAGTCAACCAGTAGTCAACATGCTGTGGAATGTTCTGCATTAATGTAACACTTGCTGTGAATCTAGACTCCGAATCTATTTCTAGATGAACTGTACTTTCTAAAGTTAGATCTTCATTTGATTGGAAATATTCAGTGATTGATTCATCTAAGAGACCAATGGCATTTCTGTTATAAATAAGCTATTGTTGAAAGATTCCACAGTTGCATGGTTCAATCAGTATGGACAGGTTATTAAATAAACCATGTATAGTCTCTCTTGGGAGTTGATATTTGCTATTGAAGTGTATTCTCACTAGTCTTGTTTGTTCTTGAAGTGAAAGTGAACCTGTCTGCTTTTGGTTTAGTGCTTAATCCAAGGATTGTGCCTTTTTTATCTGCCAATTTGCAGACTTATCTAATTGGTGTGAAAGCATCATTTTTTTTGCAAAAGAAAGATTGGTATCAGTGAATTTTGTTGCACTGTTTGATTATTGATACGCAATTGAAGTTTTAATTATTTTCACTTGGAAGAATACTTTTTTGGATTTTGAGCTCCTTGTAGTGTATTTATTTTGTAGTCTTGTGGTTCAGTGCTTCACTCAGTAAGATTCAATTGTTTGTATCAAAGATGACCCCTGTGACACCATTCACATGAATTTGACACCATGTGATCAGATTTGTGTTTTTTTGTCTTCATCTATTTTTCATCTTTCAATGAGTAAAATTGATAAAACATCTTATCTGCTCAGTAAACCATTGAATTTGTCAGTCTGAACCTTTATAATCCAATATCTTTTTTCTTCCATATTCTTTTCTTTGTTAACTAGTTTTCTTTAAGTGTGTATCTGAAGAATGATCTTCAATTCCTGTTGTTAACTTTGCCAATGAGTAAATAATTCCGATATTTGTTAACTCACTGTGTTTCTCAGCCTACCTTTCCAGGTGAAAACAATTTTTTTTTGTCCTTTCTCTGAAGAGATCCAATTGGCATTTGTCCAGTAATTTGCTTCTTTTCATGGGTACTCAGTTTGGTTTACTGACCAATAGCTACTCATGGGCTTTTAAGGATCTCTTAAAATGTCTCCCTTATTACTGACTGTAAAACTCTTAAGACTTGTGGTGTTCTGATGGCCTAAATTCTTCTCTTCTCCAGATGATCTCAGCTCTGTTTTTAATCTTCATTGCTATCACAATTTTCCAGAGACAAAACAACTGCAGATGCTGGAATCCAAAATAGACAGATAGGAGGCTGGAAGGACATAGCAGGCCAGGCAGCATTAGGAGATATAGCCCTTCTTCAGGACTGGGGGTGGGTATGGGGGAGCTGCAGATAAAAGGGGTAGTGGAGATAGAGTGGTAAAGTGGGGATAGGTGAAGACAGTTAGAGGGTAAGAAATGGTTGGTCAGTGGGAGAAATGAATCCAGTTGGTGGCAGGGAGCAGTGGAAAGAAGGGAGAGGGTCTGGGAAGGGGATGGGGAGGGAGGTTATTTCAAATTGGAGAACTCAATGTTGCGTCCTCTGGGCTGTAGGCTGCCCAGGTGGAAGATGAGGTCTTGTTCCTCCAATTTGCACCGTGGTTCATTTTGACAATGAAGGAGGCCAAGGGTGGTCATGTCGGAAAGGGAGTGATTGGAGGAATTCAACATTGAGTTCTCTAATTCCAAATAAACTCCCACCCCATCCCCGACTCCCTTCCCAGTGCTCCCTGCCACCGACCAGATTCATTTCTCCCACTGACCAATCAGGTTGTACCCTCTACCTGTCTTCAACTATCCCCACTTCACCACCATTTTCTAAGCAGTGGATCCTATAGCTTCCACCATTTTTAATCACATGGTTTGACAACCACACTTTGAGGTTAGATTCAAACTGGTGGAAGGGGAAACAAAAACAAAAATTGCTGGAAAAACTCAGAGTGAAAGCAGAGTTAACATTTCAGGTCCAGACTGTCAGTTGAATTGAGCTTTTCAGCTGAGATTTTCCAGCAACTTTAGTTTTTGTTTCTGATTTCCAGCACCCATAGTTCCTTAGTTCTGTTCTGGTAGAAGAGGAGGCAAATTAAGGAATTTTCTTTAGAGTTAGTCTTCAAAGTAGCACTGTTAATGCTAAATACTGTTATGCATGGCAATTATAGATTGACCAGCCTCTTATTGTTACAAGATAAGGGCTAGTCTACCTTCTTTGCATGTTCAGGCTCATAAGCTCATGTCAGCCTTCCAGAAACTTACCCAAGTGTAATCTGGTCCAGTCTGGTGTAGTCATTCTAATTCTGTCCATGCTGTGCTATTTATGTTCACTGATGTAACGCTCTGTGATTTATTTCAGTGTAGCTCCGGGGTCCCAAACCCCTTAGACAACAATTGCTGTACTAGGTTGATTACTGCCTTGATGCCGGGGCAGCCACTCTCATCTCACCTCTGGAATTCGGTTTCTTTGCCCACCAAGGCTGTAATGAAGCCTGGAGCTGAATACCTCTGGTGGAAACTCAAGTAAGCATCGGTGAGCAGGTTGTTACTGAGTAAGTGCCACTTGATAGCACTGTCATCACATCCTCAATCACTTTGATGATCATTGAGCGTAAGGGTGGTAAGTTGGCTGGGTTGGATCTTCAGTGTGCAAGGCAATCTGACAATTTTTTTATACTGTTGGGTAGGTGCCTCTGTATCACTGTGCTGGAATTGAAAAAGAGAAAAATGCAAAATAAAAGACAGCAGAAAGAGAAAAAGTGGAAGAAAGAGAAAAATACTTGTATTTACAGATGCTTTACATAGTCCATTAAAAGTCTATACAGTCAATGAAATATTTTCGAAATGCTGTAATAACAACCACATCTACACTGTTCCCAGACATTACTTATGCTCCCCACCAACACACACATTAACTCACATAAATCTAATCTAATCTAAAAAATATGCTCACCACACACACACATACTGCACACCACACAACATATACATATACCACACACACACAAACACCACACACACACACATACCCATGCACATACAGATGCACATATAACACACACGCACACATACACAACACATACATAGCATGTACATGTTGAGTGTACATGCACAAACGCTTAACAAGATTGGGTGGGGGTAAACAAAGACCTTGAATAGTCTTCTCCATAGCTGCACAGAGGGATCTATGACAACTGGCATCCCAGGAAACTGGGATTGTTGGTTGCCATCGGTAGCTGTCTCTGGCAAAACCCAAGGAGCAGTTAAATTATCCGGTGAACAATCCCAATTGTAACCTAACTTTGGATCCACTCACACGGACGGATGGATGGACACACACAAACACGCCTCATTGTAAATATGCTTTTGCTTTTCTCCCCTCATGCTACCGCATTCCTTTCTCTGCAGCTTCCCTGATATTTCGCCTGATGATTTTCATGATTTCCTTCCTTCCTACTGGATTGCCAGGCTTACATTAACCAATATTTATTATTATTCAAGAAAATTACAACGGATTCCTGCACAATGGAAACACTTGTTCAAACACTGGTTTATGTATTTTAAGTGTGGCATGGTAACTCAGTGGCTACACAGCTACTTCACAGCACCAGGGACCCAGGTTTGATTTAAGCCTTGGGTGGTTGTCTGTGTGGAGTTTTCAAATTCTGCCCGTGTTTGCGTGGGTTTTCCCTGAGTGCTCGGAATACCTCCTACAGTCCAATGGTATACAGATAGGTGGATTGACCATGCTGTATTTTCCCCAGTATCTAGGTATATGCAGATTAGATGGATTAGCCATGGGAAATGCAGGATTATAAGGATAGGCTGAGGTCTGGGTGGGATGCTTCTCAGAGGATCAGTGTAAAATCAATGGGTTGAATGATTCTTTCTGCACGGTAGGAATTCTTTGAAACTACAGACATTTTGTAGGAATTGCTAATTTGATCTTCAAGCTCTACAATAAGTAGAAATCATCACATAGCAAGGTGACCATAACCTGTATTCTGTGATTCTGGATTAGTGGTGCTGGAAGAGCACAGCAGTTCAGGCAGCATCCAAGGAGCAGCAAAATCGACATTTGCACGAAACATCGATTTCGCTGCTCCTTGGATGCTGCCTGAACTGCTGTGCTCTTCCAGCACCACTAATCCAGAATCTGGTTTCCAGCATCTGCAGTCATTGTTTTTACCTCTGTTTTCTGTGATGTTGATTGAGGGCTAAATATTAAACTAGAACATCAGGTACAACTTCTCTGCTGTTCTTTGAATAGAGCCACATTTCTTTTTACATTCACCTAAACAGGCAGATGGGGCCTGGCTGCTTCTGGGGCAGAATGTTTCAATGCTACAGCTGGAATTTTGTCAATACCAGTTGGCTTTGACATACCTAACACCTTCAGCTACGTCTTGATTTGAATCAAATTGGCTGAAAAGGGGACCTCAGAGGAACTATGAGTCCATTCATGACTCCTGACTGAAGAGAGTTGTAATTGTTTTCTTCCTACCTTTTGCACAAGTGTGCTGAGATCCCTCTCATTGAGAATGAAGAATTTTGCAGTCTCCTCTTCTGTTGTTTTTAAATGTCCATAACCATTCAGAACTGGAAGTGACATGTCTGCAGATGGTCCCACATATCACTCATCATTCTCTCACTCTTAATACATTTATAAAAGTATTTATTAATAGGCTTTCGAATGTTTACAAGATTATTTTTTGTATTCGACTTTGGAACTCTTAAAAGTTTCTTTGTTGCTTTGTATATTTGCCCCAGGCTGATGGGTTACCACTTCACTCAGCATTTGTACAAGCCATTTTCAATAGTTTTGGAAGACATTTTCCTTGCATGTTACTCAATTGACTACATAAACAAGAAGCACAAATCCTGTGGTAAGAGTTTAGTATTGCATCAGAAACAATTACGGGATAGGCATTGTGCCAACTGGCATGCATGCTCAAAGATGTCAATTCAGGATTCACTGGACAATGGGGCTTTCAGTCTCATCTTGTTAACAGTGATAAGCTACAGATGCCAATCTGGATGCAATTCATCTGTTAGGGCCGCATCTTAGGTTCACCTTTGGTAAAATAGTTACTACTATTGATTTCAATGCATTTAATAATCATTGTCCTTCCTTTTCCCTCTGCCTCTTTTATATTTGGCCAATTACATGTGTCTTCAAATTAAAAGAAGTAACACTACTTAATGAGGCACCACTAAAAAATTGTTAAAGGTTTGATGGAAACTTACAAATGAAAAGTAAGGTATCATTATGCACTCCAACACATCCAGTCCTTCAGTCTCCATTTGTCATGGATTGCCCACTTCCTCTCAATCATACTTGACACAGACTTAAAAATGGAGTAGTGGCCAGCAATCAGATCAAATGACATCCTTCAAAACAGGCAATAAAAGCTTGCTAGCTGGCAATGCCCACATCCTATGAGTGAGAAAAAAACTTCTGTTCCCTGGATCTCTTGATGTGAATAGATTAGATTACTAACAGTGTGGAAACAGGCTCTTTGGCCCAACAAGTCCACACCGACCTTCCGAAGAGCAACCCACCCAGACCCATTTCCCTCTTCACCTAACACTATGGGCAATTTTAGCATGGCCAATTCACCTAATCTGCACATCTTTGGACTGTGGGAGGAAACCCATGCAGACACAGGAAGAATGTGCAAACTCCACATAGACAGTTGCCTGGGGCGGGCATTGAACCCATGTCTCTGGCACTGTGAGGCAGCAGTGCTAACCACTGTGTCACTGTGCGGGTCTTAACAATATCCAGTATACCTTGGTTGAAGTTTGCACATGTGGAATGAGAACAGGATCAGATTGGCTGAGTTAAATGGTACACTAGTCAATTTATGATGAAGAGAGTCTGCTGCCCATGAGGTTAAAAAAAAGCCCACACTTCAGAGAGGAGACAGGAGAAGATTGGCAAAAAGAAAATCAGGGATTTAAATTTGCAATGTTTTCTGAGTGATAATATGAAGGAAAGTGGTGATCCCATAGCAGTATGCACTCACAGTGGGAATGCCAGACTTGAAGAAAGCATGGGTTGCGAAAAGGGTCTGCTTCAATATTGTTGTCCAGATTGTTCAGCCTGCACACCATCAAGTGCAGCTCCCTGCTGTGCAGCAAAACTCACATTTCACTGCTAATGGGTTACAAATAGAGATAAAGAGCAATAGCTGTCAGTTGGAAAAAGAGAGAGAGAGAGAGAGATGGTGAATTTAAGACGGAAAAAACATCTAAAGAATATACATGGAGACAGATGGGTTGCATGATGAGGCAGAATTACATATAATCAATGCATTAGTACAGATCTTTCTAATAAATGTGGTGATTGAACAGGATTAGAAAATTGGGAAGGATCCTGTGGGAATTTTCAATTGAAAGAAACAAATGCTTTTACTCAGACACTGTATGCAAATTGGTGCAGTGAGCTGTCAACTGCATTTTCCAATGCTTTTTGCAAGGATTCTGCAGGTAATAACGCATCCCCATATGGAATAGGCATCAAAGAGAAAGTGCATTTTGACCTTTTGTAGGTTGAATCCTTAAAGGTATTTCATACTGATTCTCATTGATTTTTGGGTCTCTTTTGTGTCAATCCACTGTTTCCATCCTTTTACCCACTTCAGGTTTTGCGTGGTTTGATTTCTGCCCAGCCATGTGTCCTACCTCAGAATTGTTTTGAGCTGCAATTTAAGTTGTAGGGACTGAGGCTGGATTTAATGGACCTTTGGGAGGCGGACCTGATGGCTAGCACACAGAGAACATCCAGCATGGACAACCCACTCTCCTGACCTGTCCACAATTTTGCATGTGGGCAGGGGAGGCATCGAGTGGCCTGTCCACCCTTTCCTTTCCTCTCGTGGGTGTCACTGATTTAATGGCCATAACCAATCGCCTTCTGGAAGACGGTGGTGAGCTGTCTTCCAGTGTTCAGGGTGTAACCACAGTGCGGTTAAGAAAGGCCTGTTGAGGTCCTTAACTGATTATTTCATGGCTGCTTTTGAGTTTCATCATGCTGAATATAGTATTTTACCAGTGGTGACGGGGAACCCACACCATGCAGCAAACCAAACAGATTTAGTTGCGCAGGGTGATGTGAGGGAGGAGGGGAATCCCTCATTTCCAGGCCCAGAGGGTCCATCTGAGGCAAACACCACTCCCCACCCAAAAGAAAGGTCATGCTCCCTTTAACCCTTCAACACAGGTGCCTGTCTGTCCCTTTTTACAACCCTCACTTACGCCCCAGACTTACCAAGGCGCCTTAGCACAATGGAACTGGCTGTAGTCTCTGCATGATCGTGCTGCTGCAACTGCAGGGCTGCTGGCTGGATGTAAAGTGGGAATTTCTCCTGGGAAAGGGACAGAAGCCTCGCCTTAACGCAATGAGTGGTGCCCCCAACATTTAATTACTGCAAGGCAGCTGTCAGAATTGTGGACACATTCACACCTCTCAGGTCTACCATCTTTTAGCTGGGAAGGAAGAAATACTCTTTCTTGGAGAATCCAACATATAAGGGCGTATATGACATGGAATGGGTGATAATATGTGAGAGTGGAGGGAGGCTCATTGACAATCAACAACACCTGAGCTTGCTGGGGTAGAGTGCATTTCTATAGCTCGTGTCATGACTCATTATGGCTGTGCCTGAGGGGATAAATTGGGCAGGCGAACAGTTAGAAAGATGGGATGAATGGGAATGGGGCAAGTGCATTGCTAATGGGGTTGACAGGGTGGGCTACCAAGAAGGGAATGTGTACATTTGGGAGTTCACTGAAGGAAAGAGGCTGAGCTTGAGACTCACTGTATGTGACCACTGTTTTCTTCCATTTTGATGAATGGAAACAGGTATGTGAAGGAGCTGAAAATGGCTGCCATGATAGCTGGAATGGACGCAGTAAATGTTTCATTCTGTGGGGATGGCGCCTTCTTTTTGGGGTCTTTAAAGGGCGACAGTACTATGGGATTGCTACAATTTAGATTTGAATTTGGGCTCCGAGCTTTCCTGACCACATCATATAGAAACAGAAATCAATGCCAAGAATGGTTGTGATGCAAAAGCAACGCGTATTTTGACCTGGAAAGTGAACATCTATTTCCAAATGTCTGAACACGTTTACAACACATTTACAATTAATTTTGCTTATGCCACATGTGGTGCCGTCAGAAAGTCTTCCTTTGCTTCCCACTTTCCCTGAGTGCAGTCCTGAGATCTGCAGCTGGGTGTGGAGGAAGCCTGCACTACAATAGAGCCTGTTGGCCATAGAGTTTTGCTGCAGCAACCCTGGGGCCATTTATGGTTTGACGGCTCAGAGGGTGCCAAGTGTATCCTGCCAACTTCTGACAATCTCATATTTATCCAGTTTGTATTGCATCTGACTCATATCTGTACACTCACTCACGTTGTCTAAGTTGGCCAGAATCCTGTTGATATCCTCTTCACCATTCATAATCCCACCTTGTTTTGTACCGTAAGCAAAGTTGGAAATATTACATTTGATTCTCATCGTTTGATTCTTTCTAATCATCGATATGTATTGTGAATGAGTGGGGCCCAAGCACTGAACATACTTCCACTCCATAAATGATGAATGTATTCATATTCTGTTTCCTGTCTGCTAACCAATCCCATGTACTTTGATCTTGTACACTAATCTCTTATGTGGGACTTCATCAAAAGCTTTCTGAAAATCCAAATGCACCACATCACTTGATTATCTTTCATCTTTTACACAAGTTACATTGTCAAAGAACTCCTTTAGGTTTGTCAAGAAGATTTTCTTTTCATAAAACCATGTTGACTTTGTGCAATTCTTTTGGCATTATCTATATTTCCTGTTATCATATCCTTATAATAGACATCTGCATGTTCCCTTCTACTCATGTTAAACTAAGGAGTTTGTAATTCTCAGTTTTCTCTCTGCCTCTTTTTGTTTAAAATAGTGTGTTAGATTTGCCATCCTCCAATTTGCTGCGGAAGTTCCAGAAGATACAAAATTTCAGAAGGTGACAACCATTGAGAAACTTCAAAAATAATAAGGGTTAGGATTAATCTGTGATTGGGTTAGGGTTTGTGAAGTATTGCTCCTGTAATGCCCATAGTGATAAAGAGCTTATGACCAAACATCAATTCTTCTGCACTTCAGACGCTGCCTGACCTGCTGTGCTTTTACAGCACCACACTCTTGACTCTGTTCTCCAGCATCTGCAGTCCTTACTTTCTTCTGTAATGCCCATAGCCTATTACCTTTTTATCATTTGCAAGGTGTCCCACATTTAAAATTGTAACAGCTATATGGCTCTTCTTTGGCCGAGTTCAGCTGCATGAGATGATCAGACACTTCCCGAAGAGACAATATTTTTGTTTGCGTCTACGCCAACCCTGTCCCTGCATCGGCATGATGGCTCAGTGATTAGCACTGCTGCCTCACAGCAACAGGGAATTGGGTTCAATTCCAGCCTTGGGTGACTGTCTGTGTGGAGTTTGCGTATTCTCTCCATGTCTGCGTGGGTTTCCTCCGGGTGCTCTGATGTCCTCCCACAGATTTGCAGGTTAGGTGGATTGGCCATGCTAAATTGCCCATGGTATTCAGAGATATGCAGATGAAGAGGGTTAGCCATGGGAAATGCAGGATTTCAGAAATGGACGTGAGCAGGATGCTCTTCACAGGGTCAGTGTGGACTTGATGGGCCAAGTGTCGAGATTAGAGTGGTGCTGGAAAAGCAGAGCAGGTCAGGCAACATCTGAGGAGTAGGAAAATCGACGATTTTCCTGCTCCTCGGATGCTGCCTGACCTGCTGTGTTTTCCAGCACCACTCTAATTTAGACTCTGATTTCCAGCATCTACAGTCCTCACTTTTGCCTTGATGGGCCAAATGGCCTGTTTCCAAACTGCAGGGATTCGATTGTATTCTCCCTGGGACCTTCATCAATATTTGCATGGTTCTGCAGTCTTCAGAGGAAAACTGCCTTTTTGTTTTTCATTTAACTTTTGACATCGGTGTCCCTGAAAGAAAGCCATAAATTGTGTTCCTCTTATCACTACAAAATGAAATTGCAAAGGGATAGGGTCAGACTGAACTTGATATCGATATGGATAAATAGCCTCCCTGCCATTGACTGTTAAAGTTGATATATCAAGAAGGATCACCTGGCTAAGCCACTAGCATTCATGGGACTAATGAAAATGCAACTCCACTTTAGCCAAGAATCAATTCCTTCAGAACGAGGAGAAATATGGACAAAATAACAAAGTACAGAGCTGTGAAGTTCCCGAATCTCCCTTACAATGAATAGTTTGTGATTGCACTCAATTCTAAAAAAGGGGAGCATCGCAGCTCTGAAATTCTAAACTTTGCAGTCAAATTACTGAGAAAAATAAAGGCTAACAGAATCAAAAAGTGAGTCAGTAACAATGACCACCATATTTATAGCATCCTTAACGTAAAAAATTTTCAAAACCACTTTACAAAGGTAACAATTAGACATAGTTCTGTGATTGACAAAGATATATTGGTGGGATTTGAAAATATTTTTGAAATAAGGCATTGGAATAAAAAGCTGGGCAGCTTAGGAAGAGTGTTATAAAATGGGATGGAGACTACTGGAGATGCTTACAGCAAGGCTGAAAAGGGGTCTCGAATGTGGTATCAAATGACAGCATATGCTGACCTACAGAGATAGAGCAAACTAAAATCCTGGAAAGTTGGTTATCGGCCGTGTTCAGTGAAAACTCTCCTGTCTTCGTCAGGAAACACTAGAAACACGAACACAATCTTGGATAACTTTTAAGTGCAATATTGTTGGCTATTATTTAAATATAAAGCTGTGGTAACTCAGGATATATCCTTGAAAAACAGGCAGAAGAGAAGACAAGCATTTCTAGAATAAAGTGGGAAAAAGTACTGAGCATGGTCTTTTGTGATTGGAATTTCTTTTGCTTCTCATTCCTAACCCAATTCAAATTGGTCAGGTTTACAGATCGTCTCAAACCAGGAGGGGCTGGAGAATAAGAACAGAAATCATTGGACATTACAGATCAAGCTGGACAAATTAGGAAAGTGGACAGCACATTTTTAGATGAAAACTAGATCAATCGTTAAGTCTAAAAAAAAGGGTGACATACTGAGGCCATGAGATCAGTCCAAGGGTGGTAATGGAAATATCCTGCAGATTATCACCAACTACTGCTGATGAATCCGTGTGTTGAACTTCACTTGGCAGTTAAAGGCAGCAAAACTGTACGCTAGATGGGGACTTCAGTGTTCACTATCGAGTGTAGCTAAGAACCATGACTGATCGAGCTAGATAAAACCTGAATGATATATCTGCCAGGTTGGGCTACAGAAGAGGAGAGAGTCAACAAGAGGGAAACACCAATGTGACCATGTTCTCACTGATCTACCTGCTGCATATGTATCTATTGCTTGACAAGAATGGTACAAATGACTACTGCAAAGTCCCTGAGGTCTCAAGTTCACAGTGAGACTAAATTCCATCATATTGTATGTCACTATCACTGCTTAAATGAAATAAGGTAAGAACAAAGCTAAGAGCTCAAAACTTGTGCCATCAGTAATGATAGAATTGCTACTCCACCACAAACAGTAACCAAACAAACCGACTCTTGTCATTACCATCTGGCTGGGGGATCCACCCTAATTCAGTGAAGAGTGGAGGAGAGCATTCCAAGAGCTGCATCAGGCATAGAACATAAGATGCCAGTTTTGTGAAGTGACTATACACAACAGTATGTGTACTAAAAGTTAGAAACAGCATAAGACACAGAGCAAAGTGATTCCACAATTGATTAAAGGTTTGCAGTCCTGCAGCATCCATTCTGGAATAATGGTGGACAATGAAACAATTAATGAGAGAAAAGCAGCTTCATGAGTATCTCTGTTCTGATTTAGAATTGTACTGCTGTTCTTTCAGTCAAAATGGTTAGATCAATGGTTCAGGAATGTGGCTTCTCATGCTCCTACCTCACAACTTTCTCAGAGGCAGTTAGAGGAGGTAACTAAATGCTGGCCTTGATACTAGTCACCATATTCCATGGACCGATGACAAATACACAAAAACTTAAAGACCAGGAGGTGTGCACAACAGAACCATATGGCTGGTTTTGAGGGCGATGAATCATTATTCTAAGATTTTCTCAGGTGTGAAAATAGGTGCCAAAAAGAAATTTTAAATAAGCTTTTTTAAGATTAAAAACAGAAAATTGTGACCTTGGAATATTTCTTCAAGTTAAATTGTGGAAGTAGAACTAAATGATAGAAATTATTCAAATGATATAAAGGTAGTTTTATGGTCGATATTAGGATATTTATCCTTTCAGAGGAACACGTTGAATACACTTCCAGAAACTCCAACAACATATCCCCTAGAACCATGAACAGCACTTCCAATGTCACCACAAACTAAAAATGAGAGCCATCCAAGCTAATCGCTGAAATGGCTAAAAAAATGAAATGGTCTATGCCTCAGGCCGAGGCCAACCCAATACCTAATATGGAAATGTGATGTGACAGTTTTGGCTAGTAACCATTTTAAGTTTTAGTGCGTCTAAGACAGGCTCTGAGCAACCATTTTGGACAGAACTCACCCTCAAGGAAATACTTTGAGAAGCACCAATGAGAGATGAGCAACAGAGAGATGACAAAAGGCCATCCAGTGAAAAGACCGCTCTACTAAACCAGACTACCAAGGGACACGACCATAACAGCGAAGCAAAAATCCCTTTAGTCTTTCCCAGAATCTGTGTTCTACTCAGCCTGCATGTGGGAGTCATATTCAACTACTCAACTGCAGAAGCCTTCACAGCTGCTGAAGTTAACTTCAGGTTTTCAACCAATTCATTTAAAAAAAAGGGAATTTGCAAGCAAGCAATAGGCCTTCACAGTATTAGAGTTGTATCTTTAACCTCCATAAATATTTTTTATCCTTAATGACTTATCACGCTTATTTTTTCTTTTGCCAGTACCCTCGTCACTTCCACATGAATAATTGTAGCAGTAATTTTGCAATAAACTCGTCATTATTTGCATAAGATGAAAGCTTTGCTGTTGTTTCTTCTTTAAATTGAAACACCTGTAAACTAAAAAGAAGTTAAGAAACTTCCAAGTTTGCAGTTTGCAGGTCAATCTGAGGACACTTTTGATATGGCCATTAAACATACTTCAATGAGAAGATTTAGGATATTTCTCCATGAGTGCTGTAAGATTAGTTAATTGGCTTAATTCATCTGTAATTGTCTTAAAACTTGATTAGTCAAGGATTTTGAATTTGATATGTTTGAGGATGACAAGATAATAAGCCTATGGAATTTCGCAAAGATGGTATTACAGGGGAACAGAGGTTGATGCACAGTAGGATGTCAACAATAGAGCAGCAAAGGCCTTCCAATTGTGAGGTGAAGGAGACACCAAGTTGGGGTTTAGCGACAATGCGGTTGGAATAGGTGTATGGCCGTTAGGGTTATAAAAATAGATAGACATCATTGACATTAGATCTGTATACTTAAAATCGAATCTCACTTCGTTTCTGTGAGTATTCTGCTCAAACTATCAGGGTAACGTTGAGACATGGTGAGAAGGCAGCAAAACTGGTGGGGGTGCGTTGCTGTGCTCATTTTATGTGCCACTCAGCTAGTTTTCACTGAGTAAAGGGAATTAAGTTCAGAATTAATGTCTGTTCCCAAACTGTTTGAAACCACAAGCTTTAAAAAACAAAATAGAGTAAAGACAGGTGATTGATAGACACCAGTCAGGAGACAGAAATCCTCCTTTATTACATATATGGAAATCTGATCTGCTATTTTTCTTTTTTAAATAAATAAACTCTGACCTTTCACTTGGTAATATCAAATATTAGGTTCATATTCAATTAGTTTCTCTCTGACCTACCATAAAGGGAGGATTATGATTTATTTGTATAGAATAATATTATTTCCATAGCTGCAGGGACAACTGGTACACTGATGTCAGAGTTGTCATTGTGGTTGAGTTAAATCATGTATCAGATGAATAATTTGGGTGTAGTTCCATTCAGAATTATTTTCAGGCAAATAGCAGGAGTGAGTCGCATATTCAGGGAATTATGACAGTGGAAGAGAAGCCGCATTGAATGACAGGAAGGAATAAGGTTTGAGGTTTGCAACAAAATAGATATAATGTAGTGAGCGAGGTTAGGCTTTGAAGAGGAAATAGGAAAAACTCTCAGCAATTAATTTTTTCTCCCTATCTTTCTGCTTCCTTTTGCCATTGGCTGACCAATTCTTCCTATACATCCACAAAGTGGCGAGTTATAGAGGAATAGTGATGTGCAGCACGGAAATAGACCCTTCAGACCAACTCGTCCATGCCGACCAGATATCCCAACCCAATCTAATCCCACCTGCCCACACACAGCCCATTTCCCTCCCAAACCTTCCTATTCATATACCCATCCAGATGTCTTTTAAATGTTGCAATTGTACCAGCCTCCAACACTTCATCTGGCAGCGAATTCCATATACGTAACACCCTCTGCATGAAAAAGTTGCCCCTTAGGTCTCTTTTATATCTTTCCCCTCTCACCCTAAACCTATGCCCTCTAGTTCTGGACTCCCCAACCCCAGGGAAAAGACCGTGTCTATTTTTTCTATCTATGCCCCTCATGACTTTATAAACCTCTGTAAGGTCACGCCTCAACCTCCGACACTGCAGGGAAAACAGCCCCAGCCTCTTCAACCTTTCCTTCTAGCTCAAATCTCCAACCCTGGCAACATCCTTGTAAATCTTTTCTGAACCCTTTCAAGTTTCACAACATCTTTCCGATAAGAAGACCAGAATTGTACGCAATATTCCGACAATGGCCTAACCAATGTCCTGTAAAATCGCAACATGACACTCAACACTCTGACCAATAAAGGAAAGCATACCAAACGCCTTCTTCACTATCCTAGCTACTGGCAACTCCACTTTCAAGGAACTATGAATCTGCACTCTGAGGTCTCTTTGTTCAGCAACACTCCCTCGGACCTCACCATTAAGTGTATAAGTCCTGCTAATATTTGCTTTCCCAAAATGCAACACCTCACATTTATCCAAATTAAACTCCATCTGCCACTTCTCAGCACTTGGCCCATCTGATCAAGATCCCGTTGTAATCCAAGGTAACCTTCTTCGCTGTCTACTACGCCTCCAATTTTGGTGTCATCTGCAAACTTACTAACTATACCTCTTATGCTCACATGCAAGAAAAGTAGTGAACCCAGCACCAATCCTTGTGGCACTCCACTGGTCACAGGCCTCCAGTCTGAAAAACAACCCTCCACCTAGCACCCTCTGTCTTCTACCTTTGAGCCAGTTCTGTATCCAAATGGCTAATTATCCCTGTATTCCATGAGATCTAACCTTGCTAACCAGTCTCCCATGGGGAACCTTGTCAAATGCCTTACTAAAGTCCATATAGATCACATCTATCACTCTGCCCTCATTAATCCTCTTTGTTACTTCTTCAAAAAAAATCAATCAAGTTTATGAGACATGATTTCCCACACACAAAGCCATGTTGACTATTCTTAATCAGTCCTTGCCTTTCCAAATACATGTACATCCTGTCCCTCAGGATTCCCTCCAACAACTTGCGCACCACTGAGATCAGGCTCACTGGTCTATAGTTCCCTGGCATGTCCTTACCACCTTTCTTAAACAGTGGAACCACATTAGCCAACTTCCAGCCTTCTGGCACCTCACCTGTGACTATCAATGATACAACTATCTCAGTAAGAGGCCCAGCAATCACTTCCCTAGCTTCCCACAGAGTTCTAGGGTACATCTGTTCAGGTCCTGGGGATTTATCCACTTCCAAGACATCCAGCACTTCCTTCTCTGTAATATGGACATTTTGCAAGATGTCACCATCTATTTCCCTACATTCTATATCTTCCACATCCTTTTTCACAGTAAATACTGATGCAAAATACTCATTTAGCATCTCCCCATCTCCTGCAGCTCCACATAAAGGCCGACTTTCTGATCTTTGAGGTACTCTATTCTCTAAGGTCAGCAAGGCAGACTTTGTGTGGAGCCACGGGAGATGGGGGGAGATACTAAACAAGTATTTTCTTACATTTTTCACTGCTGTAACTACTATTGTGATCTTCAGGCTGTGGGTGCTTTGTATTAAATGTCATATGGCGTTAGCTTTAAGATAATATTCATTTTTAAGAGACTACAATTATCGACTTCAAATGGTATCCCCACCTGCCACTTTCCATTCCTTTGTCTGGTAGTTGTGCCTAGCAACGAGTGCAATGTTGTGTATTTTTTCAGTTATCTTCTGAAACCTCTCAAGAACATCACTGTTGTTTCCTGTAAGGGTTCAATCGCTTCCTTGCACTGCCCTGACTGTTTTGATATATGTAATTTAAAGCACAAAAATGGTCATGTTTAATGCTGGTCTCAATTCATGCTGGCCTCCTCCACTGCAGCCAGGACTTCCGAAAATAAACTCAACATATTTCACTGATATTGGTATTAAAATGAGAATGCCAAGCACTGTGAGCATATTACACAGAAGTGCAAAATTGCTTCTAAATGTTTGAGACGCATTAATTTTTCAGTACTCAGTCAGCCCCCACATCTATGGACATAAATCTAACTTTCCTGAGGACTGTAGGCAATTTACAAGTTCATTTATCATGCAAATTATACATAATGACCACTCACCCTTTAACAAAACTTATAGTATAGGTAACCAAAGCCATGATTATTTTTGTGATCCTTGAAACAGACTCACTGCTGATCTTTGTTTTCACTAAGTGGGCTGTTTGCATGTTGTTTTCAATGTAAGATCAATTCTCTATTATGTAACTAATTGATTTGTACATTTAAATCAATGCAAATAATAAATTACATGCTCGTGCGATGTTGTACTAATTTCTTATTTTGTTTAACATCTATTGAAAATGGAGTAATAATATCCTTTAAGGAGCTATGCTTGACTACATGTTTTGCCAGTCAATGATATGTATTCTCTCAGGAAGAGATTCAATGCCACATGATCTTACTCTTTCTTCCTACCTCATGGCAAGGTGAAACCACAACTTAACGTTTTCCTTGCCTCAGCAAGCTCTTTAGATATTCTTTAGCAATGTAGCAAGACCAACAATATTGTAGGGAAATCTGGCAAAACCATAATATTGCAGCAAACTGCAGTTATCTTTTTCAGCTCATAAATTGATATGACGCAAATCTAACCTGACTCCATTGAATTGTTGGGTGGAGTCTTCCCAGCCCCTGGCTGATGAGGGCAATAGTGAGCGACTCAACATCGAGATTAACAAGTCCAATTTTCCAAACACAGTTTGAATAGTGAGATAAGAATCTCACTGAGAGAGGGAGAGGTCTATTTGAATGCATAAACAAGTCATTGTTGCCTAATTTCACCTCATTTATGTGCTGTTTGTTGTTTTCCCAGGCAGTGGAGATGAACTAGATGGTGACAGTTTCTGACATGAAGGTCAGACCTCACGGCTCCAACCTATTGGCCTCTCCTCTGGGTATTCATCTTTAGTCAACATTCCCTGACACTCCAGGGCATGCTCCAAGGGCAGCAGTGGCCTGGACCTTCCCTTTACAAAGGTTGGCATATTTAAGGAGGGATGTAAATGCATTGAAAGTATTTCAAAGAAAGTTTACTTGAGTAATATCTGGAATGTGGGGATTGTCTAATGAAGAAAGGTTGGACAGGCTAGATTGTATCTGTTGGAGTTTACAAATCCTGAGAAGTCTTGAGGGGTAGATATGGTGATGATGTTTTCTATTATGGATCATAAAACAAAAATGAAACTTTTGTTTTCCTCTTAGGGCATTGTGTGTCTTTGAAGCGTTTGTTCTCAAAAGGTGGTGAAAGGCATAAGTGGATCGGTTATTTTTTAAGGAATGAGGTGAAAGGTTACCAGGGGTATGTGGAAATGTGGATTTGAGGTTAAAGTCAGATCAGCCATGATCTTACAGAAGGGTGGACTGGCCTTGATGGCTATATTTCTATGATGTAGTTGAATCAGGGAAAGGGTTGAGGGATGGAATGGCTGATTCCTGCTCCTCAGCTCTGAGAGCCCAACTATTCCAGTGGAAAGGCCATTTTCTGATCAATATTTCTCTGAAGTATATAATTGCCCGGAGTTCAGTTTCCGAGTGAATAGACACACTGGTGTTATTTACATCCTGAAGCTAAGGCTGACTATGTGATCCTGGTATCATCTAAGATCGAATTGTGCTGCATCCATTGGCAAGGATCATAGCTTTGGTGTCGTTATAGACCAGGCAGAGCCATGTAAATATTAATTGTTTCCACCACTTAGCAAAGTAGTCTATTTTCATTGACTGCCTCTTAAGTCACCTTTTTCACTTGTAATGAATAGTAGGACAAGAATTAACATCAAGCGATGGGTTGAAAGGCGATGAAAAGGAATGCTTAGTTGTTTTGGTCACCTCTATTGTTGGGGGGGGGGGAGTGGATGGGTGCAGGAGTGCAGGGTTTGGTGAACCATTCCTTGCAAATGTTGTCAAGTGGATGGACTGATGGATCCTAAGCGTGATTCTTGGTAATGAGGCACCTTGGCAGCATTGTGCAGCTGAGCTAGTGCTTTGTCCCTTTCTTTGATGTCAGAATTGTCCAAAGAGGATCGATGCTTTATACCTATTCTTCCTGCATGACCAAACTTTGCTGCTGCATGATCCTATGTGGAACAGGATGCACCACAATCATTCTGGAGTCCCTGCTTGCTGTGTACTTCAGAAAACTTCCAGATCTCTCCAGGCATCTGAACCATTTCAATGATTTCTCCTGTGAAACATCTGGACATCAAATATGTCCTCATTGATTGGTTTCCTCACTGGACTCATCAGGCATGTTTCAAGTGGGTGCCCCTTGTATCCAAGCAGTGAGCTGATTAGTATGTTTTGCATGATGAAAAATGTTATGAAGCATTGCCAGTGGGTGCCCTGATGTGTGTGGTATTGGCTTCATGTTAAAGCTGCTGGCACACTCCACTTCTGTCAAGTTGGCTAAAGCCCGAAACCTGTGTGCCTGCTCACTTTGACTGGTATCATCAATGGCATAATTGCCTGCTCTGTGAAATAGTCAGTCATCTGTTTTATGTATTTGGGTGTTACTGACTGCAAATCTTGCAGTTGCCTGTAGCAAATCCCTGGCAGAAACCAGAGGAAAAGAGGTTGAGGGGTATCAACGTTGACTACCACCAATGAAGCATGGTCACTAGATCCAATAGGAACAGATCTTACTCCAACAGGCTGCAAATATTGATCAGCAGCTGCTGAGAGGCCTCGGGCCTCCCAAGACATCTGTATTGCAGCATCTCCAGGAAGTTTATAACCGCCCATAATTCCCGAGTTGTGGATGTGACCTCCTGCAAGCTACTCCTCTCGCATCATGAGTGGTAGGTTGGGGGCTTATGCCCAAGATGTCGGCTCTCCTGCTCCCCGGATGCTGCTTGATATGCTGTGCTTTTCCTGCGCCTCACTTTTCGATTCTATAAAGATCAGGCTGTTATTGCTCCAATGGTGCTGCTCCTGTTGTCATTACTGTCAGTTCTGCTGGCCATTTTTTGTCCACATCGGAGTTCCAAAGCCAAATAGCATGAGCACTGCATGGCATGGTGGCTCAGAGGTTAGCACTGCTGTCTCACAGTGCCAGGGACCCGGGTTTAATTCCAGCCTCAGGAGACTGCCTGTGTCGGGTTTACACATTCTACTCATGTCTGCATGGGTTTCCTCCGGGTACTCCGGTTTCCTCCAACAGTCCAAAGTTGTGCAATTAGGTGGATTGGCCATGTTAAATTGCCCCAAGTGTCCAAGGATGTGCAGTCTAGGTGTATTAGCCATGGGAAATGCAGGTATAGAGTAGGGGGAATGTGCATTTGGGTGGGATCCTTTTGGAGGGTTGGCATGGATATGATGGCCTGAATGGCTTGATTCCACACTGCAGGGATTTTGTGAGTATTATGCTGATTTGATAGATCAAGTCTTCAGTATGGAGATCTGATATGCAACCTACAAAGTTATTAAAGTAGTCTTGAACCACCAAAATGTTACAGCACGGCAAGAGATAATTTCACCTATTATAGAGTCATAGAGATGTACAGCATGGAAACAGACCATTCGGTCCAACCCGTCCATGCCGACCAGATATCCCAACCCAATCTAGACCCACCTGCCAGCACCCAGCCCATATCCCTCCAAACCCTTCCTATTCATATACCCATCCAGATATCTCTTAAATGTTGCAATTGTACTAGCCTCCAACACTTCCTCTGGCAGCTCATTTCATACACTTACCCCTCTCTGCATGAAAAAGGTGCCCCTTAGGTCTCTTTTATATCTTTCCCCTCTCACCCTAAACCTATGCCCTCTAATTCTGGACTCCCTGAACCCATGCCCCTCATAATTTTGTCACCCTCTATAAGGTCACCTCTCAGACTCCAGGGAAAACAGCCCCAGCCTGTTCAGCCTCTCCCTAGAGCTCAAATCCTCCAACCCTGGCAACATCCTTGTAAATTTTTTCTAAACCCTTTCAAGTTTCACATCTTTCCGATAGGAAGGAGACCAGAATTGCACGCAATTCCAACAGTGGCCTAACCAATGTCCTGTACAGCCGCAACATGACCTCCTAACTCCTGTACTCACTACTCTGACCAATAAATGAAAGCATATCAAACACCTTCTTCACTATCCTATCTACCTGCGACTCCACTTTCAAAGAGCTATGAACCTGCACTCCAAAGTCTCTTTGTTCAGCAACACTCCCTAGTGTATCTACACCTGCTGTATAAAGTAGCCACCCTTTCTGATTCCATATTCCAGCACCTAGTCTGTAGCCTTGCAGTTTACAGTTCTCAGGGACAAATCCACATAGTTTTTAAAAGCATTGAGGGTTTCTGCTTCCACCACCAAACAAATTCCTATCCTTCAATCACTAATTTGACGAAGAGGTTATCTCTATGATCCTCTGAGAATAAAAACTATCACATCGGCAATAAACAGGTTATGATATTTTGATACTTACTGGCACTTGTTCCTGAGAATTGAAAATTGTTGCTATTGTCTGTGCCAGTGTTCACATTTCTTTTACGAAACAAGTTTCAAAAGACTTGGAAAACCTGTATAACCAAGGTTAACTTCCAAAAGCGATGTGATTAAGGTTTAAAACTAAAGATAAAATCATAAAACATATTCCTTCTCCCTCATCTTTACTCCCACACATTCCCTGTGCTCCTCATACCTCCTGTGTCACCCTCTGCCACTCTGCCCAATAGTTTGTCATCCATTTTCATCATTGGATCTACCATGCCAACTCATGGTGCAAGGGTACTTGTGGAAAGAATATATAGTTCACTTACTTAACGTTCCAAATTTAGACTACAAACTCTCATTCATAAAAACCCATTTATATGTGGGATATGTGAATCATTCCTGAAGAAGTGCTCATGCCCGAAACGTCGATTCTCCTACTCCTTGGATGCTGCCTGACTTGCTGCACTTTTCCAGCAACACATTTTCATCTGTGATCTCCAGTATCTGCAGTCCTCACTTTCTCCTCTGTGTATCATTGTCTGGGCCAGCCATTATTGCTCATCACTAATTGCCCTTGAGAAGGTGCTGATGACCTGCTTTCTAAACTATCTTGAGTGTTTGTTGGAGCTGTGTCAATTCAGGCAAATGGGAAGTGAACATTGCACTTCCATCTTGTGTTTTGTAGGAACATGTCAAAAAAGGAATAGGCCATTCAGCCCTTTGATCGGGCTGCATTATTTAATGATCAAACACTTCAATTGCCTTTTACCTACTTTCCCCACAACCTTTGATGCATTGATCGTTGTACTAACCACTATTCTGAATATCCTGAAAGACTGAGCTTCCGTAGCCCTCTGGGATAAAGTCTAAGAACACAAAAACTCTTCTCCTCTCAATCCGAAATGGTACCCCCCTCTTTAATTTTAAATTGTGTCACCTGATTCTAGACTTCCCGACCAAGGGAAACATCTGAATTGCACCTATCTTGTCTACAGCTTTAAGTATTTTGGAGGTTTAATGAGATCACCTCTAAGTCTTTGAAACTCTCAAGAACACAGGCTCAGTTTGCCCAGTCTTTCTTCATAGAATAGTTCTGCCATCTTCAGAACAAATCTGGTCAGCTTTTGTTGCAGTCACCAGCAATAATGTCTTTCCTGAGAATTGGAGGCCAAAACTGCATACCGTAATTCTGGTGCAGTCTATTCAGGCTTTTATGCAATTGAAGAAAGACTTCAGTATTCCCGTACTCAAATCCTTATGTGATAAAGGCTAACATTTTATTCACCTTCCTAATAACTTAATGTACCTGTTTGTTAGGGTTCATCCAAAGACACCCACATCCTGGTGGATATCTACACTTTCCAACTTCCCACCATTTAATAAACAATCCACACATCTGTTCCTCCTACCAAAGTGGAAAACCTCACAGTTTTCCACATTATATTCTATCTGCTACATTCTCGCCCAATAGCTAAGTCTGTCTAAATCCTCCTGAAAATGTTTTGTATCTTCCTCACAATATGAGTTATGTTTAACTGTGTGTCATATGTGAATTTGGAAATATTACATTTGTCCCCATGTCCAAGTTGTTGATGTATATTGTGAACAGCTGGGACCCAAATCCTGATTGTTGTGATTCACAACCTTCAATGTGGAAATGACCTGTTTGTTTCTACTCTCTTTCTACTCTCTTTTTTTCTGTTTGTTAACCACTTCTTAGTTCATGCAAATGAATTACCTCAAATACCAACCAACACCTGAAAACCTTCTGAAATTACAAATGCACATTGTACATGTACACCAGTCCTGTAGGGTATCAAGACAGGTAGATAAAGTCGTTAAGAAGGCATGCTTGCTTTTAGTAGTCAAGGCACAGAGTTTAAGAACAGGAAGCTTATACTGGATCTCTATAACACCTTGGTTAGGCCACAGCTGGAGCATTGTGTGCAGCTCTGGAATCCCCCATTATAAGAGGGTTGTGATAGCACTGGAGAGGATGCAGAGGAGGTTAACCATGTTGTGTCTGGCACTGGCAAGTTTCGGTGATGATGAGAGATTGGACAGATTGGAATTGTCTTCCTTGGAGCAAAGATGATTGAGAGGAGACATGATTGAGATGTATACAATTATGAGGAGCATAGACAGGGTGGACAGGAAGTAATCTTCCTCCTTAATGAAAGGATCAGTGGGCCAAGGGACATATATTTAGAATAAAGGGTAGAAGGTTTAGTGGAGATGTAAGGAAGAGCATTTTAACCCAGGGAATGGTGAAAATATGGAACTTACTGCCTGTATGGATGGTAGGGGAAGTGACCCTCATAATATTGAAAAAGTATTTCAGTGTGCATTTGCAATGCTAAGGTGTATGAGGCTATGAGCAAGTGCTGGAAAATAGGAGTAGGATAGAGTCATAGAGATGTACAGCATGGAAACAGACCCTTTGGTCCAACTCGTCCATGCCAATCAGATATCCCAACCTAATGTAGTTTTATTTGCCAGCATCTGGCCCATACCCCTCTTAACCCTTCCTATTCATGTACTCATTCAGATGCCTTTTAAATGTTGCAACTGTACTAGCCTCCACCATTTCCTCTGGCAGCTCATTTCATACATGCACCACCCTCTGCGTGCAAAAGATGCTCCTTAAGTCCCTTTTAAATCTTTCCCCTCTCACCCTAAACCTCTAGTTCTGGACTCCCCCAACCAAGGGAAAAGACCTTGTCTATTTACCTTATCTACGCCCCTCACGATTTTGTAAACCTCTATAAGGTCACTCCTCGGCCTATGACGCGCCAGGAAAAACAGCCCCAGCCTGTTCAGCCTCTCCCTGTAACTCCAACTAGTTGTTTTTGACCAGCGCAGACTTGAAGGGGCAAAGGGCCTTTTTTTGTGATGTAAATCTCTATAACTTTATGACTATATCTAGCGACTCCACAATATCAATTTTGTTTATGACATCCTCAAAACACTCAATCAACTTGATCAATCATGATTGTTAATTTGTAGAACAATGAAAATCCTTTTTTATTCAAGGATAACTTTATCATATCCTTAATGATAGCTTCTAGCATTTTACCTAATACTGATCTAAGATTAACATATATATAGTTCACTGTGTATCTCCTTGCTCCTCTCTCATTTTCTAACATTTGCTAACTTCCACTCCAGACCTGAATTATTCCAGACCTGTAGAATTTTGGAGAATAATCACCATTGCATCAATTATCTCTATAGCTGCTTCTTTCAACACTCTGAGATATATCAACTTTCAGGGACTTATCAACTTTCAACCCCATTAATTTCTCCAGTATAACATTCTCACTAATATTAATTTTCAACAACTCCTCATTGTCCCTAGTCACTTAGGTCTCTAATGCTGATAGTTTTCTTGTGTATTACTTATTTAACTTTTCTGTTTTTCTCTAATCTCCATTATTCCTGACTCTGTATGTAATAGGTCCACATTCATCTTTAGCTAAATGTTTAATTTTCTTTGGTATCCATGGAAACTTTTACAGTGGATTTTATGCTTCTTTCCAGATTGCACCCATTCTATTCTTCCTTACCTGGTTAGTTTCTTGATTTTCCTTTGCTATATTCCAAACACTTCCCAATCCTCAACTGAATTGTCACTGCAGAAACATTCCTTTGTGAAATCCAAATGGCTCCTTCTACTTAAAAAAAACATACTTTTCTTAAATTTTAGACAACTTAGACTAACTCCCGAACAACACTTCTCACCAACAAATTATTTCATGTGACAACATTCTTGGATGTTTTTTCACATTCTTCTGTGTTTAGAATGAAACCACTCCCCACTCTCAGTGCCCTGTTTAAATTTACTGTTTCCTTCTCCTCCTTGTAGATGGTGGACAGGCTTTGGAAAGTCAGAGGTAAGTTACTTACTTCAGTATTCCTAGCCTCTGATCTGCTCTTGTAGACATAGTTTATATTACTAGTCCAGTTCAGTTTCTAGTCAGTAGTAATCTCAGCATGTTGACAGTTAGGGATTTGGTAATATCGAACATTAACTGGCAATGATTAGATTCTCTCTTGTTGGAGCTGGTCATTAACTAACACTTTTGTAGTGTGAATGTTACTTACCATTTGCTGATCCAAGCCTGGATATTGTCTGGATCAATTTAAACATAGGCATACAATGATTCAGTGTCTGAATGGTTCTGAACATTATGTAATAATCTTCACTTCCAACATTGTGATGGTAGGGAAAGTCATTGATGAATCTACTGAAGATGCTTGGACCTAGGCTGAGGAACTCCTGCAGAGATGTCCTGGAGCTGTGATGAGCTTGGCAAGTCGACACTTGGTGACATTTATGGATATTTCTTGACAGGTTTTAACATTTGTTGACACTTGGGGACACAGCTTGATAATACTTGACAGAGAAATGCATGTTGACTCTTCAAGACATTTATTGATGAGTCTTGACAAATCGAACAGTTCCAAATGTACTTCTTTTATGCACAATGTTCTTCGCAGTTAACAGTCTCAAGAGGCCTTCTCCCTCATAAAAGATTTCTATCCCCAAGATGTTGTGTGGCCATATCCAGAGTCATACCATAGCTCTTCAAGGGAATATCCTGGTTTTCCAAAAGGCATGTGCTGAGAACAGATCTACACTTACCTAGTCTAATTTCCATACCCTGTGTATCAAATCTTAGTAACTCCAGAATTAAATGGTAGTGTAGGCAATTGGTCGTTTCAATGGCGAGCTGCGTCTTGGAACTGTGTCTGTGTGAACTATATATCACTCCAATTCCACTCCCATGAAACTGAGAAATGGCTGGGGTTCAAAGGTGGGAATTTGAAATCCCAATATTTCCTGAATTTTTGCTGCAATACTGAGGCTCTGTAACGAGGCTATATAGCAGACAATAATCGTTTTGAAACAATTCTCAATTTTGCATTTTTGGTCATGAGTTTGGAGTATTGGAATGCTTTGGAAGAAGTTCAGCATGTACAATAAAACTGAACCTGTGATGTTTAATTTAATGGAAGGAAGGATTTCATCTGTGCTGGATGTGAGGGGCAAGCAAAAAATAGGAGATAACAGTGTACTCGGGACTAAATTACCTTTTGCTGATGTGCAGCTGTGTTCAACAGAGAGGCAAGGTCAGAAATCAAATAACCTGCTTTTACCATTGATATGTCAAAAAACTGGGTTGCCATTGACAGGAATTACCATCAATTATAAGCAAAAAGAAAATCCACTTTGATATTTTGAGGACAATAAGTGAAAGGGACAGTCTTACCTCATGATTGTGATAAAAAGGGACTATCAATTTTCTGCCAAGATTAGAGTGGTGCTGAAAAAGCACAGCAGGTCAGGTAGCATTCGAGGAGCAGGAAAATCGACGTTTCGGACAAAAGCCCTTCATCAGGAATGGTGCCTGATGAAACATCGGTATTCCTGCTCCTTGAATGCTGCCTGACCTGCTGTGCTTTTCCAACACCACTCTAATCCTGACTCTAATCTTCAGCATCTGCGGTACTCACTTTCGCCCTATCAAGTTTCTGCATCTATTCTCCAAATGCATTTAAATAGCATAAAATTTAATAATACTAGATCCTACAATGAAGCAGTGAGATGAAGAAAATGATCCACCATTCCTCCTATTGATTTCAGACTCATTGTTGCAATGGAAATAGGAATATGGATGAGTTATGTCTGACCAATCTTAGCTGCTGTTCTTCAAATCACTTCAACTAGAATTGGTAAAAGTGCGAAACAAGGTCCACCAACTGTTGCTTTTTTGTAGAGAAAGAATAGCTTGACCAGACTGGAGAGACGGAAAAAAGTAAAAGGTTTGCAAGTTTATTTGCAATTTACACTAGAATAGTGGTTTCTTCCCTTGTAGTGCACTGAAATTTCAGCTGAGAAGATGGGCTGAGCCTTTACTCCTTAAAAAAAACTGCAAGGTTGGAGTCTTGTCAGAGGTTCCAGTGGCAGGAATTGAACACAGCTTAAATTTGTACACCTCTAGTTTGAAGAGTGAAGAGAATGAGAAGTGAACATCCAACCAGCTCTCAAAAGGCAGGCTTCAGCTTTTAGAAAAAAGCTTCCTACCCTAAAGACCTCTGACCTTTAATCATTTTGCCTATTGCATGTTATACCTTCACAAGTGTCCTCTAGTAGGTCATTTGACAATCCCATTCTTCCTGGTTTTCAGATCCCATGACATCACCAGACACCACCTCACACTCATCATCACCGCAGATAACTTACTTAAAATCTTGACCCCCTACTTGGTTTGGAACTAACACTTATCTATGTCTGATATCTTTCATGTGATATCATTTCCAAAGAATCCTCAGAAATGATATCTTCCTTATCTAATGATGTGCAGGAGCCAGTGTAGGACCAGGTAGACAAAGTTAAAAGTCACATAACACCAAGTTATAATCCAACAGGTTTCTTTGGAAGCACTAGTGTTGATCCTTGCAGTTTCTGATCTACCTGATGCTCCTTGACATCATTATTGAAAAGTATTTTTTCATCTGTGCACTATGGTACCTCGCTTTAGTTCTCCATCATCTTTCTATTAGCTGCTCCATGATTTCCAAGATGTCAGACATTTTTTTGATGAACCTGATATTTTTCAGTGAAAATTGAGAGAATTAACACCATGAGCTTTGATCCTGATTGAAAACTCCATTTCGTCCACCTGACCTTCCCTCCCTGGTTGACTGCTGCTTTGGGTTGACCTCATTCCCAACTTTATAATCTTATTTATCTTGAGTTGAGCTTTCTATTTTATGATAGCTCTATCACAAAGATTGTAAGTTCTACCGTTGATCATCAACTACCCCGTACCTACCACAACTAATATGCAATTGAATTTTCCCCTAATCTTTTGATTTTATTGTGCCAATGTCTTCAGATTGTCTAAATTTCTGCTGTCTGAGTTTTAAGTCATATCAAATCATGCTGACCCATCACACCCTCACTGACTTACATTGAAGATAATAGATTTTCCTATTCTAGCCCATTCTCCCTTTCTCACTTTTGATAGGTTCCATTGCCCTGAATGGGCTTTGCACATAAATTATTCAGTTGGAGAATGTCGGTGATTTACGAGTTGGTGGTTAATAGATTTTAAAAATGCAACAGATGATTTAACTGATGATTTGACAAAAAACATTCAGTTGTGTATAAGAGCACTTCTGGATATAAAAGAATTAGATCTTGGTTATGGGAGGCTCCTGTGGTGCAGTGATAGTGTTCTTACCACTGAACCAGGAGGCCTAGCTTCAAGTTCCATCTGACCTAGAGGTGTGTAATAACATCTCTAACAGGTTGATTAAAAGGAATCTAGAGCTAGGTTATGTTGCCATTCATTATTCACTATTTAGGCTAAATATAGTTACTTATTTATGTTGACCATAAGGCGATAGGAAGTACTAATCATTAGGGAATTTTAAAATCTTGCTTTGTGCTGGGAGTGTTTATCTGGCAGGAAGAGGGACAGTGGTTGTTCTGATAATACATTCATTAATTCATTTTCTATTTATATTGCTAACTGTTGCACTATGGCATAGATTCTAGACTAGACAGGCCTGTACCTTTCAGACAGCTACACAACATCACAACATGTGACACTCGGGTACAAAGACACCTGCTTCACCTTCAAATCAATTTCTCTATGTGGAGTGGAGTCAGTGTAGCTTGTCCAGTCAGTCAGTTATGTGCTATTTACTGTGACATCAAGCACAGAATTCAGACTGTGAGCTATCATAGCAAGATAAATAGTTGATGTTTTATTAGGCTTTAAGACGTCTGTCTCATGAAGAACGTGCATCTCTGTAGTATATGTTATGTAGGCTAACTTATGGAAACAAAAAATCTTCACTAACTTACCTGAAATGATTGCACATAGCATCCCTGCAGAAGCAGACTCTTCAATCCATTGAGTTCACACCAACCCTCTGAAGAGCATCCCACCCAGACACCCTTCCCTTTATCCCTATAATGATTGCATTTACCATGGCCAATCCACCTAACCTGCACACCTTTGGACTGTGGGAGGAAACTCATGCAGACAAGGGGAAAATATGCAAACTCCACACAGACTGTCACCCAGGGGTAGAACTGAACCCATGTTCCTGACACTGTAAGGCAGCAGTGCTAACCACTTTAGATAGTTAAAAATCACACAACACCAGGTTATAGTCCAACAGGTCTAATAGGAAGCACACTAGCTTTCAGAGCGTCGCTCCTTCATCAGGTGATAGTGGAGGGCTCAATCCTAACACACAGAATTTATAGCAAAAATTTACAGTGTGATGTAACTGAAATTATACATCGAAAAATTGATTTTAAGTCTTTCATCTGTTTGAATACCATGATAGTTTCACTTCTTTCATGTGTAAATCACAAAACCTTTTTTTTAAAAGTTGCATTCTCAGGTTAGCTGTTAACAATGGGTGATAGCTAGACAATATGTTGAAGGTGTTAGCCCCCTGTATTCTCTGTCTATGCCATGATGTTTAGATTGATTCTAATCTAAAATCCCGCCTCAGGCGACTCTCTGTGTGGAGTTTGCACGTTCTCCCTGTGTCTGCGTGGGTTTCCTCCGGGTGCTCCGGTTTCCTCCCACACTCCAAAGATGTGCAGGTCAGGTGAATTGGCCATGCTAAATTGCCCGTAGTGTTAGGTAAGGTGTAGATGTAGGGGTATGGGTGGGTTGCGCTTCGGCGGGTGCGGTGTGGACTTGTTGGGCCGAAGGGCCTGTTTCCACACTGTAAGTAATCTAATCTAATCTAATCTAATCTAATCTAAAAAGTGAGATAACGGAGTTTTACATAAATTCATGCAGTTTTTGAGCAAAGTACAATGTAACTACAAGTACAAATTCACCCCACAAAATATATGTGTGCATGTGGGTCTTTGTCTGTGTGTCTGTCTGGGTTGGGGGTTGTGAGTGTGAGAAAGTGTATGTGTGTAGTGAGTGTAGAGTGTCTTTAGTCTGTGAGGGGATGCATGTGGGAGTGTGTGTGTGTCTGTAAGGGTGTGTGTGGGTGTCTGTGTGCGCATCTGTGTATATGTGTGTCCGATTGTGTGTGTGTGTGTGTGTAGTGCAATGATGGTCACCTGTAATGTGACATGAACCCAAGGTCCCGGTTGAGGCCCTCCCTAGGGGTACCGAACTTAGCTATCAGCCTCTGCTCAGCCACTTTTTGCTGCTGCCTGTCCCGAAGTCCACCTTGGAGGATGGTCACCCGAAGGTCCGAGGTCGAATGTCCTGGACCACTGAAGTGTTCCCCAACTGGGAGGGAACACTCCTGTCTGTTGATTGTTGTCCGGTGCCCATTCATCCGTTGTCGTAGCCTTTGCTCGGTTTCCCCAATGTACCATGCCTCAGGGCATCCTTGCCTGCAACATATAAGATAGACAATGTTGGCTGAGTCACATGAGTACATGCCACGTACATTATGAGAGGTGTCCCCACGCGTAATGATGTATCTCTGTCCACACTCTGACACGTCTTGCAGCGCCAACCGTGGCAGGGTTGTATGGAGTTGTCCTGAGAGCCGGGCAGCTTGCTATGAACAATGGTCTGTTTGAGGTTTGGCGGTTGTTTAAAGGCAAGTAGTGGAGGTGTAGGGAAGGTCTTGGTGAGGTGCTCATCCTCATTGATAATGTGTTGCAAATCATGACCACTATAGATAGGTTATAGACATGGATTATAGAAAAGTTCATCATTGTAATTCCAGAGAAAATCAAACACTTTCATTGCATTTAAAGTCTATTACTGATAGTGATTTAAAATTTGGCCATGCCTTCTCTCTTGGCTTATGTCTGTGAATGGTTCTGTAGGAACATAAACTTAATAAAGTGATTCCGATGTCAAAGTTTAGAGGCAAAGTTCCCAGATTAATTTTTCTCACTTTTCTATCAACTGCCACTAACCTAATTTATCCCCCATGTCTTCTTGTTCTTTGATACTATTCCCCTACACATTCCTGATCCCTAACAGCACCCCTTGATAGTACAACTTTCACCCTTACTCCTTCACCTCTACTCTGTAAAATCTCTGCTAACCCCCATCCTCCAACATGTTATTTCACCTCCTACTTGCATTGTCACCATTAAAATACTTTGTCAAACATATCATTTAGACCAATACATGAATCATGCCTCATTCAAAGACACAATCACCATCTTTTTCCCCACAAAGAAGTATCTTGACTCATTTTTCTTACCATAGTACAAAGAATGCAAGCTATTAAGTTACTTCAGTTGAAAATTATCTTTCCAAAGGTAGGATGTACAAGTATAGATGGTAGGGAACCTTGCTTCATTTTAGTATCTGAGGTATCTTGAAAATTAAGTATTTATTTTTTTCCATCTCACACATAAACATGTTTCACCCATATTCCTAACCACACTATTCAAATTTATACTCAATTCCTTGTGAGAGGCAAACACTTATGTAGTTTTGTTTTTGTTAGAAAATTCATATTCATTCAGGCAAGAATGAAATCCAAATATTCACTTTCTAACCATTTGGGGGAAAGCACTTGATTGTGTCCCTACTAGACATGGTACAAAGTTGTCACAAAATATGGCACCCCTCATCTTACCTGGGCGTAGTAAATCACAGAAAGTATAGCAGGCAGGATTACTCTTACCACATAATCAACAGTACACAGACGGTATACAATCTACCTTAGGCTCACTTTGGGGCTCATATCAATTGAGTGAGTTGTCTCCTGAGTCTAACCAATTCGAGAGGATGGTTAAGCTGCCTGCACCACAGTGCCAATATCCAGTAAACTCTGTGGAGGCCAGGAGGGTGATGAATACAAAATCTCAATCAATTAGCTTCATAAAACATTTATTTGCATTTTCATTGAAGGCTGTCAATTTAGCCTCAATAACTGCTGACGATTTCTGCAAGCCTGATAGGCAATTTAACAGAGGGGCACAAAACAAAGTAGTTAATCGCTTACTGTTGGAGTTTGTTTTGATTTTTGATCTCCAATGTCTTATCTGTTTGATAGATGTTTTGTGCTTCCAATGTGTACCGCATAACAGTTCTACATACATTGGCTTAAATTTCCTTGGTACGATTTTTGTTCTTTTATTTAGTGTTTAAAAATCAACATTTGTGGGACAATCACCCTGAATGACTTAAGTAGCACTTGCATGATCCAAATGGATTAAAAATCAACATGTGTTGCTTTAGTTTCAAGCTTGTTTTCCCTCTCTTCTCCTTGAAGGTGTTGCTTAAATCCTGCCTTTTTGACCATGTATTTAGCCGATTTACGTTAAAATCACTCATACAGCCTGACACTGGAACTCTCTGACATTATAGAACTGTATGGCATGTGATCACTCGGTACAATCTTTAAACCTGCAAGTTTTTATTTCAAGCTGTAATATATATTTAGGTAGTCCTAGAACACTAGCACGCAGTGCCTGTTGGCTGACAGGACAGCATCTGTGGTCTCTGCTATCATAAGTATTTTGATTTCCTGTGATATTATCAATTTCTTTTAACTCTGATGTTTTCATAACTCTATAAGTTTGTTTTGTTTTAAGTTCTGTATGGGTGGGCCACACTTCCCTGAACTTTCAGTGATTCCCCATGCTGTCCCCTCCCCCCCCCCCCCCCACCCCCCACCCCAAAGGAAGGCTTAGATCTACCTCTAAAGGAATGAACCATGCAACAATAGAACTCTTTCATCTTCTATGCGTTGCAGAATGTACAACCTTACATTTCTCTGTCATAATCCTTAAGTTACCTAGAAATGGAGTAGCAAATGGATTTAAAGGAGTCAAAATGAAAGAATTTTGAAGTTTTTAATTCTTTTGTTTCTTCTATTTCCATTGCTACAGCAATACCTTTTAAGGAAAGTAACAATTGGAATAAGAAATTGTTTTTGCAGTGATTACCTTGATGGCAATCAGATTTAAAGCAAAGTTAGATGAGCTACAGATTCTCAAGATCTCTTGATCACTTGAAGATGCTCCTGTTCCTTCTCTCACCTCTCAGAGCAAGTTCTATGAAAGTGGCCCAGATGAATACAATCTAAAGATACCACTAAAAGTGGAAATCCATGTGTGGTATGAAATATTTTCTGCCAATACTGTGCATGCAACAGAGGTATTTATCCATTTCAAGTTGGCTTTTGCAAAAAGAAAACACAAAACAAGAGTGAAACTTGAAACAAGCCTAATTATGGGTGTTCACCAAATAACATGTGTTACAAGTAGTTGTAGATAATATGCTTTTCTGTGCTTTAGCCAAACATTTTTCTCTGGCTGCATGCAGTTCTATTCGATGTAAAATAAGAACAAAATATGCTGCATATACTCACTAGGTCAGGCAGGAAAGACATAATATAATGGATTTTTTGGAAAGGAACATGATTAGACAAGAGTTGAAATTTTGGACTCCTGCTGTTACATTGCGTTCTTAATATAAAGTTGGTGAAGCAGGCGTTGTGCTGTCCTGTGGTGGGAATCCAGTTACCATGCATTTATCCACTTTGAGTACTTACTAAATAGGAACTTTACCAAATTAAGTAACATTCATTTTTTAAAATTAAGTCAGCAGCATACAGGAATCTCATGCCTCTAGTTCCCCAAAGGTTTCAAAGTGACGTGTTGTTTATTCGTTGGAATGAATGTGAGATTTTTCTTTTCTCTAATTAGCAGCATAAGGGGTAGCATGATGGTACAGTGGTTAGCACTGCTGTGTCACAGCACCAGGGACCTGGATTCGATTCCACCCTTGGGCAACTGTCTCTGGGGAGTTTGCACAATTTCCCTGTGTCTGAGCTGATTTCCTCTGGGCGCTCTGGCTTCCTCACACTGTCCAAAGATGTGCAGGCTAGGTAGATAAGTCATGGAGAATGCAGGGTTACAGAGATAGGGTAGGTGGTATGTCTGAGTGGGATGCTCTTCAAAGGGTCAGTGTGGACTTGATGGGCTGAATGGCCTATCCCCACAATATAGGGATTCTATGGTGAGAGGCATGGTTTAGTATCAGCAAGGAATAGGGAAGTAGAGAGCAGGGGATGGTCTTGTTCATGGCCTCAAACAGGAGGGTGCTGCTCTGATGAGAGATAGTGATGATTGGCATATCAAACAGCAAATCACAAGAACCTTTTGATTTTTGAGATGGATGAGAGATGTTATGAAGATGTCTGAGTGGAGCCTGTAACATGAATCACAAGAAGTTAGCGTGCAGGTACAGTTAGTAATTAGGAAATAGAATGTCCACCTTGAGTTCAAGGATTTTGGAGTTTAAAAGTAATGAGGGCTTGCTATAATTGTACAGGACATTGGTAAGACCACACCAGAATATCATGTATAATCTTAGTTTCCTTTCATGAGGATGGTTGTTATTGCCTTGTAAACAGAAAAGGTTGACTTGACACCTTGGAAGACAGAAATTGTGGAGAGAAAGCTTGAGTAGGTAGAGCCTGTATACCCTGAAGGCAAAAAGAACAAAGAATGACCTTATTGAAACATAGAAATTGTGATGGGGCTTAAACGGGTAGATGTTGAGAAGATGGTTTCTTCTTTTTGGAAAAATCTAGATCTGGGGGTATAGCTTAAAAATAAGAGATTTTCCATTTAAGATAGAGATGAGGCAGAATTTCTTCTTCCAGTGTGTAACATGTCTTTGAAATTCTCTTCCACAAGGAGGAGTGATGGCTCCTTCATTCAATGTATTAAAAGCTGAGTTAGACAGATTTTTGATTGGCAAAGTAGTCAAGGGTTATGGGTGATCAACGGGAGCATGAAGGCAAGGTTATAATCAAGGCAGCCATGATCTGATTGAATGCTGTTGCAAGCTTGATGGAATGAATTGTTTACTCCTGCTCCAAACAACTTATCATTTGCCATGCTGTTAAAAGACCTCAGCAGTTTCCTTGGCATGTCATTTATGGAAGGTGCAAAAGGCTGTATGCTCAGCCATATCACATGGCCTTGAGAATCAAAGCAATTATTGCAATACCGTACAAAAACAACTGAATTCAACCACTTGGTGACATTGTTACCTATACAATTGACATGTGCCTCTGTAGCTTTAATTCATAGCTAACCATGCAGCAAAACAGGCAAACATGGCTCCTGAATGAGGGCACGGCAAATATCTCATGATGCACTCAATGATCACATTAAATGCGACACATACCATTTACATTGCACCCGAAACATTAACTTGATTTCTCTTCACAAATGCTGTCAGACCTGCTGAGCTTTTCCAGCAACTGCTGTTTTTGCTGCATATAAATACTGTGGTGAAAAGAGCAAGTCAGAGTCTAGGAATGTTACAGTTAGTAACTCACCGCCTGACTACCCAAAGCCTGTCCACTATTTGCAAGGCACAAGTCAGGAGTGTGATGGAATACTTCCCACTTTCCTGGATGCACGCAGCTCTAACAACACTCAAGGAGCTTGACACCATCCAAGTCTGCACTAATTTAGCATTTAGTACTTAGACAGCACTTTCAAAATCCATGACCACTATGTCGAGAAGGACAAATTCAGTAGAAACACTGGAACACCATGAACTGCAAGTTCCTGTCCAAGGCACACACCATCCAGCCTTGGAAATATATGATGGTTCCTTTAGCATCGCTGGGTCAAGATCCTGTAATTTCCTCCCTATGGACATTGAGGCTGTACCTACAGCACATGGCCTGCAGTGGCTCTAGAAGACAGCTCACGACCACCTTTTCAAGGACAACAAAAGATGAGTAATAAATGCTGGCCCAGCCAGCGATGCCCACATCCTGTGAGTAAATAAAACTAAAAGGTGACAGCAGAGGCAGAAACTTCCAGCCGTCTGATCATTCATGATTCATGTAACCCTGCCCTGTATTGTAATGCAGAGGTTACAGCTACCATTGCGATGCCCACTGCTGGTCCTGTCATTGGGAGCTGTGCTTTTCAAATTAAATTTTGCTGTCTATGTGGAGAAAGACCCAAAGTGAATGGTGTCAAATTTGTGGGAAGGTATTCTGCAGACTGTCCTTATCCCCACTAGTAAAGTCAGTCTTGAGCCTGCCAACTTTGAAAAGGGCTGCCCAGAAACGATAATATGCCAAAGCAGCCTTTACTAAGGATGTCCTGCCAATCTGATTGACCAGCAGCCGAGTAACCTTGGCAGCATCAGAACACATGGTCATGGCCATCACTGGGACTACAAAACGAAAAGGAAAATACAAGAAGGGAAACAGGACTTATAGGTAAAATCTGGGCTTTTGGTGGAGGGGGGGATCGGAGACCCTAACAAGGAGGAGCTACAGGTGGCGGATATATGTTTGAGAGGCTGGCATGAAGGTGCCAAGCTGGGCAACGTAGATTTAAAAAATAAAAGAGGCACTTAGATGCAGACTACCTTCCCCACTACCTTCCCACATTTCACCCAGAGTAGGAAATGCTGCAAGCTAGCCACTTCTTTTCCATTGTAATATTGGCAGTGGAGGTGGAACAAGGCCCTGAAGCAGTATTAATGCCAACCCGGAGTACTTTAGTAAAGCTAAGGGTGGGTGGGCTTCGTGTCAGTCTAATCTCAGACAGGGGACAGCTTGGGAGTCAGCAGGAATGCACTGGGATCACTACTCTTTCTCGTTTTATGCGCCCAACCGCTTTCAAAAATGCCAATAGGGGGCTATAAAAATCCCTCCACTATTTCGGGTTGATGAAGTATCATCCTGAGCTGTTCTCGCAGAAGTTATCAAGCTGAAACGTTAACAATGCTTGTTCCTTTGTGAATACTGCTGAGCATTTCCAGTACATTTTGTTTTCATTTCAGATATTTACCATCCACATTATTTTGCTTCCATATAGCCAAGGCCACCCACTTGTGACGACAGATGTAGTTAATTAAATAAACGTGTATAGCTCTGAGTGGAGCTGGCAACTAATGAAAATGAAACTGATTCACTCATATTAGGACATGCAAATACTTCATGCAGATTACAACATTGTATCAAAGCACAAACCAGGTACGGAGAGAAGCCTAATTATAAATGCCACTTAGAGAGTGAGATTTACAAATGGATTTATGCTCTGATTACAGTGAAAAATGGAGATTGTAATAATCTTAAATTTCACTGTCGACTCACTCTTGAGCTAAATAAAGATTATCATGCTCAGTCAGCACCAGCATCAACATGATAAATGTGAGCCATAATTCTTACTGTTACTTAAAAAATATAGAGGATGGGCATCATTGACCTTTTGCAAAGTTCAAGAAATACCACACTAAGATTTCTTTTGCTTTTTACAAAAAAAATGTCCACTGCCAACAATACCCAATTCTACAATCTGTTTAAAACGTAAATGTCTTCTGTGGGTAATTATGGCTTTGGATGATATAGTTGATGGGTCATACCAGATCAGCCACCTATTATGTTCACCTCTCTTGAATTTCTATTCCATTATCACCCAAAGTCAAAATCAATAGAATTGCTTAGGTTGGACTTTAGCATAAAGAGCTTGCCATTTGAAAATCTATTTCTTAAATATTGTTACATCTAAACTATGCAGTTCGGTTCAATGTTCTAACTGAGATATTAGTATAAAATATGGCAAATCTAAATTGCATTGATAATAAGACCACTTTCACATTTAGGTTTCAATTAGCTGGAAAATGCTAAAATCTATGATAGTAAAAGTTGAGAGACATATAACATAGGCTGTCAACTCAATAGCACAATTTTATAGCATCGTACAAAGTCAAAACGATCCCCATTTGTGTTGAAATGGTCTAGTAGCTTTCTGCTACATATCATTATCGCGTTGTTGTAATTAAAATGCTCGTGACACTTCTTGGCCTCTCATAAGCTATACAGTATCATTGTCACTGCTAAAATGTTTTGTGTAGTCCCTCAAAGCCTTTCTGCTCTAGTGTAAAATGATGTGAAAAAATTTCAGTTCTTGCTGAGTAAGTGTTGGATCTTAGCTACTAAATAAATTAATTATGGACCATAATAGCTTAACTTATATAATTTAGTCTGACATTTTAACACCAAAGGAAAAATAATTTTTGAAAGAAAATTATAGTCAGTGTTTTTTCAACTTGCATATCATGATGTTGCTGTGGCAACAAAAGGCGACTTCTTTTCCCCTCTGCAGCTATTGTTTTCACAGCAGGAACACACTGATCATATTTTTTTAAACCAATTTTGAATGGTCTGGAAATGTTAATTCAATGAGGAAGGCCGACATCTTCATTTTATGCATAAAAGGTGATCACCTACAAATTGGTTTCAACCTTTTTCTGGGCACAAGGTGGTTAGCAAGAGGCACGGTGGCTCAGTGGTTAGCACTGCTGCTTCACAGCACTAGGGTCACAGGTTCGATTCCAGCCTCAGGTATCTGTCTACGTTATCCCTGTGTCTGTGTGGGTTTCCTCCCACAATCCAAAGAAGTGCACATCAGGTGATTTGCCCATAAGTTAGGTGCATTAGTCAGAGGGAAATGGGTCTGGGTGGGTTACTCTTCAGAGGGTCAGTGTGGACTTGTTGGGCCGAAGGGCCTGTTTCCACACTGTCGGTAATCTAATCTAGAGGGGACGGAGGCCATGGCATGGCAGTGGTGCCAGGAAAAGCTTATCTGTTTCTTTTTGGTTCCATAGGAAAGGTCAGTGTAAAAACAAATCAGTGCATTCTTAACTGACCAAGCTTCCCCCACTATCCCCACTCAATCAACTGAGAAAGTGGATTCAAATTCTATCCCACTGTTTACTTAACATTTCTAAGAATAGTAACACATTGATTAAATGTTATAGCTTTATTGCATTATAGAGCCAATAAATCTCTAAGGATTTACTGCATTATAACAAAACTTAGTCTCACACTATTGATGTTGTGCTCATTAGAACTGACTGTTGAAAATAACTTAATTTGCAACTGGAAAACCCCTGTGACTTTGCAGTAAGATTTCGGACAGATATTTTGTAAGTTACACTGACAAGCGTGATTTTGCTGAAGCATATCTTCAAATTAAAAGAATGAGGGGACAAATTTCAAGCAAATGAACAGACGGAGTTGCCTTAATAGTTTCATGCCCATAGTTAAAGGAGTGTGGCTGTCCCAGCTATTTCAAATTTATTTGTGTATATCTATAGGTCATAGGTTCACGTTCTACATCAGAGACTTGAGCAATAATGCAGGCTGACTCTCAGTGCCCTGCTGAGGATGCATTGCCATTTTCAGCCAAAACATTAAATCACTAAAGCATTTGCATGCTTGGATGGATATTCAAATCCCACGGCATGAAGAGTTTTTCCCATGTACGTTGTTCAAATTGCACTGCTGAAGTATGTTGCCTGCTGATAATGTAACTGATACATGTGGAATCTTGCAGTGAGCAAATTGCTGTCAGATAGTCATCATAGAAGAGGTCTATGCTGTCATTTCCCATTCTTTGCCTGAATGCCAGCTGGTAAGATATGTTGACTTTCTTTTTGTTCATAATCTTTGTTCTTCCTGTTCTTCATGCTCTTCCATCTCCAGGTCTTATCCTCAAGTAGCTCAACTAGATCAATATATGAATTCCTGCCAAGTATCATCAGTCACAACTACAGAGACATTTGTCTCCAAGTAGCTAACAATTGACCTAGTGGTTTGGGCAGAAGGGAGGAGGAATAAAAGATTCACGCATTGGAAAAAGCATCAGTGGGATATCTGGCACAAGCCTGTGTGGTGATGTGTAACCTGTCACACATCAACAGTACATTCAATGGATGATAAGTCTTTCTGTTCATGTATTGTATACACCATGGGTTTATTATTCAAGGGTGTGTGCATGCAGTCGATGATGTTCTGCAACTGGAGGCAGCATGCAATTTGGGTAAAGCCTAGATATCTACCTCTCTGCATTGTAATCTCTCCAGAGAAAGAGAATAAGGTGTTTAACTTTAGCAAAGAATGCATTTGTCATATGCATAACACAGATATGGGCAGATGGTCAACCAATGTACTAATGTCATTTATTGCAACCTAAACTAGCAGTGAGACATGAAATTTCTGGCCCACAATTACCTTACATCCTTGTCATGGACCTGAAGGAATCTGGTTCTGGCTACAGTTGATGCTTCAACAGACATGTAAGTTTATGAAAATCCAGAATTTCTAGAAACATTGCCCTGCACTGAACTGAAGATAAGAAGTTATCAATCTGGATAGGATTCCTGTGAGTTTCCCTCCGACTGCTTTTTGCCTCCAAAGCTGCAAATTGTTGAGATTTTACCTGCTACAGGACTTCCTTCTCCTGCTCCGACCAAATTCGAAACATCAACTCAATGTTTACCAGAAGGTCCATCTCACAGTTCCACTGTGCAATTAGGCAGGTAACGTATGAAAAAGTTCAGTGTCACTAATGGCCAATTATAACAGCAAAAGCAGCATGCTGTGAGCAGTTAATTATCCATTTAAATAAGGCAGAAAATGACTCCCTTCTGACTGTTCCTGACCATTACTTCTGAGTCTGTTGTAGAACAGGCAAATAGCCTGAAATATTCAAAGAGCATTTGAATCCCCAATTACACATTTGAAATCGATGGCTGCCAACTTAAGGTGAGGCAGTGGTGTCATGGTAATGTCAATTCATGTGGAATGCAGTCTCCTATATTAAAGTTCTCATGATGTAAGTTTAAAACCCACCATGGCAAATGGTGAACTTTGATTTCAATAAAAATCAGGAATTAAAAAGTTTTCTTAATAGCAACTTTGGGCTGAATCTTAGGTTTTCTTGGCTAAGTACAAGTTAGGGGGAGAAAGTAAGGACTGCAGGTACTGGAGACCAGGGTTGAAAAATGTAGTGCTGGAAAAACACAGCAGGCCAGGCAGCATCCAAGGAGCAGGAGAATCGACGTTTCAGGCATTGACCCTTCTTCAGATTCCTGAAGAACGGCATATGCCCGAAACGTCGTTGCTCCTGCTCCTCGGATGCTGCCTGGCCTGCTGTGTTTTTCCAGCACCACATTTTTCAAGTAAGTACAAGTTACATTGAGTTTTTTGAGGGATTCTCACCACAAGATCCAACACAATTGTTCACCATAACTTACCAAATGTATCACATTTACCACCCTGCCCAATTATATTTCTCAAGTCCAATCCTAGTCCCATCATACCATGTGCCATTCCCAGAAAAAACTCACCATTCGTCCAATATCTACCAAAAGCCTGGTATCCTTTACAGCTCCACCATCTTTACAATGCTGCTGTGGGCCTGCACAGGTATGAGCAATCCTGTATTCCCCCTCACCAGCAATGCAATATAGCACAGCTGCCATGAAGCTATGCTGCTCATGGAACATAACTGGCATGGTTGACACTCCCTCGCACATAAAACCCTACTCCATCACCCTAGCGACTGTTAACCATTGCACCACAAAGGTTAGCTCTCCTTAGCTGCATCATGTCATAACATCCTCTTAAGTCATTGTTACTCTCTCCCAGTTCTCACTGGACACTCCCATCTTGTCGTTGTCCGTTAGGAGAAACAGCACATACAGGAAAAACATGCAAACATGAGCTTGTAATGGCAGCCACAAAACTGAACACAAACAAAACAAGTTAAGGCTGCAGTCCACCCCACAATGCAAATGAAAACCTGGAATCATGATCACTGACTATTCTACGGACAGTGGTGGTCTCCTGCATTCAGCTCTCCTCTAATAGAGCTGGTTATCAACCAGGTCCTGTCTAGATTGCAGCACTTGATGTAGCTAAGTTTTGTCATCTGTAACAGAGCTTCCTCTAGCTCAATATCTTCAGCCTTCTCAGGTGGCTGCTCCTGTTCCCCTTGTTCCCCAGCTGCTATTACAATGCCTCATTGTCTGCTCCAGTTGTCCAGATGCAGCACACTGTATCTCAGCTGTAGCAGCCTCCCCCCTCAACCCCAAACTCCCTATAGACCACTCCAAACTACAGGACCATGTCTCCAAGAGTTGTATTGTCTGTTCCACCATGGCTGTGTTCTACAGCATATGCACCAACTTCAGGAGGTGCCATGCCAGCTGAGTGACCATCACATTACATCGAAAATGGAGTGCCTGCTATGCTCAGAGCTCATTCCCATCTCAGATCCACAACAATTGTTCAGTTTATTTGAGTAGGTTACCTACAGTAACCGAGGCAGGAATTGAACCCAGGTCCCTGGCACTGTGAGGCAACAGTGATAGCCACCGTGCCGTCCATAAATTCATACAATCCATCATCATACTTACATGAAATGGGCGGCACGGTGGCTCAGTGGTTAGCACAGCTACAGCACCAAGGATCTGGGTTCGATTCCACCCTCAGGCGACTGTCTGTGTGGAGTTTGCACTCTTTCCCCATGTCTGCATGGGTTTACTCCAGGTGCTCCGGTCTCCCCCCATAGTCCAAACATGTTCAGGTTAGGACGATTGGCCATACTAAATTGCCGATAATGTCCAGGGATGTGTAGGCTGGTTGGATTAGCCATGGGGAATGCAGGTTACAGGGATAGAGTTGGAGGGTGAATCTTAGTGAGATGCTCTTCGCAGGGTTGGTGTGGACTCAGTGGGCTGAATGGCCTTCTTCCACACTGTATGGATTCTATGATTCTATGAAATATGATGTTTCCCTCATCCCACAGAAATCTGAAAGTTCCATAGGTGATAGGCAGCTTTGGCCAGCATTAACCTCCTTTAAAGTCATTGCTACCAACTTCTGCCATCACTGAGATAGCAATGCCAGGCTGTCAAGCACTAACAGCATGTCACAATCAACCTTGATCAAGATTTGATGCCTAAGTATGTTCCCTCTGCAGGTATTGCATGTGGGCAAAGATTTGATCACAAATGAAACTGGAGTTTGAAAATGCCTGATTCACGTATTTGCCACTGCAATATCCTAGCATCCAGCAAATATGGATGCTGCACCTTTGCTTATCAAACCACCTAACCTGACCATTGTCCTGGCCATTTTTGAGTTGCATTTCACATCTAGAGAAACACCACGTGATGGCAGGGAATGCAGCTCACTGTGGACACTGCCTCTTTTACCTTGCTGTTTCCAGACAGCCCAAACTATCCATTTAATTGCCAACTCACTGCTGCCTGGTGAGAAACCCACCTCACTGCTTAACAAGTTCCTCCTAATATCAAAATAAGTCTCACTGGACTTTTCAACAGATTCTGTCACACATCTCACCATAGCCTACATCACTCAGACCCCCGTAAGATTCCGCCGCATATAACCATTGTCAATTGTTGTAAGATTTTGTTCACTAATGTTTTTTTAAGGAAGTAAGTCTACCATCCTCATTAGGTGGGGCCCATATGTGACTCCAGACCTAACTGTCCTCTAGGCAATGAGGATAGCAAATGCTGCTGCAGTCTTTGACAGGCCCATCCTATGAATGAAATCAAATTCTGGCTGTCCTCCTGGATGCCTGAAAGTAAGAGAAATAGACCATTCAGTTGCTCCTGTCTATCCTGCCACTCAATGAGTTCACGATAAATTAGTTGCCTGAAGTCATCCAGCCTCTGTGGCTTCATTTCTGTGTACCATTGGTGAGCCAAAATCTATCAATCTCAGCTTTAAACTGATTAATTGAAGTAGCATGATTACTTTTATGTGAGAGAGAGAGTTCCTCATTTAAACCATCCTTTACTTTTCACTTCACTCCCGATAGATTGGCTCTGATTGAAGGTTATGCCTCTTTGTCCCAGACGCAACAGCAGAATACAATAATTTTCTTTGAATATTTCCAAAATCTTTAAAAACTGTAACCAAACGCTCTTTTAATTTTCTATATTCCACAAATATAAACTTTAGTGAACTCTCCTCATAATCTAACCCTTTATTTCTCATAATACACAGGTGAATTTGCACAACGCCTCTTCAGAAACCAATATATTCTTCCCAAAATGTGCAACTCAAAAATGTATCCTATACTCCAGATGTGGCCTTTGTAACACTGCAATAAAACTTTCTCCCCTTTATAATCTAGCCTGCATTCCCCTGCCTATTAATTTAGTTACTCCCTTATAATGGGTTCATTATGCATGACCCATTATTTACAAATCCCTCTTTGCTCTCTTAATCAGCTCAAATTTCTCTAAGTGTTCAATCACTTTGTTGTTAATTATAGTTTCCAACAACATTTCTACAACAAATGTTAAGAAATTACCAGTGAAGCAAGAAGGCAACAGTTGTGGTACTCATGTGACTTTATGCCCCCTTCCCTGCCTTCCCATTGGTTCACAGTGGGTGAAGGGAAGTGTGGGTAAAAATCTGGCCTCTAAAGTTCATGTACCACAGCTGCTACCTGACTTGCTCACTTTTTTGAGCATTTTCTGATATTTTTAGTGTAATTTTCTGCTCTTAACTATTTCTTCACTTATTTCTTGTAACCTATTAGATGCTAGTTAGTTTTTTGTGCCATTATCTTTTTATAATTTTGTTTGCTTGCAGGTTTTGCTAACTTTAGCAAATCCAGTCCTTGATTCGTTATTAGTTTCATGAGCATGCAAGTTTATTATCCCCAATTTCTATCCTCAACATTGATATAAATTATTTATTCAGCAAATGTTTATTTTCACTTACATTCTCAAAAGGTCTGCATTAACTTTTATTACTCTTCTCATTGTACATGTAGAAGGTTTTGTGTTAATGGTGATGTTCTTTCAATCTAAATAAGTACATTGGCAGAGAAAGCATGGGGAGTAGGGGAGGAAGAACTAAAAAATGCTGTGTACTACACTGGAAGGCAGGAGAGGTTAACTGATAAGAAGGAATGAAGCTCTAAGACAAAACATCTGAGTCATAATGGTATTAGTCAGCACATTGTTGAATCTCAAAAGTTGTAAAGTGCATTTTTAAAAGCTAATGTGCTGACTGTCAAGAATCTGACAAACTTTAAGTCCTTTCTCATCCTTCAGTTCTAATCGTAGATTCTCTGTTGAATGCAATACCTCCAAAAGTATCATTTATTCAGAGAATTTGGAGAGTTCTGCTGCACTGAAGTAAATAGTTCCTCAGGAAAACCTAATCCATTAAAAACAACGGAGCATTTGCCAAACTAATTTGACTTCTGAGTAAATGTATGTATAAACAACTGGGATCAAGTCAATCTCTTGAAGAATATAACGGATTTCGGGGTATTCTGAAGAGGCAAGTCAGGAGAGTAAAAAGTGAATGTGAGATAGCCTTGACAGATAAGGGTAAGGATAATCCAAAGAGATTCTAGATATACATTAAGAACAAAATAGCAACTTGGGAGAGAATGTGGCCCCTTGAAGATCAACAAGGTTTCCTATGTGTAGAACGACAGGAGACGGAAGAGATATTAAATGAATATTGTGTGTCAGTTTTTACTGTGGAGAAAAAAATGGAGGCTACCGAACATGGCAAAATAAATATTGATGTCTTCAAATCAATCCACAATACAGAAGAAGTGCTGGAGGTCTTAAAAAAACAGAAAGTGGTTAAATCTCCAGGACCTGATCAAGTGTATCCCAGGGCATTGTGGGAGACTAGGGAAGATATTGTGAGGCCCCAACAGAGATATTTGTATCATCTACAGCCACAGGATCAGATGCTGGAGGACTGGAGGATGGCTAATGTTGTCCTTTATTTAAGAAAGGCTGTAAGGGGATGCCTGGGAGCTCTCGACCTGTGAGTCTTAAATCAGTGGTAGGTATGTTGTTGGAGGGGATTCTAAGAGATAGGATTTATATGCATTTGAAGAGGCGAAAACTGATTAGGGATAATCAGCATGGCTTTGTATGTGGGAAATCGTATCTCACAAACTCGATTGAGTTTTTTGAGGATTAAACCAAAATGATTGATGAGGGCAGAAAGGTAGACATTGTCTACATGGACTTTAGTAAAGCTTTTGACAAGGTTCTGCATGGTAAACTAATTAGTAAAGTTAGAACACATGAAATTCTTGGTTTGCCAGTTGGATACAAGATTGGCTTGATGGTAGGACACAGAGGATGACAGTGAAGGGTTGTTTTTGGACTGGGGGCCTGTGACCAGTGGTGTTCCACAGGGATCAGTGCTGCATCCACTTTGTTTGTCATTTATATAGACAGTTTGTATGAGAATTCAGGAGGCATGGTTCGTAAGTTTGTGGATGACACTAAAATTGGTGGTATAGTTGATTGTGAAGAAGATTATCTATCCAATTTGCTGAGGAGTAGCATTGGGATTAATTTGGATAAATGTGAAGTATTGCATTTTGGTAACACAAACAAGAACAGGACTTATACAGTTAATGGTAAGGCCCTGGGTATTGTTGTTGATCAGAGATACCTTGTGATTCATGTACATAGTTCTTTGAAAGTTGTATCTCAGAGAAACATTATGATGAAGGAGGTGTTTAGTATGCTTGCCTTCATTGCTCAGACCATTGAGTACAGGGGTTGGGAAGTCATATTGATGTTGTACAGGACGTTGGTGAGGCCACTTTTACAGTGCTGTGTACTGTTTGCCCTACTATAGGAAGGACATAATTAAATTGGAGAGGGTTCAAAAAAGATTTAATAGGATGTTGCTCGCTCTGGCCGATTTGAGTTATAGCGAGAAGCTGGGACTTTTCTCATCAGAGTGTTGGAGGTTGAGGGGTGACCTTATAGAGGTTTATAAAATCATGAGGGGCTTAAATAAGATGAGTAGCAATGATATTTTCCCTGGGGTGGGCGATTTCAAGCTCAAGGGTAAATTTTTAAGGTGAGAGGAATAAGATTTAAAAGGGACCTGAGAGGCAACGTTTTCGCACAGAGTTTGTAGGTGGAATGAACTACCAGATGACGTGGTGGGTGCAGGTACAATTACAATATTTAAAAGACATTTAAGCAGGACCATGAATAGGAAAGGTTCAGAACGATATGAGTCAAGTGCAGGCAAGTGGGATTAGTTTAGTTTAAAAAACTTGGTCGGCATGGATGAGTTGGACTAAAGGGCATATTTCTGTGCCGTAGGACTCTATGACTCTAATTTGAGGTGAGTTTGACTCCTTTTGTTTTTCCCTCCATAGATGCTGCCAATCTTCTAGGTTATGCCAAAATTATGTGTGTGCACTTCAGATTTCCAGGATTTGCAGAATTTTGCTTTCACTGGAATGTTTATCTTCTAATCCTAACTAGCTTACTGTATTTTTTTCTGCAATGGCCAAGATGCCATATTCTGTTTAACCCTTTAATTTTGTCAATTTACTTTTTACAATCCAAAACTTATATACGGCCATTATTTGGGCAAGAAATGTTAACCTGTCTGTTTGTACTGATGTTGCCTTTCACAGACGATTTAACGTGAATCACTTTGTTTGTGTGGGATCTGTTGAAACTACTTCCATTATTTGAGCTTTAAAAACAGAAAAGGTGGGATGATGAGCAATTCAAGCAGCATCTTTAAAGGGAGAAACATAATTCATAGGTGAATGTTATGTGTGCTTTGGGACCCTGACATATCAAGCGCACACTTGCACTGGCAGCCTTGTAATTGGCTACCTGTCAGCCTGTACTGTGCAGCTAAGCTGTGGGCAGGCTTCTGACACTGCCAATCCAATGAGAGGACTGCTACCTCTGAAACGTCAACACCTCCACCAGAAAACATGGGTGCTGTTGAGGCAGACCAGAAATATCACCAGGTATTTCACTGGTAGAATTATGGAGAGCAAGGGTGAGAAGGCACACACATAATTTTGGCATAACCTAGAAGATTGGCAGCATCTATGGAGGGAGAAACAAAAGGAGTCATACTTGCCTCAAATTCACTGGTAGAATTATGGAGAGCAAGGGTGAGAAGGCCTCCGGGGTTGGAGGGGAAACCCTTTAGTTCCAAAGTGGTTCTGCAGGTAAGCTACATCCAAGAAGTCGGCAGCTCGGCAGTGCAGCATTCACTGCACTGTTGTCAATAGGACAGGTCATGAGGGCGGTGCCAATTTGGAAGGTTGGATCTGGGATAAGGTGGGGGGAGGGAAATGAGGAAACTGGTGAAATCCACATTTATCCCTTGTGGTTGGAGGGTCTCAAGGTGAAAGATGAGGCGTTCTTCCTCCAGGCGTCGGGTCGCTAGAGATTGTCAAGTATTTGCGGCATTCTATGTTTTTTTTCTTCAAATTGGCAGAGTAAGGTTCTGAGCGACATTGGTTATTGTGAGCCTTGTGAGAATCAGATGAGAAATCTGGCGCGGCCTACCTTAATGTTAGGAGCATTTTGCTGCATCTTTTGTGCTTTTGACAAGCAGCCTGGTGAATATTTCTTTCGGTAGCAAGCAAGTTACCAATTAAGGGGGATTTGTGCATGTCAAAATGGCCCAAACCTGGCTTCCCAAATGGACCAAGTAAGTTGGTTGAGAAAATCCAACTTGGAAATCAGAGCAAATACCCGGTGAATTGAGTTCACTGCTTGCTTCAAAGGACTTCCATGATGGACATCAGGCATCAACATTTCAGCACATGCACCTTGGGAAACCACCACGCACAGCCCATGTCCACAGACATTAGCATTAAATATGTGTGAGGCTCTAGGAACTCTCACAGAACATCTCTGATCCACTTGCAGGACACTTTCACATTGCAACTCAGGCTGAACCAGCAACTATGATTGTAATGTTGCACAAGGATACTGTTCATGAACAGGTACCTTGAGTCTACCTGGATGCTCACAGTGTGCCTGGTTTGAGTTGCCTTACCTTTTTGTGCTTTGTACTGTCAGTCAGAGATACCAATCCCATGTAGTGTGTGCTGTTTTGTGCAGACACAAAGCTGGTAGATTGTTATAGCTGTCAGCACACACAGTTGTGGGGACCTGATGTAGTAAGTCATGGGCAGTGACTGACACCAGTCCATGGACTTGGATATGGATAGTCAGCCAGCAATTCAGGGCAGGCAGAGTCAGGATGCTCTCCACAATAAGTGCTAAGGAGCTGAGTGCAGGAAGCCTACTACCTGTCTTAAATTTTATTTTCCTCTGGGAGTTAGAGGCAGATACTCAGTGAGATGAAAGTGAGTGGCACATCTGCTATGTTTGGTATACAAGGTGAGGTATTCTGAACAAGGGACCAGGACATGCTGGTTAGTGGTGCCGTGGGATCACAATAAGTGAGTGAAAGGAGATGTTGCAGTCAATAGTCAAATGGTAGATCCTTGATGGGAGGGCATCTGTTTGCCGAGAGAGTGTGAGGTATTGCAAAGAGTTAGTGGCACTACAATGGTGGCGTGCAAAATGCCATTGACCCTCTTCCTACTGATCTGTCCATACTTCTGAGGGGGAGGGGTTTCTGGCTGTGAACACAGCACCACTAACCAGAATGTCCTAGTCCCTTGTTCAGAAGACCTCATCTGTATGCCAAACATAGCAGATGTGCCACTCACTTTCATCTCACTGAGTAGCTGCCTTTCTCTAATTCTCAGAGGAAAATAAGATATAAGACAGGTTGTAGGCTTCTTGCACTCAGCTCCTTAGCACTTATTGTGGAGAGCATCCTGACTTTGTGTGGCAATGTTAAATCAAACTTACATCATCTAGTGTTGTGGACTCTGCTGCCAGCCCTGGAGGTAAGAGATGTTACGCCTGTGCACCTCCAGGTCCTTGCCTGCAAAGCAAACCACCAATATCCCCCTGTCTGCCAATTCTGGTGCAAATATCAGGGACTATGCACGGCAGCCCTGGACTAACAGACATGTTTAATTGCACAACAGGCTTTTAATGGTGGTGCTGGCACAAGGGATGCCACTGAGTTTTGGGATGTCCAATAAATGGTGACTGGTTCTGGGACCAGCACATGGGAAGATGGAGCTGGAATCAGATGTGAAGGATGGTATAGGGACAGGCTTGGTAGTTAATCAGGTAAGTTGCCAAGATATGGCAAGAAAATTCTCCAGGCTTCATTGCAGAAATCCCTTTGGAAAGTACAATTTTTAGCCACCCATTCAGTTCTTTCAGCTCGGACCATAATTCTAGCCTTGTTCACGTATGGCCTAATATAGTGTCTGATGCTCAGGCAGATCGACTAGATCCAGAGTCTCACTGTTTGATGTTATGAAGGTGTAGAAGCGTACTATACCTTTAAAAGAGTTGAAAAACTAACAAGGACTGACAAAGCACAGAATGTCCTGAACAAAGTAAGAATATAACACTTGGGAAACAAATAAATGTGTTGCCATGAAACAAAAACAAATTCAAATTCAGCCAATCATTTTAAATTATGCCCCAAGATACCAAAATCCAATCAAATTTGAATTTAGTATTTTGATAATATTAAAACCAATGAAACGATCCCATGTTTTGGGGTATAAAACTGGACATTTGAATAGTTAAAAGAAGAACTGTCAAGGACATCCACAAATATAGGCTGCCAGTTGAAGAGCTATCTGAAAGCGACCTGCTTATAAGAAGTTTGCACAGCAGTACATTGAAACTGACCTAGAGAAAGTCTAAAGAGGAAAATCGACAAAGCTGACTGGTTTTTGAAAAGTGATTTTTTTTTGTAAATCTTAATTAGGATTCTTTTATCGGACCAGTACTATAGAGTGGGAGGTAAAAGATAGGTTTAAGAGAAATGAGTTGTAAATATTTGTTGGTTTTAATATTCTCTGTTGGACTTAAAGAAATAAGGTTGTGAATGTTTACTTTAAATAGTGACCTCTGGGATAGTTCTTTGCCTCTCGAATTCTAACAGATTATGGTGTGAGGTGAACTTTTTTCTGTGTGGCTGGTTTAAATTAGCAGAGGAGTTTACCCTGTGCCATAACAGTGTGGGAGCTTTTATCCGTGATTTGAACAGGTTTAGACTGATCCAGTCTGAGAATTGGTCAGATTTGAATAGATTTGGTGTACGAAAAAGTCAAGTAGATTTAAACATTTGCAGGTTACTGTCCTAGATCTTTAAATAAAACGTAGGTGAGACAATTTGTTTAATTCTGGTGACTTGTGATGGGTTAAATTAAAAGTGAGAGTAATGGCTCTTAAAATTGCTAAAGACGCTCTGGGGTTTGAAGTTGATTCTTAAATTTTCCAAGAAAGTTTAGTAGGAAAGAAAAAGGCTCTAATTTTAGAATTACCAAAGAAGTTAGATTTAGGTTTAACCAAGGACAAAAGTAAAGCTGAAATTGTAAGGGAGTTACTCAAACAGGTAAGTGTTGTAGAGTTAGAAAAATTTAAATTACAATTGAGGAAAATGGAGTCAGAAGATAAAGGGAGAATGAAAGAGGAAGAAGAGAGAGGGGGAGAGAGAGAAAAAAAGAGAGAGAATGTTCTTAGCTGAGCGATAGAGAAAAGAAAGGGGGAGGAGAAGAGAGAGAGGAAAGAGAGAAACAGTTCTTAGCTGAGCAAAAAGGGAGAGAATTTGGACTTGAGAAGTTGCGATTTAGTCATCAAAGTCAAGTTAATAGGATGGAGATTAAAAGAGAAGGTGGTAACATTAATATTTCTTTCAAATAGTTGAGTGCCTCCTGGCATTGTCCTGTAGTAACATATGTAAATATGTCAAAAGTCTGCCACGTTTTGATGAGATAGATGTTGAAGCCTTCTTTATTTCATTTGAAAAATTGACTAGGCAGATGGGGTGGTCCGAGGATTTTTGGGTAATGCTAGTTCAGACTAATCTGCTAGGCAGAGCTAGTGAGGTATTTGCTGCAATATCAGATGAGAGATCAAGAGATTATGAAGAGGTCAAACACAGTATTTTAAGAGCTCATGAATTGGTACCAGAAGCATATAGACAGCAGTTCAGAAACATAAGGAAGGAATTAGGTCAGACTTAAGTGGAGTTCAAAAGAATTAAACATAGTCATTTGATAGATTGGTGAGGACTTTCAAGATAGATAGGACCTATGAGGCACTAAGAGAGATTATTCTGCTGGAAGAATTTAAAAAACTCACTTCCAGAGTTGGCAAGAGTTCACATGGAGGAACAGAATGTTCAGCAAGTGAGAAGAGCAGCAGATTTAGTGGTTGAATACATGTTTGTAGAGTTTCTGTCCAGAATTTCATATTGTTTGGGATAGAAGTTGGGAGAAGGGGAGATCCTACATGACAAAAGAAAGAATATAGAGCACTGGTAAGACTTTACCACAGGATAAAAAGAAGCCTAAGCGGGTGGAAAGGAGGTGAAAGGTCTCAGGTGTTTCCGTTGTGGTAAAGTGGGACACGTAAAGTCACAGTGCTGGTTGTTAAAGAAAGGCACTGTGGGAAAAGTTGTCAAAGAAGCTAAGCCAATGGCACTAGTGAAAGTAGTAAAATATACCCCAAGAACAGCCAAAAAGCTGCAGGAAGTGCATAGCCGAGGCAGAGGCTGGGTATGGAGTTAGTACCTGATCTCGCTAAAGAATTCTCCTTTGTGGGTAAAGGTTACTTAGAAAGAACAGAGGAGAAGGACAAGCCAGTTACCTCATCAAGGTGGACTTACTGTGTGGTTACTGGCAGGTACCTTTATCAGAGACAATGAAAGAAATTTATGTGTTTGTAACTCCAAATGGGCGATATCAATTTAAAGTGACGCCCTTTGGAATGAAGAACGCACCCGGCACATTCCAAAGACTCATGAACAGAGTTGTGGCTGAGTTAACAAACTGTGCAGTCCATTTAGACCATGTAGTGATCTTTAGTAAGCCCTGGAAAGATCACATGTTAGAGTTGGCAGAGCTCTTTGAATGACTACAAGAAGCAAAACTGGTTGTAAATTTAAACAAAACTGAATTCGCAAAAGCTGATGAGGCATTCTTGGGACATAGCATCAGTCATGGAAGGTTGAACCCCATGGAACACAAAGGTGAAGGCTATTGAGAAATTTCCACGACCAACCTTCAAGAAAGAGGTGCTTTGATTCTTGGGACTCAGCTGAATCTATTGGAACTTTGTTCCAAACTTCAGCAGTGTAGTGGCACCATTAACCGATTTGATGAAGAAGAACACAAAGTTTTGCTGGACAGGACAATGCCAGGAGGCATTCGACTATTTGAAAGAAGTATTAATTGCTGTACCAGTTTTAGCTACACCAAACTTTTCGAAACTTCTCAAAGTTGCCATTGATGCTAGTGACTTTGGAGTTGGAGCTGTACTGTCACAGGAAGATGATGATGGGATTGAACTGTCAATTGGCTTGTTTTCAAAGAAACTCAACAACCATCAGAGGAAATATTTCATGTTAAAAAAAGGAACTATTGAGTTTGGTACTGGCCTTACAACATTTTAATGTGTATGTAACAAAAAATGTGTCGGAGACAGTTGTGTACATGGATCATAATCCTCTTACATTCTTGAAATGCTTAAAAGACAAGAATATGAGACTATTTCAGTGGAGTCTTATATTACAGACTTTTAATATACGTATCGTACATGTTGTGGGTTGTAAGCATGTAATTGCAGGTGCGTTATTGCGGATTTAGCTGATAAAGTATAGATAAGATTGGTAACTATTCAATATTATATAAATATATGTGGGAAGAGGTTAATATGAAGTTAAATTAAAGTTGTATGTATGACATGATAATGTCGTTAAGGAATATAGAAAAATAAATCAAGCCATCTTTTCACTAGGATGGTTCATTTCTTCTTAACGGGGGAGGTGTTATGAAAGTGTAGAGGTATCCTTTAAGAGAGTTGAAAAACTAGCAAGGACTGACAAAGCACAGAGAGTCCTGAACAAAGTAAGAATATAACACTTGGGAAACAAATAACGACAGATGAGTTGCCATGAAACAAAAACAAATTCAAATTTGGCCAATCAGTTTAAATTATGTCACAAGATACCAAAATTCAATCAAATTTGAATTTAGTATTTTGATCATATTAAAACCAATAAAATGATTTGACGTTTTGGGGCATAAAACTGGATATTTTGAAGAGTTAGAGGAAGAACCCAAGGACATGCACAAATATATACTGCTAGTTTAAGAGATCTCTGAAAGATACCTGTCTATAACAAACTTGCGAGCAGAACATTGAAACTGACCTCGAGAAAATCTAAGGAGGAAACTTAACAGAGCTGACTAGTTTTTGAAAAGTGATTTTTGTTTTAATCTTATTTGGGACTTTTTACCAGACCAGTATTGTAGAGTGGGAGATAAAGATGGGTTTAAGAGAAAGGAGTTGGAAACACTTGCTGATTTTAATATTCTCTGTTGGACTTAAAGAATAATATTGTTAATGTTTACTTTAAATAGTGACCTCTGGGATAGTTCTTTGCCTCTCGAATTTTAACAGATTATAACGTGAGTTGAACCTTTATCTGTGTGACTGGTTTAAATTATTAGAGAGGTTTACTCAATGTCATAACACTGGTGCAGACAGTGAGACTCCGAACCCAAAGCCCAAGATCCTCATGCTGTTTCTCAGCTTCCAGCATCCAGGTTATTTTGGCACGTTGCAAACAACATCCAGATTCTCAGCAGCTACTTCTTTTCGGATTATAGTATTAGGCCATCAGATCCAGGGGGCTTGTCAGCCTTAAGTCCCAATTGTATTCCCATTAGCTTTTCTCTACTGAAATGCCTCATGATTTTCTGCTAACTGTGAGATGTGTTTTGAGTCTTTTACTCCTGTAAAAATGAATACAAAACACTTATTCAAGCCTCTGTCATTTCTTCATTTCCCACTTAAATTTACCTTCACAATTTAACGGACAATATTCACTTCAGCTACATTTAGTACTATTATTATTCTTATAGAACCCCTGACTATTTAAATTTAGATTTTGTCACAAGTATGTAAAAATACTGCAAAATGTGTTTTTTAACATGCAAAATGCAAAGTATCATCATGCTGTGGCATCAGCTTGGAACACTGAATATAATGAAAGATTTTACTGCAATAATAGTTCATCTTTCCCTCTTCTTCTTGTTACCCTCCTCTACTCCTCTGCTCACTTCGTACTTATTGCTAGTTTACTTTCATACACCAAATTTTCTGTCTTCATAATTTTTAAATTATCCTTTGCTAGATTTGAACATATTCTTAATATTCAATCTTACCACTATTGTTCACTGCATTGAGTAACTTTTCTTTAAATTTAATATCACCAGCAGCATCCTTAGTTAGCCATGGATGATGCATCCTCATGGTAGAGTCTTGCTTCCTCAGTGGAATATATTTTTGTTGAGAGTTATGAAATTGCTTCTCAAATGTCTGCCACTGCTTGTCTATCATCTTCCCTTTTAGCCTATTTGCCCAGTCTGCTTTAACTAATTCTGAGTTCATGTCCTTTTAAATGGCTTTATTTAATACAATAGTTATGGACCCACAGTTTTCACGCTCAGTATGAAATTCCATGACCCTTTACTATGAAATCTATCCTAAATAATTACATATTACCAGGTCTGAAATAACCTCTCCCCCTTGGTGGCTTCTCGAGTAAGTATTTTCCTAAAAAAACATTGTTTCACATGTACACTATGAACTGATTCTCCTGGCTATTTTGCCAATTTGATTTGTCTGATTAATGTGAAGATTAAAGTTGCCCATAATTGTTGCAGCATCTCTCTTGCAATTACTGAATTTATGGACTAACTCTGCAATGGTGAGGTTAGGCTTCCAGGCTGCGTAACATTATCCATGAGAGATTTGAAATTTCTGAGTTAACTACTACATGTGCATGGGTTAGGGGATTCTCTGCATCCCAAATCCCTTAGCAATGAAAGTCTGAATGTTAGTTGCTATTTCCATCAGAAGACCTGTGTCCCAGTAGTTATTCCATAGTATAAGATGAACAGAAATTCTTCATTATAAAATACTTTTTCTGAGAGATGCAAACTGTGCAAGATAGGAAATGGAATTGCCAAAATTCAAGTTCAGATTAACCTTGGACTGAATACTTACACACTTATTGGGTAAGAAAGTTTCTAATTCTTTAATTTTTAAAAAAACAATTTAGCTAGCAACTACAGAAACAGCAGATTTCACTTTAATGTTAATGACAAACTAATTTAGCTTAAATTTGTTTGTCACTAGCGTTAAAGTGAAATCTGCCATTTAGTTCTGTAGTTGCTAGCTTTCAGTGGGCTTCTTTTCAAGTGTTAAATTGAAAGAGCAGCCTAACTAAGAGTCTGCTGAAAGTGGATCTTCTTTAATTGACTCAGAGAAATAATTTGTGCTGGGAGCGTAGAAAAATAGCCAATTTAGTGCAGCTTATCAATTATGTGTAATTTACACATGTTGTGTCTCTTCAGCCATTCAGGTTTAGTTCCTTTTGGCTAAACAAAGCAGCTGATTAGGTGACTATTTTTATTCGATAATGTCAAAGTAAGATTTTTAATTTTTGTTTAAATCTCTTTAATTTCTTTCTTAAGCATAATGTTTTGGATATAATGGTGATGGTGGTGGTTAAAAGTGTGAAGTGTGCAGACTTTGCATGTGTAAAGAGTGAGGATGCAAGAGTGATTAATGATTTAAATAAAAGATGACAGTATGAGTGGTGTGTTTAAGCTGCAACATGATGGAGTTGCTCAATACCAAAGCAATCCAGAGTAAACTGATCTGTGTAAAGAATTTGCAGCTGAAGCAACTTTGGATCCAAATTGAGAAACTGGAGTGTGAGCTGCAAATATTGCACGACATCAAGGAGAGAAGAAGTTGCCCAGACAGTTCTGTTCAGGAGGCATTCACATCCTTAGATTATGTCATTGCCCTTGATCAAAGATCAAGTTTCAGGAAGGTGCCACTGCAGATGAGTGAGGTCATGGAACACAAGACTCTTGAGGAGCCTCATTCCTTACAATTGTCCAACTGTTCTGAAGTTCTTGCAATTTGTTTGGATGAGAAGTAGGACTGCAGGGAAGATTAACAAACTGACCCTGTTGGTGGTGAGGAGGAAAGAAGTAAGGGACAGTATCATTGAAAGCATAGATACTGTTCTCTACAGCTGTGAACATCAGTCCCAAATGCTGTGTGGCCTGCCTTGTGCCTCACTGAGAAGTAACTTGACGGTGGGGAGGGATGCAATTATTGTCATATACATTGGTACCAACAACATTGATAGGACGAGAAAAGAGGTTCTGGTGAAAAATTAATAGGTTAGGAAGTAAATTAAAAAACAAGACCTGCAAGGTAATAAGCTTCAGCTTACCACTAAGACACAAGGAAACAAATATCAGGTACAAGTCAATAACTTAGATGTATGGCTCAAAGATTGGTATGAGGGAGTTGATTTCATTTCATGGGGGACTGGTATCAGTATTGGGACAAGTGTTATAGTGTTATAGTGAATCAAACCAGGGCTGTGGAGAGGAGGAGTGTTCAGGACAGGGGAAATATAGGGTTCCAAAACCAAAAGGATATGGCAGGGCGGCAATTTAGATAACAATAACATGAGTGTGATAGGAAGGGGCAAAGTGTACAAGTTTATAAAAAAAAGCAGCAGGTTGTGTCAAAGGGGAAAACAATGGTTAAAAAAGGTAAAATTATTTAACTGGAGAGAGACTACAGAAAGATCCAATACAAAGGGATTTGGGAGTCCTTGTGCATGAATCACAACAAGCTAACATCCATGTTCAGCAGGGAATAAGGAAGGTAAATGGAATATTGGTCTTTACACCAAAATGATTGGAGTACAAAAGAAGCAAGTCCTGCTTTAACAAGGCATTAGTCAGACCACTAATTTAGAGATGCTGGTGTTGGAGTGGGATGGACAGAGATAAAAATCACACAACACCAGGTTTTAATCGAACAGGTTTATTTGGAAGCACTAGCTTTCAGAGTGCTGCTCCTTCATCAGATGGTTTGGTTTCCTTACCTAAGGAGTGATTTCTGATATTGGAGACAATCCAGCAAAGCATAACTTAGTTGATTTTATATAAGGAAGGGTTTTCTTAAGAGGAGAGGTTGAGTAGGATGGGTCTCTACTCTTTGGAGGTGACCCTATTAAAACATTAGAAGATTCTTAAGGGACTTATCAGTGTAGGTGTGGAGAGGTTGTTATCCCTAGTAGGGAGGCTAGAACCAGCGGACAGAATATCAGAGTAAGTGATCACCAATTTGAGACAGAGATGTGAAGGAATTTCTTCTCTTAAAGGGGAATCTGTGGAATTCTTTACTCCTGATGAGTGTTGTGTTGGGTAGTAAGGTATTATCAAGCCTGAGACAGACAGATTTTAATCGGGAAGGGAATGGGTGAAAGGCAGGAAAGTGGAGTTGAAGATTATCAGAGCAGCTATGATCTCAGACTTGATGGGCTGAATGGCCTACTTCTGCTCCCATGTCTTACTTCTGACTCCTACTTCTATTATGATACAAGCAGTATTGCCTGCTCTTTTAAGCAGGGAAGCAAGCAGAATTATAGAGTTTATCCTTTCAGCTAAACTTTTTTTTCTTGAAAGACAAATGTTTGATGCTGACTCCACACTCTGATTTAAAAAAGAAATCAGACTCAGAGATAATATCCGTCATCTTGATAAATATAAAAATGTTGCCAAAAATTGACTTTTTCTAAATGTTATTGGTGGCAAAGTTGTACACAAAATTGAGAAGTGAATTCATAAGAATTTTTGTTCAGTTAAAACAAATCTTGTCACTCTTTTAATGCAGTAAGTAATTCACCACCATAGCAGAATTTCACCTTATTTCTTTTCTCCCTGCAGCTCCTTAAGACTGGAAGGTAAAATTCACATTTTGAAGATACATCAGCTATTTTTGGATTGGTCAGTGCTGCACTGTGACTTCAGCAAATAAGGCTCCTGACCGACAAGTCAAACAAAGGAGTTGACCCTATGGATTCACAGCATCATTAACGTCAGTGAGATCTGGACCGGATATTTTTCAGCAGTCTCTATTCAGACAGAAGTTCAACCTGAGCAATTGTTCCAGTCCACAGTTCAGTTTGCTTCCAAATCACAGTGAAAACCTGAAGTAAATTTCTGACTTTTGTTTTCTCCCTGTTTTTCTTCACTCATTAAATATTTATGTGAAGCCATGCTTAAGAAGATCAGCCTTCATACAATCAGTTGCAAATGCTCTAATCTTGCAATTTGTTATAAAACTAATCCAGCGTTCTCAATCACTCCATAAAAAAAGAAGTAAAACAAAATCATTAACATGCTTGAGAAACTAAATGAAATCCTACAAGGGGAAGTTGATAAATTTCTTGTGCCACGTGAAACCAAGGATATGTTTACATGGCAGTGAAATTAATTCTACATGTTGAGAACCATTGAGAAGTGACAGAAGCTTTTTACTGTTCACAGCAACAAGTAACATCTCCTGTCTTGTGCTCATTCTTTAAGCCATAGCAAATGAAAGCATCAAATGCTGATGGTGATTGTGGCATTCCCTCCTTTGTCATCATTTCAGGTGATAATTCCAGGACATAAAGCTATTGCCGATGTTCAAAAACTGCATCTCAATGCTCTTCTAATATTTGCACTGTCACTTTCATTCAGGGTAATGATGTGTGGAGTTACTTGCACAGATGGCCTCTTGAGATCTGCAACAAAAATGCAGAATCTTGCTGGGCTTTACCAACTAAAGAATATGATTTGCACTTCTCGTCAATTCCCATGGGTGGAATCTATATAAAAAATTAAATTGTCCTTCATCTCCTTTCCAATCTTATAAAATGAAATGAAGCCTCAAAGCTGCACAGTGGACAATAGAACAAATGTTATCTCCCTCCCCCATATTATATATCAGATTTTATATAGTACGTGAAACATTGGACAATAAAGGAGAACAATTCATGCAGGACTTGACAGACATTGACTATACTGTGGATTTAAAAACAATGCATCAATTTGTCACAATATTATGAAATGCATTTGTTATTTTAAATGGGATCTGCAGGCTTTATAAGTGTAATGGAACTTGGATTCAGAAAGAATGCACAGCTATTGACACGTAAAGCACTTTAGTTACATTTTTAAGTTTTGTATTTTTATAAGTCACCATTATTAACCCTGGTTTGGCTGTCATTTGAAGACTTCAACATTACTCATCATGCTTATGTTTGTATATTCTTATTTGCAAGCAGATAAAAGTTTTGTTTTACTTTTAAATAACTAAAACCTAAGAAAGTAATGTATAGATTTTAAATAGAAGGCTTCAAGATATATTTCTTCTACTAATGAAAAATGCACACAATGTATTTTGTAATTTTAGAGTTTTAAAATTGAAAGAGGTTATTTTATTATTAAAGACCTGGTATACGATATTAGTTAGAAAGCAAGTAACAGAAAGAAAACTTTTCATGTTCTTTCCTAAATCAGAACAGCTTGTCATAAAAAAAGCAACAGGAAAAAAAGAAAAATACAATCCTTCATGTAAATGTTCAGATTTACAATTCTCTCTAGGTTTCAGCATATACATTTTCCTGTGTTAATCAAGGAATAATCCAACATTAAACAGTTTTCAATAAACTGGTCTAAAGTGAATGTTTGCGAACTTACTCCTTTCAGAGGTATGAAATATTTTACACATTAAATGAGATTTTTTATGCACTTTGATTCAAGATTTGAAATACTTCAGTGTTTGCTATTACAGAATCACTACACCGTTAAATCAAATTGCATGACAGGATTTTAAAAAAAGGTTTAACCTGATGGCACTTATTTTATAAACATAACAGTGGGAATCTTGCATCTTTCATCTTTTGGAGTTGTAGAGTCACAGAGGGCTAAAGCACAGAAAAAGGATTTTCATTCCCTTGAGTCTGTGCCAGTTAAAAACAACCACCTAACTATTCTAATCCTATTTTGACCACTTGGTCCATAGCTTTGTATGCCTTGGTATCACAAATATAAATCTAAATACTTCTTGAATGTTATGAGGGTTTCTGTCTCTACCATCCTTACGAGCTGGGAGTTCTGGATTCCCACCATCCTCTGGGAGAAAGATTTTTTTTCCTCAGAGTCCCTCTAAACCATCTGACTCTTAACTTAAATCTATGCCCCAGGTCACTGAACCTTCATCCCAGGGGAACAATTCCTTCCTATCAATCCTGTCTGGACCTCATACTATTTTATACATGGCAACCATGTCTCCATTCTGTCTGCTCTGCTCCAATTGAAATGACATGGTATATTTAATCTTTCTTCATAGCTAAGGCTTTTCTGTCCAGGCAACATCCTGGTAAATCTCCTCTACACCAATGCAGTCACATCCCTCCTATAATGTGGATTCCAGAACACACACAATATCCTTGCTATGGCCTAATCAACATTTTCTACAATTTCAGCACCACCTCCCTGCTCTTAAAGCCTATGACCATTATTTTACTTTTACCCATTATTGCACCAGGCCATTTTCTCAGGTATGTTTGTCAGCTGCCTAAAAACCGATATTAGGTTCCATCCATATGAGAACAAAGGGCCTAACATCTGTTTTAGATCCTTAGATAGAGTGGAGAGGAAAAAAGAATCAAATCTGTGCCATTCTGAACTCTTAAGGTCATCACAACAAATGAACTAATCACCTCCAAAAAAGTAGTACTTTGCACAATTCCACAGTAGTTGTCAGTGCAGGCAATTCCTCCACTTCTTCCTGCCCCACCAAACTCCTATTGCCACTATCTCCACCATCTGGACATAACTCAAAGATGCTATTGGTGACGTAAGCAACTCAAAATTCAACTATGTTAAAGCGATGACCTGTTTATGAAGGTTTGAAAAGTGTTGACAATTCATTCAAGTAACGCATTGAATTCAAGACTAATTTTAAACCATCCACATGCCTCCCAGAATGTTGCCATTGGTAAATTGCCCCAAAATAGACCATAGCCAATTTCTAGGGGAAAATCTGATAGAGGTCTTCCATCCATGGATAAGATTTCAACTGTTCATAATTTATATAAGAAAATTGTAAACCTGTTTATCAAGATTATATTGAATATTTTAACATTAAAAAATGCATGAATAGATTTTACCCCAGATAGAGCATTATTATTTTGTAAATATTTTAATTTGATTGAATCACTAAGAATTGAAAGTGCCCATTCATTTGGATAAAATTACATTGCTCAGTCCATGGCCGACAAAACTTTCCATGCATTATCACAATGGCAAAATCGGCTTCTATAGTTGGAATTAAATCATCAGAGCAGTTGGTTTTTATATTTTTTCTAACCTGCAAGAGTCAAACTTTTCTCAGTGTAATGTCTCTGGTAATCTGCTGATCGAGAAACGAACCCTCAGTGAGATGGATATATTAAGAACTGTAAAAGGAATTTTTTTCACTGGTTGAATCAGAAATAGTTCTTCTGAATATCTACATTTTAAAGATGTCAAAGACATTGTTTTGTAAAAGCTAAGTATTCAATTCTAACATTTAGTTAGAAACATGAACATTAGATGCTACAAGTAAATATTCAACACAGATAAAAATGTATAACTTCTACATTCACTTCTAGCATCAATCTATCCATGCTACAAACCATTGTTAGGTGAGGTGAGTGGACAGATGCATGGTAGATGCAGTTTAATGTGGATAAATGTATGGTTATCCACTTTTGTGGCAAGAACAGGAAGGCAGATTACTACCTAAATAGAGTCAAGTTAGGTAAAGGGGCAGTACAAAGAGATCTGGGTGTTCTTGTACACCAGTCAATGAAGGCAAGCATGCAGGTACAGCAGGTAGTGAAGAAAGCTATTGGCAAGCTGGCCTTCATAACAAGAGGGATTGAGTATAGAAGCAAAGAGATTCTTCTGCAGCTGTACAGGGCCCTGGTGAGAGCGCACCTGGAGTATTGTGTGCAGTTCTGGTCTCCAAATTTGAGGAAAGACATTCTGGCTATTGAGGGAGTGCAGCGTAGGTTCACGAGGTCAATTCCTGGAATGGCGGGACTATCTTATGTTGTGACTGGGCTGGGCTTTAGAAGACAGAGAGGGGATCTGATTGAGACTTATATTATTAAAGGATTGGACACTCTGGAGGCAGGAAACATGTTTCCGCTGATGGGTGAGTCCCAAACCAGAGGACACAGCTTAAAAATAAGGGGTAGGCCATTTAGGACAAGGATGAGGAGAAACTTCTTCACCCAGAGAGTGGTGGGTGTGTGGAATGCTCTGCCCAAGAAGGCAGTGGAGGCCCAGTCTCTGGATTCGTTTAAGAAAGAGTTGGATAGAGCTCTCAAATTTAGTGGAATCAAGGGTTATGGAGCTAAGGCAGGAACAGGATACTGATTGAGAATGATCAGCCACGATCACAATGAATGGTGGTGCAGGCTCGAAGGGCAGAATGGCCAACTCCTGCACCTATTGTCTATTGTCTCTTAATGTCAATGACTTATAGAATGCACTTTTTATAATTATGAACAAAAGGCTAAAACTGAGTAATGATGCATGTAGATTTACGCAGTAGGGTGGTGTCAGAGCACAGGGGAATTGCAAATATTAAATGCCTATTCAGGAAAATTGTGTAAGGATAAAGCTGGTAAGTATAGGCCAGTCATTTTAATTTTTGTGTTCAGAAAGCTTTTCAAAATGATAATCCAAAATGAAATTATCATCACTCAGAAAAATATCAATTGATTTGATAAATCCAGCTTAGATTTATTAAAGACAAATAATGTTTTACTAACTTGGTTGAGTTTGGTGTTGAGAAACCAAATTTGGTTAATAAAAGTAATGTAGGTTGTGTTGTTTATATGCACTTCCAATAGGCACTCCGTAATTACTGAATCTCACCTCATTAATGTTCAATTTTCTATTCTCCTAAGCTTTAGAGAGCATCTAGATGTGATAATTCCTGTCACGAAAATCCCAATGGTTACCTGACGACTCCAGCTTGCTGTTCTGGACCTTCATCTTGGACAGCAGCTTGCAACATATAAACATACAAGTTAGGAAAGGCCAATTGGCCCTTTGAACCATTCATTAAGCTCATGGCTGACTTGATTTGCATGTCAACTCTAGATTTCTGCACATTCCCAATAATCCTTCATCCACACTGCTTTAAATATGTTTAAAGATTCTACTTTCACTGCCTTTTGAGGGAGGGAATTCCAAAGACTCAGAGAGAAAAAAAAAATGTTTCTTATCTGTGTTTTAAATGGGCAATTCCTTATTTTTAAAAATGACCCCATACTAGATTTTCCAACATGGGGAGACATTTTTCATCATCCACGTGGTCAACTCCCCTTTTTTTAATAATTATATTTTCTAATCCATCTGCTCAGAGATGCTATTGTACATTTCTGGAGCAGCTGTGACCTGACTGCAGGTTTTTGGATTAGTGGTGCTGGAAGAGCACAGCAGTTCAGGCAGCATCCGAGGAGCAGCAAAATCGACGTTTCGGGCAAAAGCCCTTCATCAGGAATAAAGGCAGAGAGCCTGAAGCGTGGAGAGATAAGCTAGAGGAGGGTGGGGGTGGGGAGAAATTAGCATGGAGTTTTACCTAATGGATACAAAGTGTCAATAATAATACAGCACTTACAATCTCCTATGGATTTGCACATCATAGTGTTTGCTTCATTCATTAGAATAAGGTCCCTGCATCAAAGGCCCTCCATCTCGGAGTGCTCCTTGTCCCACCATATGGAGGACTATGCTAAACCATCAGTTGTGAGTGATGCAAGTGCTGACTGTTTACATTACTGAGAACCTGTTCTGTTTCTAATATTCCCAGCATAGGTTCATTCGAACTGTCACCAATAGATCTAACTGCAGCAGGGGTCATTGTCACTGTGGCCTTGGTGCAACAAAGATTCAGATACATCAAGAGGAACAAATGTTCAAACAAGCCCCGGTTCAGCAGAGACTGGCAAACAGTTTCTACATGAAGATGTCCCAGCTGAAGCTGCCTTCAGAACACAGAGGAGGTACAACAGACTGAAAATCTATCTCCCTCAATGCCATTTCCTGCAGATGAGGTGCTATGTCCACACAGATGGATGTAGGGACATTATAACTGAACTATGCCAGCTGCTGGATTTGCAGCATGAAGGATTGGATAGCCATCTTATCTCGGTGATGGCTGCACTAGTTTTTTATGCGTCTGGCTGCTTCCAAGGATCCATAGGGACCTACATGAGATCTCACAACCCTCAATTCAATAATGTATCAGGGCTGTTGGTGATGCAATTTGTAAAAGATCACACCACCTCTTCTTGTTTCCCTATGATGTGTTACAGCCTAGCTAAAATGATATTCTAACACATTGGCTTGTGTTAGGTGTAAGACGCTACTGACTATACACGTATTGTGTTGAGTGTGTCAATAATTGCACAATGGATTTCAACAGAAAGGTTTCCATTCCACAAATGTGGCAGTCATCTGTGATCATTGATACCACACTTTAGATGTCTGCACTTTGTACCCTGGGAGCAGTCAAAATGCCTATACGCTGTGGAGACACCGGTGTTGGACTGGCATGTACAAAGTTGTGTAATTTTTAACTTTGCCTATATGCTGGACAACTGTCATGTTCTTGCTTTGTTTCAAAGGTCAGCTGCTTTTCAAGGATGTTTTCTGGGCATTATGACTACCCTCTGAAACCATGACTCCATTACACAACCTTCTGACTAAAGGGCAAGTATAAATGTACTATTGTTCATTCTTCCACCAGCCCATCTTCACCTCCTGAAGATGAGGTTCTGGTTCTTGGATTGGTCAGCAGAGGCCTTGAAACACACGCTGAACAGAGTATATGCATGATCTTTGCCTATAGAACCAGTAAAAGCAATATTAATACTGGAGCTACATTTTGAAGAATATGAGTATGTCTTATTCACCACTTTTACTGGTTTTCCTTCTTGGTTGTGTACTGTACAAATGAAACAGACAAGGACGGGATGTGATGAACATGGAAGTGCACGAGCATAGAGTCGTGCAGCATGAAACAGGCCATTTGGTCCAACCTGTCCATGCTGACCAGGTTCCCAAACTAAACTAATCTCATTTGCTGTACTGGGGCCATATCCCTCTAAACCTTACCTGTTCTTCTACCTGTCCAAATGTATTTTAAACGTATTTTAAATGTTGTAACTGTACTTGCATCTAACACTTCCTCTGGCAGTTCATTCCACATACGAACCACTCTCTGTGTGAAAAGGTTGCCACGAGGTCCCTGAGTTCTGAAGAAGGGTCAGTGAAAGTGAAAGTTTAACTATGATTTCTCTTCACAGATGCTGCTAGAGCTGTTGAGTTTTTCTAGCAATTTCTGTTAGTGTTTCTGATTTCCAGCATGCGCAGTTTTTTCAATTTTTTTTAGTGATTACGTCACTGCCACATTTCTTTCAGGTTCGCCCACCTTGAAGACGCTCTGCTCTTCTCTCTGACAGGAGTTCAGTTCTAATCTTTTATCTTGTCCAGCGTCATTTCACTGTCATTCCTGGTGTTTGATAAGGTAATTGCTAAAACCCATTTCCAAAGGATATTAACATTTTTCTACATTACATGTTCTTCCACACCTTCGACATGGCACTGACAACAATAACTACTGTAGAGCAGGCTGGCAGCATCTGGAGCTATGGTCTCCTCTGTTAGTCCTAGCCCTCTTCTCTACCACCCCTATCCTCCAGGTCCCTGTTGGCAAATTAAGGTACAAACCTCCTTCTCTCAGCCATATCTTTTTGAATTATATATCAGCACACTGCCAAGGGCTGTTCCTAGTTAAGGCATAGGAAGTGACATGCAGTTGGGATTTAAATATAGTACCCACTAGGTGAATGCTGGACGGTCCCAATACTGACTTCTGCTGACAACAGAGTTACATGAGTGTGAAACTTTTGAGGTCAGCTGCATAACTAATGAAGCTGAGAAGTCGGGAATTGGGTGAAACAAGTTACTAGGGCTCATGGAGGCAAACCCTTCATTAAACTCCCCCAGAATTAACGTAGCCAAAACATGTGAAGCTGCAGCCTGTAGTGTGCAAAAACAAAGAAGGTATGTTTTATGAAACTGGTCCATCCTCAGCTAGAGTATTGTGCCCAATTCTGGACATTGCATTTGAAGCAAAATGTGAAGAATTTATAGACGGTATAGAAAAGACATATGAGAATGGTTCACAAATGAGTGGTTTCTATTAACGTTGGAGTCTCTGGGGTTGTTCTCCTTAGAGAAAAGAAGTTTGAGGGGCAATTAATAGAAGAATTCAAAATCATGGTGTATTAGACCGAAACTGTTCCAAGTGTTGGGAGAGTCAAGAGCCAGAGGACACTGATTTAAAATGATTGATAAAGTAACACTGATGACTTGGGGGAAGAAAGCTTTTTAAGCGCAAGTCATCATATTCTGATGTGCACTGCTTGAGAACATGATGGGTGCGGATTCAATCAACACTTTCAAAGGGGAGGTGGGGAAGCATCTGAAGAGAACACATTTGTGAGGCTGTGGAAATGGAAGACTTGTAAATATCTAGGATCAACATAGTCGGTCAAGTCAACTCCTTCTGTGCTGTAATCATTTTATGATTCCAAAAAACCTTCACTTAATGGGCTTTTTATTTTTTACCAGGTTAATTACTGCTTATGAACTATAGCACCCATCTAATTTTCTATGAAATGCAAATTTTTAATGAAGCATTCACAGGAAAAGATAATGATTATTTTATATTTTAAAATGTATACTTGATTTATTGCAAAATTAATTAAAACTGATGAACAAAAGAATGCTAAAGAAAGTGAATTGTTGTTTATTAAATTTTCAATATAACGTTTCCATATTTTTTGTTAGATATTTTGAAAATGACCTCCAAATGACAATTTTACAACTTTTCAACATGAGCTGTATCTGATTCCAGTGTCTATTATTTACTCTTATTTTCAGTTAATAGATAAAAAGTCACAGATATCAAACCCTAGATTCACAATGCACACTGTTAGCAGGGAGTGAGATATGAAAATTGAATACCAGATGTCTGCCTCTCTTCCTACAAAGCAGTCTAAAATGATTCATACCTTCACACCACTCTGTTTCCTAGCCATAGACCTGTCTAATCCTTTGGTCAAATATTTAGCCAATCTCCCCTCAGAAAATTGGCGGAAAAGCAAACCATGTTTCAAAAAACTGCCATACAAAGAAGTTTCTCTTAACCTTTCACCTCATTGTTCACAACAGTACCTTGTGATGTTCTGAAAAAACCATGGGGCTTTAATGTCTCATCTAGAACACAGCGCATAGAACAGTGCAACACAAACTAAATTCTACAGAAGAACATCAGCCTTATTTTCTTTGCTCATATCTAGGGACTTGAGTCTGAATCTTCTGATGCAAATTCAAATGTTACCGAATGGATACGGTTAACATAATTATGGTTCGATCCTGATGAAGGGCTCTTGCCTTGATTCTCCTGCTCCTCAGATGCCACCTGACCTGCTGTGCTACTCCAACACCACACTCTCAATCTGATCACCAGCATCTGCAGTCCTCACTTTCTCATAATTATGGTTGGTCATGTTCCCACAATCTCAGGAAGTCTGACTACTGCAATTAGTTGGGAAAGGTCTCAGGGAACACTCCTTTGTGAGCAAGGAACAGTGGAAATGTTACCTCCCACAACCCATCCAATGCTGCACAAGCCCACCATCCACACATCCTATACATAGCGAGAAGAAGCATCAAGCCCATCAATGCTGGACTCCTATCAGATCAGCAATCATCCTAAGCCATGACATAAGCCACCGTGAGGTCAGGGAACAGGCTTCCAGATCAATGCCTTCCTAGCATGGGTCAGAATTTACATTTCCTTATAGAAAAATAGTTTATATTTGTTTGAGGTCAATCATCTCATTTGCAGGACATCACTGCATGAGTTTATCATGGTCTGGGTCCCAACAATCTTCAGGTGCTCCATTAATGACCTGCCCACTATCGTAATGACAAAGGTGAGATGATTGCTGATGAGTTCACAATGTTGAGTACCATTCAGGATTCCTCAGACATTGAAGCAATCAGTGACCAACTGCAGAAAGACCTGGATAACATTTAAACTTGGGCTGATAAATAATAAGTAACATTTGCATCATACAAATGTCAGGCAATGATCACCTCCAAAAAGAATCAAAACCATTGGCCTTTGACATTTGATGGCATTACTGTCACTGAGTCCCCATTATGAACATTTTGGAGATTACCATTTACCAGAAACCTGATCCACTAAAACCAGGTTAAAATCCTGAACCTGATCTCACTAGACCTTTCTTCCCAGCTATCTGGCTGCCTTTCAATCAGTTTAACCTTCATGTGTGAACGTCCTGTGGGATGTCACATCAATGATGTGGAGTTAAAACTCTACAGAATGCAGGAAAGCCCTGTATGCTACTCCTCCAATCCCAAAAATTGAGACATCTGATTTGTTTGAGCATTTAACTTAATCTTCTTCCCAGACAATATCACAAGGAAGTTGCACTATTTTACTAAACTATAGGATGTTTGATGGCCTGGAGGTTTTAAATTGCACCCAACTTGTGGATCTCTGTGGCTACTATCAAAATGAGTTGGAAAGAAATTCCAAGCTCTATCCTTGGTTTATTTGTAACCAACGGCACTGGCATATCCAATTAGGTATTCTCTTCTCAGGCAACATCATGATAGAACTGAACATAGAATTGCTTCACCAGTTGCAGTCATTTAGAAATCACAGTTGATTGATAATGATTTGCTCCGAAGGCCAGAGGGCATCGGTTCTCCCGAGCACAGTGTTCTTGGTAAATCACTATGTACATGTTCATCTTAGCGAAGCTTATAGGCCCACCAACAGATGAGTCACAACTGGAAATACCAAACTGTTTATTAAATTCATTCTATCTTACATTCATACCGTTAAGCATAACTGCTTTCTCCCAAAACACCAGATGAATACTGATATAAAGTAGAACTGCACATACACCCATTGAGTAATGATCAAATAGACCATTGACATATTGAAACTTCACTTCCAGAATGTAGACAGTTTGCAATTACCCTAGGTTTTAAGAATTATAGCAATGTTGCATTACCCATAAACTGGCATTATCACCAGAGGTGGTAAGTATAGTGAACAGCAAGAAGAGATGGAAGAGCCTGAAGGTATCTGGCAGACGAATTCATGCTACCCATGAGAACAATGTTACAATCTCCCATAACAGAAACTTTCTTTTAACTCTGAAATATAATAAAACAATATATCCTAGCAGTCATTTTTACATTTTTATGGTACCTTCCACAAATATGTCTTCATCTACAATATCTTAAATCTTGAAGATGTTTAAATTATTCCATTCCTGTCATCTGATGGAGTCATAGAGTCATAGAGATGTATTGTATGGAAATGTACCTTCCGATCCAACCCCCCTATGCCAACCAAATATCCCAACCCAATCTAGTCCCACCTGCCAGGACTCTGTCCATATCCTTCCAAACCCTTCCTATTCATATACCCATCCAAATGCCTTTTAAATGTTGCAATTGTACCAGCCTCCACCACTTCCTCTGGCAGCTCATTCCATACACATACCACCCTCTGTGTGAAAAAGTAGCCCCTTAGGTCTCTTTTATATCTTTCCCCTCTCACCCTAAACCTATGCCCTCTAGTTCTGGATTTCCCCACCCCAGGGAAAGGACTTAGTCTATTTATCTTATCCATGCCCTTCATGATTCTTTTAAATCTCTGTAAGGTCTATAACCTTGTACTGTTTCATTCTACGATATTGGTATTTTTAAAAAGTGCTTTTAATTCAGTCTTGCAGCAAAGTACTGAACGACTCTAATTCTGGCACCAACTGGGACTCTGATATAACTCTTATTCAGAACTGAAGAGTGGTAGAAATATTAATCGGCAGAAGAAGCAAAAGGTTTTCTTGTGCATTAAGTAGTTAGGGGTCTGGAATGCACCACTTCCAAGTGTAGTGCAGACAGGTTCATTTGACACTTTCAAAAGTGAATTAGACTGTTATTTGAAAAGGAAAAGGACAGTTACAGAACCTCCATATTGTTGCAAAAAGGCTTTCTGCACAGAGCCCGAGTATCAAATCACCATGTACCCAATGACACTTTTCACTGCTAGAGATGTATGATGTAAATGCTCTTGAAACTAGGCTTATGCTTTACCTAAATGCTACCTGAGTGACAGTAATCGGAGAAGTGACTGATTAGTGTATGACATTGAAGTAGAACTGTATCTCTTGGCTGCCAAGTCCTGAAGTAAACCAGCTGCAAGGTCCATCACTTACATTACTGTTAGCAATGTAACCTACTATTATAGCCTACCATTGCTTCTTTTTTTCAAAAGAAATAATTGCAGAATAGGCATTCAACCTATCTTGCTCGTTCCACCACTCAAACCAATTACAACTTTTCAAATTGTGGCTTTAATTCCTTTCCTGGTAGACCCCACTCCCATTCCTTTTTATAGATCAAAAATTTATCTAATTCAACATGTAACATATTTAGTTCTCAATGGAATAGAATTCCAAAGAATAACTGCTCCAGAAGTGAAGTCACATAAGATCACACTGTATGCGGATGATGTTCTCGTCTTCTTATCAAACCCAGCAGTCTCAGTGCCACACCTGATTCACAATCTATTTGGTGGCTTCTTGGGTTATAAAATCAATTTTGTGAAGTCAGAGGCCATGCCCATGGATGGTCTCCCAAGAGTGCTTGATCCTGAGGGCAGATCTCAGTTCCCTTTTAGATGGTCGCAGGAGGGCTTTCTCTACTTGCAAATATTTATTACTCCCATTTTTGATTGACTATTTAAAGCCAATTTTGCCCATTTATTTGAAAGAATCAAGCAGGACCTTCATAGATGGGCGGCGCTTCCGATCTCTTGGTTAGGTCGGATAGCCCTCATTAAAATGAACATTCTGCCCTGCCTGTTGAATCCTATGCGAATGCTTCCTCTGCTTGTTACTAGGCAAATATTTAGAAGACTGAGCAGCTGGTTTAGTTCTTTTATCTTGTATCACAAGTGCCCCCTAGTTAACTTGGCTAAATTGCAGTTACCTTACACATGGGCCACCCAGATATCCAAACCTACCAGTTAAACTCGTTACTTTCTTACATGAATTATTGGGCCTGGGGGCACCCTCACTCACTTTGATTGGACATCGAAGCATCTCAGGCAAGATGCCCCCTTATTAGCCTGCTGTTCTGAGATAAAATGAGAACAGTTAAGGAGTATTGCCAGAGCCCAACAATCATCAATACTGTCAAGGCATGGAGGGCAATGTGTCAGGGTGAGGGCAATATTGCCAAAACATCATTTTTGACACGGATATCCTGGGCTTTCTGCTAGGGATGATGGACTCTGGGTTTAAACTATGGGCAGCTAGGGGCATGTCTCGCCTGGGTGATTTACTCAAAGGGAACATATTGATGTCCTTTGAATTTCCTAGTCGGGACCTCTTTCACTTCCTTCAAATTAGAAACTTCAAACAAAAGAGACCACACTTCTAACTGATCCTTACAGGTCCAACATGGAGAAGAAGGTATTGAGTATTGAGGATGCATTATCTGTTAGCAACGATTATCATCTACTGGGAGAGGATCCCTCAGACAAGATCGAACAGCTCTGGAAGGTAGGGGAGAGTGAGTTAGATGTTGAGATCTCTTCTGAAACATGGGAGGATATCTGGGAAAATGCAAGAAGGATCTCGATTTGCAGGGCCCATCTGGCCCCAAACTCCTCACTAAATTTAAAGTGGGAGCATCACCAATGTGTCCTAAATGTAAAGTGAGCATGGGCATGCTTAATCATTGTCTTCGGTCCTGCCACAGACTGCAAGCATACTCGAGCGCTGCAGTACGCAAAATAGAGAAGACCTTGAGGTCGGAGGTGGAGATGGACCCGGTATCTCTTCTTTGTTAATTCACTTTCATTAGTTGCACACAAAAGAAGATTTTTCAGTATCCTCGTTTTTTTGTGCCAGAAATAACTTTCTATTAGGGTGGGTGTAGGAAATCCCCCAGGGCTGGCGGGCTGGCAGAAGATAATCATGGAGCACATCCCCTTGGACTTTCTTATGAGTATGATGCACTATAAAACTGAGAATCTTTATAAGACATGGCGGACCTTTTTGAACTACCTGGGTACAGATTTGACCGCCATACTAATAAGAGCCTTTATATAGCCATGGCAATTCTGTGTAATGAATCTGGTATCCAGAGGGGAGGAACTATGAACATATGAATATATATAAACTTATGTCCTTGTTGATCGAGGGCTGTTGCTTTGTTTTGATGAGCTGTATTATGGTTATTATCATTATTATTATCGTTAAGACATTTCTTTTTTAGCTTAGTTATTAGTTGATATTTATTTATGTAATTAGCAGGGTTTCTTTAATATTAGTTTACATTGTTTGGTTTTGAATTTGCTATAATATTCAAAAGAAAAAAATCCTTTTTTTGTAATAAAAAGAATTTTAAAAGAATTTGCAAGTCATGTTGCAGCTGTATAGAACTTTAGTTAGGCCTCAATTGTAATATTGCTTAAAGATGTGGAGGCTTTGGATAATGTGCAGAAAATGTTTATCAGGGTGTTGCCTGGTTTGGAGGTTCTTAGTTATGAGGAGAGGATGGACAAACTTGATTGTTTTCACTTGAAGTCGCAGGCTGAGAGGCAACCTGATAGAGATTTACAAAATCATGAGAGGCATGGATAGAACAGATATTTTTTTCCCAGGTAATGTGAATTACTAGGGGATATAGGTTTAATGTAAAAAAAGGGGACTTGTGAAAGAGAAGTCTTTTACACAGAGGGTGGTAAGTGTCAACACAGGTGGTGGTAGCATCAGATACAATAACAATGTTTAAAAGGCATCTTGACAGGTATATGAATGGGCAAGGAACAGAAGGATACAGACCATTTGGAAGCGAAAGGTTTTTAGTTTAGAAAGGTGTCATGTGTCAGTGTAGGCTTGGTGGACTAAAGGGCCTTATTGTGTGCTGTACTGTTTTTTGTGAAATGCATATAAAAATCCAATAAGGGATAATTGTTTTTAGGTATCCACCCATGATGCAAGGCTCTACAGATGTGACTGGTGGGGTCCTCCACATCAGCTAACAACTGTAGTATCTTAATGATATCTAAAAAATGTAGCAATTGCATGCTCAAAAGGCATACCCCACTTGAAAGTAACTATCAAGTGGTTCAGACCTTTGAGCTTATCAGCCATCAAGCAACATGCATTAGACTTCCAGATGACAATAACTTTGCTCCTAATCTACTACTACCAGTTGCTCCTGCTCAATTCTGCCTCAGGTCTCACCCAATATATTTCCCTCTATCTCATATCAATCCTAACAGGTGGATACATATGAGCTGGCACTTAGGAGGGATGGAATTGATAATGATGTGCCCCATAAAGTGTAAGACAACTCAGTGTCACTGGTATTTAATGACATTTTCTGTAGCATAACTGCAGAAAGAACAGGACAAAATGGTGCCTTATTGAGAGAATCTTTCAAGTATATCTTGAGGTTGATGCAGTGACAGAGTAAAGTGCTTCAGTATGTTATTTACTGAGAAGGATTGAATGACAGATTAAATGAAATGAAAGAATGGAATAAAATGATCATGTAGGTAATATTAACTGGGGCTAGTCCTGCCATTTATCCATCTCTGCGACTTACTATAGCCTTTCTCCCAGGATTTGCAAAGGCTGCTTCCTCATATAAGGTTTCACAAATGTAATAATATTTTCATCATGTGTGCTGTTCTGTTTCATGCTGCAATCCCTTAAACAATTTGAAATGAAAAGTTATACTATAATTGATAATTAGTCATATTGAAGAGTCAGCATTTGATTAAAAATCCATACATTATGTAAAGACATTATATTTTTGGATTAATTTAGGTGATGTGTGTTTCACTGAATGGATATGCATTAACTGCCAATTCATTGTTGACCTTGCACAGGTGGTGGTGAACTGCCATCTTGAATTGCTGCAGTCCATTTGGTATAGGTTCTCCAATAGTGCTGTTAAGAAGTGTGTTCCAGGATTTTGACCTAAAGGACATTAGTGCACCAGATATGTTTTTACAACAATTGACAATGGATTCATGGTCATCATTAGACTCTTAATTCCAGATTTTTTTATTGAATTCAAATTCCACTACCTGCTGTGGCAAGACTTGAACGAGGGTCCTCAGAGCATTATCTAGGCCAACAGTCCAGCAATAACACCACTAGGCCATTGCCTCTCTACCCCAACTGTGATACATTAATTGCCCTTATCCATCGAAGGAGTAGTAATCGTGAATTTGGAAAGTGCTGTCTGAGGAATCTTTCTGCAGTGCCACTTGTAGATAGTACACACCACCATTACTGTGTGTCAACGGTGGATGCAACCATCTTTTATGGATGTAGTACCAATTAAATAGGCCAGTTTGTCTTGAATGGCTTATGTTTATTGAATGTTGTTGGAGTTGCAGTTGACTGAGTGAGTGAGAAGTATTTGATTAAACTCCTTATTTATGTCTTGTAGATGGTGGACAGACTTTGGGGAGTCAAGTGATTAGTGTTTTGTTGCAGGATTTCTAGCCTCTGACCTTCCTTTGAAGCCACAGTTTTTATATAGCTAACCCAGTTCAGTTTCAAGTCAATGGTAATTCTCAGAACAAAGAACAAAGAAAGATCACAGCACAAGAACATATCCTTTAGCCCTCCAAGCCTTTTCCCCTCTCACTTCGAACTGGTGATCCCTAGTCATTGAGTCCCCACTCTGGGAAAAAGCTTCTTGCTATCCACTCTTGTCTAAACCTGTCATGATTTTGTAGACCTCAATCAGGTCCTCTTCAACCTCTGTCTTTCTCATGAAAATTATCCTAATCTTCTCAAACTCCATACCGGGCAACATCCTGGTGAACCTCCTCTGCACCCTCTCCAAAGCATCCATGTCCGTTTGGTAATGTGGCGACCAGAACTGTACACAGTATTCCAAATGTGGCCGAACCAAAGTCTTATACAACTGTAACATGACCTGCCAACACTTGTACTCAATACCCCTTCCAATGAAGGAAAGCATGCTGCATGCCTTCTTGACTACTTTATTGACCTATGTTGCTACTTTCAGGGTACAATGGACCTGAACACCCAGATCTCTCTGCACATCAATTTTCCCCATGACATTTCCATTTACTGTATAGTTCGCTCTTAAACTAGATCTTCCAAAATTCATCACCTCGCGTTTGCCTGGATTGAACTTCACCTGCCATTTCTCTGCCCAACTCTCCAATCTATCTATATTCTGCTGCATTCTCTGACAGTCCCCTTCACTATCTGTTATTCCACCAATCTTAGTGTCATCTGAAAACTTGCTAATCAGACCATCTATATCTTCCTGTTTGTATTACAAACAACAGTGGTCCCAGCATGGGTCACACAGTTCTCCATTTTGAGAAAATCCCTTCCACTATTTCTCTCTGTCTCCTGTTGCCCAGCCAGTTCTCTATCCATCTAGCTAGTACACCCTGGACCCGATGTGACTTCACTTTCTCCATCAGACTACCATGAAGAACCTTCTCAAATGCCTTACTGAAGTCCATGAATATGACATCTACAGCCCATGCTCCATCAATCGACTTTGTTACTTTCTCAAAGAAATCTATTAAGTTGGTAAGACATGACCTTCCCTGTTCAAAACCATGTTGCCTATCATTGATAAGCCAATTTTCTTCCAAATGGGAATAGATCTTGTCCCTCAGTATCTTCTCCAGCACTTCCCTACCACTGACATCAGGCTCACTAGTCTATAATTAACTGGATTATTCCTGCCACTCTTCTTAAACAAGGGGACAATATTAGCAATTTTCCAGTCCTCAGGGACCTCACCCATGTTCAAGGATGCTGCAAAGATATCTGTTAAGGCCCTAGCTATGGGCGGCATGGTGGCACAGTGGTTAGCACTGCTGCCTCACAGCGCCGGAGACCCGGGTTCAATTCCTACCTCAGGTGACCCTCTGTGTGGAGTTTGCACATTCTCCCTGTGTCTACGTAGGTTTCTTCTGGGTGCTCCGGTTTCTTCCCACAGTCCAAAAATGTGCAGGTTAGGTGAATTGACCATGCTAAATTGCCTGTAGTGTTAGGTGTAGGGGAATGGCCTCTGGGTGGTTTGCGGGTCAGTGTGGACTTGGGCCGAAGGGCCTGTTTCCATACTGTAAGTAATCTAATCTATTTCGTCCCTCAGTAACCTGGGATAGATCTCATTCAGACCTGGGGATTTGTCCACCTTAATGCCTTTTAGAATAGCCAACACTTCCTCCCTCCATGTTCTGACTTGACCTAGAGTAATCAAACATCTATCCCTAACCTCAACATCCATCATGTCCCTCTCCTCAGTAAATACCAATGCAAAGTACTCGTTAAGAATCTTACTTATTTTCTATGACTCCACACATAACTTTCCTCCTTTGTCTTTGAGTGGGCCAACCCTCTCTCTAGTCACCCTCTTGCTCCTTATATATGAATAAAAGGCTTTGGAATTTTCCATAACCCTGTTTGCTAAAGATATTTCATGACCCCTTTTAGCCCTCTTAATTCCACATTTCAGATTGGTCCTACATTCCCGATATTCCTCCAAAGCTTCATCTGTCTTCAGTCGCCTAGACATTATGTATGTTTCCTTTTTCCTCCTAGCTAGTCTCACATTTTCACCTGTCATCCATTGTTCTCTAACCTTGCCATTTCAATCCCCCATTTTCACAGAAACATACCTTCCTGAACTCTAATCAACCTCTCTTTAAAAGTCTTCCACATATCGAATGTAGATTTACCTTCATACAGCTGCTCCCAATTTACATCCCAAGCTCCTGCCAAATTTTGGTATAGATGGTCTTCTCCCAATTTATCACTCTACCTTTAGGACCACTTTCGACTTTGTCCATGAGAATTCTAAAACTTACGGAATTGTGAACACTATTCCCGAAGTAATCCCCTACTGAAACTTTAACCACCTGGCCGGGTTCATTCCCAACACCAGCTCCAATATAGCCACTTCTTAAGTTGGACTATTTGCATACTGCTCTAAAAAGCCTTCCTGAATGATTCTTATAAATTCTGCTCCATCTTGACCTCCAACATTAGGTGAGTCCCAGTCAATGTTGGGAAAATTAAAATCTCCTATCACCACCACCCTGTTGCTCCTACATATTTCCATGATCTGTTTACATATTTGTATCTCTATCTCACGCTCACTGTTGGGATGCCTATAGTATAGCCATAACATTGTTACTGCACTCTAGCTATTCCTGAGCCCTGCTCATATTGCCTCACTGCTTGAGTCCTCCATAATGCCCTCCTTCAGCACAGCTGTGATCCTATCTGACCAGTAAAGCAACTCCTTCACCCCTTTTATCTCCTTCTCTATCCCACCTGAAGCATCTATATCCCGGAATATATAGTTGCCAGTCATGCCCTTTCCTCAACCATGTCTCAGCAAAAGCAATAACATCATACTCCCAGGTACTAATCCAAGCCCTAAGTTTATCTGCCTTACCTACTACACTTCTCACATTAAAACAAATGCACCTCAGACCACCTGTCCCTTTGCATTTATCATCAGCTCCCTGCCTAGTCTTACCCTTAGTCATACTGACTTCATGATCTAGTTCCTTACAGGCTTTAGTTACTACCTCCTTCCTGTCCACAAATCTCCTCATTTGGTTCCCATTCCCTGCCATATTAGTTTAAACCTGCCCCAACAGCATTAGCAAAAGCACCCCAGGGACATTGGTTCTAGTCCTGCCCAGGTGGAGATCATCCAATTTGTAATAGCCCCACCTCCCTCAGAGCCATGCCCCAATGTCCCAAAAAACTGAACCCCTGCGTCCTGCACCATCGTTCAAGCCACACATTCATCCTGCCTATTCTTCCATTTCTACTCCGACACACATGAGGCACTGGTAGCAATCCTGAGATTACTACCTCTAAGGTCCTACTTTTTAACTTGGCTCCTAACTCCTTAAATTCTGCTTGTAGGACCTCATCCTTTTTTTAAAATCTGTATCATTGGTGCCTATATGCTCCACGACAGCTGGCTGTGCATGCTCCCTCTTCAGAATGTTCTGCAGCCAATCTGAGACATCCTTGACCGGTATGCCTGGGAGGCAACACACCATTCAGGAGTCTTATTTTCGACCGCAGAACCGCCTCTCTGCTCCCCCTACAATTGAATCCTCATTTGACTAAAGCCCTTCCAGTTTTTCTCCCGCCCTTCTGTACAGCAGGGCCAGCCACGGTGCCGTGAACCTGACTATCTTCTCCTGGTGAGCCATCTCCCCCAACAGTATCCAAAACGGTATACCTATTTCAGAGGGAGATGACCACAGGGGACACCTTCACTGTCTTCTTGCTCTTCCTCTGCCTTTTGGTTACCCATTCCCTTTCTCCCTCAGCAATCCTAATTTGCAGTGTAACCAATTCACTAAACATGTTTTCCAAGACCTCTTCAGCATCATGCATGCTCCAAAGTGAGTCCATCCGCAGCTCCACAACTGTCATGTAGTCTAACAAGAACTGTAGCTAGACACACCTCCTACATGTGAAGGAGTCAGGGACATCAGCCATCTCCCTGAGCTCCCACATTGAGCAAGAGGAGCATAACACAAGTCTAAGATCTCCTGACATTTTTAATCTTAAGCTTAACTTAGTCCTAACTTTGATAAATGAGAAAATGAAGAAAAGCTTTTAACCAACTGCACGATAAAAAAAAGAAAAACTTACCTTATCAACACACCACAGAGGCTTTTTTTTTGGTTAGAGGAGGAGGGCGGATCGGAGACACTACACGTGTCATGCCTTCTCGGGTTCAACCGCTGCCCAAATATATCGGTTCACTCACCTTCCCAGAGCACAATTCGACCCATCCCAGTCAGCTCCTCACTCTCACTGCTCTTGCTGCTGTTGCTGCAAATGAAGGGCATTGATGCTTGAGGCAAGTCCTTTTAAAAGGAAAGTTTACCTTCCCAGCAGCCCCCTGGTCCTCACTCTCACCTGCTCCCGCTGCTGCTGCAAAGGAAGCAATGTGGATAATAGGAAAATTAAGCAATGGTAATGCCATTGAATATCAGGAAGCCATGGTAAGATTCTATCTTGCTAGAGATATTTATTGCCTGGCACTTTGGCACAAATGTTATTTGCTGCTTGCTAGCCCAAACCTGGATATTGTCCACGATTTGTGTGTATTTAGACATGGGCTGCTTCAATATCTGAGGAGTTGCAAGGTGGGCTGAATATTATGCTATCAAGTGCAAATATTTCTAGTTGTAACTGTACGGTAAAGGGTACGGTGTTGAAGAGGCAGTTGAAATTGTTTGTGCCTAGGATAAGGCTGAACGCCAGCAAACACAGCCATCTCCCTTCGTGCTCAGTATGATTCCCGTCAGCAGAGTCTCCCCCTGATTCCCACTGACTCTAGTTTTGCTCGGGTGTCTTGATACCACACTCTGTCAAATGCGCAGTCACTCTCACCTCCCATGGAATGATTAACTTGTCTTGAATGCATCTCTATATGAATGAATAAATTGTGGTGCTTTGTCCACTCAGTATTTAGTACAAAGTTCATGATAAGATTACAAAGCAATTTAGGTTTAATGGAAAGATTATTTTAAGCATTGTAGGTGCTTTGCATAATGAATTAATGAAATGAAACAATGCAGCCTCCTCCTCTGTCAGACCAAGGAAGTTTGTTACAATTTCTTAAGGTAAGAAATAAGTTGCATCTCGTGTGCAGATTTTCAGATTTGCAGTCATTTAGAAGGACAGTAGCACCTTTCTATTTATAAACATATCATCCTAATTGATAACTTAAATCTGAATATTTTGTGAAACAGTTTGCCTAAGAGTCCTTCCCAAAAAAAGCTGTTCTTCTGTCTTACTTGTGCCATCAACATTTGAATATCTCATTGGGTTTAGCTGAACTGCTTTTTGTCATGTTATATATAGAAGTGGGATATAAGCCATGATATCTTTTGTATTCCTACAAATTTAAACTGAGACAAATTTTGGGTGTCAGTTGATTCGTGAGCTACTTTCTTCGTGGACGTAACCGATGGAGGATTTTATACATCACGATCTATCATCCAGCAGTGAAAAGAAATGTGGAGAGATTTAATCAAACACTTAGCAGTTTGTTCAAAGTGCTGCCTCCTCATTGCAACAGTAAGCACGCTCAAATGATAAGTGCACTTCTAATTGACCTGGACATAATTAATTGGAATTTATTAAATGTTTGGCAATCCTTTTACAAACACAGGCAAACAAAACAGGGAAGTTATTGCTGCCTTTTGACTAAATATTCATAGCATAGATAGCTTTCAATAATATAATCACTGTAACTTATTTAAGTAATTGAAGAATTGAATTATATTTGTTTAATTGCAGTTATTTATTGAATAGTTCTTGTAAGAAAGAAAACAAAATGGCCCAATTGGTCAAAAGTGAATTAATTTGATTATGGTTTTATACCTCTTTCATGGCTCAGAGAATGTTAACATAGTCTAATATGTCATGTGAGAATGCTTTAAGATGAAAGGTTTTTAATGCAAGATGTGGCTATGTTTTAGAATGGTTTAGTTTTGTAACAACAGATCGACCACGTCTATTGGTGATGTGCATATGTGTGCATGTGTTTACTACTTTCAAATTAGGTTCTGCAGTAAGTTGTGCAGTTTTGTTGTTGTCTTTACCTGTTCAGGTGCATTAGGTGAGACATTTAAAATAATAGAAGGCAACTCTATTCTGACCAAGAAGACATATAAATTGGTGTCATATTTTCTTGCTATAGATCTAAGAGTTGGTAAGTTTAATGGGATAAGCTATTAGAAAATGATCTTATAAGATGATTGAAATATCAAAGAATGAATCAGGAGACAGGAGGAAGTGATGTCATAAAGATAACTATGTGGGTAAGTTCACCGAGCTAGGTAATTGGTTTGCAGATGTTCTGTCCTCTTTCTAGGCGAAGTCCTCAGTGCTGTGGAGCCTCCTGAAGAACTTCTGAATGGTGCCAGTTGGAATTTATTTGGTTTCGTTCCTGTTGCTTCTGGTTGCCAGTTCCGGTTGTTCGCTGCAGTGGTTGGTATATTGGGTCGAGTTCAATGTGTTCATTGATGGAGGATGTGGATGACTCACTACCCATCATGCGCAGGGCAAACATGGTGTAGAAGATTCCATGCAGAGACTGCAAGCAACACTATATAGGACAAATAGGCTGACAACTAATGATTCCCTTCCATGAACATCCAAGAGCCATTAAATGCCATGACCAGCTGTCCTTCATAGACAAGGACCACAAATTCGACTGGGACAACACAACACTAATAGGACAAACCAAACAGAGGACAGACAGAGAATTTCTAGAAGCATGGCACTCATCCACAGACTTCATCAATAAATACATTGACCTAGACCCAATATACTGACTGCCACAGCAAAGAAACAGAACTGGTAACTGGAAGCAGCGGGAACAAAACCGAATAAGTTCCAACCAAAACAGTGCAGCATCTCTTCACAGGAGGCTCTACAGCACTGAGGATGTAACGTAGAAAGGGCACAAAATGTCTGAAAACCAACTTCCTAGCTCAGCAATCATACCCATAACAACTGCAACCAATATCCAAGCTACAAATCTTTACACAAAATCTGACAACCATTACTTTTAAAGAAACCAATCAGGAATTGGGCACTTATTGTTTAGCCAGTCTAGAATTGACCGCAATCTCTTTATTCACTAATAAGCCAATCAGTATTAAGGAGATCTTCCGTTGTAAACAAGGGTCAGTGGTTAATGAGGATGAATAGGTTGGGGATATTTTTCTTTTGTGGTTCAATACACAAGAAAGGAAAGTTGAAGACAGGAGGAGAATCTCAGTCAACACAACAGGCAGTTTGTGTCATAAAGTGGTTTTCTCAAGTGGTTAGATGAAAAACAAAACACTTTTCATCAAGTATTTTCTTAGTACTTGTTACATTAAATTAACACATTCTGTAAAATGTGTAAAAACATGTTTATATCTGTAACGGGTCTTGTAACTGATCAGGATTAGCAAACCTTTAGATTGGCTCTCTCAACTCAGTCTATACTTATTAATGACTTTGGTTTTATATTTAAAGTTAAATTACATCTTACACACCGAGCTTGATGTTATCATATTTTTCCTACCTGTGTGAATAAGGATGTTAATAGGATGAAAGTTTGACTCCGGGCAATAAAGTTCAAGGCAGGCATTGCATTGATTTCTCATGCATTTTATAAAATCTAATGAACTTAAGTTGCTGTCCTGTCCTTCGTTGCTATTCAACAATTAATTTTACTCACTCTAGAGTCAGCTTGAGCCATTATGTTGTGAAGACCAGATTCTGTTTTTTTCATTTTGGGATCTATGGACTAAAGTAGCAAAAGCCTTGCTTTAAATCAAGAACTTATTGCATTTTTTAAGAACAAGTCACTGGAACTTATCGTGAGTTGGGTTTGTACTGTTGCTTTGTTTGAGCAGTGGGGGAAGCTGTGCAAGATGCCAAAGCACTGTGTGTGTGCAGAACAAGTTTCACAGAGTCAGACTGCTGAGTGGTTAATACAAGCATACCACATGTGGAGCCCAGGGGTCATCAGCATGACATCACTTTCTGATTGGATGCTGGGCAGGTGGATAGAGTGTATCTGAACAACACAAACACAAAAGCTTCCAGACTGTGAAAGAACCTCTCTCACCCTCGGAACCAGTTACTCTCTCCCATTGTTTGTTACAAGCTGTTACTTCTAACCAGTGATTGAAAAACTGAGCAGTTAATGTGTCAACTGACCTCTGTCTACAGAAAAAATGGGAAGAGACTGGAAATAAAGAGATTGGAGATCATAAGGACTTGGAAAGAGCAAAAGGGACATTCCATTGAATCCAAAGGTCTGGTGCTATTGAACTGTGTTTCCTTCGTATTTTTTTCTCTTCCACCCATAACATTCATGTTTGTTAATCTGTCTTTTTCTATATATGGGCATGGGGATGGCTAAGAAAAGGGTTAAATTTTCAGCTTGTAAACTTGTATGTTGATAACTCAGAATTTTGACTGCAGTTGGAAATTTTTAAATAATAAATAGTATTTCTTGTTAGTACTGAAATCTGGCCACATTTTTCTGTTTGCCTGATTTCATCAAAAAGACAAAGTGTGAACTTTGGAGTGAATTGATTACATCTTTAAATCTTGTGATCACCCTGGTAGTAGTGGGACTCAGGTATCAGCCCATGTTCCCAATGGATCATGATAAAAGATTAGGAGTTTTTGCAGGGTTATGTTGTAACAGAGACAGCAAAGATTTGGGTGTAGAATTAAGTAAGTGATAAAAAATTAATGGAAACATCAGGTTATGTACTGTGAATCCGAAATGGAACTGGAAACTGCTAGATATTATCTGCAGGTGGCAGAGTTGTCCCTGATGAACTTGAAAGAAATTACAAAAGCCAGATAATTGAATTGGCAAATAAGTTGGCATTTCCTGCTAAAGTAAAAAAAGGCAGGCATACCATATATACTCGTGTGTAGGTCGAGTTTTGAAGACCGTTTTTTAAGCTGAAATTATGGGGTCAACTTATACATGAGGTCTTGTTTTCAAGACTATGAAACTTATGCTTGGCATGAGTCAAAAAATGGACAAACAAGAGCCAGATCTCTATAAAATAATAAACGATAAAAGGAAAAAGGATTATGACCACTATTGAATATTTATTTCCAAAATAACTGTCTCCATTCTGCCTGCTATGATAGAATAGTACTGTCATATCATATTCCAGTTACCAGTACCATAAAGTGCTTGTAGGTTGACACATATGTACAAAAGTTAATAAGCATACCAGTAGGAGGTCAGGCCATCTACTGGGGGTCATTTGTACAGCGCACAATTCATGAAATAAAAACAGAAGAACAGTAAAAATGAAAAAAAAAAGACTGACAGTATTTTATTAAGAAAGGACCGGATGAAACTGTTCATAGTGTACGATAAACACTTTACATCAAAAAAACTGATATTCACAGCAAAAAACTCTTCTCACCGCATATCACAATTATTATGGGATAGCTGCTAAAAACAAAAGTTACCAGTACACATAAATGTCCATTAAAATTCTTCAAATTCACTGTTCTCATCAGTTGTACCACTGAATTATTCATTCCAGTCATCTGGGTCAAGCATATCATCGTATGAATCATCTTCATCTGCCATACAACCAAGTACCACAGTGAATCGACTCCTTTCATGGCCAGTCATCTTAACCAAAACTGTTTTTGCTCCAATCCTGTCCACAGTTCTGCTCCCTGACATATCGAAGTTCATTGGGGTTTCATCCATATTGCCGATGTATGACAGCCTGTACCCACTTTTCTTCCAACCTCTGATTACAAAGTGATGGAACCCAATTAACCTGTCATTAATTTCTGCTGATAGACGTTGGGCAATCTAGGTTTTCTGTTTCATAAACCTACAGCACCATCCAGCACTGGCTGTGAAATCACTGAATCCAACTATTTTTGCTTCGTTTTTGGCGCGTATACTTAAACATTATCGAGTCACTATGCTTCTGTTCTGATGACACTGAATTATCTGTGGGGGGCATAGTGGCTCAGTGGTTAGCACTGCTGCCTCACAGCACCAGGGACCTGGGTTAGATTCCAGCCTCAGGCGACTGTCTGTGTGGAGTTTGTACATTCTCCCCGAGTCTGCATGGGATTCCTCCCACAATCCAAAGATGTGCATGTCAGGTGAATTGGCCATGCTAAATTGCCCATAGTGTTAGGTGCATTTGTCAGGGGTAAATATAGGGTAGGGAAATGGGTCTCGGGATATTACTCTTCAGAGGGGTCAGGGTGGACTTGTTGGGCTGAATGGTCTGTTTCCACACTGTAGGGAATCTAATCTTAAAAAGCAATCTTTTCTTCTCATTGTGGTCACTTGTTCAGCTTTCCTTGGTTGACATATTTCTGCTTTGGCATAGATTTTATCTGTGTGGCTTTTCTTCTCTAATCTCGAGAAAGTTTTTCAGAAACACAGAACTTCCTTGCAGCTATGCTATTGTTGTTCTTCTCTGAAACTTCAAAAACTTTTAGTTTAAACTGTGCTGTGTACTTATTTCTTTGTGATGCCATTTTGTCAGAAAGGTTTGGGGGAGTTTTACAATAAGTTCAGAGCACAACTGTATGCGACACCTACTTCTAAGAAACTGAGGCAACAGCGGGAGGACAAGGTCAAGGGCTGCCATAAGGTACTGTAGATATTTGTATGCACAGGTCAAATATATGTATGTAAATATTGCATAAATAAATATACACTATATATACTGTATACTATATATATAATTATCAACATTCAATTTAACGATTTGAAAATCATGTTGCGCAAATATATACTGGTGTGCATAATATGTGATGTCATAGGCTGCATATATGGTCAAGAAGAGACCTCTGAAAAGCTAGGATCGATGTATACATGAGGTATATGAAAAATACCAGATTCTTGGGTCAAATATAAGGAAGCCTACTTGTACATGAGATCAGCCTATACATGAGTACATACAGTAATCGAAGGGGAACTCCGCATTTATGTTTAACAGAAATATAGGTAAAATCAGGTACTTTAGCTATGTGGAGCATCAGAATCAATTAAAGTTGAGTTGCAGTTAAAGCAGCTTAAGCACGAGGTAAGAATGAAAAAATTGTAAGGAAAGTGGGAAATTCAAGAGACAGAAAATGGAAATATGGAAATGAAGCTAAAATTGGAATTGCAACAGAAAGGGAAGAAACAGACAACAATCATGAAATAAACTTTAAATGCTGCAATTTTTTGAAAAAAAGAGTAATCACATATTGATGTAGGTTCTGATGGAGACAATCCTAATCATAATCTACATCGTAGTAAGGACATGTTTACATTTGTAGAAGCCCTCCCAACATTTTGGCAAGAGGATGAGACGATGTTCTTTATAGCAACTCAAATGAATTTGGCTAAAAGAACATTTGGACATTGCCCATGCAGGTGTCAGAGAGGTGAAACAGAAAATATCAGGATATTTAAAGCTGCACATGAGCCAAAAACAGTGACACAATGGCCAGTTGAAAATACATGGATTGTCAGATTTGCAAGTGAGTCAGCTCCTGGATGAAAAACCAAAGTACAAAAGCAATAGTCTGCAACTTTGAATTATTGAGTGGGCCAAAAAGGCTGCACATTTTCCATTTACTGCTACAGTGGAGATGAAAGAAGACAGGAGATAAAATGGAATGTTTCCCTACTTGGTACCAAAACTATAAAATAGGAATAGAATTAAATAAAAAGACTACACAAATTAAAATCACAATCTTGTTATCACTGCTGGGAAAAGATGTTACAAACTATTTTGCATCCTAAATAGCACTGTGGAACAGAAGAGCCAGACTTGAGATTTTGAGAATTTTGATACTTAATACATATTTTTCATACATGAAATTAATACAGCTTTCAACATATGTACTCAAAGTTCTCTTCAAGGAGAGAGAAAAAGCAAAATTATTTTGATCAGTATGTGACTGCATTGATTTATTCAGCAGAATCTAATGAGTTTGAACAACTAATCTCAGCAAACATAGGACTGCCATATGTATAAACAATCCTGCCATGGGAGCAAGTCAGCTAAGAGAAGAGAAACTTACTCTAAAGAAAGATATCAACATGTGCTAAAGCTCTGAGACTGTCAATCATCAAGTGGAGCATAATGATGGAAGAACAGAAGAGGTTTTGCGTTATGTTGGGATATGGTCACGGACAAATGAAAACAACAGCTCTGAATGAAGGGAGAAATATTTTGCAGAAGAAAGGCAATAGAATGATCAACACCAGAGAATAGGATGACAATATTGCAGAGAACATCTCAAAAAAGGAAGTTGATTCAACCTGAAGACACTTGTGCTCAAACTGCAATGAGCTGAATCAATTGTATGTAAGTGTTTAGTTTTTAAGAAAAGCAAAACAATCCACTGAAGATGGCAAACTGGGAGATGACAGTTGATGATTGTAACAGATCGCTCTACTCTCTATGACAGTTTGGTATTGTCATGTCCAAAGGTGATAAATAATTTGTTGTGACTGTTTAAAATGGTGACTGCAGAAGCAGAGCATCAAGTGAATGGAAAACATCAAAATGATGCAATGCTTCATGCAGCATCATGTGCTTGACAGATCTTTGTGGCATGGCTCAAGATGATGATCTGAAAATGAGCCTTCAAAAGTAAGGTTAAGGCTGGATAATGGAATGGTTCTAAGAGAACAAATGAAATTGTGAAGTCAAAGCAATGGGAAGAAAGAAGATCTGGAACTCCAGATAATAGGTATTAAGCTAGTTCCATTCGCTCAACTGGAATTCATTGAAAGCTTAGACTTACTAGTCTACTAAATATTCCAGGAAAAATTTGCAGCATTTCACCAATCACAGTGACTGCCAATTAGATCCTAGAAGACTATAAAGATGTTTTTAGTAAGTCTTAGATGTCTTCTTGGTGAAATTTGTTTAAAACAGATGGAAGTGGGAGACCAACTCAGCAACTGCAGAGGAAAAATCCAGCTGCCCTTGAGTCTATTCTGAATCAAGATGGAGCTGGAAAGAAGCGAGTAATCAGGAAAGTGACAACTTCTACACACCTAGCAGCTTTGTTGCTTGGGCGGCAATCAGTGTTGGCATAGCAATCATGGCACTGAGTCCCAGTTCTGGACATGGCTTCCTGCATGGACCTTGGATGCCCATACAGCCAGTAAGATGATTAAAAGGAATTCCATGAGGACAATAGTTTCATTTGTATGAGGGGCATTAAAGTGAACTTAATGATGCTATGCTAATGTAGAGAAAGAATGATAGGCAATTGTCTTTAGTTGTGAGCATTTTAATCAACATCTGTTTGGGTACGATAAGGGGGCAGTGGTTCCCCAAGCACAAACCACTTCAAAGTATCTTCCTCAAAGTGCCTCTATTCACTACAAAGCACCCCCAAAGAATTTGGTTTTGTTTGTAGGGATATCATTAAGCTGTGACATACAAAAAGGGGGAAGTGAATGTACATTAACAAAATGCTGTCACAAGCAACTTTGAAGAAATTAAGACAAACTGAAATCTTCCAGATTTACAAGAAGTAATAGCTCAATGTGTTCTGGAAGTTATCAAGCCAGCAGAGATATTGAAATAAAAAGACAAACATCTTGTGCAAATTATGTCAGTTTGAGCAACAAGATGCAACTCTCCGGAGACTGTAGGAATTAATAATGAAAGGATAGGATGAATTCATCAGTAATACACCTGTTGCTGGAAGAGAGCATTTGGAATACAGGGATGAAATGATAGCCCAAGATAACATTTCATACCAAGAATATATTGACATTAGGGTAAATTTAGACCGAAATTGATGAAGTGTCTGCCTTGGTGAATTTGATGGAGGACTTTTCTCCATGATCCCAAGCTAGTTTTCTCATGTTATCTTTCCAAACTAACCTCATTATCCATACACCATTCCACACTCCAAATGTAGGATCTCCTGGAATTCCTAGCACAATGCCACCTTTAAAGTCAAGCTGTGCACCCAGTCAAGCACTTCCAGTCCTCAGTCGTCCTACACACAATTCCTATCGATTGACCCTGATATGTCAGGCTGAGTGAAATTGATACCCTGCTTTACTGACAGGGAAATGGAGATCCTGCCGGACAGCAGGTTTGCATGTAGTTGCTGCCCATTGAATGTGCCCTGAGATGTTAGTGCCTGGTATCCAAGACCAAGGGTTGGAGGAACATGCAGCAAGCTGGAAATGCCAGGTTACAATCCTGCCTTTCACGTTGTAAATTGCCGCTCTCTGGTTTCTATCCATGGGGTGGGAGAATAGGAAATTGCGTATCAAAGAGGCAAGATGAAATCATAACAAGGATATAGATGCAGCAAATAGGCCTCTCAACATTCACAAACTGAGAATTGTGTCTTGCTGTTCAATAAGTGTTTGGAAAGTGGGACGTCTTGCTCTCTATTGGGAATCTCCTCAATGCTGATTTCAAACAATTCTATTAACTTTCTCACCAATGCCTACATCGTATAGACGCTGGGAAGATTGCATCCAATATCCCCAATGAAACGAGAAAAAAGCTGCTGAAATCCATCTCTGAAACTGAAGGAGTTGATCTGAGCTTGAGGAAGACAAGAAAACAATTTTAACAATTAAGCATGAGCAATGAGATTAAAGACCCCATCAGCTCAGTGCAATGCTTGCAACAAAATACGAAGTTAACTAAGCAAGGTAAAGAACTGCTTATGATGTGGAACATCCCAGATGCACAATTGGAGACACTTGGATTAGACGTCTTCATTCTTGGAGGTGCTAATTGTCATTGTCAACTGTTATTTCAACTAATGGGAATTAGACCAATAAAAGTTAATGATTAATAGAGAGATTATAAAGTACCTGAAGCCATGTCTCAGTTACTGTGACATTTCAGACATTATGACACTTGACAATTAATCTTAATTCATGAGTGAGGGATTCAGTCATTTCATGAAAGATTGAGAAATCTAACATATTACATCATCTCCACACTATTCACCATCAAATAAAAAGGCTGAGCCAGCAGTGAAATTTGCTAAAGGGATCGCAAAGGGATAGAACAAATTTAGTACTAACCTTTACAAGGCACTACTAGAGTGGAGAAACACGCTTACTGATGACATGGGAAAGCAGTCCAGTCCAAAGATGAATATCATGCTGCACCCAAAATACCCTTGCAAAAACTGAAACTGGAATTACTAATCGGCAAGTGTGACAGCATCAAGATGGAATTCCAGAAAATCTAATTTCACTTTGATAAAACTATCAAGTAATTGATAGATCTGAGTATTGGAGCAGTGGTCAGATTGCAATTGTTCAATATGCTCAACAAAAAGAAACCCACTGGCCAACTTGATACCCTTAAGCAGTTGTCACCTCAATCGTGAACATGAGCAACTAAGTAATGTCACTGTAATCATAACCATCTTTGTAAAACTAGAGAAGCTGTGCCTTCGCTTAGTGTACTAGCAGGCTTGCTGTAGTCATGTGATCTCTGCTGTAAGTGCAGTCTTATGGCAACCATTAAACATCACTTTCAACATTGTTGATGGATCCTGGGTGAATTGCATTTTGTAAAGCCATGCGGCTGTAATGGGACAGGTTTGAGGTGTACTGTCATCTCTGATGGAGATTTTCCAAAAGGTAACCTTGCCAGAGGGTCAGCTGGCTTTTCCACAGAAGGCAGTCAGCCTCATAGCCCAATTGTTGCTATCAATAGGGCCTATTTGAAAGGTTCAACACCATAAGGGTTCACCAGCTCAAACTGTGCAGCATTCCAGTGGCAGATGGGAGGCCGTTGGAAGTAAAGTTTCCAAACCCTAGTGACAGGGTTCTGCTGCATATCCAAGGGGAGTGCAAAAGCATAAATTGCAGTGCTATTTTTGAGGCTATTTCATTCTGATGAACTCAAAAGAAAAACTGACCTGCAACATAATATCTCTTTTCTACTCAAAACAGCCTAGTCATCTGCGAATCGTGACGTTCCAGAGAAGTTCAACCCAAGAAACCTGAATATCATTCAAGAAATATTTAGAAGTGCCAAAGCATACAAGGTTATGGATCAAGTGCTGGCGAATGGGACTGGAATAGCCACATGCTTGCTTTGGCTGCAAGGGCCTTATTCTGTGTTGGACACCTCTATGACTCTAAAAATTCCAATACAGGCCATTTTGTTATAATGTGCATTTCATTAGCACGGGTTTGCTATAGTATGTTTGATGAACTGGGGACAATGTTTCTAAATTGCGAAGTTTTAAAACTGTAACACTTTTACATCGCCAACACTTTAACCACTGTTTCTAAAGCACAATTCTTCTATAACATGGGGTTGCACAAGAACATTGTGTTATAGAAGAACTGACTGTACCAATATTCAAAGACGACAACATAACATGAATATATTTTTCTTGAGAGATATTTAATCCTTTTTTTTCAGATTACATGGAAGTAAGATATTGGTGTGACTTCAATGATCCCAGCACTAAAGTGTGAGTTTCAGTGGATTTTCTATAATCTGCACACTTAAGATGGTCTGATTTGTATGGGAAACTCTAATGTTGTAAATACATCTAAGGGGAAGCATTTTTTTTTAGATTTTGAAACCTCCAGCTTGGCAGAAGAGAATCTGTAGAGTTTATACACAGCATTTTTACCCATTCTCACTGACAGTGTGCCCATCCATAATCTTTTTCTATTCATTCATGGACGAAAGCATTGCTAGCAAGACTAGAATTGACCATCCCCAGTTGTCCATGACAAGGAGCTGGGACGCAGACTCCTTTTATTGACTAGAATTGAAAAGCTTCTTGACTATGTGTAATGGTACAGTCTGGCTAACAATAGTACCAGTAAAAACTGGTTCCCTTTGACTTTCTTACATTGCCATTTGCTTGCAATACAAGCAGAAATAAGGTGCGATAATAAGATGGTACTTGCTGTGAACATTGAAAGTGCGAACATTGACAGTCCTCCCCTTTGACTGTTCAATTCTCCCCATTGTGACAAACTGCTTGCATCTCCCTCTGCGCGAAAACCCAATACAAGGGACTGAAGCTGGCAGCTGCCAAGTAAGTGAGAAGTAGTGTGTGCTAAGAAATCATGCGAAGAGGGAAAGGATACATCTTGTCCAAATACATAAGCGACATCTGTGTCTCTGCATGCAAAGCAACCAGGCAGAAGCATGTAAATCACAACTGTCCTGGAGATCAACAATGAAGGGCTAAAGTGATATGAGATTTGGGTTGAGAGAAACCATGATAATATGCTACAGCACTTGGTTTGCTTATGCCACTTTATGTGGATGAAGGGTTGAGGAGGATTGTAGTCACTGAACGTGCAGGCACTTTGTGCATCACACACAGTTGGATGATGGTCAGGCCAAGCATTCAGTGAGCTGCTGCTGTCAGGGAGCCTGTCTGACTTTCAGGTCAGGGACATGCACCATCTAGCTTTATGGAGAAGGAGAGCAGAATGGGAAATGATGCATAAATCAGATTGGTTGGGCTATTAATAAGTTGCAAATGCATGGATCACTCAAAAGAGGGAAACTGATGTCACCATTTAAAGGTCAAGCAGAGGGTGTCGCTGGCCAGGCCAGCATTTATTGCCCATCCCCAAGTACACAGAGGGCAGTTAAGAGTCAACCACATTGCTGTGGATCTGGAATCACATGTAGACCAGACCAGGCAAGGATGGCAGATTTCTTCCCTAAAAGACTTAGTGAATCAGATAGGTTTTTCAAATAATCGACAATGGATTCATGGTCATTATTAGACTCTTACTTCCAGATTATAGGCTGCTCTCTTGACATTGCAATACCATAAAAATGCTGACTCTACTGGGGCTGTAGGCAATCCCAAAGAAAAGATGCCAATGAAGCCTGAAAGTAAATTTAAGCCCAAGGCTTTACTAGGATCAAGCTGGCAGCTTCAGGGAAGGGACCATGAGATGGGGTAGTGGGAGAAGGTAGAGATTCCTTCAGTGGGGCCTCCAATGGGCAGAAAGCGCAACTGACTTCTATTGCAAAGTGACTTGAAATAAAATTTCACTGAGTGTTGTACAATGTAGGCAATGTTTAATTTAAATTGATACAAAAACTGTATTATAATATCCACAATGATTAAATGTAAACATAGATTTTTAATGCAACCACATAATCTACATAAACAGACATCCAATACAGGATGCTTTCCCCTTGAGGGAATTGGAACTCAGCCACAAGAGAATGATAAACATGTAATTACATTACCTCTATATTTTAACCTTCCAACCTCCGAAAGTAGGCATTTTAGAACAAGTGTTACAATAGGAATTCAGAAACTCACAAATGTTAGCATTTTCCATATTACAGGGGGCTCAAGAGCATCAAAGGTTGGATATTATATCAAACACATCTGACCGCATTATGGTGAGTACAATTTTGATCTCCTTATTTGATGAAGGCTGTCATGACATTGGAGATTTCAGAGAATATTCACTAGATTAAGTCCAGAAATGAAAGGCTCATCTTCTGAGGAAAGATTGAGTGGCTTAGGCCTATACTCTCTGGAGTTCAGAAATATGAGAAGAGATTTAATTGAGGTACATAAAATGCTAGAGGGTGTTGATAAAGCAAACACAGAGCAGATGTTTTTCCTTGTGGGGCAATCTAGAATAGTGTTAGGCTAAGGGGTAGCAAATTTAAAACAAATGAGGAGGAATTACTTCTCTCAAAAGATCTTCAATCTGTGGTATTCACTATCCAAGAGTATGGTGGACCCTGCAGCACTAAATAAATTTTAGGTGAAGTTAGATAGATTCGTAATCAGTAATCGCTTAAAGGGCTATGGGGAGTCAGCATGAAAGTGGAGTTGAGGCCGAGACGAGATCAGCCATGATTGTATTAAATAACGGAACAGGTTCAAGGGGCTGAATTGTTTACTCCTGCCTCCTAGTTCTTATGTTCTTATGTAATGTGTAAGCTTAGAAAGCAACGTTATAGAAATTGCAGGGCAGTCACTTAGGTTATTAAAACCGGATTAGGTCAGAAAGGAACAGAGTGTGCAAATGTGAAAAATAGCAACCAATAGATCAAAAGAAGAAAAATGGTAAAAACACAAACTTAATGGCTCTTTGTATAAACGTACATGGTATTTGTAACAAAATGAACTAATTAACAATGCAAATAAAGGTTCATGGGATGATCTTAGAGACAATACGGAGACATAGTTACAAGGAAATCAAAGCTGGGAACTAAATATTCAGCGATTTATGACTTTTTGGTGGGGTCTTTTTCTTTGTGTGAGATGGAATAACTACATAACAAGAAATGATTTTGGGTCAGACGATATAGAATCCATCTGGGTAGAGGTAAGAAATATAAGGGGAAAAACAGACAGGTAGAAGTAATCTATAACCCACCATCACCACCACCATCCCAGCCAACCAACCAACCTTAACAGTAGTTCTGCAGTAGAGATAAAATCAGGAGATAGTGAGGAAAAGTAAAAGGGCAATATATTAAGTATGAATTATATTCATCTTGATATTGAAAAGAAAAATCAAATTAGCAGAGAATAGTCATGAGGATTATATATATTTGAGACAGTTTGCTAGAATTATGTTATGGATCCAAACAGGTGTCAAGCTAATTTGGATCTGGTAGTGTGTAATGAGAGAGGTTCAATAAACAATTTTAGAGTAAAAAATCCCTTACATTCATCATCCAAAAGTCATACTTTGTCCAAATCTCTACTGCATGTATGCAGTCCCACACTGTTCTCTACTTACCATCCTCACTGAGAAACTTTGGTTCTTCATCTGGCCATGAACTAAGAAAATAAAATGTTGGTGAATTCTAAAATGGACTGTCAATTTTCTTACAACTGCCCTTTATTTTTGCTCCACAGTAAAAGTTGAAATTCTACGCATCAGTCTTAGAATGACCATGCATTGCTCCAACAGGGAAACTAGTCTCACAATGTACCCTTTTCAAGGCATCACCATTATATGGAATGTTCCTCACAGAGACCTGGTGATGTGAAATATTAACTGTATTCACTTCAAGTTGTTGTATTGTAAAAATTTCACCTTCTATCATTTCATACCTTCTGGTGCTGGCCTTCAAAAGGTGCTGTTGCTGCGTTCTTCATCATCCTTCAAAGTATAAAGTACTGCTCTAGTTTATACAGTTGCTGCAAAAGCTTTCTTTCTTTCCATTTCCTTTCTTCCTTGCTTGTAATTCATTTCATGTCACTATCACCACTGGAATACTGCCATTTTTTGAATACAAGTATATTATGAATAAATTAGCACTGTAGGATTTCAATAAGTCTTGATTAAATTTGCACTACTCCATTTAAGTACTGGTTAATACATAACTAAGCAAAACGCATGATAACAACAAACTTAGTGCAACTAAGTATATGTATAATGATCTTCTTATGGACAGACAACATTTAAGAGAAATTCAAGCTTCGGCTAATAGTGAAAGGGCAACCCAGAAAGATTCAGCAATTTGAAACTTTTACTGTAACAAATGGCTAATACAATTGACAAAATATTGCTATCTTTTCATAAGTGACTAATTCCTTAAATTCCAGAAAAAAATCCCCATTTAACTTTTAGTATGACTGAAGATCTTCTGCAGCAGTTATCCTTCATAATGTTCCATAGGTTACGATAATGTTCTTTATCGTGAAAAATAAACCTGGAATTTTCTCTGCTTTGCATGCAGGCCTATCTACTTCTACCTATTGCTCTGTATCTTTCAGATGGTCACAGACAAAATGCAACTGCAAACTACTGTCTAACTGTGGGTTTAAAAAGAAGTCAATAACGTCTAACCTAATCTCAAACATGATACCCTCTGCTTGATAATGGCAAACATATAAACTTAATATCTTGATAATAGTATAAATTATTAATCTCTAATTCTGTCTTCCTTTCATTTTACGTGCAAGTGGATAAATTACAGCACCACCTGCTATCTATACCTTTCCCAGTTCTGTGCTCTTTTGAGGTCTATCACGATATACTCATGTCCTAAATATAAATATCTCACAGATTTCTCTTAGTAAACTGATCTAAGCCCTTATTTGATCTCTAACAATTAAATCAGCAAGGTTTAGTACTGGGTCGATAGCAAAACAGGCCAAATGATCCCTTTCATAAACTCTTAAGTTATAGCTATATTCCCAAAATGATTATCTTTTTATTCTCACAACTGTTACACATGAACTAACAATGATTCCTGCTAAGAACAGGATTTACAACATTCCTTCTCTTTAAACCCATTGGTTAGTTACAGTTTTGCCTGCCAATCTTTGATTCCAATTTCACTTCCTTGCCAGATTTATTCTTAGAACTGAAGTTGACTCTCCTGTAATTAATTATTTTCACTCTGAATTGCCCCTTGTCCTTTTTCACAGCTAAGTCACTTAGTGTAAGTAAAATATGCACGAAGGAAGAAGTTTGTAGTTATTGGAAGAAAATCATTTCAGTCACAAAACATTACACTGAGAAATCTTTGTAGCAATGTCATTGGACCAGCCGTCTTTAGCTGCTTCATCAATGGTCTTCTCCAACTTTGCCCCCTTTCCCACAAATATTCAGAAATAGAGATGCTCCTTGATGGTTACACAAAGCTCTGCTCCACTTAAATTCTTCAGATTTTGATGTTAAAAATCACACAACAATTTTCTCCACAATCACCTGATGAAGGAACAGCACTCTGAAAGCTAGTGCTTCCCAATAAACCTGTTGGACTATAACCTGGTGTTGTGCAATTTTTAACTTTGTACACCTCAGTCCAACGCCGGTGTCTCCAAATCAGATTTTGATGTAACCCATGTCCAGATACAACAAGATCATGTCAGTATTCTGGTTTGGACGGATATGTGAAAGTGATATTTAGACCATTCAATCACCATGCAATGACTATCTCCAAAAAGAGAGAATCTAATCATCTTGACTTTCAATGGTGTTATATTATTGAAACCTTATTGTTGGATCATGGAATTTATTGATGATCTGAAACTGAACCAGACCAGCCATGTAAATATGTGGGTACAAAAGTAGGGTAGAGGCTGGAATTTCTGGAACAAACAACTCATGTTCTGTCTCTCCAAAGTTTCTCCACCATCTAGCAGGTATAAGTCAGGAATATGAAGGAATACTCTTGACTTGCGTGGATGAATGCAGCTCCAACAACACTCCAGCCGCCATCTAGGACAAGTAGCCATTTGCTTCCTATCCCATTCATCAACTAAGTAGAAGGGCAAACTGTGAAGAGGATGCAGAAAAGCTTCAGTGTTGATTTGGACAAGTTGAATGAGTGGGCAAATGCATGGCAGATGACGTATAATGTGGATAAATGTAAGGTTATCCACTTTAGTAGCAAAAACAGGAAGGCAAATTTTCATGTGAATAGCGATAGAAAGGGGAGAGGCGCAACGAGACCTGGGTGTCTTTGTGCACCAGTCTCTGAAAGTAAGCTTGGAGCTGCAGCAGGCAGTGAAGAAGGCAAATGACATCTTGGCCTATATAGTGAAAAGAGTCGAGTACAGGAGCAGCAATGTCCTGCTGTAATTGTGCAGGGCCTTAATGAAACTACATCTGGGGAATTGTGTCGAGTTTTGGTCTCTCTATCTGAGGAAGAATCTTCAGATTATGGAGGAACTATAATGAATGTCTATCAGACTGATTCCTCGGATACATCAAGACTGATACATGAGGAGAGAATGAGTCGGTTAGCACAATATTCACTGAAGTTTAGAAGAATGAGGGGTGTCTCATAGAAATGTATAAAATCCTAACAGAACTAGATAAGTCATAGAAATACATTTTATAGAAGTTCAGAATCAGTGGTCACAGTATAGGGATATACGGTAGGCCATTTAGGACTGAGATTGGAGGAATTTCTTTACCCAGAATGGTGAGCTGGTGGAGCTCTTTGCCACACAAAAGGTACATGAGGACAAAACATTGCATGTTTTCAAGAAGGTGCTAGATATCGTTGTTAGGCCTAAAGGGGTCAAAGTATGGAGAAAAAACAGGAATATGTCACTGGGTTAGATGATCAGCCATGATCATATTGAAAGGTGGAGAAGGTTCAAAAAGGTCTTCAGTAGGCCTACTCCTACTACTAAGCCTACTCAACAAGCTTACTCCTGTTTCTATTTTCTATGTTTCTATATCAGTTTCTCCACCACTGATGTAGAGAGCGACAGGGTAGCTTTCATTGTCTGGTACTTCACAGGAGCCGAAAGACTACACCATGTTATTTGCAGCCTGCAACACATTATTAATGAGGATGAACACCTCACCAAGACCTTCCTCACACCTCCACTTTTTGCTTTTAAACAGCCACCAAACCTCAAACAGATAGCAAACTGGCTGGCTTTCAGGATAATACCATACAACTTTGTCACGGTAGATGCTGCAAGATGTGTCAGGATGTCGACACAGGTGTGGGGACACCTCCCACCAAGTACCTGGCAGGTACTCATGCAATTCAGCCAACATTGTCTATCTCATATGCTGAAGGCAAGGATGCCCTGAGGCATAGTACATTGGCTAGACCAAACAGAGGCTACGGCAATGGATGAATGGACACTGTAGAACAATCAGCAGACAGGAGTGTTCCCTCCCAGTTGGACAACAGTTCAGCAGTCCGGGACCTTCAGGTGACCATACTCCAAGGCGGACTTTGGAACAGGCAACAACGAAAAGTGGCTGAGCAGAGGCTGATAACTAAGTTCTGTACCCAGGGGGAAGGCCTCAACTGGGACCTTGGGTTCATGTCACATTACAGATTACCCCACTGACAGACAGACAGACAGACAGACACACACACACACACACACACACAGACCCTCTCTCATACACTCCCACAAACACTCCCACACACACTCTCTCACAGTCACACATTACTTCTCCCACCCCCCAATACCACCCACCTCTTCCCCCCACTCACCCACATGCACACATACACATATACATTTGTGGGGTGAATTTGTACTTGCAGAATTGCATTTTATTTTGCTCAAAAACTGCATGAATCCATGTAAGATTCAGTAAATCCATTTTTTAGTTTAGAATCAGTCTGACCATTGTGGTGCAGACAGCCTCACAGGGAGTTAGCACCTTCAATAGCTTATCTGGGCCGGCATGACACCAATTGCCAAAGTTCACTTGAGAATGTAACTTTTAAAAAAGATTTTGCGATTTACATATGAAAGAACTGAAACCAACATGGTCATTCTAAACGATGATAGACTTAACAAACAATCCAGGTCTTTTTCAATATATGATTTCAGTTCCATCACACTGTAAGCATTTGCTATAAATTCTGTGCCTTACAATTTTATTCTCCACAACCACCTGATGAAGGAGCAGGGCTCTGAAAGCTTGTACTTCCAAATAAACCTGTTGGACTATAACCTGGTGTTGTGCGATTTTTAATAGGGTGGCAACAGTGTGTCGACAAAGTACACTGCAGCAACTTGCTGAGAGTCCTTCCAAACCCGTGATCTCTCGCACCTAAAAGGACAAAGGCAGCAGGAAGCACCAGCATTTCCAAGCCACACATCATCCTAACTTGGAACTATATAACCATTCCTTTAATGTCCCTGATTCCGTATCCGGGAGCTCCTTTCCCATTAGCAACACTTGATGAATTGCAGAAATTCAAGAAGGCAGTTCAGCATCACCTTCTCAGCAGCGGTTCAGCAACAGATGCTGGCCTTACCAGTGATACTTTCATTCTGTGGAAGAATTGAATACCAAAGCCTGATGCTGCAATGTGCCACTGGACCTTAATATTCTCTAAATTTCAGCTTTCAAATCTATCTGCCTTGCTGACCAATCTTCAGCACCACACTTGTAGCTCTGACGATTTTGCATACTGCATTTTTCCAGCAGCAGCATACTGCATTTTTCATTGCAGCTGTTGAAAGACTCAGTTCTGAGATTACAAGCACCAATCATTGTTTGCACAACTACATTATTACTGCAATGCACTGAAATTCAATGCTCTGCAATACTAAAGATGGTATGAAATAGATCTGAAGACAAAATGGACCTCTGACCAGAGTTGTACAAAATTGTTTAACAGACTTAAAAATAGTTTCAGAACTACAAGTTGCAGAGTAGTTGCTGTATCTTGCACATTTACATCTAATGGACAATTAGTATTTCTTCCAGCTTCCAGTCCTGCAATTAATTATTTGTTTTGAATGATAATGTTTTGCATTTAGGTTTTTCAAGTCGATGCTGCCTTGGTAGCAGGAAGCTGCTAATCTGATCGTTTGAGACCTCAAACAGATTCTCGCCACTGCTCATGACAAAGACCGAAACAGCTGCCACGAATGTTATTGTGGCTGAAAATGTAGACTTGATTAATCTGGCTTTTAAATTGTTTGTTTGGAGCAATATCCCATTAAAGAGTTTCATAATGGACTCTCTTTTGAAGAGATAATCCTGGAAGATTGCCCAAATTCACTGTTCCGTTTGTGACACTCTATGACTAGGCAGTGCCAAATTTGTTTTGTCAATTATCTTTAATTGGTTTTCCCTTTGCTGTAAAGAATTTGAGTATGTTTTCAGATTAGTAGCTTTTCATCTTTTACTAGCTTATTTAATTTTCATGCTGAAATTTGACACATGAAACACATTGATATTTTTACTCTGATCAATCTCAGAAGTGCTGAGTGGATAATCCATCTCGGTCTCGTTCTGAGGTTCCTACCTTCACAGATGCCAGTCTTCATTGAATTTCAATCAATCCATATGATATCAAGAAATGACTGAAAATGTTAAATATGGCAACAGCTATCAGCCATGATAGCATCCCAGCGATAGTACTGAAGACTTATGCTCTCAAAAAGTCACACCCTTTGCCAAGGTACAACAGTATTATATGTGGAAAATCGCCCAAATAGGTTTTGTGCACAAACAGCAGGACAAGTCTGGCTCAGTCAATTATCATCCTAGTCGTCTATTCTCCATCAGCAGTAAAAAGTAACGCATGTGAAGGAATACTTTTCCCACCGACAGTTAGTTTTCACTTGTAGCTCTGACAATTTTGCATACTGCATTTTTCCAGCAGCTGGAGATTTCATTTCAGCTGTTGAAAGGCTCAGTTCTGCGATTACAAGCACCAATCATTGTTTGCACAACCAGACAACTAATGCAATGCACCGAAACTGGCTCCTGACTTCATTAAAGCCTTGGTCCAAACATGGACAAAAGAGCTGCACTCCAGAGATGAGGAGAGAGATGCTACCTTTGAAATCAGGGCAGAATTTATCTCATTATGACATTAAGGAATCCCAGGGAATCATGAATCAATGGGAATCAGGGGGAGAAGTGTCTGCTGATTTTATAGAGGTCACAGAATGTTTTCGGGGATGTTTCTTAGAACAGTTTATGCTGGAGTCAACCAGAGAATGGAGCTGGTATTGTGCATCAATTTTTGCGATATAAGACAGAAATAGTATCCCAGAAGTGATGATAAATCATGAAATGGCGGAGAGGGTAAATCTTAGGAAACTCACAATCACCACAGAAGTGGTTATGAGTAAGTTGTTAAAGCTGTATGCTGATGAGTTCCGGGTCCTGACAGACTTCATTTTAGGGTCACAAAAGAAGTAGTCAATGGAATAGTTTCATTTTAAGTTTCTTTGATTTGGTGACTGTTATAAACAATTGCAAGATAGTGAATCTAACTCATTTATTCAAACAGGTAAAGTGATAGAAAACAGTTAACTACTGGCTAGTTAGTTTAATGTATTACACAAGGAAAATTAAAGCAATTTTCGTAGGGCATTTGGATATGTTCAATGAGATAGTTATTATGGTTTTGTGAAAGACAAATCATGTTGACCGATTTATTTTAGTTCTTTAAGCAAGTAAAGTGTATTGCAGATGAAGGGAAAGTGTATGTGGATTCACAGAAGGCATTTGACATTTATAAAGTGCCAAATCATATCAAAGAAAATAATAGCTTATAGTGCAGCAGGTAACATGTTAGCACGGATAGAAGATTGACTAGCTAACAAAAAATGTAACCATCAATGAGTCATTATATCATTGACAAGAGATGTGACTCAGGTTTCAATTTTTTACAATCTGTGGAAATGACTTGAACGAAGATACTGAAGGTTGCTAAATTTGCCGATGACCCTAAGAGAGACAGGAAAATAAGTTGTAAAGAAGGCATAAAGAGACTACAAGGAGTATAAATCAATCAAATGAATAGGCAATGATGTGTCAAATAGAATATAATGTGAGTAAATTGTCCATTTTTGCAAGGAACATAAAAAAAAGTGCATACTACCTAAATGGTAAGAGACTTCAGAGACATTTGGAGGTTATGCTTCAGTTATACAAGACACTGGTATGACCACATCTGGAGTACAACACACAGAATGGGGCACCTTATTTGAGGAAGGATGTAAGTGTATTGGAGGCAGTTCAGAGAGGGTTTACAAGATTAATACTTAGAATGACTAAGTTGCCTTGTTAGGAAAGGTTGCTTAGGCTAAGCTTGTACCACTGGTGTTTGGAAGCCAAGTAGGGACTTGACTGCAGTATATACAATCCTGAGGGGTCTTACATGTTAAATTGGAAAGGATGTTTCCACTTATAGGAGAATTAAGAATTTTGGATCACTGTTTAAAAATCAGGCATTGCTTATAAACAAAAATTAAGCAAACGTTTTTCTGTCGGGGGTCATGAACTTTTCCCAAAAATGTGGTGGAAACTAAGTAATTGACTATTTTTAAGGCAGAAATGGAAACATTCTTGTTACACAAGAAGGTGAAAGGTGGGAATGTGAAATTGAGGCTATGATTAGTTATTGAATGGTGGAGAAAGTTCAGGAAGCTGAATGGCCTTTTCCTGCTTCTGACTGACATACTTATACATCTATTCATATGATTAAATCATACCTAGCACAAATGAAAATGATTGAGACTGTTTGAGATCAATTATCTCAATCTAAGTACTCCACTGCAGGAGTTTATCAGGATACTATCCTAGATCCAACCATCTTCGGGTTTCGGATTAGGCCTGAAGTAAGGATGCTCACTAATGATTGCAGAATGTTAGCACATTTTGCAGCTCCTCAGATATGAAGCCAGTCTTTGTCCAAATGTAGCAAATATCAGCTTTGGGTTGATATATAGTAGGTAACATTCAGACCACATAAATGCCAGACAATGACATTATCCACCCAGAGAACATCACCCCTTCACATTCAATTTCGTTAACATAAGACTGTCCCACTATCAACATCCCGGAAGTTGTTATTGGTCAGAAACTGAACTGGACTCGCCACAAAAACACAGTGACTGCAAGAACACATCAGAGACGAGGAATACTGTGGTGGGTAACTCCCTCCTGACTCCCCAAAGTCTATCCATCATCCACAAGGCAGAAGTCAGGTGTACTCAAATCAGATGAAATACTTGCCACTTGCCTGGATGGGCACCTCCAACAACACTCAAGAAGCATGTTGGACAAAGCAGCTAACTTGACTGGTACCATGTCTACAAACATCTACGCTCTCCACCATCAATGCCCAGTAGCAGCAGTGTGTACTATTTACAAGATGCACTGCAGAAATTCACCAAAAATCCTTAGGTAGCACCTTCCAAACCCACAACCACTCTCATCTCAAAGTCCAAGGGCAGCAGACAGATGGGAACACCACCACCTGCAAGTTCGCCTCCAAGCGTCTCACCATCCTGATATGGAACTATATCACTGTACCTCAGGATGCTGGAGCTAACAGCACTGTGGATTTATCTCCAACCAAAAGGCTGTCATTCAAGAAGACAGCTGATTACTTTCTTTTGGAGGGCAACACGTATAGGTAATAAATGCTTGCTAGCTCGAACCACCCACATCCCGTGAAAAGAGGAAATTTAACAAATTTCATCCCTCAAAAACACTCCACAGTTAGTTCACTGAAGTTAACTCTGTTAACTATGCCATTTTCTCAGAACTTTTGTCCACAGTAAATGTATATTAGAAGTAAACATGGCATTTGTGGACAAAAGACCTCAGTAGACTCTCAACATATTTTCCATTAGGCCAAATTTTTTTTATGCAAGTCCCTCCCTAAGGGTATTGTGGATTAACCTAAAGCACGTGGACTGAAACAGTTTAAACAATCATCTTGCCTCTACCTTCTCAAGTGCAACAAGGGATTGATCATATATACTGACCAGCCAGCAATGCATATGCCCCTGAGTGAATTTTTAAAAATGAGCTTCTTTTTGCTTCATTTGTGTGGTACCACCTACAGTACCTAGATTGAATGAAAACCTACACAGTTAAGATACCAGAAACTTTTATCTCAATAGAAATTAAGGAGAATTTGGCTTGACCACTGATCGTCAAATCCTAACACACATTTGCCAAACACGTTTGTTGAAGAGTTATCAATAGAAAGGACCTCAGTAATTTTCAAGATCTAATGGAGCTGATCACCTAGAAACCATTTCGTAAACTAACTGATGGAAAACTACTGAACTGGACAGCTGTCTCTGGAGGCATGAGAGTAGCCTGTTGCTTGCTATGCTAATTAAGATTAGGTCCAGAGGCCCATTTTGGGTGAGTATTTGGTCTCTGCTGTGTGCTGGGAGGATGAAAGCTATTTCAGAACTAAGTAACAACATGACTTTGATTTTCTGGTTATCATTTCCTTGGCACATGGGGAACCTCGCCATGTGCAAATTGGTTGATGTGTTTCCCTACGTTACAATACAAGCTAACAATAATTAGTTAGCTGCATTTTACAACATATTTTAGGACATCCTGAGGTCATGAAAGGTGCTGTAAGATCAGAGGACAAGTCTTAAAATGTTTCAGATTCCTGGAGAACGTATCATGTCAATTATTTGCCATGTTGTAGACTTTGTAATATAAGCGTGTTGTGATGTTGATTAAAATGATTTCCTGTGTGAAGTTTCTTTAAAATGACATTGTGACAAGAATCTATTGCAAGTTTAACTTGATTATCTGCCTTCCTGTTGATTACTGCTGCATGGTAAGGATTCCAAGAGCAGCAAAGTCTGTTTGGCAGCAAATAGCAGTAAATGTATATTAGAAGTAAACAATGTGAGATTCACACTTAAGGCAATTATTTCACAAAAGAAACTGAAGAATAAGCTTCTTGACTGTGTTCCTCAAGTGTCTCCTCTTTTCAGATAAAATAAAAACAAAGCTGACCACGGAAAGTTGAAAAAGTGTAAATGGCATTGAAAAGCTGCAGAAACAAGTCCTAGAATCAGTGAAAGTCAAATTACAGAATGATGTTAAAAAGACAGAATTAAAATAATTAAAATGCACACAGGATTCACAACAAAATAGTTGTGTTGATAGCACTAGTAGAAGTAAGAGAGTATGATTTATCATTATGACGATGTAGCTGCAGGGTGATTAAGACTGGGAACTGAATATTAAAGGATGGTCAACATTTAGAAAAAATAGACAAAAAGGACAATGACATGGCATATTGTAGATAATAAGGTATGGGATTAGTGTATTAGTGACAGGAGATCTCTAGTCGAAAGATTGGATGCAAATTCTGTTTCAGTAAAGCAAATAAATAGTAAGAGGCAGCATTGGTGGAAGTGCTTTATACACAATCAGACTTTAGTGTAATGTAGGGGATTGAATAAATGAGGAAATTAGAGGTCCATGTAGTAAGTGGAATGCAACAACATTGGGTGTCTTCAATCTCCACAGAAATTGAATATATTTAATGAGCACCAATGATGTAGAGGAAGAATTTGTGGAAGCTGTTCAAGATAGTCTTCTGGAGCAATGTATTGTTATGACACGGGGAAAACCCTCCTGCTTAGTTTAAAACTATGAGAAATTGTCTCATATTCCTATCTTGAAAGCATTCTAAGAATGCAAGCAGATTGTGATCCATGTACACAACTGTCTCTGATATATTGTTCATAACATAAACATTAAAATGATGTAAGGCCAGCACCAAACTCAATAGTTCCTTTTCAATTTTGGAGTATTTCCTCTGGTGGATGTTCGAAAAGTAACAAACTGGCAATTCAATCCCATCCTCATCTTCCTGTAGTCGTACAGCTTCAACACCAATGTCACTAGCATTGACGATGACTTTAAAAGGTTTTGAAAAGTTTGGTGTAGCTAAAACTGGTTTGGTGGTTAGTATCGATTTCAAATGGTTGGATGCCTCCTGGCATGGTTCTGTCCACCGAAACTTTGTGTTCTTATTCAGTAAATTGTTTAATGGTACATCTACACTGCTGACGCTTAGAACACACTTCTGATAGAATCCACTGAGTCCTAAGAATCGAAGCACCTCTTTCTTCAAGGTTGGTCATTGAAATTCCTCAATAGCCTTCATCTTTGTGTTCCATGGAGTCAACCTTGCATGAACGATGTAATGTCCCAAGACCGTTGCCTCTGCTTTCGCAAATTCCATTTTAGTTAAGTTTATCACCAGTTTTGCTTCTCATAGTCATTCAAAGAAGTCTGCCAACTGTACCATGTGATCTTTCCAGGACTTACTAAAGAACACTACATTGTCCAAATAGACTGCACAGCTTGTTAACCCAGCCAAAACTCTATTCATGAGTCTTTGGAATGTGGCAGGCATGTTCTTCATTCCAAAGGGCACCACTTTAAATTGATATCGCCCATATGGAGTTACAAATGCATAAATTTCTTTCATTGTCTGATAAAGGTACCTGACAGTAGCCACACATTAATTCCAACTTGGTGATGCAACCGGCTTGTCTGACTTTCTTGATACAGTCCTCCAATCTAGGAATTGGATATAAGTCTAACTTTGTAACGGCGTTGACCTTCCAATAATCCACACAGAATTGCTTGGGAGCTAAGACAATTGGTGAACTCCACTCACTCTGGCTCAGTTTGCTGATATCCTCATTGAGCATGGCCTCCACCACCATCTGGACCTCTCTGGCTTTCAGAGGATTAAGCCTAAAGGGGTGTAGTTTTATCAGAGCAATATTCCCTCTTTGAAGGAATCTCCTATCACTAGTAACAGTACTAACACATCATCCCCTCAGAAAAATGTCTGAGTCTCAGAGCTTTTATGTGTGACCTGCTTCATTCTACACTGTTCCCTCTTTAGGTGCTGTTTAGCTAACTCACCTATTCTGATTCATAATCTAAGTGTGAGATCTCTGACTTTGATTCTGTCAATTTTTCTTTAAGACCTCTCACTTCATGACAAATATTAACTCAAATTGAGTGCACTAAGTAGATTCATTTGGGGCATCTCTAATGGCAAACAATATGAATGGATGCCTTTATCCCAATCATTCAGGTAATCCTGACAGTATGCTCTCAACATGGTCTTCAAGATCTGATGCCGCCTTTCCAAAGCTCCCTGGGAGTCAGGATGATACCCATTGGATTTAAAGTGCTGTATACCTAAGCTACCCATAACCTCTTTAAACAGCCTGGCAGTAAAATTGAAAAGTTCCTTTTCAATTTTGGAGTATTTCCTCTGGTGGATGTTCGAAAAGTAACAAACTGGCAATTCAATCCCATCCTCATCTTCCTGTAGTCGTACAGCTTCAACACCAATGTCACTAGCATTGACGATGACTTTAAAAGGTTTTGAAAAGTTTGGTGTAGCTAAAACTGGTTTGGTGGTTAGTATCGATTTCAAATGGTCGGATGCCTCCTTGGTCCAACTGAGTCTCTCTGGGCCACAAGTCACCGAAAATAAACAAGTTGTCTCACCTACCTTTTATTTAAAGATCTAGGACACTAACCTACAAGTGTTTAAATCTGCTGGGACTTTTTGTACACCCAAATCTAGTCAAATCTGTCTAAACCAACTCAAATCACAGACCCGAGCCCCCAAATCTGTTACAACACAGGGTAAACCCTCCTGCATAAATTAAACTAGCAACACAGAAAAGATTTATCCCATGCAGTAATTTGTGAAAATTTGAGAGGCCAAGAACTATTTAAAGTAAAAATTAACAACTTTATTTCTTAAAGTATAACAGAGAATAACTTACTCACAACTACTTACACCTCCTTTCTCTAACCTATCTTTACCTTCCCTTCTATAATACTAGTCCCAAAACTCCCAATTAAGATTTACAGAAAATTTTAAATTTTAAAACCAGCCAGCAGTCGAATCTTCTCTTTATCTTCGTCGGTAGGTTTGCTCTCCAGGTCAGTGTTAAGGTTTTTCTCTGTGCAAACTCCTTCTCTAGACAGGTACCTCTCAGAGAGTTCTGACTAGCAGTCTACAGCTGTTGGTCTGCTGGCAGTTCTCCTCCCAACTGTTCAACCTGCCCAGTCTTATACTTCAAAGCATTGGATTGTGTCATTGGCTTTTAAGATTGTCAGTATACTCAATTCAAACTTGATTGGATTTGGTACTTTTTCAGGGTATAATTTGAACTGATTGGCTAAATTCAAATCTGTTTGTCATTTCCAGGCAACTCGCTACTCCAGTAGCTGGAGCAGATGTTACATTGTGTCTTATTGAGAACACTTGATGCTGTCACTGCTAGCTTTTCCTCTCTTAAAGGTATAGTACACCCACATCTTGTTAACAACATTCTGGAACCAAACGTGGCAGAAATAGTAGAGTTCTTATTAGTAATTTTGTTAAAAAAAAACCATTAAGGAATAGTATGATCACATTTTCCATTAAGCTAGAAAAAATATAGTTCAATCTATAAATAAGATCATGACATTGGGAACAACGATGAATGAGGAGCAAGTTGCCTGTGTTGAATTAGAAAAGTATATTAAAAAATTTGATGATAAATAGGCAATGGTTAGTACTTAAGGAATTAATGTTCAAAGAAAATATATTTCTATAAGGAAAAAATACCCAGCAGGCCAAATGAGACAGCCACAGCTAAGAAGGGTAGAGTGATTGTAATGAGATCAACTCGGAGAAAGTGAGGACTGCCGATGCTGGAAACCAGAGTTGAAAAATGTGATGCTGGAAAAACACAGCAGGCCAGGCAGCATCCGAGGAGCAGGAGAATCAGCGTTTCAGGCATAAGCCCTTCTTCAGGATTGAGGCTGGTGTGCCAGGCGGGCTGAGATAAAAGATGGGGGGAGGGAATTTGGGGGAGGGGCGCTGGGAATATGATAGGTGGAAGGAGGTGAGGGTGAGGGTGATAGGCCATAGAGGGGGTGGGGGCGGAGAGGTCGGGAAGAAGATTGCAGGTCAAGAGGGTGGTGTTGAATCCGGGGGTTGGGACTGAGATAAGGTGGGGGGAGAGAAATGAGGAAGCTGGAGAAATCTACATTGTAATGAGATCAACCAAGTGGACCTCATAGAATATGAGTTCCCTCATTGGGGCTGTTAATCTGGTTCAATCAGGAAGCCCAAGCTGACAAATATAAGCAGGAGTGTCAGACATCTTGTTCACTCTGAACTGGCACTGAGGGAGCTGAATCAGTGTCATGGACAGTCCGGGTGTAAATAAAGGGTGACTTGGTGACAGGATACTGGCCTCTGTGGAGTTATTTTAATGGTAATAACAATGGGATTCATAATGTAACCATGTGCCTATTCGTTGAAGCCCAACTGGACTTCAAACAAGCATGACAACTGTTTGTTTCACTTTGGATAATGCAGCAAGGTGAACATATGAGTTGCAGGATATTCCAATGGAAATGGATATCTTCGCCAGTCTGATTGATCTTGAAGAACACCACTTGAGTGAAGGTAATTGCATAGCCTCACTCAGGCCATATTCTGAAAATAGGGACTCTGGGTCAGCCCACAGCAAAACCCCAAAACAAAGCCAAACTTGACCACACAGTTTTCATGGAGATCGATATTAGCTCAGCCATTTCAGTGATCGCAGAACCAGTCTTTATCAAAATTTGCTCTGGACTCCAACCCTTAAGTCTGAGCAAGACCTTGGTTAGACTGAGAATCTGTACTTTAACAGGGAACATATATAGATTAAGGACACAATTTCAGTTCAGCTCTCTTATGAGAAGCAGCTGGTTTAATTAGTACTGATTGTAGTAAAAGGCTCAGGCCTATGCTTGATGGGTCAGAATTTGTTGAGAAAGATTCACCTTGATTGGCTTAACATTTTTCAAGGAGAAAATCATTGTCTGAGTGAAGTCCTAGCTAAATACCTGGATGTTTTTCAGGAAAGTCGAGGGATTATCAACAGTGCCAAGACCACCTTGCATGTTGACCAAGCTGCAAGGCCCGCCCAGTGCCATTTGCCTTATGGACAAAAGTACAGGAATAAATCAGAAGCTTCAAAAGTGAAGGAATCAGCAAACCAGTCCAGATTGTGGAATGCCAGCACCTGTCGTATCAATTGTGAAGCCCGACAGGCCGGTTCACATTTGTGGGGAGTTTAAACAAATGGTAAACCACTTTTCACATCTGGATAAATACCCAATCTCTCGTATCAAGAAAGCTGACAGAGGGACTGTCCTTCACGAAGCTGGACGTGATCCATGCGTACTTACAGTTGCGGTTAAATGACAATTCCCAGATGTATGCTACCATTTGTACCAATGTACGAGACTGCCATTTGGGTTATCATCAGCCTGTGCAATATTTCAGTGAAAAATGAAGAATGTTTTACAACATTTACCCCAGGTTGCCAATTATCTAGATGATGAGCTAAAAACAGGGAAGACCAATAAGGAGCATTTAGAGAAATTAGACATAGTTCGTAAATGTTTCTCCCAGGCAGACATATGCTTTAGAAGGGAAAAATGTATGTACCAATCACCCCAAGTGACCTACTTAGACAGAGAGACAAGACTGGGTTACACCCATTGAAAGACAAGATGAGGGTGATCAAAGGTATCCCAGCTCCCACATCTGTATTGGAGCTTAGGTCTTTCCTTGGGATAGTGAATCATTACAGAAAGCTCATGCATAAGCTGGCCTCTGTCCTGGCACAGTTGCATCAACTCTTCAAAAAGTGCCAGCCTTGGAAATGGTCACTTGGCAAAGCTATAGCTTTCAGGGAAGTGAAGAAACACCTATCATCCTCTAAATTGTTGGCATACTATGATCCCAAGTAATATCTGATATTGGCATACCATGCCTCCCTGTATGGCACTGGGGTAGTATTGGCTCGTAGGTGGCTCAAAGGAAAGGAATGTCCATTAGCATATGCATCCAGGACTTTGGCTAATGCAGAGTGAAAATAGGCCCTGGTAGAGAAGGAAGGTTTGATAGTTATATTTGGAGTCAGGAAGTTCCACCAATACCTTTGTAATAATTATGGACCACAGATCCCTGTTAGGGCTACTTTAAGAGGACAAGGCAGTACCGCTCACAGCTTCAGGCCAAACTCAGTGGTGGGTTTTCATACTAATTGTGTATAATTAAAAGTTGGAACACTATCCAGGAGGCCAAAAAGCAAATGCATTGACTGACCTCCCACTAGCAGATACATCACCGGCGGTATAACCACTGAAAGAAACTGTAGTGCTTTAAAATTTTCTGGGCTGATATTTTGATACAGAATGATCCAGTTCTGGCAAAGATGAAAGAGGTATTGGTGGTGGAGGGAAACCAAAGGACCATCATAACCAGATGTGAAACCTAATGGGGCCGCAGAGACCAGATCACAATAGAGTCATAGAGTCATAGAGATGTACAGCATGGAAACAGACCCTTCAGTCCAACCCATCCATTGGAGGGATTCTTATTATGGGGAGCAAGCAAAGGTCGCTGCCAAATGCCAGCTGGACACCACCAGGCCATCCAGGGGTTTCCAAAATGTGGATACAGATAAGAAGTTATGTCTGGTGATTAGGATTGGATGCAGATATAGCCATGTTGGTTGGACAGTGCCCAGAGTGCCAACAAAAACAAAATTTACGCCAGCATCTCACCCACATTTATTGGAATGGCCGGGTAACCCTAAACTTGGTTACACATTGTCTTCCCAGGCTTTTCATGGCTCACTCAAAGTGGTTAGATGTACATAGAATTCACTTGTCAAACACAGGGACAATGATAGAAAAACTGTATCCATTCTTTGCAATACACAGACTCCCAGAACTGTTGTTCAAAGATAACGGTCAGGGAATTTGAATATTTCCTAAAGTTGAATGGTATTCAACATATAAGAACAGCTCCATACCATCCATCATCTAATAGTCTGGCAGAAAGAGCAGTCCAAACTTTAAGACAGGCTTAAAGAAACAACTTATAGTTTGACTAGATACCAAACTGTACCTGTTCCTCGTTGATTATAGGACCATCTCTCATGCAAACTACAGGGCCAGTTCTAGCAGAGTTGATAATGGGGAGAAAACTCCACACCAGGTTAAGTCTGATCTTCCTGGACCTGAGGGGAGGGTGCAATGGCATCAGGAATGCCAATGCCATGCACTAGGCTCCACTAAGTGAGATAAATAGTTTACTTCAGAAGTCAAAGTTTGCTGTAGGAACCATGTAATAGTTCTGCTTGAGTAAGAAGCATGGGTGATTCGAGATCAGGTCCAGTGATGTATAAAGTTCAGGTAGATGCGACAGTCCTGAACAAGCACGTGAATCATACAAAAGCTGCAAACCTGCAAATGGTGTTGGACGAAAACGTGCCCGTCTCCTCGGCCTTTCCAACTGTTTGGGAACCCACGGATTCTCTCTTTTCATCAAGAGTTGCAGATACCTTGGAATCTCAGATGGCCGTGGCAGATGTTTGCTGCCTGAAGTAGAGAATGAATTTCTTCTGAGATGCTCCAGGCACAAGAAGCAATCTACTATGCATCACACACCGCCCATATCAGAGGCAGAGTTGGAGGAACCGGAATCAGTGCTAAAGTACCCCAGGAAGAGCTACGAGAAAAAAAGAACCAACTATGTCCATGGCTCTTGGGGGAGTGTTGTAGAGATTATAATGAGGTTAGCCAGGTGGACCCCTTAGAAAATAGTACCCCATAGTTCCCTGATTGAGGCTGTTAATCTAGTTCAATGAAGGAGCCCTGTAGACAGATAGGAACAGGAGTGTCAGACAGAGTGTCTCTGCTGGAACTAGATCAGTGTCAAGAACCTTACACATGTATAATGACAGGATACCAGGCTCTGTGGAGTTATTTCAAATGGGAGTTAATGAATATATTAGATCTAAGGAGGAGGCTTATAAAGCAGCCAAAAAGTGAAGATTAGAAGAATTTTGAATTCAACAAAAGAGTACTAGAAAATTGGCAAAACATGAACCGTATCTGAATGTGAAATACAAGAAACATAAAAACAGATTGTGAAAACCTCTAGTTATGCAAACAAGAATAAAAAAAGACGTGGGTTCATTACAGGCAGAGACAGGAAACTTTTAATAGGAAATGGCACAGATGCTAAATAAATCTTCTGTCTCATCCTCTCACAGGACAACATAAGAAACCAACCTGAAATAATTAAGATAGCCCCAATCAGGGAACTATGGGGTCCACCTGGCTAACCTCTTTACAATCATTACATTCCTCCTCCCCCTGAGAATCCAGGACATCGTTTGTTCTTTTTTTCTTGTAGCTCTTCCTGGGGTATTTTAGTAATGAGAACGTGTAACTGAAAGAATATAATGTTCGGAAAAAATTGAATTGGTGAAATTAATGATCAATTAATAATTGATAATTATTAGTTAAAATTTTATTATTTCAGCAATGGTGCCTGTGGACTAAAAAGTTGCAAATCTAATCTCATTGTTTAAGATAGGAGAAAGAAATTGAGGAACAAAGGCTTGTTAACCTAATGTGAAAATTAGGGAAATACTGGAAATTATTACAAAGGATGTGATTACTGGATAAACATGAAATAGTTGTTTGATTAGTTAGAGTTAATATGTGTTTATGAATGGGAAAACGATTGTTGGCACATGTGATCGTTATTTGGTAGTGCTAAAGTAATGATGAAGAAAGGCACATTTTGTCAAAGCTTTCCCTCTTGCACTCATCAGGGCATTTTGCAAGAATACCAATTCCAAAGGAAAAGTGACATTTTTACAGCATGGGAGGAGAATGCTGATTGACTGGAAAGTAGACTCTGATTGGTAGAGGCCATGGAGAATGTATCCATAAATGCTGATTGACAGCTGATGTCTAGGCTTTGCTTATATTTGAAAGCAGACAAGTTGATTCTGATTGGTCAGGGCATTGCCCTGAGAAATAAATCAGTGAATGACTATCTTCTGTCTTGTTCAGTTAAAAAAGGTGCAGTGTATGTACATGTTATTTTTGTTTACAAAAATCAGGGCTCTGTAAATTAATTAATGTATATAGCTTTCAGTACATGCATGTGCACCATATTACAAGCCTAACTGATAGTCCTAAATTGGTTGCCAGCCAAATTGCTCCTTGATCATGGGAGGTCCTTAGGGATCCTTCCACAGAGTTTTAAGAGGTCACTTCCTTAAGGCATGAACAACCTACTCCGATCACATTGTTAACTCCATCCATTCTGCTTAGGACAGAGTTGATGTATGTTCAAGTGGCCATTGCCCCCAAATTAAACATTCCAAGTTGACCAACAGCTGGAGAAATTTGTCAAACTAAATTAACCACCAGCCAGCAGCTATCGGCTATAGAAAACAGTGGAAACCAAGATCAAAGAGGCTACAAAGAGCCAGTTAGAACCAGCCTGAGGATTGGGAGTGTTGCTGAACAAAGAGGCCTTGGAGTGCAAGTTCATAGTTCCTTGACAGTAGAGTCGAGGGTAGATAGTATAGTGAAGAAGGCATTTTGTACGCTTTTCTTTATTGGTCAGAGCATTGAGTGTTGGAGTTGAGAGGTCATGTTGTGGCTCTACAGAACATTGATTAGGCCACTTTTGGAATACTGCATGCAGTTCTAGTCTCCTTCCTATTAGAAGGATGTTGTGAAACTTGAAAAGGTTCGAAAAATATTTACAAGGATGTTGCCAGGGTTGGAAGATTTGAGCAATAGGGAGACGCTGAATAGACTGAGGCTGTTTTCCCTGGAGCGTTGAAGGTTGAGGGGTGACCTTATAGAGGTTTACAAAATCATGAGAGGCATGGATAGAATAAATAGACAAAGTCTTTTCCCTGAGGTGGGGGAGTCCAGAACTAGAGGGCATAGTTTAGGGTGAGAGAGGAAAGATATAAAAGGGACCCAAGGGGCAACTTTTTGTCACAGAGGGTGGTGCGTGTATGGAAAGAGCTGCCAGAGGAAGTGGTGGAGGCTGGCACAATTGCAGCATATAAAAGGCATCTAGATGGATACATAAATAAGAAGGGTTCAGAGGCATACGAGCCAAGTGCTGGCAAATGGCGTTAGATTAGGTTGGGATATATGGATGTGTTGGATTGAAGGGTCTGTTTCTATGCTGTATGTTTCTATGACTCTGTGATCTATGACTCAGTGCTGACCAGACATTCTGGCATCTTGACTGCCTGAGAGCATATATGTTACACCTTCCCACATGGCAATATTTATGGCTGTTTAGAATTGCCCCCAAGAATTCTGCCACATTTAAATTGAGAGATGTGTCACAGCCACAAAATCTTCCACCCACATCAATCAGCCCACCTTCCTTTAAACATATGGAAGGCCTGAAGTGAGTTTACTTAAGCAACAAAAAGGAGTGTCTATATAAGGGTTCCCATGTTCTAACAGTGGAAACCTCCAGTAGATCAGTCTTTGTTTTAATTGTGAAAGCAGCATCCTGCTCTCTAGCCAATGTGTGAGGGAACTCTTCCCTGGATCTGCCTCCTCTTCTTCTGTTGCAGTGCATCTTGTAGATGTAATGTACTGTGCATCTGCTACTGAGTGTCAGTGTTAACAGGAGTAATTTTTTTTGAAGAATCCCTACAATGTGAAAACAGGCCTTTCAGCCCAACAAGTCCATACCAACCCTCTGAAAAATAACCTAGCCACGACTCATTCCCCCTGAATGATGCACTTAATTTACACATCTCTGAACACTATGGGCAATTTATCACAGCCTATTCACCTAACCCACACATCTTTGGACTGCTGGAGGAAACCCACGCAGCCATGGGGCGAATGTGCAAACTCCACACAGATAGTCAACTGAGGCGGGAATTGAACCCAGGTCCCTGGTGCTGTGAGGCAGCAGTACTAACCACTGAGCCACCATGCCCAAGTGTTTTGGGATATGATGCCAATCAAGTGGACTGCTTTTGTCCTGAATGATGGCAAGCTTCTTGAGTGGAGGTTTTAGAGTTATGCTTGTCCAGATGACTGGAAAAAAAATCCATGGCACTCCCAGTTAGTGCCTGGCAGATGGTGGACTGATGCAGGGAATCAAGAAGTGAGTTACTCACTGCAGGATTTCTAATCCCTGCCTTGTTCTTGTAGTCACGATATTTATATGGCTAGTCCTGTTCAGTTTCCGGTCAATAGTAACTTCTAAGATGTTAATAATTTTTCCTAAAGACCTCTAATTTTGCTCTACTTTAAATATATCTGTCTTTAAAGTAGTGCAGGGTAGATCTGAAGTTTTGTGAGCCGCTCAGCATGAAATTTGCTCAAATGCCTACATCAAAATAAGTGGGAGCATGATAATTGGGTTTTGAGATCTGTCAAATTTTGCAACATTTATTTTTAATCACCCAGTTTCTGTTTTATGCTTGAAATAAGTAATCTTCATGTGACCATGCTACATAATTATGTGAACACCCAAATAGATAAGCTCTACAAGAGGATGAATTTATCATCTACATTGAAAATATGAAAATTCCAACATTTCAAAATGCTTTGGTGTGAATAAGAGACAAGCAATTTGGCAGTTTTAATGGATAAACACTTAAGATGTTTGGAAAACATTCCTCTGCTGATTGGAAAGGGAAATTATGTTCTTTGTTTTACATGAATCTACACCTCTACTGAAGTAGCTCACATCAGTTGCCATAAGAACAGACTAAGCAATTGTCCCCTAATCTCAGCTGTTGGTATTCCTAGGAGTACATGAAGATGCTTGCAATGTTGCATTCAACTTGCCAAATGTAAAATACCTTCCACAAAATAAAAGTTTTATCAGAAATAGACCAGAAGAAAATTCAAAGACCAAACAAGATTAAAGAATGCTTGACATCTGCAAAAATGACTTCAATCTCTAAAAAATGACCTAAGACGTCTGTACACTGCTATTAAATTACATAATTAAGTCAGTATATACAGACAAGAAGCTGTAATAAGCTTTGGGGTAGAGAGGACGTCGATTAATAACAGGACATGCAATAAATCCAGTGAGTAAATGAATGAAATATGAAGCCACATAATTACCAAATAAAATGGTGACGGATTCCTATAAATGACTAAAGCCCAGGCATGTTTTGAATGAAGGAAAAGCCAGCCAACCATTGCATAAACAATTCAACTCAAGTAAAATTTCTCAAGAGGATGATTTGTGCTGAGTAGGATGGAAAATAATCCAGAGAACAAAAATGAACACGAAGAAGGATGCAACATGTCTGCTTCTGAGTTCCTCTGAGGGATAACTTGTTCTTTAGGAACATGGAAACAGGATTATCCTATTTAATCCCTTAAACCTGCATCACCTTCCTAGATCATGAGTGGTCATCAACCTCAATGCCATACTCTTGTGCTATCCCCATATCCCTTGGTGTCATACATAATTAGATGTCTATGAATGTCAGTCTTGAACTTACATAATGACTGAGCTTCCACAGCCACCTGGGGTAATGAATTCCAAATATTCACCATTACCTGATTGACAAAGTTCCTCCATGTTTGAGCCCCAAATGGCTTGATTTTTTATTATCTCTGAGACTCTCCCTGTTTCCAGGCATGCAGTCAGAGAAACATGCTTTCTGCATCTACTCTACCTATCCCTTTAAGAATTTTGTAGGTTCCAATGACATTATCTTTCATTCTTCTGAACCTCAGAGAATATAGGCCCAGTCTCTTCAATCTCTCTTCATAGGAGTCTTACCATTCTAGAACTTCATTTGGTGAATCTTAACTGCACTTTCTTGATGGAAAGTATTGATTTCCTTAGGCAAAGGGACCATAAGTGATCACATTTTGCCAATTGTGCTCTCATTGGTGTTCTACACATTCAAGTAAGAGATCTATGCTCTTGTTCTTAAGACCTCTTGTAATAAAACCTAAAATATTGTTTGCCTTCTAAATTACTTGCTGTTCCAGCATACTATCTTTCAGTAACTTATGAATATGTCCAAATAGTTTCCATGGATATCATCTGTACTGTATGCCCTTGCCCCCTCACTCAGCCAGTCTAAACACCACTAGGACCTCTTTCTTCCACCTCACAAATTACATTCCCACTAAGTTTTATTTCCTACTCATTTCACATCTGAACCTAAAATCTGGTCTGAAGATTTCATGTCATTCTGCGATCAACAGTAAATTGAGCTCATTGACCAGAAAACAATAAAATTGTGAAAAGTCACCTCATTCTACCCTTTTATTTTGTAAGCTTGGTCTACAGGGTTTTCCTTAATTTCCGACTCAGAATTATTCTGCAGATCAGTATCACTTATGTCTTTGTTATGTCTGGAAATCAATGTGAGTGTGGTCGGGATTAATAATTTTTAATTCACATTACAGCTGAGTCGATAAACAGCTTGGCATTGTGTGAAGTGTAAGTTGGCCTAAATAAATGCAACATTTCTGAGTTTTCAAAAAGCCTGGTGGAAGTCTGTTTTGTTTTAGTTAATACTAATAAAGAAAAAAATTGACAATGTTTGGTGAGTGAATAAGATGATTATACTTTGGGTGTGGCTGATGGAATAGTGTTGAACTTCTAATGCATTCACCCCATCAGATTCATAACTTTGGCTTGGCTAATCTTTTCCTTTTTACCAACCTGTCATATATTTTACAATCTGCTTTCTTGCTACTTTCTAATTCTATTCTATGATCTCTTTTCTCATCAATTTCTTTGTTCTCCCTTGAAGAATCCTAAAGTTTCCCAATCCTGAGGCTTCTGATTTTTTGGGAAACTTTAAATGCCTCCTCCTTTAATCTAACACTATCTTTAACTTCCCTTGTTAGACAAGGCTCTCTCACATTTCCTGTTGCATATTTTTGTTTTATAGAGATGCATGTTTTCTTTTTAAACCAAGTATCAATTCTTTAAATACTAACCCATTGCCTACTACTGACAACCCTTTTTAATATAATTTTCCCAATCCACCATTGTCATCCTTCTCCTCATACATTTATAATTACCCAGGTTTAAATTTAAGACTCTAATTTTAGATTGAAGTATATTTTTTAAAACTTAAAGCAAAATTCTACCATACTATGATCATTATTGCCTAAAGTATTTTTTTTTGGAGCAAGTTTATTAATTACTACCTCCTCATTGTTCTGGGTATTAAAAGGGTAGGCACTGGGATACTTTATTGTATACAGTCATGTGTACATGACACCTGAAACCCTTGTAGCTGATGCAATGCAGCACCATGAGGCTGTAAAATTTTGACCAATTAATCAATACCCTCCATAATTGATGCTCCCTTTAAGGATTCTTGCAATTCTATCCTGATGAGCACAAGACAAGCAGAATGGCACAGCTCAAACTATACCCTCAAGATAGGTTAGCAATCTGTTTCAGGAGGAGTCTAGGTCGGAAACAGCACTTGCTTGATTTGCCTCATATTCCACTAGGTGTGAGAAGATTCTCAACATTAAGAAAATATTGCTGCATCTCGACAGTGTTTTGATGAGACCACATTTGGATTACTGTGCACAGTATTGAGTTTAAGGCAGAATCACAAATAGTGCTGAACATTGTGCATTTATCAGTGAATATTCCCACTGATCTTATGACGGAAGGTCATTGATGAGGCTTAGTGTATATACGAATGTAGCTCTCATCAAATAAAAGACCCACTTTATTGTTTGCTCTATGTTTCTTATATGATTGGTACATTTATGACAAACAGAGCCCAATAGTCAACAGCCTTACCTCATGCTACCCATCTTTCAATATCTTTGTAGCATACAGCTTAATGCTGTTGTCTGGTTACACATACAGCCTGGAATCCAGGAGCATGCCAAATATTGTTTTAAATACAATCTGTCTTTCAGTAAGAGGAACTAGACTCAAGTTATGCTAACACTGAAATAGTCTCAGAAAGACTTTATTTAAGGAAGTGGAGCACAAATGGAGCAAGGAAGTAGACGGCAGACAACTATAATAATTATCTCAGCACAATACATGTGCATAGACAAAAATTGGGGCATTGGAAAATCACAACAGGTCAGGCAGCATTTGAGGAGCAGGAGATTAGATTAGATTACATTACAGTGTGGAAACAGGCCCTTCGGCCCAACAAGTCCACACCAACCCGCCGAAGCGCAACCCACCCATACCCCTACATTTACCCCTTACCTAACACTACGGGCAATTTAGCATGGCCAATTCACCTGAGCTGCACATCTTTGGACAGTGGGAGGAAACCAGAGCACCTGGAGGAAACCCACGCAGACACGGGGAGAACGTGCAAACTCCACACAGTCAGTCGCCGGAGGCAGGAATTGAACCCAGGTCTCCGGCGCTGTGAGGCAGCAGTGCTAACCACTGTGCCACCACTGTGCCACCGTGCCACCCAAGAAGAGTCAACATTTCGATTCTCCTTCTCCTCAGATGCTGTTTGATCTGCTGTGCTTTTCCAGCACCATACCTTTTGACTCTGACTCTGACTCTACAGCATCTGCAGTCTTCACTTTCTCCACAATACATATGCTTGAATAAGTGAAATACTATATTTTATGGGTGGAATTTTCTGCAACCCACCCAGACCTTTTAGATTCTAACACCTTTGCACTATATTTGAAAATCAGTGACAGCACTTGACTCTCTCCCACGGGAGTGTCAACCACCATTCACCAACCACGCCCCCACCACATTCCACCCACCGGATATGTCAGAGACGAGACAAAAACCAGTATCACATTTCAACAATACCTCTTAGATGTTCTCTTGAAGGCTTTTCGAGAGAGAAATGAAATGCTTACCTCTATTATAAACAGCAAGAAGCCATATTGACGGACAAATGCAGTCTGGACAGATGTGGCAGTGGAGATGAGAGCCTGTGAGTAATAGCAGAACCAGGCCTCTGTGCTACAAAGGGATGGATGATCTGCTGAGCTCTGCCAGGATACGCACTCAATGTTTCATCCTGCTATGAGTGAGATTTAGCATTGTCAGATTGCCACATATGATGCTGGGTGCCAGACAACTCAATCAAGTACCTCATGTGCAATAAACATTCGTCACTTTGTTGTGGTTGCCATGTAGCACGATCAGTGCCTCTCACACATCTGCCAAGATAAAGGAACTACAACTCTCAGCACTTTGAGCAGCATTGACCTTTGATCATGATGAGGAGAATGAACACATCTGATAGATTTTCATGAAAGGTTTTCATGGGATGAACTTTTTTCTCAAGTTTGGCTGGCAAAATTGTGTTCATGAACTCAATTCCAGTCACTTGAATGATAATGAGTATTTAAGACATGCTCATGAATGCGCAGCAATTTAAGGTGGTATTTGATGGGGACTCTAACAGCAAAAATTATGACAGGCGAGATGATTAATTAGGTGGGAGCTGAAATTTCAATTTTCTAATGATCAGTTGAGATCCAGAGACAGCGGCACAGCAATGGTGGGGTTGGCTGTTTTGGGCCTGTGGCCAAGTTTGATTTGTATTACCATTGCGTACCGTGAATATTCTTTATATTAAAATGCTTTGACTATATGTCCTGCTTTCAAGGTTGAGTCTTGACAATCTCATGGTACCCGGTTCACTGTTGTTTAAAGATGACGTGCAACAGTCTAGTTTATATAATTGGCAAGGGTGCTTTATTGATAGGGGAGAAAGGTGAATTGGGAGTGAGGATATGGAGGAATAGAAGAGAAATCCAAGGGAGGGTAAACATTGGGGTTGGATTCTTGGAGGAATGAAATGGGAAGTACCTGGGGTACAGGGTGTGGTGGGGGAAGGGGGTTAGAAATGGGACAGTAAAATCCGAAAAGTAAAGTAAAGAGCACAAAATTAAAATAGTGAAAAAGCAGGCAAGGTACTAACGGGCTGGGTCAATACTGTCTATATACATGTCTTTACCTTAGAGTATTAGCTGGCAAAGGAAACCTTCAGAGTCACAGGTGGGAAGACGATTCAGTCAATGGATGTGGAGCAAATCTTTACTCCAAGAATAGCTGCTGAGCATATGCAACAGAAACTATTTCATTGTGTTAGTTGACATAATCTTGCCACCTGACAGAAAGTGACAACATACCTAGTAAAAGCCTATTTCATTATCATAGAGTCATACAGGGCAGAAAAGGCTCTATGGCCCCTCCAGTCTACAATATCACTAAGGGCGCACTAATCCCAATTTCCTGCACTTGTCCCACAGCCCTGAATGTTATGATATTTCTAGTGCTTATCCAAATATCTTTTAAAGGTTGAAAATGTGTTGCTGGAAAAGCGCAGCAGGTCAGGCAGCATCCAAGGAGCAGGAGAATCGATGTTTCGGGCATGAGCCCTTCTTCAGGAATGAGGAAAGTGTGTCAGCAGGCTAAGATAAAAGGTAGGGAGGAGGGACTTGGGGGAGGGGCATTGGAAATGCGATAGTTGGAAGGAGGTCAAGGTGAGAGTGATAGGCTGGAGTGGGGGTGGGGGCGGAGAGGTCAGGAAGAAGATTGCAGGTTAAGAAGGCGGTGCTGAGTTCGAGGGTTGGGACTGAGACAAGCTGGGGGGAGGGGAAATGAGGAAACTGGAGAAATCTGAGTTCATCCCTTGTGGTTGAAGGGTTCCTAGGCGTAAGATGAGGCGCTCTTCCTCCAGCCGTCATGTTGCTATGGTCTGGCGATGGAGGAGTCCAAGGACCTGCATGTCCTTCGTGGAGTGGGAGGGGGAGTTGAAGTGTTGAGCCACGGGGTTGTTGGGTTGGTTGGTCCGGGTGTCCCAGAGGTGTTCTCTAAAACGTTCCGCAAGTAGGCGGCCTGTCTCCCCAATATAGAGGAGGCCACATCGGTTGCAGCGGATGCAGTAAATGATGTGTGTGGAGGTGCAGGTGAATTTGTGCCGGATATGGAAGGATCCCTTGGGGCCTTGGAGGGAAGTAGGGGGGAGGTGTGGGCGCAAGTTTTGCATTTCTTGCGGTTGCAGGGGAAGGTGCCGGGAGTGGAGGATGGGTTGGTGGGGGGGGTGTGGACCTGACAAGGCAGTCACGGAGGGAGTGGTCTTTTCGGAAAGCTGATAGGGGAGGGGAGGGAAATATATCCCTGGTGGTGGGGCCCATTTGGAGGTGGTAGAAATGACGATGGATGATACGATGTATCTGGAGGTTGGTGGGGTGGTAGGTGAGGACCAGTGGGATTCTGTCCTGGGGCTCAAGGGCGGAGGAGTGGGAAGTGGAGGAGATACGGTGGAGGGCATCGTCGATCACGTCTGGGGGGAAATTGCGGTCTTTGAAGAAGGAGGCCATCTGGGCTGTATGGTATTGGAACTGGTCCTCCTGGGAGCAGATGCAGTGGAGACGAAGGAATTGGGAATATGGGATGGCGTTTTTACAGGGGGGAGGGTGGGAGGAGGTGTAATCTGGGTAGCTGTGGGAGTTGGTCGGTTTATAGTAAATATCCGTGTTGATTCGGTCATCCGAGATAGAAATGGAAAGATCTAGGAAGGGGAGGGAGGAGTCTGAGACAGTCCAGGTGAATTTGAGGTCGGGGTGGAAGGTGTTGGTAAAGTGGATGAACTGTTCAACCTCCTCGTGAGAGCACGAGGCAGCACCGATACGGTAATCGATGTAGCGGAAGAAAGGGTGGGTAGTGGTGCCAGTGTAGCTGCGGAAGATGGACTGTTCCACATATCCTACGAAGAGGCAGGCATAGCTGGGGCCCATGCGGGTGCCCATGGCTACTCCTTTGGTTTGGAGGAAGTGGGATGATTGGAAAGAGAAATTGTTCAGAGTGAGGACCAGTTCAGTCAGTCGAAGGAGGGTGTCAGTGGAACGGTACTAGTTGGTACGGCAGGAAAGGAAGAAGCGGAGAGCTTTGAGGCCTTCGTGATGGGGGATGGAGGTGTATAGGGACAGGATATCCATGGTGAAGATAAGGCGTTGGGGACTGGAGAAGCGAAAATCATGGAGGCGGTGGAGGGCGTGGGTGGTGTCCCGAACGTAGGTGGGGAGTTCTTGGTCTCAAGGGGACAGGACCGTGTTGAGGAATGCAAAGATGAGTTCGGTGGGGCAGGAGTAGGCTGAGACAATGGGTCAGCCGGGGCAGTCAGGTTTGTGGATTTTGGGCAGGAGGTAGAAATGGGCGGTGCGGGGTTGTGGGACTATGAGGTTGGAGGCGGTGGATGGGAGATCCCCTGAGGTGATAAGGTTATGGATGGTCTGGGAGATGATAATTTGGAGGTGGGAGGTGGGGTCATGGACAAGGGGGCAGTAGGAGGAGGTGTCCGCGAGCTGGCATTTAACCTCAGTGGTGTAAAGGTCGGTGCGCCAAACTACTACAGCGCCTCCCTTGTCTGCCAGTTTGTTAGTGAGGTTGGGATTGGAACGGAGGGAGTGGAGGGCTGCACGTTCCGAGGGTGAGAGGTTGGAGTGGGTGAGAGGGGTGGAGAGGTTGAGGCGATTAATTTCGCGGCGGCAGTCAGACCGCAATGTCCCCCCAGACGTGATCGACGATGCCCTCCACTGCATCTCCTCCACTTCCCACTCCTCCGCCCTTGAGCCCTGCCCCTCCAATCACCACCAGGACAGAACCCCACTGGTCCTCATCTACCACCCCACCAACCTCCATATACATCATATCATCCGTCGTCATTTCCGCCACCTCCAAACGGACTCCACCACCAGGGATATATTTCCCTCCCCTCCCCTTTCAGCATTCCAAAAAGACCACTCCCTCCGTGACTCCCTCGTCAGGTCCACACCCCCCACCAACCCATCCTCCACTCCCGGCACCTTCCCCTACAACTGCAAGAAATGCAAAACTTGCGCCCAAACCTTCCCCCTTACTTCCCTCCAAGGATCCTTCCATATCCACCACAAATTCACCTGCACCTCCACACACATCATTTACTGCATCTGCTGCAACCGATGTGGCCTCCTCTATATTGGGGAGACAGGCCGCCTACTTGCGGAACGTTTCAGAGAACACCTCTGGGACACCCGGACCAACCAACCCAACCACCCCATAGCCCAACACTTCAACTCCCCCTCCCACTCCACGAAGGACATGCAGGTCCTTGGACTCCTCCATCGCCAGACCATAGCAACATGACGGCTGGAGGAAGAGCGCCTCATCTTCCGCCTAGGAACCCTCCAACCTCAGGGGATGAACTCAGATTTCTCCAGTATCGTCATTTCCCCTCCCCCCAGCTTGTCTCAGTCCCAACCCTCGAACTCAGCACCGCCTTCTTAACCTGCAATCTTCTTCCAGACCTCTCCGCCCCCACCCCCACTCCAGCCTATCACTCTCACTTTGACCTCCTTCCACCTATCGCATTTCCAATGCCCCTCCCCCAAGTCCCTCCTCCCTACCTTTTATCTTAGCCTGCTGGACACACTTTCCTCATTCCTGAAGAAGGGCTCATGCCCGAAACGTCGATTCTCTTGCTCCTTGGATGCTGCCTGACCTGCTGTGCTTTTCCAGCAACACATTTTCAGCTCTGATCTACAGCATCTGCAGTCCTCACTTTCTCCTCGATCTTTTAAAGATTGTCAGGTTTCCAGCCCCCACTACCTTCCTAGGCAGTGCATTGCAGATCCCCACCTTCCTCCGGGTTATGAATCAGTAAATTTTAATTGGTGCATCAAAGATCCAGAGAAATCTCTGCCTGTTTTATGAAAACCTACCACACGTCACTGATAACTGTCAATATGAAAACTAGAAAGAAGAGCTCATTCAAGATCACATTGCAGTGGAGGTACAAGGTGAAGTTCAATCAGAATTATTTAAATTTGAAAGTACAGCAATGTGAGATCGATACTCTTCGAGTGAACACTACTAAGGTTTACTGAACGTAACTATTTACAGAATATGGCAAGCTATGACATCTTGAGCCTATTAAACCCAGATTCCAGTTACATGTGATCTGATGTCACTATGACTCAGCCCATTTTGTACATGCTAGGTAGCTAAGGGGATAAAGCTCTGTATTCTACATCTACCTCAGGCCCTTTTTGGATGTCCTTTTTGTTAACCACTAATAATTGGCAATGGCCATGTGGATGGTATGATGGCTCAGTGAGTAACACTGCTGCCTCACAGCATCAGGGACCTGGGTTCAATTCCAGCCTTGGGTGATTATCTGTGTGTGGTTTGCACATTCTCCCTGTATCTGTATGGGTTTCCTCCCACAGTCCAAAGATGTGCAGGTTAGATGGAATTGCCATGCTAAACTATCTATAGTGTGCTGGGTGGGAGGGTCAGTGTAGACACAATGGGCTGAATAGCCTTTATCTGCATTGTAGGGATTCTATTTAACTCTTTTCTCCATCCTCTACAAGACTCTTTGGTCATCAGATGAATCCACACGTCAATCCACCATTGTCTTTAGAATTTGTGTATGATATATGTGCTCTCTAATTGTTTCCTTGGTGAAGAGGAATGGCATCTTCTGTTGAGAGTCTCTTGAACATAAAGGGAAGAAGCTAAAATTCTTGCCCTCCTTTCCATGTTATTTACTCTTTGATCTAGCAATGAATGTAATAAATTAAAAGAAGATGAAGGGTGTTTTGAAGCAAGTTCTCGAGGCGAGAAAATGAAGGCTTCTCGATTACTCCAAGATAAGGAATGTCTCTTTCTTTGGCTGTGGTATCGTTTAAAATTTTAATGCAGCATGAAGCCGCAATGAGGTGCAGAAAAAGACATTTCAGGGACTCCGTGGGAAAGTGGGATTGCAGTATAATCTGCGCCCACACCTCCCCCCTCACCTCCATCCAAGGCCCCAAAGGAGCCTTCCTCATCCATCAAAGTTTTACCTGCACATCCACCAATGTCGTTTATTATATCCGTTGCTCCCGATGCGATCTCCTCCACATTGGGGAAACTGGATGCTTCCTCGCAGAGCACTTTAGGGAACATCTCCGGGACACCCGCACCAATCAACCCCACCGCCCTCTGGCCCAACATTTCAACTACCCTTCCCACTCTGCCGAGGACATGCAGGTCCTGGGCCTCCTCCACCGCTGCTCCCTCACCACCTGATGCCTGGAGGAAGAACACCTCATCTTCTGCCTCAGAACACTTCAACCCCAGGGCATCAATGTGGACTTCACCAGTTTCCTCATTTCCCCTCCCCCCATCTTACCCCAGTTCCAACCTTCCAGCTCAGCACTATCCTCATGACCGGTCCTACCTGCCTATCGTCATTTCCACCTATCCGTTCCACCCTTCTCTCTGACTTATCACCTTCATCCCCACCCACATCCACCCATTGTACTCTTTGCTACCTTCCCCACCCTCCTCTCTGACCTAGCGCCTCCATCCCCACCCCCATCCACCTATTGGACTCTTTGCTATCTTCTCACCAGCCCCAGCGCCCCCATCCATTTATCTCTCCACCATAGAGGCTCCCTGCCTTCAGTCCTGATGAAGGGCTTTTGCCCAAAACATCAATTTTCCTTCTCCTCGGATGCTGCCTGACCTGCTGTGCTTTTCCAGCATCACTCTAATCTGGAGTCTGATTTCCAGCATCTGCAGTCCTCACTTTTGCCTTGCAGTATAATCAACCATGGATTAAATGGTCAGACTAGGATCAATTGGATATTCCTGCATAGAATTTAAGCTGCAGAGCTACTTGAGAGGTCAACCTCATTCTGTAAGTGGAAGTGTCCCCAACTCCTATTTAGCCATCAATGCCTGCCAGCCATGAGGTGCAACAGCACAGTTAGTTATCTACTGAAGCTGATAATGCTGATACTCACAAGAAATAAGTGAAACCAAGATAATTTGAAATGTTTTGACTCAAATTTGAAAATGACCTCTGCCATTTTAATTTTCTCAATGAGTCTTTTGTTATTCCCAATGGAGTTAGCCATAAAGGTCGGAGCCTTGATACAGAGCCCCCCTTTCTGACCCAGGGGATCTTTTACAGGCCATCAATATCTGTAGTGTAGTCAGCTGACAGCAGACTTCACCACTAAACAGCTTTCCCAGCTATGTGATGAAACATATCTCTTGTGCACTTTAAATTTAAATTAGAATTTCCTTGGATTCAACTCCTGACCTGAGAGTAAAAGTGGCTTTTTTCTTTAATCTAGTTGTTTCAATCATTCGTCATGGGATGTAGGTGTTGCCCACATGCAGGCCATCGTGCATTGCCCATACCAATTTGACCAGAGAAGGTGATGTCTTTGCCTTTTTAAACTGTTGTTGTCCTTGAGGCGTTAGGAAAGCAGTTCCAAATTTGACCCATCAACAATAAAATAATGGCAACGTTATTCCAAGTCAAGTTGGTGAGGAGCTTCGAGGGGAAAATGCAGGTGATGATGGTCCCGTATGTCTGCTGCCCTCGTCCTCGATATGTTCCTTTGATCTGGAGGGTGTCAAGCTTTTTTGAACTGCACTGACCCAAGCAAGTGGTTAGTTTGTTATCATAATCTTGATGTATGCTGTGTTGATTGTGGACGGTTTATGAGGAATCAAGAGAGGAATTACTCATGCAGGATTCCTAGCCCCTAACCCAATCTTGTACCTCATGTATTTATATGCCTGGCCCAGTTCACTTTCTATTTGATGGTAACTTCTAAGATTTTGGTACTGGGGGCTTCAGTGTTGGTAATTTAATGCCAAGACATGATGATTAGGTTCTCTCATCTTGCAGATAGTCAGCGCCAGGCACTTATACAGTATAAGTGTTACTTGCCGCTTATCAGCCCAAACCTGGATATTGTCCAAGTTTTGCTGCTTTCAGACACGAATTGTTTCACTATTTTAGCATTCAGAAATGGGACTGAACATTATGCAATTATCAATCAACTTCCCCCCTTCTCACCTTATGATAAGGAAGATCATTGAGAAAGTCATTGCAAATGTCTGGCCTGTGAAGATGGTTACAGGTGGTGGTGTTCTAGGGTGGTAAGGATTGCGGGTGTGGAGTGTGCTGTTGAAAGAGCCTTGGAGAGTTTAAATGACTTTTTAAAATGATCCAAATTTCTTGCATGTGGCAACCTCTTCCAGCCAGAAAAGTATTGATTTGAGCCACAAACAACAAAAGAGAATTAGAAGGAAGGATCGAGAAAGCAGTCGATTTGCTTGAAAGTCAGATTGATTGTATCTACGAACATAACTGATAGAATATTGGGTAAATCTGCAACTCAAGAATGTCAATTCATGATATATTGCACATCCAATATAAAGTTTGCTTTGTATTTTAATGTGAAATTACTGGTTTTTAATTTCCACTGAGAAACAAAACGAACAGTGAAAAATTATTCCCAAACATGAGAATAACTATACAATTTGATAATCCTGAAACTTTTATTCAGGACTGTTCTTAACTTGCTGTTTTATAAACTGTCAACATTTTTTAATATGTCAGCATTCTTCGAACGGTTTATCAGCATCTCTGAAATTTTCTGTTGGCATGTTTGTTGTCACTCACCTCTCCGCAAGTCAGAGTTTCCGAAAGCATTGTTTTCCAGTTCAGGTCCTTTGCAGCTAATCTATATAGTTTGAAAGGTAACAGCCAATAGGAACCTACCTCCTGTAGCAATATTATTCCTCCTTTGTATTGAATTCTTTTTCCCATTCTTCCCTTGCAGTCTACCCCTTCTGAATGCAATATTAATAATGCTGTGGTTGAGAACAGGAGCTGTTGCCTATAGGGACAATGTTAACTCATTTGCCCTGATGTAGTAATGACTCTGGATTCACATTATGTTACTGTGTTTTTTTTTGTTTACATGTGGGATGTGGGTGTTTCTGGCCATCCAGCATTTATTTCCTGTCCCTACTTGACCTAGGGAAGGTGGTACTGAGCTGTCTTTTTGAACCGTCGCAGTCCATATACTGCCAGTTGACCCACGATGCCCTGAGTGAGGGAATTCCAGGATTTCACCCAGAGACAGTGAAGGTACAACAATATTGTGCTCCTGCTCATTTTCTGCTGTATTCTGTCAATTTCCTTTTTTCATCTTTCTTTCCTTCTATTTTTTCTACTTTACTTTTCTGTACAGTTTGCCCTTACCATTTTCCCACGGGGAGCTCAGCAGTGGCAGAGGCGGCCGCATCAGTGACAGCAGCGAGTGTGGGCCTAGCAGCGAGAGATGGCCCCAGAGCACAGTGGCTTCAATGTTGGTGGGTCCAGTGCAGGACTCAGGGTGGAGGCAGCCACATCAGCATTGACGGCAGCTTTGATGTCAGCGCTGGTTCAAAGGGTTACGCTCTTGCATTATTTAGGAAGGCTGTGTACGCTGACTGATGCTTCAATTGATGCTAAGATGGCAATGGAGTCAACAAGGCGAGACCAGCAGTGAGTAATGGCACTGGGAATGTGGTGACCTTGACGTTGCTGGGTCTGGTGGTTGATAAGCCAGGCTCATGGCAGTGGTGGGAGAATGATCTGGATATTTCCTTTTGTTTCAGTTCTTTTTCTAATTTTGGCTGTTGTTTATAATTCTAACCATTGTATTGTCAGAGACTCTGTACACTTTTCACTGTACTCCTCAACGCTTGTACACAAGTGCACATGACAATTAAATCTAATCTAATATTTCCAAATCAGAATGGTGAGTGGCTTGAAGGGGAACTTGTATCTGCTGTCTTTGTCCTTCTAGATGGAAGTTGTTGTGAGTTTGGAAGGTGTTGTCAAAAGATCTTTGGTGAATTTCAGCAGTGCATCTGTTCGATGTTGTGACTGAATATCTGTGGTGAAGGGAGTGGATTCTTATGGATGTTGTGCCAATCAAGTTGGCTGCTTAATCCAGACTGGTGTCAAGCTTTGTGGGTGCAGTTGGAGTTGCCCCCAACCAGGCAAATGGGGAATATTACATCACATTCTAGACTTGAGCCTTGTAGATGATAGATAGGCTATGAGCAGTCAGCAGATGAGTTACTCACTGCAGTAGCCCTAGCCTCTGACCTGCTCTTGGAATTGTTGTGTTTATATGGTGAGTCAGTTGAGGTTTTGGTCAATGGCAACCCCTAGGATGCTAATAATGGAAGACAGTGATGGTAACACCATTGAATATCAAAGGGCAGTGTTTAGATAGTCTCTTATTGGAGATGGTTATTGCCTGACATTTATGCAAAAGAATGTTACTTGCCACTTGTCATTCCAGGCCCAGATATTGTCCAGATCTTGTTGCATTTGAACATGGACTGCTTCAGTATCAGAGGAGTTGTGAATGATGCTGCACATTTCACAATCATCAACAAACATCCCTACTTCTTACGCTCTAATGGAGGGAAGATAATTGAATAAGCGATTGAAGATGGTCAGGCTTAGGACACCGCCCTGAGGAACTCCATTCCTGTTTTGATTGCACTTACCTCGATTTGATGAGGAACATCATGTAACAGCCTGGGCATCTAGCTGAAGCAGGCAGAAACTCCAATAAGATATTTAAATCAGGGTCCTGGCATGTTTAAAGGACAGTTGCATTCCTTTCAAAGGCATGAGTGGAAATAGCACAGAATGCTTGATCCCCAGAGATACAGATGTGAAACAAAATTGGAAAACCAATTTAAAAAGGCACTCAAATTATTGCTATAAGTGTGTAACTCACCTGGTTGGAGTTCTTCTTGTTTTTTCCTTTGGGAGGTAAAGATTTTTATTTTTTTTCCTCCTGCTAAAACTTCAAGTTGCTCATTGATATGCCCCTTAGGACAGGTTCACTGCTTTTCAACAATGAACTCCACCATTCTTCACTTGGGAAGTAGGGATATAAATCTGTGTGCATTTGTTATGTATGTGTGTGTCTTTGTCTGTGTCTGTGTATCTGTGTCTGTGTGTGGGTTGTGTGTCTGTGTGTGTGTGTGTCTGTGTGTGTGTGTGTTGTGTGTGTGTTGTGTGTGCAGATGCATTTATAGGAAGCACATAGTCAGTGTTTTTTGAATACCTGAAGGGTTGGGAGAGGAACCTTTCAGAATGCTGAACAAGGATTTGAATTTTCTCTCTGTTTGTTTCCTCTCTCTCATAGTTGTAGGGCTAGGGTGTGTCCAGGCACAATCACTCCAGCTGCTATTAGTAAAGACCAGCTAGACGGACTATCTGACCTTTCCCTTCACAACAGCTTTGTTTGTCTCCTGGTCATCGACTGTGTTTGAAGGAAGAAGGAGAATCAGGACAGGGCTCTAAGGAGATCACACATGAGCATGACTGAAATCCAGCAGAAAAAAATAATTATACTAAAAGTGTCACGTTTTTCACGTGGTAGGAAGAATATCTCAGTATTCTATTGCTGGGTCCCCATAAGTAAAATTCAGCACCAGCAAATATTCAATAAATGCAAAACTTTAATAATATCTAGATTAGAGTTGGTCAGCTTTTGTGTCAATTGAGGGGGCAATTTCATCTCTTTTTCACTCATGTAGCCAAAATACAAATTTCAGGAAGATAAGGTTTGACACAATGTTGCTCTGAGGTTGAAGGCATGTATTGTACCTTTAAGAGAGTGTGAATGTTGTTTTGGCAGTGAGAGCTTGAAGGCACCCGTCATGTGACTGATCAACAGTCTCAGAGTGTACTGGAAAATTGAAAATATGTAACATTTGGCTGTAAACTAGATACCTCAGTGGTTTTGACAACCACTCAAATGTAACAGTTTAAATTATGCCCCGAGATACTAAACCCCAATTAAGTTTGAATTTATTGTTTTTGACAACATTAAACCAATGAAACAATCCAATGTATGGGGTCTAAAGAAGCTGGCATTTTGAAAGTTAACCAGAGAGAGTGACCGACTGCCATTGTCAGAGTAACTGCTAGCAAAACACTCTCTATCAAAGACATCTTTGCAGCAAAAGACCAAAAACAACCCAGGGAGATCCACAGCCAGAGGAAGACAGACACTGTAGACGACAGCTGCTGTAGGGTTTTGAAAATTAAGTTGATGTAAGTTTAATATGGGCATTTATTGGAACAATATTGTTATAGAATGGGAGGTAGGTAACAAACCTTTAAGAGAAAGGAGGTTTAAAATTGTATATAGTTGTTGTTTAATAAATTGATATTTCTTCTTTAAATAGTGGAATTTGGGAGTTTGCCGTCACTCATATTTTAACAGATTACAAGGCAAGGTGAGCTTTTCTGGGTGTTTGGTTTAATTAACAGAAGGGTTCACTGCCATGTTGCAGCAATGTTAAACATGAATTTCAAAATAACTTTGAGATTTGAGGAAATTATAGCTTGCTTGAGCAAAAATTAAACATCAAAACAAAAAGTTGATCATTTTTAAAAATGAGTAGTTAATAAAGATTTTAAATATTAATAAAGATGACCACTAAAAGGTACCAAAAGTAGCAATGCTGACTATGAAAATCTTCTTGTCATTTCACTTAAGAAGTACAGTAGACAAAGACAGACTAGGACTCATTTTTGGATCATTAGGCAAGGGAGAGGAAGTCAGCACCAAACTAAGACGTTTGGTTTACCTAACACTGGCCTTGCATTTGCTTCTGGTGGCAGGCACTCTGAGCTGGTATCAGCAGAATTCATACTGCCCCAGCTGACAGACTCATGCACAATTACACTCATATTTTTCCACTCACTCGCACACATACACACACAACACACACAAGCAGGTGCTCACACACAGGCAGATGCTCAGACAGACACTTATAGAGCAACATAGTAGACAAACCACACAGATTCACTCCCTTACACCCCCAGGCCTGTATGTCCCACTCCTTTGTCTTTACTGCGCTGTTTTGGGATGCCAACACCCAACACTGCTTTGCTGCCCCCTAGCATTATTGATTCACTGCCATAGCATTATTGAAGCACTGAAGAAAGAACTAGATGGCTTCAATCATTCTCCCACTGTGTGCTGCTAGTCTAATAACAGGATGCTTCCTCCCCACAACTTGCGGGTCCATTAGCAACACATGCTTGTTTCAATTGAATACATAGTCGATTGTATCTTCCAAACACAATTTAACAGTCATCCTCTGATTCTTTAACGAGGCTGGTTGGGCCACATACACAACTCTGTGAGGCTTGTGGACCTTCTGTTGGGCAGGACAGATCTGGGGACAGAGGGGTATTAATGTAATTTACAGTCATCTGCGCAATAGATGGTGAAGTTCCCAAGACTCACTACACTATCACCGATTTGGTAACAGCCTGACAGCAGGAGATTTACATCATGGATGTGCACGTGTAGATGATGGACATTCCCTGCTAATGTTACAGGAAAGGGTAAGAAAGTGCTTTTAAGTGTCAGGGTAACAGGATCCCTCTCCTCAAGACTGGCTGGTCCAATGAAAGGGTCACTGCATTTTACAGTGTCACAAGGAGTGTTGGTCAATCTAAGAATGGCAGGGAAATCTCCAAAAGGTAGACAAGAAAATACTTTTTAAAAATTCTAGGACCAAGTACTGGATGGGAAAGCACTCAGGAGCTATTGCTGGATCCACAGAGGCTGCCTTTCCTTCATTTTTTGTTGAAAGGTTCCTCCTCTCCCTCCTGGCTGTTGGTAAGAGGCTGCTTGTACTTAGCTAGCAGCCTCTGTAGAGTAGACAAAATGTTGATACTCAGTTAAAATTGATGTTAAGAAATAATTTGCATGTTTAAATAATTCGTTCCTGTCATTGGTCAAATTCCCTTATGGTGGGATATGGTTGTGGGATACGATGGCAGTGTGATCCACCATACCTCCCCATGACTTAATTGCTCTCTTTGTTAACATCTCTCTTCCCTTCTCCATCTAATAGGCATCCCATAAGGCAGGAAAATCACATGCTATATCCATTTCCATTGCTGGATTTTGTTGGAATTGGGAGCATTTCATCAAATGCTATAGATTCTGGAGTGCTATTCAGTCTCTGCCTCTGAAGTTGCTGGCCACAGTAATCCACACATCCAAGCAATGCCACAGTTCAGTGGTCACATCTACCAGGACTGCAATCAGTCTCAAGAAGACCCTGTAGAACCCCAGCCTGTGATACAATGGGACATTGGGCAAGAAGTGTTTGACCACCTTTTGAAAGGCCATTGGGAGGGGAAGGAGGGGTTGGAGGTGGGGGGAGGGGGGACGCCCTGGCAATTTTAAAAATTCATACCATGGAAGAAGGAAGAGAGGCACTATCTTCTGGGGGAATGCCAATAATACACAAAGGACAGGCACCAAAGATTGTAACCCCTTTCCATCCTGCTGTTGGAAAAACATATTTTTAGAAATAGATTCACTACACCCACTTGCTTGCCCATGTTAACCATATTGTGGTATCGGCAGGGTATTACTGTGCTCAGTTGAGCTTTCAATAGGTTCAACTGACCCAAATTATTTATCTACTGATGGTGGTGAGCAGCTTGCTGACTTCAGCACTTGTCCACTCTCTTTTTTTTTGCAGCAGAGAGCAGCAGAAGCTGGGCGGAAGTGAGGTCGGAGCACAGAGGCTGTTGGGAAAGTTATTAAGTGCTACTTAAGTAGGTGTGTTCTAGGCCCCAGGTCCTACACTATAGGGCATCCCTCCCACCCTCCTCCTCTAACCTAATTAAGAGTCCACAGACTCGAAGCAAAAAAAGGGGGTCAAGGGAAGTGTCTGGTGAGAACAGTGCATGTCTTTGGCTCAGGAGTCTACAGCGAAGAGGCTGAGTGAGGAGATTACACCACAGTTGAAGAGGGTGAAGACATGACTGCCAAGCTGACTCAGTGTGCTGTGTGCGTGATGCGGGAGGTCAGGGACACTGATGGTGTCTCTGGCTCCTATAGCTGGGGAAAGTGTGAACACATTTAGCTTCTGAAGGGGCATGTTGGAGCACTGAAGAAAGAACTAGATGACCTCAGGCTCATCTGAGAGAATGAGAATTTTATGGTCAGGACCTTCAGCAAGATCATTACAACTAGCATACCAGAAGAGAGAAGGGAGATGAAGATGAGGAAGGAAGAGATTATTCAAGTACAAGAGACCCAGGGGGAAGTACCTCTCATGAACAGGTTGAATCTCTTGGAAACTGTCGAGACAGATGACCCTACCAGTCTGAGAGGTGGACAGGTCTGCCAATCGAAAATTGGCATGGAGGCAGAGCCAAGGATTCAGACATAAGGGACTCAATAGCGAGAGGGACTGAAAGGGCCTTCTGCGGCAAGAGGCAGGATTTGAGGATGGTGTGTTGCCTTCCTGGTGCCAGGATCCAGGACATCGCCGCCAGAGTGCAGAGAATCTTCAAGGGTGAAGCTGAAGAGCCAGAGGTGGTTAGCACAAATGACATCAGGAAGAAGAGGAGGGACATTCTTCAGCGGGATTTCAGAGAACTCGGAAGAAGGCTGAAAAGCAGGACTTCCTGGGTGGTTATCTCCAGTTTGCTTCCAGTTCTGCGGGCTGGAGAGGGCAGGAACAGGGAGATAATGGACTTGAACGTGTGGCTGAGGAACTGGTGCAGGAAGCAAGGATTTAAATTCTTAGACCACTGGGGTAAGTTTTGAGGTAAGGAAAGATTATACAAGAGTAATGGTTTGCACTTTAATAAGTGGGGTGGGGTGGGGTGGGGGGGGGGGTGGCGGCAACATTCTGGCAGGCAGGTTTGCCACTGTAACATGGGTGTTTTTAAACTAAGTAGTGGGGGGGAGGGGACAAACTGGAAATTTAAGAAGGAAGTTAAGTGAAAGTGAGAATAAGAGAAGTTAAGAAAGACAACAGAATCAATGGAGCAGATAACTCAAGAAGGGATTATACAATATGGTCAAGTGAAAGAGGGATTGATAGGAAGGGTGAGGAGAGTAACAAATTAAGAATATTATGTATGAATGCATGAAGCACAAGAAATACAGGGGATGAGTTTGAGGCTCAATTGGAAATTGGCAGGTATAATGTTGTGGGGATAACTGAGACATGGCTTCAAGTGGACATGGCCTGGGAAATGAATATTCAAGACTACACGTGCTGTCGAAAGGACAGACTGACGGGCAGAGGGGGTGGGGTGGCCCTGTTGGTGAGGAATGATTTTCAGTCCCTTATGAGGGGGTACATAGAATCAGGAGATGTAGAGTCAGGATGGGTAGAGCTGAGAAATTCTAAAGGTAGAAAGACCCTAATGGGAATTATCTACAGGCCCCCAAACAGTAGTCCGGATGTAGGGTGTAAGTTGAATAAGGAGTTGAAATTGGCCTGTTGTAAAGATATTACTACAGTTGTTTTGGGGGATTTCAACATGCAGGTAGACTGAGAGAATCAGGATGATACTGGACCCCAAGAAAGGGAGTTTGTGGAGTGCCTCCGAGGTGGATTCTTAAAACAGCTTGTACTAGACCCTACCAGGGGGAAAGCAATTCTGGATCTGGTGAAATGCAACAAACCGGATTTGATCAGGGACCTCAAAGTAAAGGAGCCATTGGGAGGTTGTGACCATAATATGATCAGTTTTAATCTCAAATTGAGAGGGAGAAGGGAGAATCGAAAGTGTTAGTATTGCAGTTGAACAACGGGAACTATGGAGCAATGAGGGAGGAGCTGGCCAAAGTTCAATGGTTCAATACCTTAGCAGGGATGGCAGTGGAACAACAATGGCAGGTATTTCTAGATATTTTGCAGAAGGTGCAGGATCAGTTCATTCCAATGAGGAAGAAAGATCCAAAGGGGAGGCAGTAGTGGCCGTGGCTAGCGAGGGAAGTTAAGGACCATATAAAGATAACAGGGAAAAAGTATAACATAGCAAAGATAAGCCGGAAGCCGGAGGACTGGGAAACTCTTAAAAAGCAACAGAGGATAACTAAAAAGGCAATATGCTGAGAAAAAGTAAGGTACGAAGGCAAACTGGCCAAAAATATAAAGGAGAATAGTAAAAGCGTTTTTAGGTATGTGAAAAGACTAAGATTGGGCCCTTGAAGACAGAATCGGGTGAATTTGTTATGGGGAACAAAGATATGGCAGAAGAGTTGAACAGGGACTTTGAATCTGTCTTCACTGGGGAAGACACAAGCAATCTCCCAGATGTAATAGTGGCTGAAGGACATAGGGGAATGGATGAACTAAAGGGAATTTAAATTAGGCAGGAAATGCTGTTGGATAGACTGTTAGGCTTGAAGGCTTATTCATCACCGGGACCTGATGGTCTGCATCCCAGGGTACGTAAGGATTTGGCTCTAGAAATTGTGGACACATTGGTAATCATTTTCCAAAATTCTATTGATTCAGGATCGGTTCCTGCAGATTGGAGGGTGGCTAATGTTGCCCACTTTTCAAGAAGGGAGGAAGAGAGAAAACTGGGAATTATCGGCCGGCTAGCCTGACGTCAGTGGTGGGAAAGATGCTGGAATCTTATAAAAAATGGAATTACGACTCATTTGGATAGCAGTAACAAAGTAGGTCAGAGTCAGCATGGATTTATGAAGGGGAAATCGTGCTTGGTTAATCTTCTGGAATGTTTTGAGGTTATAAATATGAAGATAGACAAGGGAGAGCCAGTGTACGTAGTGTACTTAGACTTTTAGAAAGCCTTTGATAAGGTCCCATATAAGAGATTAGTGAGCAAAATTGGGGCACATGGTATTGGGGGCAAGGTACCTCCTTGGATTAAGAATTGGCTGGCTGACAGGAAGCAAAGAGTTGTGATAAATGTGTCCCTTTCGGAATGACACATGGTGACAAGTGGGGTACCACAAGGTTCGATGCTGGGACTGCAGCTGTTTACAATATACATCAATGATATAGATGAAGGTATTAAGAGTAATATTAGCCAATTTGCTGATGACACAAAGCTGGGTGGCAGGGTGAAATGTGAGGAGGATGGTATGAGAATGCAGGGTGACTTGGACAGTCTAGGTGAGTGGACTGGTGCATGGCAGATGCAGTTTAATGTGGATAAATGTGTGGTTATCCACTTTGGTGGCAAGAACAGGAAGACAGATTACTATCTAAATGGAGTCAAGTTAAATAAAGGGGAAGTACAATGAGATCTAGGTGTTCTTGAACATGAGTCAATGAAAGCAAGCATGCAGGTACAGCAGGCAGTGAAAAAAGCTAATGACATGCTGGCCTTCATAACAAGAGGAATTGAGTCTAAGACCAAAGACCGTCCTTCTGCAGATGTACAGGACCATGATGAGATCCCACCTGGAGTATTGTGTGCAGTTTTGGTCTTCAACTTTGAGGAAGGACATACTGGCTATTGAAGGAGTGCAGAGTAGGTTCACGAGGTCAATTCCCAGAATGGAGGGACAATCAGGTATTGAAAGATAAGAGCGACTGGACTTGTATACACTTGAGTTTAGAAGGATGAGAGGGGATCTGATTGAGACGTATAAAATTATTAAATGATTGGACACTCTGGAGGCAGGAAGCATGTTTCCGCTAATGGGTGAGTCCAGAACCAGAGGACACAGTTTAAGAATATAGGGTAGGACATTTAGAACAGCGTTGAAGAGAAACTTCTTCACCCAGAGAGTAGTGGATATATGGAAAGCTTTGCCCCAGAAGGCAGTGGAGGCCAAGTCTCTGGATACCTTCAAGAAAGTGATGGATAGAGATCTTAGAGATAGTGGAATGAAGGGTTATGAGGATAGGGCAGGAACAGGATACTGATTGTGGGTGATCAGCCATGATCATAATGACAGGTGGTGCTGGCTCAAAGGTCAGAATGACCTACTCTGCACCTATTGTCTATTGTCTACTGTCTATTATGGAAGTGAATTTGCAGTTGGGTGGGAAGTTGCTTGGACATTCACCCTACATTATGTGCCATCCCATCTCCAGCCACAACAGTGTTCAGACCAAACATATAGTATTAGTCCATGGTTTCTTTATGGCTGTTGCTCAACTATTTTGGTTTATACTCTTACTATCCAACAATTACAGAAGAAATGCTTTGGCCCATCAATATTCTCCCAGCCACTCTCACTTCTAGCATTAGGCCCATAGCCTTGAATGTTATGACATTTCAAATGCTCATTCAAGTACGTCGTTAAAGGTTGTGAGGTTACCGACCTCAACTACCCTACCAGGTAGTGCATTTCAGACACCCACCACCAAACTTTCTTCAAATTCCCATTAAACCTCTTTCCTTTCACTTTAAAGTTATGCTTAATTATTGATGACCTTTCAACTAAGGGGTACAGCTGCTTTCTATTCCTGTCCATGCCCCTTATAACCTTATTCACCTCAAAGGCGTTTCTCCTTAAACTTCTTTGCTCCAAAGAAAACAACCCGGACTGATCCAGCCTCTCTTCATAGCTGAAATGATTGATTCCAGGCAACATCCTGGTTTATATCCTTTGCACCCCCTCCAGTGCATTCACAATGCTAAGGTATATTTCCTGCAGCTAAAACCAAAGTATTGAGGATGGTAGAAATCTGACATAAAAACAGAAAGTATGGTAGAAATTCAACAGATCTGGCAGCATTTGGGGAGAGAGAAACAGATTTAACATCTTGAGTTTGCTTCACAGCTGTTCTGAAGGTGTGTCAAGACTCTGTTTCTCTTTCTACGGATGCAGCCAGATCTGTTGAGTTTCTACAGCTCTCTCTCTGTTTCTTTCATATTTTCTACAAATATGGATTCCATTACCATTGTGCTTAGAATGCTTATGAATAATAAAGGCTTCCGGACTGACCTTTGCGAGACTCAGTTAACTGACTCTAACTTGATGAGATCTTCTTACCCTTTACATTCTCTGCTCAAACCAATTTTCCACCCAATTTGATATTTGCCTCTGGGTCCTTTGGGCAATTACTTTTGCAACTGACTTCTAAAACATTTTTTGGAATTCAAGTTTTACAATTTTGAACTCCATTACCATCACCCACAAGATTTATCAGCAATAACCTGCCTTTCCTGAACCCATGTTGACTTTGGCATTTGTCTTTTGTCTCAACTGATTCTGATTCTATCACTGCTGACAGTAATCTTGTTGAACTTTGTTTTCTAGAATCACGCACACATACACACACACACACACACACACACACATACACACGCACACACATACACACGCACACACACACATACACACACACATACACACACACACACACACACACACATACACACACATACATACACACACACACACATGTAGATATATAAATGCTTCTGCATTTCAGGTTATATTTGTTACATTTATCTTCTGTCAATCTATGGAAGATACAAAAACCAAATACTTTAAATTATAGAAATCTGACATATAGACTGAAAATGCTGGAAATCCTCTGCAATTCAGCCAACATATGCTGTGAGAAGAACAGAGTTGATGTTTCAGGTCATTTTGGAATATTAGAAGGAAAGGCAAAACTCCATGGGGTAGCTCTGTTAATGAAAGATGAGATCAGTACAGTCATTGTAAACTGTCTTGGCTTTGAAGATCAAAGCACAGAATCAGTTGGAGTGGAAATAAAGAATATGAAAAGAAAGAAGTTTATAGGCCCACTAACAGCAACAGGATTTAAGAGAGACTATAAATCAAGAGTAAATGGAAGTTTTGTATGAAAGGCGATCAATAATTGTGCACAATTTTAATCTCCGTGTATATTAGTCAAATCAAATTGACAACATTAGTCTTGAGTATGAGTTCATATCTGGGATAACTCTTTTGACCATTATGGAATGAACTAGGGAACCAGATCTGGTCATTTGTTATGAGACATGATTAAGTAATAACCTCATTGTAAATGAATCTCCAGTTGGGGTAGATCATAGCATAACATGGGCTTCTCATTTCAATTGAGGGTGAAAGACTTAGGTCTAAAATTGATGCCTTAATTTTAAGGAAAGACAAGTAAAAGCCTGAAGGTAGAGTTGACCTCAGTGATGTGGGAATATAGGTTAAAAGGTAAGATAGTAGAGAAATAGTGCAGTCATTTAAGGAGACAGCTACTCTAAGCATGCATACAGCAAATACACTGCTATTGTTTCAATTAAGGCCTTTGATAAGGTGTTATGCAGGAGGCTACTGAGTATGATAAGGGCCCATGGTGTCAGAGGCAAGGTGGTAGCATGGATAGAAGCTTGGCAGTCTGGCAAAAAGCAGAGAGTGGGAATAAAAGGGTCATCTCAGAGTGACAGCTAGTGGCAAGTGGTGTTCTGCAAGGCTCAATGTTGGGATTAGAACTTTTCATTTTAGATTAGATTAGAGATTAGATTACTTACAGTGTGGAAACAGGCCCTTTGGCCCAACAAGTCCACACCGACCCTCCGAAGAGCAACCCACCCAGACCCATTCGCCTACGTTTACCCCTTCACTTAACACTACAGGCAATTTAGCATGGCCAATTCACCTAACTTTAATGATCTAGATGAAGGAACTGAGGGCATTTCTGGTTAAATTTGCAGATGATTCAAAGATAGGTTGAGGGACAGGTAGCATTGAGGAGGTGGGGAGGCTGCAGAAGGATTTGGACAGGTTAGGAGAATGGGCAAAGAAGTGGCAGATGGCGTACAATGAGGGAAAGTGTGAGGTCATGTACTTTGGGAGGAAGAATAGAGGCATGAGCTATTTTCTACATGGGGAGAAAATTCAGAATCTGAAGTGCAAAGAAATTTGGGAGTTCTAGTCCTGGATACTCTCAAGGTAAACTTACAGGTTGAGTCAGTAGTTAGGAAGGCAAATGCAATAATGGCATTTATTTTGAAAGGACTTGAATATAAAAAGCAGGGATGTACTTCTGAGGCTCTATAAGGCTCTGGCCATTCACATTTGGAGTATTGTGTGCAGTTTTGGGCCCTATTCCTCAGGAAGGATGTACTGGCCCTAGACCGTGTTCAAAGAAGATTCAGAAGAATGGTCCCAGGAATGAACAGCTTATCATATAAGGACTTTTGAGGACTTTGGGTCTATACATGATGGAGTTTAGAAGATTGTGGGGCAAACTCATTGAAACATACAGAATACTGAATGGCCTGGATAGAGTGGATGTTGGGAAGATGTTTCCATTTGTAGGAGAGACTAGGACCCAATGGAAAGGGAAAGGGAAAGTAAAGGGAAGATCTTTCAGAACGAAGATAAGGAGAAACTTCTTCAGCCAGAGAGTGGTGAATCTATAGAATTCACTGCCACAGAAGGCTGTGGAGGCCAGGTCATTGAGTATATTTAAGATGGACATAGATAGGTTCTTGATTATAAAGGTTATCAAGGGTTATGGGGAGGAAGCGGGAGAATGGGGTTGAGAAACTTATCAGTCCTGATTGAATAGCGGAGCAGACTCAATGGGCAGGATGGCCTAATTTCTGCTCCTTATGGTCTTATGTTCTTAAAGTCTAAGGGAAGTCAAGTGAAACACTCTTCATGCAGGGTCTCCCTATATAGAAACGTCTGTGTTCAGTCCAGGAATCCATTCTACTAACACTTGTGATACATGAGCAATGTCCTGGCCACGGTCAGTTTGCTGCTTGGGCATCAGCATTAAGGATCTGTAATTCTATACTCCAGGGAATGAGCCACAGCTAGCTCTGTGAGTCCAATGCCACCAATCATGGGAGTCACATTAAGTCAGTCACAGAGCTGCACAGTAGTCTGATCAGTCATCAGTTGGGGCTGTCTCCCCGAGTCAGGAGAATGGGCCACAGAGTGCTGGGGTCCATCCAATAAAAGTTAATGGGGGCCACTGCTGCAGGAAGGAAGCTGGGGATTCGAGGCATGTAGAGGGAATAACAACTGTGAAAAGAGAAAACTCTATGTAAGGGAGGGAGAGATATCAGAGCATGGGAGGAAAGGCAGGAGTGGGAATCATTGACAGTCAGTAAAGTCTTGTCTTCATTGGTGGAATGGTGCACTACAATGTTTGGCATAATGACTTGAAATGTCTGTAGCAGAGGCCCTAAACTGTGGAGGCGAACATGAAATGAATAGATTGGGTTGGAACATGGGGAACATCAATGCTAATAGGGCTGACAAAAGGACTACAAAGAAGGGAAAATGAATATTTGGTGGGTGATCCAAACTGAGAGACTGACGATGTGACTCACACAGTGAAGCATGACCGCTGTTTCTTTTTGTCATTATGGAAAAATCAATGGGGATGAAAATGGCTGTCACCACACCCAAAGTGTTTCTTTCTGTGAGGGATGGGGCTCTGCTCTTGATCAAGGTGAGGCCACTCAAATGACAAGAGCATGAAACAGACACCTACACACCTCAGATGAAAGATAACTGTGATCACAAAATGTTGCATGTGAACCTTAAACATTCACCTGTTGTGTTGAGCCTAATTCCTGCACCTAACCCTCTTGACCACATGATGCAGCATCAGGAATCTATTCTGCTCATACCTGTGATACATGAGCATTGTCAGCTGCCTGGAAAGATTGACCCTGGTTGCCAAAATATCAAGTACCTTCCAAAGTCCCACAAGCTGCACGTCGTGCAGATACTGTCCTGTTCTGAAGCAGGGTTACTGGACTTGAAATGTTAACTCTGCTTTCTCTCCACAGAGAAATCTGCACATTCATTCTTGTCATTGTAACTGGAAAGTGCTTTTTAAAAAATAAAACAGCGAAAAAGGGTGTATTTACAACAAAGTTTCACCCACGCCACCAACATGCCCTCAGAAGATCTTTTTCCTTTCTTTCTTGACACCTTATTGCAGTCTTAGGTTCTGCAGATGGGTTGGAGGAAATCTGCCCTACAATGGAACCCCTTGGCCTTGGAACTTTAATTGAGTGATCTGTGGCTACTGGTTTTCCCCGATATAGGAATAATCAGGCACGGGGACAATACAATGTCTTGTTTAAGTCTTTATTGCAGAAGTGTGGCAGTTACATGGATGGTCCAATGCAAAGACGTGATAGCTTCATAGATGGTATAAAGCTGCTGCTGCGATGTGATAAGGTAGTTCTCCCTGGTGCTGTGAGGCAGCAGTGCCAACCACTGAGCCAACGTGCTGCCCTATGTTTATGGGTTTCCACTGAATCCCACAGACCCCATGAGCATCTCTGACTAGAAGGCTCAGATGTACTGAGAGCATCCAACACTGAGGAGAAAGTGAGGACTAGGCGAAAGTGAGGAATGCAGATACTGGAGATCAGAGTCAAGATTAGAGTGGTGCTGGAAAAGCACAGCAGGTCAGGCAACATCTGAAGAACAGGAAAATCAATGTTTCAGGCATGAGCCCTTCTCCAGGAAATCAGCAGGAGGTAAGTTTCAAGTGCCCTTGCTATAGACATTGACATTGCGATAGACATTGACATTTCCGAAAGAAGGACTTATGCTGGAAACATCGATTCTTTTGCTCCTCAGATGCTGCCTGACCTGTGCTTTTCCAGCACCCAACACTGAGGCATGTTCATCCTCCAAAGAGCCACGATGGTCAAGTAAAGTGGGGCTGGAAGGAGTGGCCACTTTTGGAATGTCTGATAGAATATTTCTGAGGTAGACGATATGTAATCCCTCCTATAGCTGGTTGCCTAGTGGCACTACCCTTTCTCCTTGTGAGTGAAGTCAATGTTCCTCATTCCCTTGTTGCCTAAAGTGATGGAATGCAGGTCTGTGCAGATCTCTCACAGACACTGGGTGTTCTGCATTTGCCTATCCACAGCAGCCGTCAACCTCTTCATGGATGCAGCTAGATGCTTGAATATCACAAGAAGGATGGTGAAAACAGGTTTGGTGGATGCCTCCATACTGTCAGTCAGTTTTTTCAGTGCCTCCAGAAGCTTTCTTGAGTGTTGCTGAAGCTGCACTAAGCCAGCACATCACACCCCAGACTTATTCCTGGGAGATGACAGACAGTATTTGGGAAGGCAGGAGATGAGTTGCCTGCTGCAGTATTCCTAGCCTCTACAATTATCTATTGTCTCGTTTTTGGTGCAATTCAACATCATTGAATCTCTTCAGTGTGGAAGGAGACAATTCAGCCCATTAATCCACGCCAACCCTTTGATGAACATCTACCCAGACCCATCCTCCATCCCTGTACCTCAGCATTTCACATGGCCAACCCATTTAACCTGCACATCTTTGGTCTGTGGGAGGAAATTCATGCAGACACAGGAAGAACGTACAAACTCCATACAGACCGTCACCCAAGGGTAGAATTGAACCTGTGTTCCTGGCGCTGTGAGGCAGCACTGCTAACCACTGAGCCATCATAGAACGTAGAACATAAAATATAGAACATGACAACGCAGTACAGGCCATTTGGCCCTTGATGTTGTGCCGACCTGTGGAACCAATCTGAAGCCCATCTAATCTACACTATTCCATTTTCATCCATATGTTTATCCAATGACAATTTTAATGCCCTTAAAGTTGGAGAGTCTACTACTGTTGCAGTCAGTGTGTTCCACGCCCCTACTACTCTCTGACATCTGTCCTATACTATCAGCCCTCAGTTTAAATCTATGTCCCCTCCAGCTAGCCATCGTCATCCGAGGAAAAAGGATCTCACTATCTAATCTATCTAATCCTCTGATTATCTTATATGTATCGATTAAGTCGCCCCCTCAACCTTCTTCTCTCTAATGAAAACAGCTTCAAGTCCCTCAGCCTTTCCTCATATGACCTTCCCTACATAGCAAGCAACATCCTAGTAAATCTCCTCTGAACCCTTTCCAAAGCTTCCACATTCTTCCTATAATGCGGTGAGCAGAACTGTATGCAATATTCCAAATGTGGCTGTACCAGAGTTTTGTACAGTTGCAGCATGATCCATGGTTCTGAAACTCAGTTCCTCTTTCAATAATTGCTAACACACCTTATTCCTTCTTAACAACCCTATCAACCTGGGTGGCAACTTACTAGAATCTATGTGCCTGGACACCACGATCTCTCTGCTCCTCTACACTGCCAAGAATCTTATCATTAGCTCAAAACTCTGCATTCCTGTTTCTCTTTCCAAAGTGAATCATCTCACACTTTTCCGCATTAAACTCCATTTGCCACCTCTCAGCCCAACACTGCAGCTTATCTATGTCCCTCTGTCATCTACAATGTCTTTTGTCACTATCCACAACTCTACCAACCTTAGTATCATCTGCAAATTTACTAACCCATCCTTCTACGCCCTCATCCAGGTTATTTATATCAATGGCAAACAACAGTGGCCCCAAAACAGATCCTTTCAGTACCCCACTAGTAACTGAACTCCAGGATGGATATTTCCCATCAACTACGACCCTCTATCTTCTTTCAGCTAGCCAATTCCATGATTCAAACCACTAAATCACCCTCAATCCCATGCCTCCATATTTTGTACAATAGCCTACCATGAGGAACCTTATCAAATGCCTTACTGAAATCCATATACACTGCTTTACCCTCATCCAGCTGTTTGGTCACTTTCTCAAAGAACTTAATAAAGGTTTGTGAGGCATGACATCCTCTTCACAAAACCGTGTTGACTACCCTTAACCAACCTATTTGTCTCTAGATGATTATAAATCCTATCTCTTATAACCCTTCCCAACACTTTACCTACAACCAAAGTAAGGCTCACATGTCTATAATTTCGAGGGTTGTTTCTACTCGCCTTCTTGAACAAGGGAACAATATTTGCTACCCTCTAGTCTTCTGGCACTATTCCTGTAGACAATCATGACATAAAGATCAAAGCCAAAGGTTCTGCAATCTCCTCCCCGGCTTCCCAGAGAATCCTAGGGTAAATCCCATCTGGCCCAGGGGACTCATCTATTTTGACACTTGCTAATGCCTCCTCCTTGTGAACCTGAATCTTGTCTAGTCCAGTTGATGGTATCTCAGTATTCTCTTCAACCATATTGTTTTTTTCTGGTGTGAATACTGACAAAAAGTATTCATTTAGTGCTTCCCCTATCTCCTCTGACTCCACAAACAACTTCCCACGACTATGTTTGATTGGCCCTAATCATACTCTAGTTATTCTTTTATTCCTGATATAGTATAGAAAACCTTAGGGTTTTCCTTGATCCTATCCGCCAATGACTTCTCCTGGCTATTCTTAGCTCTCTCTTTAGGTCTTTCCTGGCTAACAAGTAACTCTCAAGCACCCTAACTGAGCCATCATATCTCATCCTAACATAAACCTTCTACTTCATCTTAACAAGAGATTCAACTTCCTTCGTAAACCATGGCTCCTGTGCTCAATAACTTGTTCCCTGCCTGACCGGTACATACTTATCAAGGTCATGCAGTAGCTGTTCCTTGAATGAGCTCCACATTTCTATTGTGCCCATCCCCCACAGTTTCCTTGCCCATCCTATGCATCCTAAATCTTGCCTAATCGCATCATAATTGCCTTTCCCCCAGCTATAACTCTTGGTTTATACCTTTCCATTGCTAAAGTAAACATTACCGAATTATGGTCACTATCACCAAAGTGCTCACCTACCTCCAAATCTAACACCTGGTCGGGTTCATTACTCAGTACCAAATCTAATGTGGCCTTGCCCCTTATTGGCCTGTCTATGTTCTGTGTCAGGAAATCCTCCTGCACACACTGGACAAAAACTGATCCATCTAAGTTACTTGAGCTACAGTATTCCCAGCCAATATTTTGAAAGTTAAAGACCCCATAACAACTATCCTGTCTCTCCTATCGAGAATCATCTTCGCTATCCTATCCTCTACATCTCTGCAACTATTCAGAGGCCTATAGAAAACTTCCAACGGGGTTTCTCACCTTTCCTGTTTCTACTCTCAGCCCATACTACCTCAGTAGAGGGGTCCTCAAATGTCCTTTCTGAAACCGTAAACTGCCCTTGACTAACAGTGTCACACTAACCCCTGTTTTATCATTTTCCCTGTTCTTACTGAAACATCTAAATCTCATTAGCTGATTTGATAATTATTCCTGCAATAACCATTCCTGTCGCTGCTCTACCCATGTCTCTGAAATGGCCACAACATTGAAATCCCAGGTACCAACCCTTGCTGCAAGTTCACCCACCTTATTCTGGATGCTCCAGGCATTGAGGTAGACACACTTCAACCCAACTTCTTGCTTTCTGGTGCCGTCTTGCGATCTTTAAATCTTAGTTCTGACTTCACTACTCTCATCCTCCCATATACTTGAACTACAATTTCAGTCACCATGCCCCTGCTGAATTAGTTTAAACCCACCCAAAGAGCATTAGCAAATTTCCCCCTGCCCAGGATATTGGTATTCCTCTGGTTCAGGTGAAGACCATCTTGTTTGTAGCGGTCCCATCTACCCCAGAAAGAGACCCAATTATCCAGGAATTGAAAACCCTCCCTCTTGCACCATCCCTGTAGCCATGGTTCAATTCCTCTCTCTCCCTATCCCTCACCTTGCTAGCACATGGCACGGGCAACAAACCAGAGATACTGGATTAGTGGTGCTGGAAGAGCACAGCAGTTCAGGCAGCATCCAACGTTGATTTCGCTGCTCGTTGGATGCTGCCTGAACTGCTGTGCTCTTCCAGCACCACTAATCCAGTATTTGATTTTCAGCATCTGCAGTCATTGTTTTTACCTTAACAAACCAGAGATAACAACTGTTTTTTTTCTAGCTCTAAGCTTCCACCCTAGCTCCCTGAATTTCTGCCTTAAATCCCCATCTCTCTTCCTACCTATGTCATTGGTGTCTATGTGGACCATGACTTGGTCCTGCTCCCCCTCCCCCTCCTCCTCATGGATCCGGAAAAGATGATCAATGACATCATGAACCTTGTCACCTGGGAGACAACATATGAGTCTCTCTCGTTCCCACAGAACCTCCTATCTGTCCCCTTAACTGTGCGGTCCCCAATGACTAATGCTCTGCTTCTCTTCCCCATTCCCTTTTGAGCGACAGGGACATACTCTGTGCCAGAGACCTGTGCCCCATTGCTGACCTCTGGTAATTTGTCCCCTCCTACAGTATCCAAAATGGTATAGTTGTTGTTGAGGTGAACGGCCATAGGGGATCACTGCCTGCCGGTTCCCTTTTCGTCTCCTGACAGTGACCCATCTACCTTCTTCTTTTACCTGAGGTGTGACTACCTCCTTGTAACTCCTCTCAATAACCCCCTACACCTCCTGAATGATCCAAAGTTCATCTAGCTCCAGCCCATGGAATATTTCAGTATATGAGGAGTCCTGAATGATACTGAACATTGTGCAATAATTGACAAAAATCCCCCCAGGTCTGACCTTATGATGGAGGGAAGGTCATTGATGATGCAGCTGAAGATGGTTGGGCCTAGGAAATACCCTGAGGTACCCCTTCAGAGATGTCCTGGAGCTGAGATGATTGACTTCCAACAATCAAAAGCATCTTTTTTAGTGCCAGGTATGACTCCAACCAGCTTTTCCCTTGATCTTGATTGTCCATTGATATGGCCTTGGTGTCAAGGGAAATCTGTCTCATCTCCCTAATGGAGTTCAGTCATTTAAATCCATGTTTCAACCTAGGCTGAAATGAGGTCAGGAGCTATGTAGCCTTGGGAGAACTCAAACAGGCCATCAGTAAGCTGGTTATTGCTGAGCTGGTGCAGCTTGATAGCATCATTAATGATCTCTTCCATCACATTCCATGGGTGGATTTGACGTTTTTGCATGCAGGACAAACCCAGGCAATTATCCACATTGTGGAGTAGATGCCAGTGTTGTAGCTGTACTAGATCAGCTTGACTAGGAGGCAGCAAATTCTGGAACATATATCTTCAGCAGCATTGCCAGACTGTTGTCAAGGCCCACAGTCTTGGCAGTAACCATTGCCTTCACCTATTTTTTGATATTACATGGAGTGAACAAAATTGGTTGAAGTCTGAATTTTGTGATGTGGAGGATCTCTGGAGGAATCTGAGATGAATCATCCACTCAACACCTCTTGCTGAAGGTTGTTACAAACACTTCAACCTTAGCCTTTGCACCAATGTGCTATGTTCTGCCATCATTGAGAATGGGGATATTTGTGGAGCTTTTAGTTCCAGTGAGTTATTTACTTTCTGTCACTTTTCATGTCTCGATATGGTAGAACTGTAGAGCTTAGAGCTGCTCTGCTGTTGTGGGATTGCTTAGCCCTGGCTATCAGTTGCTGCTTATGCTATTTGACGTGCTCATGTCATGGCCCCATTTTTAGGAATGCCTGATGCTGTTCGGGGCATGCCCTGTAGCGTTCTTCTTGAACCAGAGTTGATCCCCTCAATTATTGATAATGTTAGAGTGAGGGCATGTCAGCCCGTGAGATTGCAGATTGTATTGGAGTATGTTTCTGCTGCTGCAGATGACACAGAGTATTTCATGCATGCCCAATTTTGAATTGCTAAACCTGTTCAAATTCTATTCCATTTAGCACTGTAATAGTGTCACACAACACACGGAATGTATCCTTAATGTGAGAATGGATTTTTTTTCGCCACCAGATGTGTACTGTGGTCATGCTTACTGATATTGTTATGGACAAATGCATCTGCAGCAGCCAGATTGATCAGGATGAGGGCAAATATGTTTTTCCCTCTTGTTGGTTTCTCTACCATGGGTCATAAGTACTTATGTCTTTTAGGTCTTGGCTAGTTCCATTGGGACAGTGCAGGGGAGAGAGAGAGAGAGAGAGAGAGAGAGAGAGAGACAGAGAGAGACCGAGAGAGACAGAGAACCTGGACGGTTACCGCCTTTGCTGTTTTTGAATTCGTGTATCGCTGGACATCAGAGTGCATCTGGGAAAATTAACAAACAATGAAATTCACAACTAAGCTTGGAGGAACTGTTGGGCGTAGTTCACAACACAGAATCAGATAAGTTAATTGTTGTTTTAAGTCTGTCCAAGAGAAAGGCTGTATTATTGAGTACAGTGGGTTCTTTCTTGATTATATGTTTTTGGAGATAAGTCTCTTGATTAAACTTAAAATATAAGCCATAGCTATTAATTTAACCTGGGGCAGTGTTTGTAGATGAATAAGATGGTGTTATTTTCTGGGTCTGTAGATTGTGAAGGAGCAAAAATGGCCTTTGCAGTGATATGTACTTCTTGTCAGATGTGGGAGTTTAAAGAGAGTTTAAGGGTTACTGCGGATTATATCTGCCATAAATGCTGTTGGATGCGAATCTTATCAGATCAAGTGGATCGGTTGGAGAGACAGATAGAAGCGATAAGGAATTTGCAACAGCAGCAGTATGTGATGGATAGCAGATATAGGAAGGGAGGGGAAGTCTCAGATACAGTCACATAGATGGGTTAACTCCAGGAAGGGTAAGAGAGGTAGGCAGCTAGTGCAGGAGTCTTTTGTGGATATACCCATTTCAAACAGGCATGCTGTTTTAGAAAATGTAGAGGTGATGGATTCTCAGTAGCACGAACAGCCATGTTTCTGGTATTCAGACTGGCTCTAATGCAATGAGGGGTATTTAGGCTTCCAAGAGATCAATTGTGTTCGGGGATTCTGTAGTCCAAGGTACAGACAGATGTTTCTGTGGCCAGCAAAGAAAAAGCAGAATGGTGTGTTGTTTCCCTGGTGCCAGGATCAAGGATGTCTCAGACAGGATGCAGAATGTTCCCACGGGGAAAAGGGGCCAGCAGGAGGTCATTGTCCACATTGGAACCAACAACATAGGAAGGGAAAAGGTTGAGACTCTGAAGGGAGATTACAGAGAGTTAGGCAGAAATTTAAAAAGGAGGTCCTCAAGGATAGTAATATCTGGATTACTCCCAGTGCTATGAGCTAGTGAGGGCAGGAGTCGGAGGATAGAGCAGATGAATGCATGGCTGAGGAGCTGGTGGATGGGAGAAGGATTCATATTTTTGGATCATTGGAATCTCTTTTGAGGTAGAAGTGACCTGTACAAGAAGGACGGATTACACCTAAATTGGAAGGGGACTAATATACTGGCAGGGAAATTTGCTAGAACTGCTTGGGAGGATTTAAACTAGTAAGGTGGGGGGGGGGGGGGGGGGGGGGGGCAGGGGTTAGCAGTGAGACCCAGGGAGATAGTGAGGAAAGAGATCAATCTGAGACGGGTACAGCTGAGAACAGAAGTGAGTCAAATAGTCAGGGCAGGCAGGGACAAGGTAGGACTAATAAGTTAAACTCCATTTATTTCAATGCAAGGGGCCTAACAGGGAAGGCACATGAACTCAGGGCATGGATAGGAACATGGGACTGAGATATTATAGCAATTACAGAAACATGGCTCAGGGATGGGCAGGATTGGCAGCTTAATGTTCCAGGATACAATGCTACAGGAAGGATAGAAAGGGAGGCAGGAGAGGACGGGGGTGTGGGGGGTGGCATTATTTATAAGGGATAAATTACAGCTGTGCTGAGGGAGGATATTCCTGGAAGTACATCCAGGGAAGTTACTTGGATGGAACTGAGAAATAAGAAAGGGATGACCACCTTATTGGGATTGTATTACAGACCCCCTAATGGTCAGAGGGAAATTAAGAAACAAACTTGTAAGGAGATCTCAGCTATCTGTAAGAATAATAGGGTGCTTATGGTAGGGGATTTTAACTTTCTAAACATCGACTGGGACTGCCATAGTGTTAAAGGTTTAAATGGAGAGAAATTTCTTAAGTGTGTACAAGACAATTTTCTGATTCAGTATGTGGATGTACCTACGCGAGAAGGTGCAAAACTTGACCTACTCTTGGGAAATAAGACAGGGCAGGTGACTGAGGTGTCAGTGGGGGAGCACTTTGGGGCCAGCGACCATAATTCTATTTGTTTTAAAATAGTGATTGAAAAGGATAGACCAGATCTAAAAGTTGAAGTTCTAAATTGGAGAAAGGCCAATTTTGATGGTATTAGGCAAGAACTTTCAAAAGCTGATTGGAGGGAGATGTTCGCATGTAAAAGGGCGGCTGGAAAATGGGAAGCCTTCTGAAATGAGATAACAAGAATCCAGAGAAAGTATGTTCCCGTCAGGGTGAAAGGAAAGACTGGTAGGTATAGGGAATGCTGGATGACGAAAGAAATTGAGGGTTTGGTTAAGAAAAAGAAGGAAGCATATGTCAGGTATAGACAGGATAGATCGCATGAATCCCTAGAAGAGTATAAAGGAAGTAGGAGTATACTTAAGAGGGAAGTCAGTAGGGCAAAACGGGGACATGAGATAGCTTTGGCAAATAGAATTAAGGAGAATCCAAAGGGTTTTTACAAATACATTAAGGACAAAAGGGTAACTAGGGAGAGAATAGGGCCCCTCAAAGATCAGCAAGGCTGCCTTTGTGTGGAGCCACGGAAAATGGGTGAGATACTAAATGAATATTTTGCATCAGTATTTATTGTGGAAAAGGATATGGAAGATATAGACTGTAGGGAAATAGATGGTGACATCTTGCAAAATGTCCAGATTACAGAGGAGGAAGTGCAGGATGTCTTGAAACGGTTAAAGGTGGATAAATCGCCAGGACCTGGTCAGGTGTACGGGAGAACTCTGTGGGAAGCTAGACAAGTGATTGCTGGGCCTCTTAGTGAGATATTTATATCATCGATAGTCACAGGTGAGGTGCCAGAAGACTGGAGGTTGGCAAACGTGATGCTACTGTTTAAGAAGGGTGGTAAAGACAAACAGGGAACTATAGACTGGTGAGCCTGACCTCTGTGGTGGGCAAGATGTTGGAGGGAATCCTGAGGGACAGGATGTACATGTATTTGGAAAGGCAAGGACTGATTAGGGATTGTCAACATGGCTTTGTGCATGGGAAATCACATCTCACAAACTTGATTGAGTTCTTTGAAGAAGTAACAAAGAAGATTGATGAGGGCAGAGCAGTAGATGTGATATATATGGACTTCAGTAATGCGTTCCACATGGTTCCCCATGGGAGACTGATTAGCAAGGTTAGATCTCATGGAACACAGGCAGAACTAGCCATTTGGATACAGAAGTGGCTCAAAGGTAGAAGACTGTGGGTGGTGGTGGAGTGTTGTCTTTCAGACAGGAGGCCTGTGACCAGTGGAGTGCCACAAGGATCGGTGCTGGGTTGTCTACTTTTAGTCATTTACATAAATGATTTGGATACGAGCGTAAGAGGTACAGTTAGTAAGTTTGCAGATGACACCAAAATTGGAGGTGTAGTGGACAGCGAAGAGGGTTACCTCAGATTACAACAGGATCTGGAACAGATGGGCCAATGGGCTGAGAATTGGCAGATAGAGATTAATTCAGATAAATGCGAGGTGCTGCATTTTGGGAAAGCAAATCTTAGCAGGACTTATACACTTAATAGTAAGGTCCTAGGGAGTGTTGCTGAACAAAGAGATATTGGAGTGCAGGTTCATAGCTCCTTGAACGTGGAGTCGCAGGTAGATAGGATAGTGAAGAAGGCGTTTGGTATGCTCTCCTCTGTTGGTCAGAGTATTGAGTACAGGGGTTGGGAGGTCATGTTGCGGCTGTACAGGACATTGGTTAGGCCATTTTTGGAATAATGCGTTCAATTCTGATTTCCTTCCTATTGGAAAGATGTTGTGAAACTTGAAAGGGTTCAGAAAAGATTTACAAGGATGTTGCCAGAGTTGGAAGATTTGAGCTACAGGGAGGGTCTGAACAGGCTGGGGCTGTTTTCCCTGGAGCTTCGAAGGCTGAGGGGTGACCTTATAGAGGTCTACAAAATTATTAGGGGCATGGATAGGATAAATAGACAAAGTCCTTTCCGTGGTGTGGGGGAGTCCAGAACTAGAGGGCATAGGTTTAGGGTGAGAGGGGAAAGACATAAAAGAGACCTAAGGGGCAAATTTTTCACACAGAGGGTGGTATGTGTATGGAATGAGCTGCTAGAGAATGTGGTGGAGGCTGGTACAATTGCAACACTTAAGAGACATTTGGATGGGTAGATGAATAGGAAGGGTTTGGAGGGATATGGGCCGGGTGTTGGCAGATGGGATTAGATTGCGTTGGGATATCTGGTCGGCATGGACGGGTCAGACTGAAGAGTCTGTTTTCATGCTGCACATCTCTATGACTCTCTGAGTCTAGTGCTGCAGAGCTGCTCCTGGTGACTGACAGGTTAGTTCGCAAACAAGACTACAGTTATGGGCGGCACGGTGGCTCAGTGCTGTCTCACAGTGTCAGGGACCCGGGTTCGATTCCCAACTCAGGTGACTGTGTGGAGTTTGCACATTCTCCCTGTGTCTGTGTGGGTTTCCTCCAGGTGCTCTGGTTTCCTCCCACAGTCCAAAGATGTGCAAGTCAGGTGAATTGGTCATGCTAAATTGCCCATAGTGCTAGGTCAGGGTTAAATATAGGGTATGGGAATGGGTCTAGGTGGGTTACTCTTCGGAGGGTTATGTGGACTTGTTGAGCCAAATGGCTTGTTTCCATACTGTAGGGAATCTAATCTAATATTTACCCTCAGTGTTTCCTTCAAGTTGTGTTCAACACAAAGCAGTACAGATTCTTTGCTGAGCGGTAATCAGCAAGAGATTTCCTTGCCAATGTTGGATCTGACATCATGGTGTCTGGTGTCAAACTTGAGTAGAGTTCCCTCTTCATTCTGCCACCACTCTTACATTCTGATCACTTAATATAAATTACTAACATCTTTTCTCCACCAGCACCCTACCCCCACCACTGCCTCCCCGAACTATTACACAAATGCTGTGCCCCCCACAGTTCACTTCAGCTCTGATGAAGTATCATCTAGATTTGAAACGTTAGCTTGCTCTCTCTCCATGGATGCTGTCTGACCCCAGCATTGTGATCTCCAGCATTTGTTGTTTTCAGCACAGATTCCGGCATCTGCAGCAATTTGTTCCTATCATCACCTCTGTTGGATCATAGTCTCTGATAGAACAGAGCATTCCCCAGGGATGGTGATGGCATTGGCGTTGTCTGGGACATGATCTGTAAGTTACGACTCTGTGAGGATGACTTTATCAGACTATTGCTTCACTAGTTTCTGAGACAGATTTCTTAATTTACGAACAAGCAGCAAATGATGAAGGCTTTACAGGGTCAAGAGGATCTGAATTTGTCTTTGTCGCTTCTGGTGATGGTTGGTCCAACTTTCATTCTTCTTCAGAGATACTTACTAGTATTACACAACTGAATGACTTGCCAAGCCATTTCAGAAGACAGTTAAATGTCAACCACATAGCTATATCTCTGGAATCACATGTAGACCAGACCTTGTAAGGGCAGCAGATTTCCCTCTCTGAAGAACATTAGAGAATGAGGTTGATGAACCAGGTTGTTTTTTTTACCACAAGCATTTCATGCTGATTATTAGACTTTTAATTCCAGAATTCTTTGAGTTGATAGTCATCATCCTCTGTGATGGGATTCAAAACTGGGCCAGCTGAGGCTAGCCTGAGTGTCTGGATTACTAACCTGGCATCAACCTCGCTACTTCGAATATTAGGTTCTGTTTCAATTTTCTGAATTGGAAAGGGATATGCTTACATTGTGAACCTTCTCTGAACTGCCTTCAAATTTGGTTCCTGGGATGATGCTGTGTTATGGACCAAAGCAGACCAGACCCTGTCAAAATATATTAAAAGTTAGCCAAGACATCAATGTTTTCTTATTTTGAAGGTAAATGTCAGGTGCTGTGTTCCAGTTGCAATTCGATTGGTCAAATTACTCAACATTAAGCAAAACACAATTTATCCAAATGTGACAGTTAAAATACAACAAAAGAAAACTCTCGGAATAACAACTCTATCGGAAAACTTAACAGAATAATAGATACAGTAACTATAACTAATTAACTATTCCAATATAGTTACATCCCATTAACATAGCTTTGGCTAAAAGCAAATTCAGAAATCAGATCTTGTCTCACATGCCAGACAACAGCCCACATAGAGAAACTCCAGCTTTTGGATGTAATCGAAGAAGGGACGAATAGCTACTACTTCTTCAAGACCCCAACAGCAACTGGTGAAAGCTAAACCTAAAATCCCTGATTCTGTGAGTGGGAGCTTGATCACACCCATTCAAACTGCTCCCTTGTTCCAACTTTTAAAAAAACCCTAAGGCTTCACAAGTTGTTTACCTTCTCATAGGCTGCTCATTGTCTAAAACAAGCCAGGATAAAACACACCTCAGTATCATCACAGTTGGAATTCATGAGAAAAGATTTAATATATTGGGCCTACATGCATTAGAGAGTGACAGCTAATCATTTTGAAACATATGAGATTCTGAGGTAATATGAAGATGTGACTGTACGCTTAAGAGAGTTAAAAGCAACAGAACTACCAGACATAGTACTAAGTGTTCTCAATAAGGTAGCAATGTAACACTCTGTCAACAGCTCAATTAGCTCATTGCCTGGAGACAAAAACAAATTTGAATTTGGCCAATCAGTTTAAATTATACCCTGAAAAAATTATCAAACTCCAATCCAGTTTGAATTGAGTACATTGACAATCTTAAAAGCCAATGACACAATCCAATGCTCTGGGGTATAAGACCGGGGTAAAATTGAACAATTGAGAGGAGAACTGCCAAGTTCTAGCACGTATCAGACTGCTTGAAAAAATATCTCTCTTAAAAGTACCATTTCAATCAGTAACCTGTGATGCAGAAATTCCTAGCAAGGAGAAAAGAAGACACAGGAAGATCCAAAGACAAGAACCGAAAGCTGCCTGGTTTTGATGTTAGAGGTGTTGTTTTGTAAATCTTAATTGGCAGTTTCATCCAACGAGTATTATAGAAGGGAAGGTAATGTAAGGTTAGAGAAAGAAATTTTAAATAGTGGTTAGTTAATTATTCTCTGTTCTAATTTACAAAATAACATTGTTAATTTTTACTTTACATAGTTCTTGGCCATTCAAATTTTCAGATTACTGCATGGGATAAATCTTTTCTGTGTTGCTAGTATTACACTAAGCAGGAGTGTTTATCCTGTGTCGTAACAGTTTGGGGCCTCAGCTCCCTGATTCGAACTGGTTTACACAGTTTTGAATAGATTTGTGGGTATGAAATTTCCCAGCAGATGTAAACACTTGCAGGTTAGTATCCGAGATCATTAAATAACATGCAGGTTAGACAATGCGTTTAATTTTAAAAGTGAGAGAAATGGGTCTTAAAATTGCAAAAGGGGCTCTGGGATTTGAAGATGATTCTCAAATTTGCCAAGAAAGTTTAGAAGGAAAGAAAAAGGCCATACTTTTAGAATTAACAATAAGTTAGGTTTGGGTTTAACCAAGGACCAAAGTAAAGCTGAAATTGTAAAGAGGTTCTCAAACATTTAGGTATACCAGAGAAACAGACAAGTGCAGTCGAGGTAGAAAAACCTAAATTGCAATTGAGAAAAATGGAGTTAGAAGATAAACAAAGAGATAGAGAGGAAAAAGAGAGAGTGAGAAGAGAGTGAGAGAGAAAGTGAGAGAAGGCTCTTAGCTAAGCATAGAGAGAAGAAAGGGAGGGAGAAAGAGAGAGAAGAGAGAGAGAAAGAGAGAGAGAATTTGAACTTGAGATGTGACTTAGTCAGCAAAGTCAAGTTAACAGGATGGAGATTAAAAGAGAAGGTAGTGATAGATATAATTATCACATTTTGATGAGAAAGATGTTGAAGCCTTCTTTACTTTATTTGAAAAATTGGTGAGGCAGATGGAGTGGTTTGAGGATTTATGGATAATGCTAGTTCAGTCTAAATTGGTAGGCAGAACTAATAAGATATTTGCCACATTGTCAGATGACGTGTCAAGAGTTTTTGAAGATGCTGAACAGGCTATTTTAAATGCTTATGAATATAGACAGCAGTTCGGAAACGTAAAGAAGGAATCAGGTCAGACTTATGTTGAGAGAATTAAACATAGTCAGTTTGATCGATGGGTGCATGCTTTCAAAATAGATAGGAAATTTGAGGCTTGAAGAGAGATTATTCTGCTGGAGGAGTTTAAAAACTCACTTCCAGAGATGGTAAGGATTCATGAAAGTTCAGAAAGTGAGAAGGGCAGCAGTTTTGCAGATGAGCACATGCTGGTGCATAAGACAAGCTTCCGGTCAGAATTTTGTTCTGTGAGGTATAGAAGTTGGGAGAAAGGAAGATCCTACACTACTAAACCAAGAGTATAGAGCACTGGTAAAATTTTACCACAGGATAAAAAAGAAGCTCAAGAGACTGGAAGGGAGGTGAAAGGCCTCAGGTTTTTCCACTGTGGTAAAGTGGGACACGTAAAGACACAGTGCTGGTCGTTAAAGAAAGGCACTGTGGGAAAAGATGTGGTAAAAGAAACTAAGCCAGTTGCATTAGTGAAGGTAGTAAAGGAGATCCCAAGAGCCACTGAGCTGCAGGAGAGTGTGCAGCCTAGACAGGGGCTGGGTATGGAGTTATACCTGATCTCTTCAAAGAATATTCCTCTGTGAGTAGAGTCTACTCAGAAAGAACAGGAGGAGAAGGATAAGAAGTTATCATTTTGAGAGATACAGAATCTAACCAGTCACTGATAGTAGGGGATGAGCAAATATGGCATTTCTGAAATGTTACTCAAGAGTGTGATAATTTATGGGATAGATGGACAGGAATTTAGAGTTTCCCCTATGTAAGATCAGGCTGGAGTGCCAACTTAGGACCGGGGAGGTTACAGTGGGAGTGATTGACAGAGTGTCAGTTCCAGGAATTCAATTTGTTTTAGGAAGGATTTGGCAGGATCCAAGGTGAGAGTGACACACTTGTTGTGGAGAAATCCAAGGAAGACCAAGAAACTGAGTATTTAAAACAGAAATATCTTGGTATTTTCCCAGACTTTGTGGTAACCAGATCCCACGATCATACGTCACAGCATGAAGTGAAAGAGAAAAATGAAGGAGCTGTGGTTCAGTTAGCAGATACTCTGTTTGACGTAATGGTGCAGGAAAAACCTGAACAGTCAGAAGGTCAGACAGAAGTGTTTAGTCCTGAAAGGCTAAGAGATTTGCAACAACAAGACAAGATGACAAAAGATATTTATGTGGATATGTATTCTGAAAAGGAGGCAGAGAATATTCTGGAGGGTTAGTATCTGAAAGATAGAATCCTCAGATGGAAATGGAGACCACAGCAGGTTAGTGCAGAGGAGAAATGGGCTGAAGTGCACCAGCTTGTGTTGCTGGTAGCATATAGACAGTAGGTGTTACGGGTAGCACATGAACTATGTGTCGGAGGTCACCTGGGGTATGAACAACTCAGGCTAAGGTACAAAAACATTTTTATTGGCCTGGAATGTACAAGGATGTGGTTAACTAATTCCCACATTTGAAGAACCTTTCACACGGGTTAGAATTGATTGTGTAGGTCCCGTCCCGAGAACTAAAAGCGGAAACCAGTACTTGTTAACCATAATGGATGTGTCTCCCAGATTTCCAGAGGCAATTCCATTATGGAGTATCAAGGCAAAAACGGTAGAAGAGGAGTTAGTAGCTTTCTTCACATAGTTTGGGCTACCCAGAAAGTTTCAGTCGGACCAAGGGTCAAAGTTTACTGCTAGGCTCTTCAATAAGGTAATGGATAGCCTCTTTAAATCCAGTATGTATCATTCTGAATCCCAGGGAACTTTAGAAAGGTGGCATCAGGCCTAGAAAACCATGTTAAGAGCATGCTGTCAGGATTACTCGAATGATTGGTATAAAGGTATTCCATTCATATTGTTTGCCATTGGAGATGCCCCAAACAAATCTACTCAGTTAACTCCCATTGAGTTAGTATTCAGTCATGACGTAAGAGGCCTTTTGAAAATAATTAAAGAAAAATTTACAGAACCAAAGTCGGAGATCTCACAATTAGATTATGTATTAGAGGTGAGGGAGAGATTAAATAGAGCAGATGAGTTAACTAAACAGCACCTGAAGAGGGCACAGTGTAGAATGAAGCAGGTGGCAGATAAAAACTGAGACTCCTGGACATTTTCCCGAGGGGATAACGTGTTAGTACTGTTACCAGTGATGGGAGATCCCTTCAAAGAAAGGTTTAGTGGTCCCTATCAAATTGAGAAAAAATTGAGTCAGGTGAACGATTTAGTAAAGATGCCAGATAGAAAAAAAAGACATCGGGACTCAACAATTCTGCATGGATTATCGGAAGGTCAACTCCATTACAAAATTGGACTCATATCCAATTCCTAGATTGGAGGACTGTATCAATAGAGTCGGACAAGCCAGTTACATCACAAAGTTGGACTTAATGTATGTTTACTGACAGGTACCTTTATCAGAGACAGCAAAAGACATTTCGTCATTTGTAACTCCAAATGGGCTATATCAGTTGAAATTGATGGCCTTTGGAATGAAGAATGCACCCGCCACATTCCAAAGACTTGTGAACAGAGTTGTGGCTGAGTTAACAAACTGTGCAGACTATTTGGACGATGTAGTGATCTTTAGTAAGTCCTAGAAAGATCACATGGTACAGTTGGCAGAGTTCCTTGAACAACTACGAGAAGCAAAACTGGTGATGAAATTATATAAAACTGAATTCGTGAAAGCAGCGGTGATGTTCTTGGGACATAACATTCATCATGGAAGGTTGACCCCAAGGAATGCAAAGATGAAGGCTATTGAGGAATTTCCATGACAAACCTTGAAGAAAGAAGTGCTTTGATTCTTAGGACTCAGCATATTCTATTGGAGGTTTGTTCCAAACTTCAGCAGTGTAGTGGCACCATTAACTGATTTGCTGAAGAACACATGGAGGACAGAACCATGCCAGTGGGCATTCAAGCATTTGAAATCAATATTAACCAGCAAACCAGTTTTGGCTACACCAAACTTTTCAAAACCTTTTAAAGTCATCATTGACGCTAGTGACCTTGGAGTTATTGGTATGTTAAGGTAATGTGTTTACATGATTAACAAAAGAAATCATCTTTTCATTATGATGGATTCATTTTTTTCTTAAGGGCCGAAGTGTTATGAAGATGTGGTGTACCTTTAAGAGTTAAAAGTAGCCGAACTACTGGATACAGCACCAAGTGTTCCCAATAAGATAACAATGTAATAATTGGCCAACAACTTGATTAGCTCATTTCCTGGAGACAAAAACAAATTCAAATTCAGCCAATCAGTTTAAATTATACTCTGAAAAATTGTCAAACTCCAATCCAGTTTGAATTGAGTATATTGACAACCTTAAAAGCCAATAACACAATCCGATGCTCTGGAGAGTATAAAACCAGGACGGGGAATTGAACAGTTAACAGGAGAACTGCCAAGTCATAGCATGTAACAGACTACTTGAAAAAATATCTCTCTTAAAAGTATCTTTTCAATCAGTAACCTGTGTCGCAGAAGTTCCTAAAAAGGAGAAAAGACACAGGAAGATCCAAAGATAAGAATTGAAAGCTGCCTGGTTTTGAGATATTTACTGTTTTGAAAATCTTAATTGGGACTTTTATCGGAAGAGTATTACAGAAGGGAAGGTAAAAGATAGGTTAGAGAAAGAAATTGTGAATAGTGGTTAGTTAATTATTCTCTGTTATACTTTAAGAAATAACATTGTTAATTTTTACTTAGGTCTTGGCCACTTGAATGTTTACAGGTTACTGCACAGAATAAATCTGATCTGTGTTGCTGGTTTTAAGTTAAATTGGAGAGTTTATCCCATGTCATAACAAATAGAGATGGTAGATGGTGAGAACATTGTAACTCTTGTGGGAGGCGTCAAGAAATAGGGAATGCAGTTTCAAATTAAGGGTATTCTATTTAAGAAGGAGACAATGAAGAACTTTATTCTCTCAAATGGTCATTAAAAATTCTCTTCCCAGAGAGCAGTGAAGACTGGGTGATTAATTGCATTCAAGGCTGAGTTAGACAAAATTTCATTGACGGGATAATCAAGGGTAATGAATTATAAATTGGAGGTTAGGCTACAGTCACGTCACTTGTTGGCAGTCATGGTCATGAAGTAGATATGTGGTTTTTAAGTTCAATTCAGTGTCAGATATGAAAGCAAGGTTGAAAACTGCTTCAATCTCAGACAGCTGCCAGGGAGTTTAAAATGGAATCAAAGATTAGAGAACAAAGTTTGCAAATGTGATCCAATGGTATTTGGTTGAATGTTCCCAATATTTACTTGGAGAAAGCTTACTTGTTCATGGGAATTGGGCATCATTGACAATTCCAACATTTATTGTGCACCTCAAATTGCCCTTGAGAATGTGTTGCTGAAACACCTTCTATACATTGCTCACAGTGCTGTAAGACAGTGTCAGGGTTCTGATCCAGCATCAATGATGAAATGGCAATATATTTCAATTCTGGCTGGGGTTGTGTGACATGGAGATGAAGTTGTAGATTTATGTGCAACACTTGTTTTTTTTATGAAGTAGGTATCGCAGTTTGGGAGATGCTATTAAAGAATCCTCAGCAAGTTGTTGCAATACTTCTTACAAATGGCACACAGTGCAATCACTTTGTACTACTGGTGTATACAGTGGGTCTTTAAGGTGTAGTGTAGGTGCAAATCAAGCAGGGGCTTGGTCCTGGAAAGTATTGAGCTTCAGTTAGAAGATGCTCTCAGCCAGAAAAGTAGAAAGTATTCTATCATACTTCTGATTTGTGTCTTGAATATTGGAGATTCAGAAAAACAGTTAATTGCCACAGAATACCTAATCTCTCAGATGACATGACTTATTTTGTTTTTGCACAGTCTTGCCACTCTCAACGTGGACTATTACATTTTCAGTGAAGTTGTGGATGGAACTGATTTCTCTGCAGTCATTAGCAAATGCCCATTCTGATCCAATGATGGAATGAAGATTATTGATGAAGAAAATGAAGATTGGATGCTACCCTGAAGAACTCCTACGGTGATGTCATGGGACTAAGATGATCGACCTCAATGGTCAGAACCATCTTCCTTTAACTCCAACCCATTGGAGAATATATGCTAATGATTCATGATTATCATGAATTTTACTCAGGGCTCATAATGCCACAGTAGGTCAAATACTGTACTGATGTCAATAATTCAGCTCTTTGTTCCATGTTTGTTGTGTGGAACCTGTAAGTCAGCAGAGCATTTATGAGTCGGCATTGCTTTTTTTACCATGGCAGGTCCCACTTTCCATTACTTTAATGATGATTGTGAGTAGACTGATAGCTGAATTAGAAATGTCCTACTTTTTGTAGAAAGAACATACCTGGGTAACATTGTCAGATTGACATAGCTGTACTGGAGCAATACTGGATGATGGAAAGCTAGGTGAAAATAATCAGACTTTGTAGAGGAGTCAAGAGAGCTGTGAAATCTTATGTTGCATTTATAAATGATTGCACCAAATGACAGTATGTAATTAGAAACCATTTTAAAATTCAACTCTACTTGCCATGACAATGCTGTACTTTTCATCCTTTCAATATTTAACTTGACATCTGACCTCACCTGTTGCAAATGTGCCCCTGTAGAACTTTGTATATCAATAGATCAGTGATGGTTTGTTTGTAGCAAGCCTAATATTGTAATGACACTATCTCTCAGAAGCATACAAATCAATTATAATAAGCAAAACATTAGCATACTGGAAGGAGGCACAAGTAATATACCATGAAAAAAACATACTTCATTTGGGAAAAATAATTTACTTGAGGTGAAATAGCTATTCTCTTTTATTATCAAACATTTCATGCACTGTTTATCAAGTCATTGGACAATGGTGCACTTCTGTTAATGCATATTATCCATCATTTGGCAGGGTCTGAAAATATAATTGTAAAACTTAACTTGTAATAATGGGGATGAAAGATGCATTGGTATTTTGATAAGCTTCTGAAATTTGGCTAACAACTACTCCACAAATCCTCCAGTAACATAACCCAAGTAACAATGAGGTGCATGGTCTGATCACCAACAGAAATATTATTAATTTCAAAATAATTATTTCAAAAACAAATGTGTCCCTAAGGAAATTAAATAAAATCTAAAATGCAAGCAATCCAGAAAATTCTGTTTTAATTTTTAGATTGTCTTCCTTGCCATATTTTAAACATCCATTTCGCTTTTGGTGAGGTCTTGTGTTGCATTGGGTGTCACCCTTGCCTTTCAACCAAACTTTTGAGGTTCAAACCCATTCTGGGGTTGATAGCTAAGGAAACTGTTCTCATACTACAGTCAAAAAAGTTTACTATTAATATACAAATCTTCAGATATGTCCATGGCAGATGGTGTGTGCAGAAGATTCATCGAGTCAGCTAACACCCATTGTTACATTTAACCGGAGAATGCATCTTTTAAAAAAAAAGGTTGTGTGATTTACACATGAAAGAAGTGAAACTATCTTAGTATTCTAACAGATGAAAGACTCAACAAGCAACTAAGGTATTATTCAATGTATAATTTCAGTTACATCACACTGCTATAAATTCTGTGTCTGACAATTGTGCCCTCCACAACCACCTGATGAAGGAGCGGCGCTCCGAAAGCTAGTGCTTCCAATTAAACCTATTGGACTATAACCTGGTGTTGTGTGATTTATAGCTTGAGATAGGAAGCCTCCTGATGTCATAATAATGATACAACAATGTTTTTCCATTTACTATTATTAATTGACTGCATCCATAACCTGATGTTGCCTTTGGAGTCTTGTATTTTACCATTCTGAGAATACAACCCAGGATCCAATGTTCTTTTGGAAATACTTTCCTACAAAGTATTTTAAATGACAATTCTGCCACAGTTTCAGGTCCATTTCTAAGTTCACTTCTGTTGAATACTCAGTGTATCAGGTTTGAATCTGCAGTAAGGTTCTTACACAAGTGATCTTTTCCGGGACTTAAATAGGTTCCAGTACATCAGATCCACCTAGGCATTGCTAGGTTATCAACAGGAACACAATATAAAAAGACTGGCCCCTCTATATGCCCCATTCAAGGTTACTACATGCCCCATTCTCTGTGTTGGTTAAAGGAAACTTTGTGTCCTCTTATCAAGATTTGGTTGTGGAAAATCTTTGATATGTTTAATATATATTTATTCTATATATTATGAAACATTGTGATTTAAACTTTTTCCAATCTTGCTTGACTGAAATGCCTTTCAGTGAGACTACATTGTTCCAGTTAATTGCTTTGAAATTTAAATGATTTGTCTGTCTTGTTACAGCAAAGTGCATTCATAGTGAAACAGCCGCTTATTTTCCATAGAGCAACATTGAAGTCAATGGAAAAATTCATAGTGTGCTAGAAAACAATAGTGCTGGTTAGCTGTAAGGCTATTTTATACTGTCGGTGATGGTCAATTCCACCCTCCATTCTGCTCTCTACCAAGAATTTTTATCTTGGTTGTCTTTCTAATATTATTCCAGATAATATTCAGTTTTCCAGTTTCATGCTTTTGTTTCCATTGTGTCCTTATATCTGGCAATAATGCTACAATATTTCCATGTAACATTACATATTAAATGTTTACTCAGTTTAGCTTTAATATTAGTACTGGAATTTTGCCCATCATTAATTTACCTTTGATCATGGCAGTTTCTTTGTTCTCTATGAAGTTTTCTTTTCAAGTAGTGAATTAGCTATAGTTTTAATTGTAACCTGCTAATGTAAGTTAATTAATTTTTGTTGTAATTTCACAGTGCTGCATATTTTAGCCAAATTATTGGACAGAAAAGCATTCCACATCACTGACAAAAGAATTATTTGTAGCAGTTGATAGATTCCTGACAAAACAAATTACTCTGTATATTTTTTTTAAATCTGCAGTCACCTATTGGACATTAAGATATAGGAGCAATATTAGGACATTTGGCCCATCTGAGACTTGACTTTTGGTGAGTCTGCTCCACCATCTGGTCATGGCTGTGACATTTATTTGCGAAAAATTTCTATGTAGCGTATTTCATTTAACTTAGTTGAAGTCAAAGAACTATATGTTACCATGTGTACCCTATTATTAATGCAGAGTTTAAGAAAATAAAAGTTTGGCTGTTCTTAATAAGAATGACAACTAATGTTAAGATGAAAGTGGCCAAAAGAACAATAGTGATTCTTATGTACTACACAGCTTGCCCCATGTTCATTGGCTGAAAGATTTCAAATGGGTGAATGACTGACAGTTTAAACTACCAGCCCCTTGAAATTGGGTATATCAACAAGCTGGTCCACTCTCCCCACCGGCCTCTCACAATTACCTCCTACCTACATCCACCTATCCCTTCCCACCCACCCTACCCCACCCCTACATATCTCTGAATACCCTTCCCCCTCAACATTCCTGATGAAGGGCTTATGCCCAAAACGTTGACTCTCCTGCTCCTCAGATGCTGCCTGACCTGCTGTGCTTTTCCAGCACCAGACCTTTCAACTCTGACTCTCCAGCATCTACAGTCCTACTTTCTCCTGTATCAACAAGAGCTCAGGGTCAGAGAGCGGTCCTTTAATAAACTGCCCTTGTCAGGAAGCTGTCTTGATCAGATGGAAGATAGACCAGAAGAGGAGGTAGGAGACACAGAAGAGTTCCCTAACACTTCAGGTAGAGCAGAATGTTACTTTCTTAGCTTTAAGGCTAATGACACACTGCACCAACTGCCTGTTTATCCTCTTGTGTCGGTGAACAATCCTCAATTGTCACAAGTTGTCTCTTCTTTGTCTAATCAATAATGACCTTAATATACTCTTTGAAAATTCCTTATAAATGGTTGACTGTCTATATTAGGGAGCTAATCTGCATCATTCTCGAATATCAACATTGCTATGCCAGTCCATTTCTTCTCCTTGTGTTACCATTGGTTCCAGAATCAAGTGTAGCACTTAAGCAAATTCATCTACTCTCTGTAACTTTTCTATGGCTGTAATCAGTGGCACCTACGTATCTGGTGGACTCATTCTCATTTTTCACATTGTCATTTTTTTTTCAAGTTTGTTGTTTATTTCTAGATAGTGTTTTAGTTTGTCTTGATTCATGACCCCACTGCAATCTCCTGTGTGATAGCTTCCCACACATACTCCACAGTCTGACGATAATTGGGTTATCCACCTGCTGCAAGATGAGAATGTTATTGTGTTCACATGCTGTCTAAGTTGAACTAGAGATCTTGGATCATAAATCTTGTTTACATATATTGTCATGTCCCTTTGTTACACAAAGACAGCACATTCTCCACAGCTGGACTGCCTCCTCTATGTATTATTTACATTACAGAAGAGTATATTTAGCTGGGTAAACAGATGCTTTTGGATCAGTTGCTGAATTGTGCATTTACTAATGTATGGAAACAGAGCTCAGTTTCCAGGAGCTACAGTTCCATTATGCACATTTCTGCAAGAATGCAGTCATTCAACATGTCATCAAATGCAATATCTCACTAACTGTACCACCAACCTCACACAATGAACACATCACCTCCCCATCACTCACCTACCAGCAATCTCTTTCAAACTTGACTCATTTTATGCATTTCTAAGGGGTGTAGGTTTGCTCGCTGTGCTGTAGGTTTGATATCCAGACGTTTCATTACCTGGCTAGGTAACATCATCAGTGGCGACCTCCAAGTGAAGCGAAGCTGTTGTTTCCTGCTTTCTATTTAGATCTTTCTCCTGGATGGGGTTCCTGGGGTTTGTGGTGATGTCATTTCCTGTTCGTTTTCTGAGGGATTGATAGATGGCATCTAGATCTATGTGTTTATTTATGGCGTTGTGGTTGGAGTGCCAGGCCTCTAGGAATTCTCTGGCATGGCTTTGCTTAGCCTGTCCCAGGATAGATGTTTGTCCCAGTCAAAATGGTGGAATTTCTAAGTTTCCTTCTTCTCTCAAACTAAGCTCTGCTATAGGCTTCATACCTACATTTCAGAGCTTCCAGATGGCCACCAGTTATTCAGCCATAGCAGAAGTATCACTCAAATATCATCACCTCATTGACACAATGTTATCTTGTATGCTGCATAATCAGAGGCATTAGGAGTTAATTGGTTGGGGCAGGCATAGCTGAAGCTTTTAGCCACATGGAGTTTGTGGTCAACATTGATGAAAAAGGTCTTGCTGAGCTTGTGATCAGCGATAGGGCTAAACCCCTTGAAGGTGTTAATATTTTCATAGTAACCTCTGCCTCATATTCCACTTTCCATTTCATTAAGCATGCTGTTCAGATTTACATGCTCCTCATTGTGTAAGAAAACATCTAATTTCCTCACAAATCAGCTCAACCCAACCCTTTTTTCATTCAAATATTCAACACTGAGAACAGAAAAAATCAAAGAACATAAGAAATAGAAGCAGGGGTAAACTATCACATAGCCTGTCGAGTATACTCCACCACTCAAAATGATCATGATTGATCTTCAGTTTTCACTGCACATAATCATACAAATCAGGAACAGGAGTAGGCCTTCGAACTATATAAGTGTCCAAGTGCTCTGCTCCCACCACTTTTTCAGGAAGACTGGAGCAAAGACCAATGATTCTCTGAGTGACAAAGAAATTGCCTGGTCTCTGATTCAGGTTTGTGATTCCTGATTTTTAGACAATGAGACTCTAGATTTTTCCACTAAAAGGAAACACCCTTTCTACATCCCTCTGTCTAGCAACACTGCCACCTGTCAATTCCCCTCTAAGGCTCTCCACATCCTGACTTGAAATTATATTGCTGTTCTTTCACTGTGGCTGGGTAAAAGTCTTTAAATTCCCTTCCTGACAGCAGCTTGGGTCTTTCTACAGCACATAGATGACAGCAGTTCAAAAAGGCAGCTTACCACCATCTTCTCAAGAGCAACTAAGGACAGGCAATAAATGCCAGCCAGCCAGTATTGCCCACGTGTCCGGAATAAAGGCAAAAAGGAAACCTCCAGATCATGTATGTATCAACTAACTCATTGCTTGTTCTTCTGACTTCCCAGCAGATCCAAGCCTAACATGTCCAACATTTCCTCAAAAGAAAACCCACCCTTTCCAGGTATTAGGCTATTAAACTTTCTCTAAACTGCCTCCAAATCATTTACATTCTTCCTTTCATAAGATAACCAATACTGTACTCAATATTTCAGGTGTGGAGTTTATAAGAAAAGCATAACCTCCCTACTTTTGGAATTAATTCTCCTCATGATAAATGACAAAATTCTATTAACTTTTCTAATCACTTTTTGTACGTTCTATTAACCTTCTGCAATTCATACACAAGAATGCCCAAATCCCTCTTCATCTCAGACCCTTGTAATCTCTCACCATTTACATGATTTTTTATGCTTTTGGCTAAATGGACAATTTCACAATTTTCCATGCTATACTCCATTTGTCATGTCTTTGCCCATTCACTCAATTGGTCATTATCTTTTATTAATCCTTGTTTATACTTTCCAAATGACTTTCCTCCCTATCATTGTATCATTAGCAAACTTGGTAACCATACCTACAATCCCTTCATAACTCATTTATAGAAACTGTAAACAGTTGAGGTCTGAGCACTGTTACCTGTGGCACACCTCTGGTTATATCTAGCCAACCTAAAAAAATCAATTGAGACTTATTCTCTGGTACCTGTTAGCCAGCCAATCTTCTACCAATGCCAACCAGCCACACAATACACCATGAGCTTCTATGTTCTGCAAAATCCTTTGATGTGCTTTCTGGAAGTACAAGTCATCACTATTTCCCTTTTATCAATAAAATGTGTTACCTCCCCAAGGAACTCCAATTGATTGGCCAAACATGATTTCCCTTTCACAAAACTATATTGACTCTACTCGATTATCTTGAATGTACACTACTATAGCTTCTTTAATAGTATCTTCTAATATTTCCTCTCTGATCAATATTAAGCTAACTGGCCAGTGGTTTCCTGTGAAAGAACATAGAACATAGAACAATACAGCACAGAACAGGCCCTTCGGCCCACGATGTTGTGCTGAACATTTGTCCTAGCTTAAGCACCCATCCATGTACCTATCCAATTGCTGCTTAAATGTCGCCAATGACTCTGACTCTGCCACTCCCACAGGCAGCACATTCCATGCCCCCACCACTCTCTGGGTAAAGAACCTACCCTTGACATCCTCCCTATACCTTCCACCCTTCACCTTAAATTTATGTCCCCTTGTAACACTCTGTTGTACCATGGGAAAAAGTTCCTGACTGTCTACCCTATCTATTCCCCTGATCATCTTATAAACCTCTATCAAGTCACCCCTCATCCTTCGTCGTTCTAATGAGAAAAGGCCTAGCACTCTCAACCTATCCTCATACGACCTATTCTCCATTCCAGGCAACATCCTGGTAAATCTTCTCTGCACCCTCTCCAAAGCTTCCACATCTTTCCTAAAGTGAGGCGACCAGAACTGCACACAGTACTCCAAATGTGGCCTAACCAAGGTCCTGTACAGCTGCAACATCACTTCACGACTCTTGAATTTAATCCCTCTGCTAATGAACGCTAATACACCATAAGCCTTCTTACAAGCTCTATCCACCTGAGTGGCAACTTTCAAAGATCTATGAACATAGAACCCAAGATCCCTCTGCTCCTCCACCTTATTAAGAACCCTACCGTCAACCCTGTATTCCGCATTCTTATTTGTATTTCCAAAGTGGACAATCTCACACTTGACAGGGTTGAACTCCATCTGCCACTCCTCAGCCCAGCTCTGCATCATATCTAAGTCTCTTTGCAGCCGACAACAGCCCTCCTCACTATCCACAACTCCACTAATCTTCATATCATCTGCAAATTTACTGACCCACCCTTCAACTCTCTCTTCCAAATCATTAATAAAAATTACAAACAGCAGAGGACCCAGAACTGATCCCTGCAGAACTCCACTTGTAACTGGGCTCCAGGCTGAATATTTATAATCTACCACCACTCTCTGACTTCGACCGGTTAGCCAGTTTTCTATCCAACTGGCCAAATTTCCTTCTATCCCATGCCTCCTGACTTTCTGCATAAGCTTACCATGGGGAACCTTATCAAATGCCTTACTAAAATCCACGTACACTACATCCACTGCTCTACCCTCATCCACATGCTTGGTCACCTCCTCAAAGAATTCAATAAGACTTGTAAGGCAAGACCTACCCTTCACAAATCTGTGCTGGCTGTCCCTAATCAAGCAGTGGCTTTCCAGATACTCATAAATCCTATCCCTCAGTACCCTTTCCATTACTTTGCCTACCACCGAAGTAAGACTAACTGGCCTGTAATTCCCGGGGTTATACCTATTCCCTTTTTTGAACAGGGGCACAACATTCGCCACTCTCCAGTCCCCTGGTACCACCCCTATTGACAGTGAAGACGAAAAGATCATTGCCAACGGCTCTGCAATTTCCTCTCTTGCTTCCCATATAATCCTAGGATATATCCCGTCAGGCCCGGGGGACTTGTCTATCCTCAAGTCGTTCAAAATGCCCAACACATCTTCCTTCCTAACAAGTATCTCTTCTAGCTTACCAGTCTGTTTCACACTCTCCTCTTCAACAATACGGTCCCTCTCGTTTATAAATACTGAAGAAAAGTACTCATTCAAGACCTCTCCTATCTCTTCTAACTCAATACACAGTCTCCCACTACTGTCCTTGATCGGACCTACCCTCGTTCTCGTCATTCTCATGTTTCTCACATACGCATATAATGCCTTGGGGTTATCCTTGATCCTACCTGCCAAAGATTTTTCATGCCCTCTCTTAGCTCTCCTAATCCCTTTCTTCAGCTCCCTTCTGGCTATCCTGTATCCCTCCAACGCTCTGTCTGAACCTTGTTTCCTCAACCTTATGTAAGCCTCCTTCTTCCTCTTTACAAGACATTCAACCTCCCTTGTCAACCAAGGTTCCCTCACACGACCATCTCTTTCCTGCCTGACGGGTACATACATATCAAGGACACATCGTATCTGTTCCTTGAAAAAGCTCCACATTTCCACGACATCCTTCCCTGACAGCCTATGCTCCCAACTTATGCTCCTCAGATCCTGTCTTACAGCATCGTATTTACCCTTCCCCCATTTGTAAAACCTACCCTGTTGCATGCACCTATCTCTCTCCATAACCAAGGTGAAAGTCACAGAATTGTGGTCACCATCACTAAAATGTTCACCCACTAACAAGCCCATCACTTGTCCCGGTTCGTTACCAAGTACCAAATCCAATATGGCCTCCCCTCTGGTCGGACAATCTACATACTGAGTTAGAAAAGCTTCCTGGACACACTGCACAAACACCGCCCCATCCAATCTACTTGATCTAAAGAGCTTCCAATCAATATTTGGGAAGTTGAAATCACCCATGACTATTACCCTGTGACTTCTGCACCTTTCCAAAATCTGTTTCCCAATCTGTTTCTCCACATCTCTGCTGCTATTGGGGGGCCTATAGTAAACACCCAACAAGGTGACTGCTCCTTTCCTATTTCTGACTTCAGCCCATACTACCTCCAAAGGCAGATCCCCCTCGAACTGCCTTTCTGCAGCCGTTATACCATTTCTAATTAGCAATGCCACCCCCCTCCTTTTTTACCACCCTCCTTAATCTTACTGAAACATCTGTAACCAGGAACCTCCAACAACCATTTCTGTCCCTCTTCTATCCATGTTTCCGTGATGGCCACAACATCGTAGTCCCAAGTACCAATCTACGCCTTAAGTTCACCCACCTTATTTCTGATACTCCTTGCAGTGAAGTGTACACACTTGAACCCATCTCTGTGTCTGCAAGTATTCCCTGTCAGTGCTACCTTCTCCACAGCCTCCCTAGATTCTTGGACATCCTGACAAACAGCTAGTCTACTTGCTGGACTACAAGTCCAGATCCCATCCCCCTGCCAAATTAGTTTAACACCCCCCCCCCCCCCCCCACCCCCGAAGAGTGCTCGTAAACCTACCTCCCAGGATATTGGTGCCCTTCTGGTTCAGGTGCAACCCGTCCTGCTTGTACAGGTCCCACCTTCCTCAGAATGCAGTCCAATTGTCCAAATACCTGAAGCCCTCCCTCCTACACCATCCTTGCAGCCACGTGTTCAACTGCACACTCTCCCTATTCCTTGCCTCACTGTCACATGGCACCGGCAACAACCCAGAGATGACGACTCCGTCCATCATAGCTTTTAGCTTCCTGAACTTCTGAATGACCTCCCCACCCCTCTTTCTACCTATGTCGTTGGTGCCAATGTGCACCACGACTTCTGGCTGCACACCCTCCCCTTTAAGGATTCTGAAGACACGGTCCGAGACGTCTCGGACCCTGGCACCCGGGAGGCAACAAACCATCCGAGAGTCTCGCCCATGTCCACAGAACCGCCTGTCCATCACTCTAACTATAGAGTCTCCTATAACTAGCGCTCTCCTCCTCTCCCCCTTTCCCTTCTGAGCCTCAGAGCCGGACCTCGTGCCAGAGACCCAGTCACTGCAGCTTACCCCTGCTAGGCCTTCCCCCCCAACAGTATTCAAAGCGGTATACTTATTGTTGAGGGGAATGACCACAGGGGATCCCTGCACTGCCTGCTTCCTCCCCTTCCCACCTCTAACTGTTACCCAGCTACCTCTGTTCTCTGGCGTAACTATGTCCCTGTAGCTTCTATCTATCACCCTCTCAGCCTCTTGAATAATCCTCAGTTCATCCAACTCCAGCTCCAGTTCCCTAATGCGGTCTGTGAGGAGCAGGAGCTGACTGCATTTCCTGCAGATGAAGTCGGCAGGAGCATCGGTGGTCACCCCTACCTCAAACACCCTGCAGGAGGAACATTCTACTGCCTGCGCTGCCATGACTGTACACTTTGTCTCCAAAACAAGAACACTGAGTCACTTACCTGTGGACTTTAAAGTTAGGTCAGAGGAGGAGGATGGGAGGGAGGCCCTACTTTGTAGGGCCTGGGGTCTAGAACACACCCACTCAAATATCAGTCACTTACCTTCCTGACTTACCACCTACCTTACCTTATCTGTCTCCCTCCCTCCCATTACCTTCTAATCAAATGGAAATCTTACAGAATCAATGGAACTTTGGAAAATTAAAACCAATGCATTAACCAATGCATCAAGTAATTCACTTGTCACTTCTGTTAAGACTCTATCATGAAGTCCATCAGGACCTGTGCACTCCTCATGCTGCACAGTCTGCAGTCTGAGTAAATGGTCAATGCTACTCTCCCTCTCTTTTTTTCTAACCAACTGTAAAAGTTCAATCATATTATGGCCACTGCTACCAAGGAGTGCCTTCATGATGAGATCTTAATTAATCCCACCTCATTGCAAAATTGCTACCAGGTCTAGCATGGTCAACTCTGGCTGTAGAGTGTCTTGTTGTAAAAAGCTAATCTAAACACTTTATATGAACTACTCATCTAGGTTGCCTTTTGGCCACCTGACTTTTATCAGTCAATATGTAAATTAAAATCTCCCATGATTATCACCATGCCTTTCTGAAAAATTCTAATTTTGTCTTCCTTTAGATCCACCCTATTGTGTGGTTACTGTTGGTTTCCTGAACTGAGGTCATCCTTCTCTATTGTGACAATACCATCATTAACTAAAAGACTCAGCTCCTTCTTTTCCTACTTTCCTGTCATTCCAAAAGGTTTTGTACCCATCAAGGTACAGGCAAAAACTCATGTCACGCTGCAGCCAGATCTTACTTATTCATTTCGATTTGCACTCTCAGTTCATCCATTTTGTCTTGCATGTTGTGTGAAATCAGATACAGAGCATTTTACAATTTTTATAAATACTAGTTTTATTTTTTGCTTGACTTTTGGATTCATACTATCTATCTCATTCCTCTCATTGTCAGTTAATCGCTTCCTTAATTATTTTCTTACTCTTTGGTCTTGACCATACACTTTGATTTATGCAATCTTCCCCAGTTTAATCCCTTGCTCCTGCTATTCAATTTAAAACCCTCTCTACTTTTTGTAGTTGTATAGTTGGCAAGTGCACCAGCCCTAGCACACTTCAGGTGGAACCTATCCTATCACTACAGATCCTACTTTCTCTAGTATTGCTGCCAGTGTGCCATGAACCAGAATCAACTTAGCCCTCACAAACGGAACAACAAATTCATCCTTCTAAACTGTTTTTAACTCAGTCAATTGCACATGACTCAGGTAATATTGCAGTGATCTTTGATGTACTGCTTTATAATTCAAGTCTACCATATATACTCTGGACAGGTCAAATTTTGAAGACTTTTTTTTAAAGGTAAAATTAGGGGGGTTGACTAATACACGGGCACAAGTTTTGAGAAGCTGAAATTCATGTTGCACTTTTTAGCGATATTAACTTTTGGATATATAGTGGAAAAATGCAATAAGTACCTATACACTTAGTCCTGCTCTGAATGAATGAATGAATACATGCTGTTGGAAAACAAGTGCACTAAGTAGATTTAGACTAGATTCCCTACAATATGGAAACAGGCCCTTCAGCCCAATAAGTCCACACCGACTCTCCGAAGAGTAACCCACCCAGTAATGCACCTAACACTATGGGCAATTTAGCACGGCCAATTCACCTGACCTGCATATCTTTGGACTGTGGGGGGAAACCAGAGCACCCAGAGGAAACCCCTGCAGACACAAGGAGAATGTGCAAACTCCATACAGACCCGAGGCTGGAATCAAACCTGGTACTCTGGTGCTGTGAGGTAGCAGTGCTAACCCCTGAGCCACTGTGCCATGCCATTATGAATGAATGAATAGAGATGTGATATAGTAAGCAAAGAGTGATGAATAGACTTACCAGTATGAATGTGATTTAATGTGATACAGTAGGGTCGACTTATACACGAGATATATGAAAAATACAATATTTTGGCCAAAAATAAGGGGCCAGTTTATACATGAGATCAACCTATACATGAGTAGATACAGTATCTCCTCACACTCACTATGCAGAATTTCCTTCTTTCTTCTGCCCACATCATTGGCACTTACATGACCTAAATTGTTTGGATTCTCCCCATCCCACTCCACATCCCTCTCCAACCCTAAGCAGATGCCCTGAACCTTGGAACCTAGCAGACAACACTGTCAACTTGATTTGTAAGGAATTGTATTGAATTTTTTTTGGTTACATTTTCATATTTATTATTTACCTTGCCACCAGCTGCTATACTATTTTCAACTTCAAGAACAGAGTAAATCTTTGTCATTTACCAAGTACCAGATAATAATGAGACAAATGGAATTTTGCCATTTATTGTTAAAGGAATGGAGTCTAAGAGCAGGGAAGTTTTGCCATAAATGTACAAGGTATTGGTCAGACTGCATCTGCAGGCCCTTTACTTTCGTCCCTTTACTTGAAGAAGTATGTATTTGCATTGAAGGCAGTTCATAGAAAGTTCACTAGATTGATTCCAGAGATGAAAGATGTGTCTAATCAGGCAGAAGCAATTTAGGTTTATACTGAGTAGAATTTAGAAGAATGAGAGGGGGACCTGATTGATGTATATATGATGCTAAACAGGACAGACAAAGTCGACAAAGATGTGCAGGTCCATGGTCCAAAGATGTGCAGGTCCATGGTCCAAAGATGTGCAGGTCCATGGTCCAAAGATGTGCAGGTCAGGTGAATTGGCCATATGTTTCTCATAAGAGCAATATTGAACAAGCGGTGAAGGAGATTCAAAACAGAGATGAGAAGGAATTACTTCTCTCAAAAGATCATGATTCTGAGGAATTCACTGCCTTAGAATGGCACAGGACTGAATGGATTTCAGGAGGAGCTAAACAGTTGGCAGGAAAGTGCAGTTGAGCCCAAGATGAGATCAGCCATGATTGCATTAAATTTGAGAGGCTGAATTATCAGTCCTGCCCATAGTTTATATGTTCTTATACACTTGTCAACTTCTTCTCCTATAACAGAGTAAGGATCAACTCATGGAAGCTGGAAAAGTGCCAGCAAATGTAAACAGACAACCACTTCCCTTTCCTTCCCTGAATTCTCTGAATCACTAAACATCAGTACGTTAGGATAAATCCTAACACTTCACCTTCCCACTTTTTATCTCCCCTTATCCTTTGAATCTCCAAGAAATTAAAAGATTGCAGTTTAGCCTCAGATATACTCAATGATGGAGCAATCCTCTGGGTTAGAGAATTCAAAGATACCCAAACCTATGCATAACAAAATTTCTCATCTTTGTTCTAAATGATTAGTCTTTTATCTTGAGACTATGTCTCCAAGGAACAGATTTTCCTGTCATGGAAAACAACCTTTGAGTGGATACTCCTTGATGCTCCTTCAGAATCATCTCTTACTCTTATACTCACAATGTATTCAGCCTTTGATTATAGGACAACCCTCTTATCCCAGGGACCAATGTAGTGATTCTTTGCTGCATATCCTCCAAAGGAAGTATATCCTTCCTTAAATATAGTCATCAAAACTGCACATAATACTCCAAGTGTGTTCTCACAAGTCCTCTGTAACAAGGCTTCCTTGTATGCCAGTCCTCTTGCAACAAACGTTAGCAGGCAATTTGCCTTTGCAATTGTACTCTCACGTTAGCTGTGTGTTCCTTTTATGAGTATACCCATGAAACATTTCTTAAACCAAGTTCAACTAAAATTCTACATGTTAGCTAAAAGACTTCAAATCCTTGATAACTAAAGAACTTCATTGACAGTGAATTCGCTTTTGGGAGAACCAAGTTAAAAAGAGAAAGAGAAAAACACTCTGGATGCACAAATTCAGAGTTAAAGCATATTTTAACTAGGAGAGCTTTGACCTCAGGTACCTATGCTGAAGATGCTAATGACGCCTGTTGAACCAGGAGTCTACAACCATGGGATACTTGGAGGTGATGAGGGACAATCTCACTACAAGTAAGTGAATGGTTCAATAAATCATAGTCCTCAGGCAATTCCTTGAAACAGTATTCAGAGCAAATGGTTAATTTTCCAATTCCTGACAAATATCTCAAATAAATTTTTGGAGTGTATGTCAAATCATCGATAATTTGAGTTAAGTTCAATTTACTGTATAAATAACTGTTCATTGTACCTTTAATATCATTAATGAAACTGACCATTTAAGGGAGACCCTAATTATTGCTAGTCTCAATTTTTTTTTATTTGGGTGAGGCTAAAATCTTTTATTTGAAATAGTGAAACTGGTGGTTCTGATTTTCACCGCAAACAAGAACCACTCAGTTGAGGCAAAAATGACTGATAAAGTTGCAAATACCAACTCCCAAATCCCATTTCCTCACTTTCCCAAGGAGGCAGAACTGGGCGTGGTTTGCACATGCTCAGTTCCAGGAGGCAGCTAACCAGTTAAATGATGAAATGCTTCCACTGACAGATTATAGAGTTCCTGCAGTGAGGAAGCAAGCCCAGGTGAGGGCCTATCTGTTTTGGGTAGCTAGGCTACTCATTTGAAGAGCAGGGATACACCTGTAAATATGGTTCCAGGACACCTTGGAAATGGGAATCAAGGAAATTTAGAGGATTTTCTTTTAGTAGGTGCCTGTGGGACTGTTAACTTTGCAGTGTATGTATTGCCATTGTCTTACTAGACTATAGGGCTGCTCTTTCATTAGAGAGAGAGACACAACTGGTGGCAATTTAATTTGAGGACCATCCTACCTCAGATGAAGGGAGAGGATGAGAAGGACAGTCCTTCATAGTAACTTCAGCCAGTGATGGGAGTTGAACTCATGCTGTTGGTATCACACTGCTTTGCAAGCCAATTGTCCAGTTAACTAAGCTATACGTTGCACAGTGCACAAACCCATCGGAATATCCAATTTGTCAAGACCTGTCAAGAAGTTGCCAACATGTGTCAAAATGGATTTTTATAAATGAGAATGCTTTTATCAACATAGTGTAATCTGCAATATTCAACTTTAAGTAATGGAAATAAAGTTTACCCAAAATGTTAGCTATTTCAGAGGGCCTGTCCATTTAAAACCATTATAGGATATGTGCTGTATGACTGGTTTTTCAAACTAGCATTTTCACAATGGAATTCTAATTAATAGGCAGCTCCAATAGCACTTGTATCGAAATGTTCATCAATATTAAACATTTAACACACGATTGATATGAAGTCATAGAATCCCTACAGTGTGGAAACATGTCATTTGGCCCAACAAGTCCACACTAACCCTTCAAAGAGTAACCCACCCAGATCCATTTCCCTACCCTATTACTCTACATTTACCCTGACTAATGCATCTAATCTACACATGCCTGAACACTATGGGTAATTTAGCAAGGCCAATTCACCTAACCTGCACGTCTTTGGATTGTGTGAGGAAACCAGAGCACCCAGAGAAGACCCATGCAGACACTGGGAAAATATGCAAACTCCATACAGACATTCGCCTGAGGCTGGAATCAAACCCAGGTCCCTGGTGCAGTGAGGCAGCAGTACTAACCACTGAGCCACCATGCCACCCATAATGATTTTCACTTATGCAGTAGGCAATGGCCTACTGGCAATATTACTAGATTATTAATGCAGAGACTCAGGCAATGATCGGGGGACCTGGTTTCAAATCCCACATGGCAGATGTGAAATTTGTATTCAATACCAATCTGGAAATAAGAGTTTAATGATGACAATAAAACCATTGCTGATCATCAGAAAAACCCCATGTGGTTCACTAATGTCCTTCATGGAAGGAAGTCGGCCATCTGGTCTGGCCTACATGTGACTCCAGATCCACAGCAATGTGGCTGATTCTTAACTGCCCTCTCAGCAATTAGGGATAGGCAATAAACACCAGTGACGCTAACATCCAATGAATGAATTAAAAAAAACTTCAGGGATTGGTTGAAGAATTCCAATGTATTTGATTATCTGATTTAGAAATTTTTTTGTTTTATAGTGACATTCTAAATAGACTTTTTCTGATAGTCCAGAAACAGTATATTCCTGTTAGATTGAAAGGAAAGACTAATAAGTGTTGGGAATGCTGGATGATGAGAGAAATTGAGGATTCGTTTAAGAAAAAGAAGGAAGCATATGTCAGGTATAGAAAGGAGAGATCAAGAGAATTATTAGAAGAGTATAAAGGCAGTAGGAGTATACTTAGGAGGGAAATCAGGAGGACAAAAAGGGGACATGAGATAGCTTTGGCAAATAGGGTTAAGGAGAATCCAAAGGGATCTTACAAATACAAAAAGGACAAGGCAGCCACTGTGTGGAGCCGCGGGAGATGGGGGAGATACTAAACGAGTATTTTGCATCAGTGCTTACCATGGAAAAGGATAAGGAAGATATAGAGAAATATATGGTGATATCTTGAAAAATGTCCATATTACAGAGGAGGAAGTTTTGGATGTCTTGAAACGCATAGAGGTGGATAAATCCCCAGGACCCGATCAGTTGTACCCTAAAACTCTGTGGGAAGCTAGCGAAGTGATTGCTGGGCCTCTGGCTGAGATATCTGTATCATCAATAGTCACAGGTGAGGTGCCAGAAGACTGGAGGATGGCTAACGTGGTACCATTATTTAAGAAAGCTGGTAATGACAAGCCAGGGAGCTACAGACCAGTGAGCCTGATGTTGGAGGTGGGCAGGTTATTGGAGGGAATGCTAAGGGCAGGATTTACATGTATTTGAAAAGGCAAGGACTGATTAGGGATAGTGCGCAGGAAATCATGTCTCACAAACTTGACTGAGTTTTTTGAAGAAGTAACAAAGAGGATTGATGAGGGCAGAATGGTAGACGTGATCTATATGGACTTCAGTAAGGCTGGTTAGCAAGGTTAGGTCTCATGGAACACAGAGAGAACCAGCCATTTGGATACTGAAGTGGCTCAAAGGTAGAAGACAAAGGGTGATGCTGGAGTGTTGTTTTTCAGACTGGAGGCCTGTGACCAAAGGATCAGTGCTGCGTCCACAACTTTTCATCATTTATATAAGTGGTTTGGATGTGAACATAGGAGGCATGGTTAGTAAGTTTGCAGATGACACCAAAATTGGAAGGGTAGTGGACAGCGAAGAAGGTTAGCTCAGAGTACAACAGGATCTTGATTAGATGGGCAAATGGGCTGAGGAATGGCAGATGGAGTTTAACTTAGATAAAAGTGGGGCACTGCATTTTGGGAAAGCAAATCTTAGCAGGACTTATGCACTTAATGGTAAGGTCCTAGAGAATGTTGCTGAACAAAGAGACATTGGAGTACAGGTTCATAGCTCCTTGAAAGTAGAGTCGCAGCTAGATAGGATAGTGAAGAAGACGTTTGGTATGCTTTCCTTTATTGGTCAGAGTATTGAGTATCAGAGTTGGGAGGTCATGTTACGGCTGTATAAGACATTGGTTGGGCCACTGTTGGAATATTGTGTGCAACTCTGGTCTCCCTCCTATCAGAAGGATGTTGTGAAACTTGAAAGGGTTCAGAAAAGATTTACAAGGATGTTGCCAGAGTTGGAGGATTTGAGCTATAGGGAGAGGCTGAATAGGCTGGGGCTGTTTTCCCTGGAACGTTGAAGGCTGAGGTGGCCTCATAGAAGTTTATAAAGTCATGAGGGGCATGGATAGGGTAAATAGACAGGCTTTTCCCTGGGGTGGGGTGAGTCCAGAACTAGAGCGCATAGGTTTAGGGTGAGAGGGGAAAGATATAAAAGAGACCCAAGGGGCAACTTTTTCATGCAGAGGGTGAGGTGTGTATGAAATGGGCTGCCAGAGGAAGTGGTCGAGGCTGGTACAATTGCAACATTTAAAAGGCATCTGGATAGGTATTTAAATAGGAAAGGTTTAGAGGGATATGGGGCAAGTGCTGGCAAATGTGACTAGACTGTGTTGGGATATTTGTTCGGCATGGACATGTTGGACCAAAGGATCTGTTTCCGTGCTGTACATCTCTGTGACTCTATGACTCTATGACACCTTATTAAAAGTGATGTTGGTTAAAGGGTGAGTTGCGATGCAGAGGGGAGGGCAAAGGGTGATGTCTGGAATCTGTGAATTGACACTGAATTGACATAGGAACTATAAAGGGTGATGGGGGTGTTTGGAAGCATATATCATATAAGAGGACATGTGAGATGGGTATGACTGGCCAAGGGGAATGGATTGATGGGAATTGGGTGACACAGAGATCTGAGGATCTAGGGATATGCAAAGCCATGGACAGTTGGGAGACAGGCATCAGGTGGCATAGATGGAGCATTGAGAGAGTAGTGTGACAGCAGAAGGATGCTATTTTATTTCTCAGTTTTAAACTTTGAACACAGTGCGACAAGACAGCTTTACTGCCCAGGTCAACCTGGCAAGTGCAGTCATTTCTATGCTTTTCAGTTCATGTGGTCTCTTTCACCACCCACCCCCCGCCCTCCCTGACTGAAAATCATCAGGCCAGTGGATTATCTTTAAAGCTGAGGTTCACAGGACAGGGATATCTTCTGCACCTGACAACTAATCCAAGATCAGAAATCTGGGTTTGTGGCTTCAGGCTTTCAGTAAATACTTAGATTTGCATATTCAAAACAAAGAACTACCAGTTTTTTGATCATAATGAAATCCAGATTTTTTTTCTTCCTTTCTGGTTAATTTCTTATTTATCAATATTCTCCTCATGCTGATCCCTGTGCTCTGTTAGCTTTCCTTTGAAGTCTGATGACAACTGTGCAGCAAGTATGAATAAAATACAAGAAATGCTGGCTCTACGCTGCAGGTCTATTAGGATCCGAAATCAGAAATGACCAGCCAACATTTCTGAGCAGTAATCCGTTGTCATAATTTACTTGTTTGTCTTCAATGAACTGTTTCCTGTGAACACAGGCAGAAATCTATGGGGCTCTGAGCAATGTGAGCTCTAATGAGATTTCTGGGGCAGAATTGAATGAGGAATCAGACAAGCCCATCTCGACAGTAAGTTCATCTTGTATGTTTTGGGCAACTTGCATGGCAGGATTCTCACAAGGCAGCAGTGAGATGCCAATGGGTGGGGATTATTGTTTGTTACATACCTTGTTAGTAGACCAACTCACCTCACTAATGGTCAGCCTCCCATTATACCACAAGGGCTAAACATGTTTGACATCAGGATCATTCAACAAGAAAACCAGTATGGGTACCTGGCAGATTCATCTTAACCCTTGGTCTGAATCATCTCCGTACTAGATGTTGGTCAATAATAATCATTGGGCACCAATAATGTACACCCTCTTTGTATATGGACACCCTCTTTTTATGTGGACATTGGCATTTGGCATCTGCCCCCCCCACCCCCCCATCATTAATCATCATGGCATGTCTCAAATTTACTAGCAGCCTTTTAAGTAAGCATAGACTTGTATTACGGGATACACTTTCAATGAATGTTGGGAAGGCTATGGCAGGGCGACTTTGCACATACAACAGGCACCCAGCTCACATATTGGAGCAGGCTACATTGTAAGCTGTTCGTATGTTCTCTTAGTGTTCACTTATTTTGCACCTTCCTACACGCTTGCAGCATTTATGCCGTACTTTGCCATGCGATGCAATGTGTGACAATATGATGGCTTTAAGTGGTATAATTTGTCCTACAATTTATTAAAGACAGATTTTAAGGCAGAGATGGTGAATAGTCTACGAGAGTCACGAGAGTAAATCAGTTGTGAAGTCTTTGATTTTTTTTGTAAATGTTGGAACAATAGAAGCAGGCTGACAGAACCAGATTTCCAGTTCAGATTTGTAGTTTTTCAGTAGCAGCAATTGTTGCTGGGGTCTCAGCAGGGTTGGAAGCTGCAGTAAATCTTTCTCAGTTGCTAAACTCTCAGAATTTTCTCTTGTCATTTTTTTTTCCTCCTGGGCTACTTGAGTTGCACATGAGACAATATGTTTTCTGAATTTGCCTTTTGCCAAGAGTTTATTTATGGGATGTTACTACATTGGAACAGTTAATTAGTATTGGTTACCAAATCTACAATTCTGTTTAGTTTTCCAATAGAGTTAAGTTATTCCAATTCCCTCTTTCTTTTGTTGTATTTTAAATTTAGTGGATGAATAAAACATATTTTGCTTTAAATCTGGTAGTTTGACCAATCAAATTGTATCTGGAACACAACACCTTACATTTATCTTTAAAATAAGAAAAGTTATGATCTGAATAGTTTGAGGGGGTTAGCCCTGGTCTATAACAAATCCCTGTTAACACATTGGCACTTCAGCAAGAACATATATCTTTTATTAGGGCTGTACAGAGCGGCTCTTTAGTGCAGACACACAAAGGTTGCTTGTCATGTTTGTCGATATGAAACTGTCCAAGTGAAAGGGCATCTTAGTGACCGGCATTTCAAGACATCAATGCAACATGTGCCAGCTGCCTGTGTAGCTAACATAATGCATCTTCATTCCACCAAATGGCCATGTTGAAAACTGGTGGAGGATAGTCATCAATGCAGTAAAGGGATGGCCATTGTTGGTCAGGGGGTCCCACTAACACAGGTCTGTGGACACAGCATCGGATGACACGGTAGACTGCAGGAGTTGGCATCATTGACTGTGACCACCATTACAGACTCCACAGTGGGAGTGAAAAGGAGCAGGGTGGGCATCATCAAGGCTAAGACAGGTGTTCAGGAGTCAGGAAGGACAGTTGGACATCAAGTTCCATGCAATGGGTCTCCACATTTGGAGATGGGCTGTCATGTTGGTGTGAGATAACAGGGGCCCTGGGAGATTGGGAAGGGGGTGCTACCTGGCAATCAGGCTGGGCCTTGTACTGATCATGCTCAATGAGATCTAAATTCCCTGCCATCACTTTATTTGCTCTAGATGCAGTGATACTAGAAAATAGCTCGAACAATGCCCAGGGAGGGAGGAGTAAGTATTGGTTTGATTGGTGAAGATCATATTTACTGGATGCCATGACATAGCAGTGACAAATACATGAAGCAACTATTTGCAAAGCACAGCTACATTGGATTGGTAATAACTGCATCACCTATTTATTATGCATTCAGCTTGAGGATGCTTCCGGGTCAGATGCTGATGGAAGGTAATTTGCAGTGATTTGGTGTTAAAGCATTGAACTTCAACATTTCAGCAATATTGAAGTTAGCAGCAATGATGTTATGGAAGATCAGTGCTGGTTGATGGAAAACCATTCTGTGTGTACTTTGCAGGCATCCTGTGTGAGCCACACAAGCCTTCGTTCACCGTGTAAGTGGGATTGGGTGTGCAAATACAGAACGTTGAAGCACTATCAGGGTCAGCATTTGATTGAGGTGTTGTGTTGGGAGGGTGGTGTTGTGCTGCAGACATTCCCTTTTCACTGAGATGTGGTGGTCAATCAGCTGGTGTGGCACTTTCAGCAGGTTACTGCTCAATGTGGCTGTCCAATCCAGACAAGTGACCTGTCATATGTGTGCAGTACTCTGTGGTGAACTGTGCATCTTCAGGGTATGCTACCAATGACTGTTCTCAGATCTAAAAAGCTGTTTCACTCCTTCAATGCCCAGTTTAGGTCCTTTCCACTGAGGGTGATAAGGAGTGTTGCTCGATTTGCCTGTTTTCCTGAAAAGATGAAAATAATGCAAGAGGAGCGGAATTGATGGTAAGGCCAGAAGCAGCAGCAGGCCCCTCATGGAGAATGAGGAGCACTCAGTTCAAGGAAAGGTTGTATCCCAAGATCCCTCAGGATATGTGGGCCATGCAGGAGGCCCAGAGTCCGTCAGTCATGAGCGAAGCACAGTGTTGACATATGTCCCAGGGCAGTGATGGAATTGTGGTGGATACTGGAACGGGACCTGAAGGCTGCATGTGTGGGAGGCCATTCTCCCTGGCTGGCTGTGACAATCACTGTCACACTGAACTTTTATGTGACTGGGTCCTTCCAGGAAGTGATGGATGATTTGACTGGGATCTCTCAGTTGTGCATTACAAATTTGACAAGGAAGTGATCAATGTCTTCTGTGCGAAGGGGCAGAAGTTTATTTTGATCTCTCAAGATGAGATCAGTGCTGAAGTCCAAGCAATTGGATTGAGGAATATTGGGTTGGGTTCCTCTGGGTCCAGTTTGCCATTGACAACACACTCACTGAGAGGTCATATCAAAATGTTGAAGAATTCCTCAATAAGAAGAGGTCCATGCCATTAATGTTCAGGCGATGTTGTAATTACCATACCACTTCCTGGACGTCTGTGCCTGCTACCCTGGCATTGGTATGATCTCTACACCGTGGAGAACCCTCATGTACCTGGGTACATCTGAGGGTCCAAGTGCCTTATCACTCTGGGTCCTGAGAGACAAAGGTCACCCACTGCAACTGGGGCTCTTCACACTATTTGGCAACCTCCTGACTGATGCACAGTATATCAATGTCAACCATTCTTCAAACAGGGCTATGAGGGAACAGACAATGTGGTTGTTGAAGGTGCTTGGACTGGTCTAAGGAGACCCTCAAGTGTAGCCTAGTCTGCACAATTTGAGCAGGGCAGACAGAAGGTTGAGAGGCTGCCACAGACTGTGTGGGTAATTAACTGGCAGATAGAGGAATTCAGGCAAATGTGAACTTGTCCATTTTGACAGGAAAAATAGAACAGCATGCTATATAAATGGAGAGAGACTGCTGAACTGGATGGTGAATCTAGGTACCTGGTAGTTGAAAGTGAGGACTGCAGATGCTGGAGATCAGAGTTGAGAGTTTGGTGCTGGAAAAGCACAGCAAGTTATGCCTGATGAAAGGCTTGTGCCTGAAAAATCGATTCTCCTGCTCCTCGGATGCTGTCTGACCTGTTGTGCATTTCCAGCAACACACTCTTGACACCTGGGAGTTGAATCACGTGAAGTAGATATGTATATATAGCAAGTGAGCAAGACAAAGGGGGTGGGGGGTGGTTGGGGGGTGGGTGAGCTTCATTCCATAGTTATATACTTCATTTTTTTTGAAAACATACATAAATGTATCTCACGTCTACCTTTGTTTAACAAAATGCACAAAACTCCAACTTTCTAACGTTAATAGAATGTTATGCATATCAGTCAGAGGAAAGTTCAGCATATTGCACTGTTGTAGTTTTCTTCACATACCACAGCAAAACTCCAGGGTCATCATGGTTCAAGAGCTTGAGAACCTCACGGTTTTCCCCAATGAAAGCTTGCATTCGCATACCACTCGTTGGTGGAAGAATTCCTGTGTGTATTATATAATGAAATTGTAAACTTGTCTGCAAAGAAAGGGTTAGTGATTTTGTCGTAAAATAAATCTTTCTCATGTGTGAAAAACTCAGATGCTTTAGAAGTGGATTAATGAACAGTAAAGAGAACAAAGGGGAATAAAAACCAAAAGGTGAACATGGCGTCGAAATGACACAATTTCTGAGTGTTAGAACGGAGACAGGGAGGTTAAAACATTTTCAGAAGGAATTGCAAAATCCAGAATACGGTCAAACAAACAGTGAGGGGTATAACTAGGCATGGGGATTACATGTACTGATAAACAACTTTTAATTTTTAGGTCACCCTTTCCCAAACATTCCACATTCAGAGACGAAATATTGCTGTCAGCATGAAATATCGCAACAGTCTTGCAAGATCAGGATTCCATATTTCTCAAATCTGGTTGTGATTTCTTTTTTGTTCATCTTTAATATTTTTCCCTCATAATTGGAGGAATAAGGTAAGGAGGAAGAGAAGATAGCAAACTAGCAGCTCATCTGGAAATAGCTTCTTCGAACTTCTCCACACAGTAGTGATCTGTTCATGGATTAATTTGACAAAGGGTATCTAAGCTTAGTCAGAAAAATTCACTGGTCAAACAAGTTAGAGGCAATGGGGAAGTTCTTTGCTCTAGATAAGTCTATACTCCTCCTGGACTTGGAATGCAAGCATTCAGCTAATAATTGGTAATGCTCCCTAGTAGTCTTTAGGTAAATCCAATCTTCTGAGGCAGCTAAGTTAGATCTTCCAGGTCCATAAACTCTTTGATGTAGGCATTTAGGAGTTGCACACAAATGCCTTCCCTGTTGCCTCAGGCCAATACCCTCCATTTTAACTTTCATTATGTATTTTTCCTCTTCTGTGGCATAGATCAGTTCTGAAGAAAAATTCAAATTCCCATTCCACAATTTGTTTACCTCAGAAGATACCAATGTTATTATTGTTTCCTGCTGCCGCCTCCTGCTGGAGGAGAGATATATTGGTACCAACAACATAGGGAAAAAGAGGAATGAGATCCTACAAGTGAATTTCAGTGAGTTAGAAAGGAAATGTAAAGGTTGGACATTAAGAGCAATAATCTCAGGATTACTCTCAGTACCCTGTGTTAGCGACGATAGGATAAGGAAGATTGACTAATTAAAGACATGGCTGGAAAAATTGCTGCCAATTGCTGGAGAGCATCAGATTTTAATGGTGTTGGAACCAGTTCTGGGCTTGAGACCTGTACAAGTAGGATGAGTTATACCATAACAGGACATGGACTGATATCACTGTAGGGAGATTTGCTTATGCCACTGGGGAGGATATCAACTAACTTATCAGTGAGTTGGGAAGCTGTTGGTTAGTTCAAATTGGAAGGACATATTTTGGTAACTGGAAATAGAAAGGTGACAACTGAAATTAGATAGAAAATGAAACAAAAGTGAGTATTAATGAAGCTGAGAATGCAGAATAATGTCAAAAAGACAAAGTTTCAGACATTCAGCCTGATTGCATGCAGCATTTGCAACAAGGTATATGATTTACACAAACAGAGATGGATATATCTGATTTAATAGCCTTACAGAAGCATGACTGTACAATGACCAAGACTGAGAACTGCATATCCCCAGGTTATTAGGAAGACAGGCAAAGCAGGAAACGAGGTGATGATATGCTGATAATCTCAGATCAGAAGAACAACAGATAGAATCTGGGGCTAAGACACAGCAAGGGGATCGACTTCAAATAAGAAGTTTATTGAAAAGTATTGAGCATGTGATTATTGGACTCTTTCTACTTCAACACCACATCTAGCATACCATGAACGCTGTTCTCACTGCTTATGCCTAAACATTGTTTCCTGATAGCTTCTTTTAAAGTAAGGTTCCTGACATCTACATTCATTCCATAAACATTTCTTTCTTCTGTGAAGAAATGATACTTTCCCTTTCTTTCAATCCCATGTCCTTAGGTTTACTGTTATCAATGTCATAAGCAACAATTATCTTTCTGGTTGAGAATAATGTCCTTCAAAGTTGTCCCTGTGCTGCGCTTTCCCTTGTAGGTTGCTTTAACAGAGCTGATGAAGTGACTAGAGTTGTAGATCTATCATTGACAGATGTTATGACTTTGGTAGTTGGGGGTGGGAGGATGGAGGAAAGATATTCTACACCAACAGCCCAATGAACATTTAGCCATTAGAATGTTTTCCAAATCCCACAGATAAATTGGCAACCTAAATTTGGTGAGGTTCTATTTGGTAACGGTAGTCAGCGTTCACTGATTTTATTAGGATTTCACAGCAATTTGACCTGTGGTCTAAGCTTTTGGTTGCGCTTTTCCAGCAACACATTTTCAGCTCTGATCTCTAGCATCTGCACTGCTGCGCTTTTCCAGCAACACATTTTCAGCTCTGATCTCCAGCATCTGCTGCGCTTTTCTGAGCAGGTATGGCACTGTACTGTTTATTTGAAGGTTGTCAGGAAGTTGAAGAAATGCTCCAGGTAATTGCACAGGAAGCAGTTGCTGGTTCAGGCAAATGTGACAGAGATAGTTTCAGGGAGTCTATTGGCAGGGACCAGGATTGAGGGTGAGAGGACAGTCTGGGGAAGAGGCTTATTCTTTTTGGTCTCACAAAAGAGAATAAAAATAAACTGGAGAATCTTTCCAATTTCCAAGCTATACTGGCCATCACTTGATAGGAAGTCGATCAGGCTCTCCCCATGTCAGGCTGAATGCTTAAAATTCATCGGATCCCATACAAACAAACACATGATTGTCACCAGCTCTGCGTATGCAGCTTAGCTACCTGTGAAGATGTATCTGTTAACATTGTACAAAGTGAGATCCAGGCAGTATTGGAGAAGGTAAATTACCCACTTGGCCAATCTTTCCTCCCAGTGCAAGATTACAATGATTTAGAAATAGTAATTGAAAGGTATATTCACCATTATAATTGTTAAACAATTAGCCCTGAATAAGCTAATGTATGTTAAGTGAAATTACCTCCAAAAGAATGGTTGGTACTGAAGAAGTCACTGAATTGAAGCAAGAAGTGAGAAAGACAATAGGTCTGGGACAGTACTTTACATTTCTGGAAGAAGCATTATGTAGTAAGTAATCAAGTATTTCACAGGTAACAGCTTTGAGAGAAAATTAGACTGTCACAAATATAGGTTTGGTGAACTAGAGTTATGTGTTGCCAGGCAATCATAGAGAAAAACACAAAGACCACAAATTATCTCGTGAATGTCTGCCACTTAACTCAAAGATTAAGTCAAACAGATTCAGCCATAATCAGAAGAATGAAAAAAAAACGCAGAAAGAACTTGCATTTATCACTGCAAAGCTATCCCATAGATATCAGGAGGTCTAAGGAGAAACAGACAGGGAATTAGTTTGTCTGTTTGCATGTATGAATAAATGAAAAAACAATCGTTCGACTAGTTTAGGATTTAGATTGAATTGTATTAGAGTTGAAAAAAGGAGTCCTATTGGAATCAAAAGGTTAATGTTGCTTCTCCTTTCATAGATACTTCCAGCCCTGCTGAGTTTCTCCAGCACTGCTTTTTTTAAATCAGATCTCTAGCATCTGCAATATTTTGAATTTATGTGATGTGAAGTTTGCTTGTTATTACGATGTTTCAGCAAGTGAAATTAGTCTACACCAGTAGTGCAAAATGATATCATAGTAAATTGATAGCCCATTCTAACAGGAGTGTTTACTCTGAAGAAATTAATTTTACACTTACCTTTTGGTGCCTCATCTGCTGTATCATCAGAAGAAAAACAAATACTGCTGTACACAGTATATGGTCTTAATTAAAGCTCTGTAGTCAAGTCACCTCTGATTATGAATGATGGCAAGTGTACGACCAATCTGAGAGTGTTTGAACTTCCCGATCTCAATGATGGGGAATCTGCATGGTTTTTTTATATTCACTAGAGACTATGGGCGTTGCTAAGTCAGAATGTATTGCCCACCTATTTACCTTTGTGCGATATGGTTGAACTGCTTCAGCCCTTAGCATTTAAGTGCACTCAAAGCACTGTTAGAAAGGAAGATCTTGAAACTTGACTTGGTGATAGTGAAGGAATGGAATTACAATTCCAAGTCAGGGTAGAATGTAGCTTGGGAGGGAACTTACATGTTCTAGAGATTGGTGTTTATAAGGTTTTGCCTAAGAACCCTTGGTGAGTTGCTGCAATGCATCTTGTAAATGATATACATTACTGGTGAATTAAGTGAATTTTCAAGGTAGTGAATGTGGTGCCAATAAAGCAGGCTGCTTTATCCTGGATGGTGTTGAGCTTCTTGAATTCTGTTGGAGCTGCATCTATCCGCATAAGTTGGAAGTATTTCATCACAATCCCGATTTGAGCCTTGCGGATGGTGGACAGGCTTTGGGGAGACAGGAAGCAAGATAATCACCACAGAACTGAACTTATCGCCTGCTCTTGTAGCCACCATAGGTATATGTCTTGTCAAAATACTATAATGCCATAACTTTTAGTAATTTACAATATGAATGAAAAAAATGCCAGAAAATCTCAGCAGGTTTGGCAGCATCAGTGGAGAGTAACATTTCATTTGATGACTGCTGAAAGAAACTCACTAACTCCACAAAGTCTGTCTACTATCTACAGTGTACAAGTCAAGTGTGTAATGAAGAAGTGTTCATTTAGCTGGATGAATACGACGCTAATAACACTCAGAGTGCTCAACATATTCCAAGAAAAATCAGCCCTTTCTATTGGGCACCCCTTTCATCACATTAATTTTCTTCATCACTAATGCACATGTCACCATGGCAGCAGTGCCTACCATCCACAAGGAACAGCACCAACTGCAAGTTATGTTCCAATTCACACACCATTCTGAAATGGAACCATTCTTTCACTGAGTGAGAATCCTGGAACTCCTTGCCTGACAATGTTATGGGTTTGCCAACACCAAATCAATTAAAATAACTCAAAGGGGACTCACCACTACAAAGAGCCATTAAGAATGGATATTAAATGTCGCCAGTACTGCCTGAAGCCCATGAATATCTAAACATAACCATAAACATACATTTATGGAAGGCCAATTTGCATATTGAAATGCCTATCACCAAAAATAGGTTGACACTTTGACCACACTGTTTAAGGTCCCTTTAAGGATGGCCAGCAGTACTGCTAGTCTGAGTGACATGGTATGACATTTATCATTGGTGTAAGGTAAGTGGTCAAAGTTAAATTCTACTCCCAAAGAATCTGGTTTGAGTTCCTTCTTGGCTAAAACTAAAGGAAGATTGTTATTGAATAATTACAATATCAGAAGTAACATTTCAATCACTGAAATCCTTAATTGGCAAGCCTGAAAGGATAAGGATACAGAAGTGGCAGTAAAATTATGAAGACAGCAAGGCAGGATGTGGCTAGAGTCTTTAGGCAATTCACCAAGTGGCCAATTGCAGATCCTCTATATAATGACTGCTTAGTGGAAGTGTTACAATGCAGAGCAATTGTGACCATCTCAGAGGTCACTATTTCAGCAATCTTTCAAAAAATTTCAAGTCACAGCTGTCCTTTATTGTCATTGGATGAACCAGCCTTGTTCGTAATGGCAGCCTACAGCAGATGGCCCAACTCTGAATAGAATTCTCAGGTGGCCCAGACATTGTGAAGCTGTGTTCCACAGCCTACTGATACATTTAATCAGGCTCTTGTCAAGTACAGCTGATTAGACTATGTTGTCTGTTGTTGCAGCTTGCTTTCTTTCCCACAAAAAGTGTGACGTATTATGTTGGGTTGCCTCCAAGGTGAATCATTCAACTTTATTGCAAGTCATTCTGGCTAAAGTTACTTTCTCTTTAAACTGGACAATATCGATGTGAATTTATTTGATTTTGCCTGTAAATATTTGTAGTTCTAGACTATGATATGCATTGCCTAGGAAATTATGTTATGGTATCTGATGCATTGCATTAGATTGTCTATAGGTGAGATAAGTAATTTTGCTTATAATCCAAACAATCAATTCAATATTTCAGAAGCACCATTGAGCTAACAAAGTGCTTACTAAGAATACAAAACCTTCAGTCTACCCAATGGACCATCTATCAATCATTTGGTGCCAAACAGTTAGTCAAAAATTAATTTTGCCTCAGTAAACGAGTCCATTATCTCTGCTTCAAGACTCCTGTAATTATGTAGTCCCTTTTAGCGTCTGCTAAGCTTTTAAGGCACTTTTGTCTGATTGCTGACTTTGCATCATTCTGAAAAGTCGATCCTGTTTTCACCCAATGCCCATAGGATCACTTAGCAAAAAAAGGCTGCTGGTGGTTTAACGATAATTAAAGTTTAATCAGTCTCCTGGTTTTCTCATTTTAGAGTCCCCCGTCTCTAACAGGATTTCTGTATTTTTGCAAATCATAACAGTCAAAATCACTTATCACAAAAAGTTCCAACGTGGAAATTTGCATCCATTCTTTGGTCGGGTCATGCAATCAGCTCTGATGGTTTTATAGTGTTAACTGTTTAACCAATTATATTTCTTTTCAGCTTCATCAGTTTGACTTATCATTAGTACTGAATTAAACCATCTGTTCAACACTTCTTAGCATTGTGAAAAACAGAAGATGAAATTTGTGACCTTCGACGTAATTATCATCGCCACCAGAAATTAACAGAGAATGACAGAACAAGATCAGCATCACTGGAAGCCATATTTTACTAAGCAAGTAGTCAAATGCAACATAAAAATGCAGAGAAGTTATATATGAAAACAGCTTAAAGCCATAGAGCCTACTGCTGCTGGGTTGGTTAATGTATTGTGTTGAGGAATTGACAAGTGTTTTTATTGGTAAGATGGGTGTGGTGAAGGCTTTGGAAGGAATTTGAGTTTTATAGAGGACACAGATTAGTTTTTTTTTCAAGATTAGATCCCCTACAGTGTGGAAATAGGCCCTTCAGCCTAACTAGTCCACACCGGCCCCTCCTAAGAGTAACCCAATCAGACCCATTTCCCTCTGACTAATGCATTTAACACTGGGCAATTTAGCATGGCCAATTCACCTTACCTGCACATCTTTTTGGACTGTGGGAGGAAACCGGAGCACCTGGAGGAAGCCCACGCAGACACAGTAAGAGTGTGCAAACCACATAGACAGTCACCCGAGGCTGGGATCAAACCTGGGACCCTGGTGCTATGAGGCAACAGTGCTAACCACTGAGCCATCGTGCCGCCCCCAACAAATGGCAGCGGTGGGACTCGAACCCACGCTTTCTTAGAGACTGGAGCCTAAACCAATACTACCACACTCCTGAGTTGCGTGGTTTCTCCCAGTTAAGGAGGAATACAGTTTCAGTTCCCCTTGGATTGCATTACATTGAGATGGAGAAGAGGTAGCCATGAAGAGAACAAAGAATAAGCTGCTAACAAAGTAAGATGGAAGAGAATCCACAGCAAAACCCTAACTCAGTTAGGGTCTTCAAAGACCACTTCTCATAGCTCCATTTCACTAAGGTGGTCATAGCATCAGAGCAGAATGTGGAAGGTGCTGCCGCTGACCATTAATTTGGAGATGCCAGTGTTGGACTGGGGTGTACAAAGTTAAAAATCACACAACACCAGTCATTGTCCAACAAGTGTAATTGGAAGCACACGAGCTTTTGGAGCGCTGCTCCTTCATCAAGTGATAGTGGAGGACACAATTCTAAGGCACAGAATTTATAGCAAAAATTTACAGTGCGATGTAACTGAAATTATACATTGAAAAATACCTTGATTATCTGATGAGTCTTTCATCTGTTCGAATACCATGATAGTTTCACTTCTTTCATGTGTAAATTACAAAACTTTTTTTTAAAAGTTGCATTCTCAGGTTAGCTATAACAATGAGTGATAGCTAGACAGTATGTTGAAGATGTCTTTGCCATGATGTTTAGATTGATTCTAATCTTAAAAAGTGAGATAACAGAGTTTTTCATGAATTCATGCAGTTTTTGAGCAAAATACAACATAACTCTGCAAGTACAAACTCACCCCACGAAAATATGTGTGAATGTGGGTCTTTGTCTCTGTGTGTGTGTGTGTGTGTGTGTGTATGTGTGTGTGTGTGTATGTGTGTGTGTGTGTATGTGTGTGTATGTGTGTCTGTCTGGGTTAGGGGTTGAGTGTGAGAGAGAGCATATATGTGTGTGTTGTGAGTGTAGGGTGTCTTAAGTCTATGAGGGGGTGCATGTGTGAGTGTGTGAGTGTAGAGTGGTCTAAGTCTCTGAGAGGATGCACGTGAGTGTGGGAGTGTGTGTGTCTATAGGGTGTGTGGGTGTCTGTGTATATGTGTGTCCGTGTATGTGTGTAGTGAAATGGTGGTCACCTGTAATGTGACATGAACCCAAGGTCCCGGTTGAGGCCCTCCCTATGGGTACTGAACTTAGCTATCAGCCTCTGCTCGGCCACTTTTCGCTGCTGCCTGTCCCAAAGTCCGCCTTGGAGGATGGACACCCAAGGTCTGAGGTCGAATGTCCTGGACCACTGAACTGTTCCCCAACTGGGAGGGAACCCTCCTGTCTGTTGATTGTTGTGCGGTGCCCATTCATCCGTTGTCGTAGCCTTTGCTCGGTTTCCCCAATGTACCATGCCTCTGGGCATCCTTGCCCGAAATGTATAAGATAGACAACATTGGCTGAGTCACCTGCCACGTACAAGGTGGGAAGTGTCCCCACGTGTAATGGTGATATCTATGTCCACACTCTGACACGTCTTGCAGCACCTACCATGACAGGGTTGTATGGAGTTGCCCTGAGAACCAGGCAGCTTGTTATGAACAATGATTTATTTGAGGTTTGGTGGTTGTTTAAAGGCAAGCAGTGGAGGTGTGGGGAAGGTCTTGGCGAGGTGCTCATCCTCATTGATAATGTGTTGCAGGTCCATGTATTCCATGTTCTTCGTGACCTGCAACATACACACACACACTCTACACTCACTACACACACATATACACTCTCTCACACTCACAACCCCAACCCAGACAGTCAGACACACACACACACAGACAAAGACCCACATGCACACATATATTTTGTGGGGTGAATTTGTACTTGCAGGGTTACATTGTACTTTGCTCAAAAACTGCATGAATTCATTAAAAACTCTGTTATCTCACTTTTTAGATTAGAATCAATCTCCGTTGTCCTTTCTTTCGACTGTGATGTCCAGGAATGCAAGTTTGTTGTCGGTTTTTTCCTCCTTGGTGAACTTTATGCCTGGGAGGGTGTTGGTGATGATGTTAAATGTCTCTTCTATCTTGTTTCGTTTTGTGATGACAAAAGTGTCATCTGCGTAGCGGACCCAGATTTTTGGTTTGATGGTTGGTAGGGCTGTTTGTTCTAGTCTTTGCATTACTGCTTCTGCTATGAATCCTGATAGTGGAGATCCCATGGGTGTGCCATTACACTTGCCAATCATCAAAAACACAAAAATAGAGGAAGACGAAATAATGATCTCATTCGACGTAACAGCACTGTTCACCTCCATCAACATCGACCTGGTAAAGGAAACACTTACCACACTTTTAGAAGAGACCATCACACACACCCTAACCACCATCAATCACATTACCAACAAAAACATCATGAAGCTAGTGGACCTGTGCCTCACCACCCACTTCACCTTCAACAACATAATCTACAAACAAACCAACGGCACACCCATGGGATCTCCGCTATCAGGATTCATAGCAGAAGCAGTAATGCAAAGACTAGAACAAACAGCCCTACCAACCATCAAACCAAAAATCTGGGTCCGCTACATAGATGACACCTTTGTCATCACAAAACGAAACAAGATAGAAGAGACATTTAACATCATCACCAACACCCTCACAGGCATAAAGTTCACCAAGGAGGAAAAAACCGACAACAAACTCGCATTCCTGGACGTCACAGTCGAAAGAACGGACAACTACAAAGCTGTGTATATAGAAAACCGACAAACACTGACCAAATACTTAACTACACCAGCAACCATCCCAATACACACAAACAAAGCTGTATCAGATCACTATTCCAATGAGCCACCACACACTGCAGCACAGATGAACTTCGGAAAACAGAGAAGAACCACCTATACAATGTATTCAAGAAGAATGGATACTCAAAAAATACAGTCCGCAGATTCCTCAAGAACAAACCACGACAAACAGACCAAACACAGCCAAAAACCCTAACCACCTCACCATACATCAAAGAAGTTTCAGAAATGACAGCCAGACTACTAAGACCCCTCGGAAGCCTAGTAGCACACAAACCCACCAACACTCTCAAACAAAAACTAACAAACTTAAAAGACTCAGACCATCCCATGGACAAAACCAACGTCATCTACAAAATTCCATGCAAGGACTGCCACAAACACTACGTAGGACAAACAGAAAGAAAGTTAGCCACCAGGATACATGAACACCAGCTAGCCACAAAAGGACACGACCCTCTCTCCCTCGTAGCTCTATCCACGGAGGGAAAAAAACACCATTTCGACTGGGACAAACATCTATCCTGGGACAGGCTAAGCAAAGACATGCCAGAGAATTCCTAGAGCCTGGCACTCCAACCAAAACACCATAAACAAACACATAGATCTAGATGCCATCTATCAACCCCTCAGAAACGAACAGGAAATGACATCACCACAAACCCCAGGAACCCCATCCAGGAGAAAGATATAAATAGAAAGCAGGAGACAACAGCTTCGCTTCACTTGGAGGTCGCCACTGATGATGTTACCGAGCCAGGTAATGAAACGTCTGGATATCAAACCTACAGCTCAGCGAGCAAACCTACACTCTAAACCTCAACCTGAGCTACAAACCTTATATCTAACGTTTCCAATATATGATACTCAAACACTTGCTTGTTTCCTTCATGCCTACCTTATGGTGAAGTTGCTTAACTGTGAATAACTTTGAAGTATATCTGAAGGAAGGCTGCGGATTTTCAGAATAGTGGGAGCACCACAGATGCATTTACATAAGGCCGCTTCAGGCTTTGAAGATCACATTTTGACTGCACCACTTTTGACAGGAATAGCAGAAGCCATGATAGCCGGCTTATAAGAAACAGCAAGGTGGAGTTGCAGAGGTGGGAAAATATGTTCTGCCATCTCGAGAGAGAACAGCTGGTTTCTGCAGTTTGGAGATATGTTAATTTCCTGGGTTAGCCCAGTAGCTGAGCTGGTAATCTGCTGGAACACAGACTGCTGAACAGCTGTAAGATCCTAAATGCTGCTTTGAGTCCTGAGTTCCTCAGCCTTTAGACCAGACTGAGTGTGCATGGCACCAAACTGGGATTACGTGGCAACATGCTTGGATACCATGATCTCAGTCTGAGCTTGAACGACAGCATTCAAATATCAAGAGGCTTCTGTCTGCGCTCCAGTGGAAACTGAAACATTGATCACTCGATGCTAAATTGCTAGATCTTCAAGTGTTTTCAAGCATTTGGCAGTTACTACTTAACTGGAAATGATGGGCTGCAAGCTTTGCATCACTGAGCCAATTTGGATATCCTCTTGATACTTCTTGACAGTAATCATGAGTTGGGCACACCTACCAATGCACCAAGCATTTCTGTCCTAACGCATCAATTTTTTCCTGTACACCACCCCAAACAGAACTCACCTTAGTCACCTGCTGTAGAACCTGCAAATGACCTTGCCATCCAGTGAGCAGACAAGTATAATTTTAGCACAGACAACTTTGCTGTCGCCCCACTCATGCGCAGTGAATAATCATGAGCAGAGTCCACATCTGTACTTGACTCTAAATTGAATGCGTGCTGTGCCAGCATCCAAGCTGTTGTTATCTGCAAATACAAAAACAAACAACTTGGCATCTTCTTCAAAGCTCTGCTTTTCCCATGGATATTCATCATTCAAGCACCACTGACTGGCTAGTCAGCTGGGCTCGAGTATCTGAAACAGTGAGTGCACTCTAACTATATACGGGGATGGATGGGAAGTGGTTGGAAACTAAAATATATAATCAGATAATACAGAGCTTTTTAAAAAAATTCATTCATGGGATAAAGGCGTTCTTCACTAGGTGAGCATTTAGAACCTAGAACATTACAGCGCAATACAGGCCCTTTGCCCTCGATGTTGGTCACCCTGAGAAACCAAAACCATTTATTGACAAGTGGGTAAGTAAGAGTAAAGCACATGGCTCTGAAGTCACATGTAAGCCAGAGCAAATAAGGATTAGAGACAAAAAAACTACAGATGCTGGAATCTAAAGTAGATAGGCCAAACAATGGAAGAACACAGTGAGCCAGATAAGGATAGCAGTTTTCTTCCCAAAAGGACATTAGTGAACCAGAAGGATTTTTTGGACAATCAACTCATGGTCATCATGAGACCTTTATTTCCAGAGTTTTTTTAAGAAATGAATTCAAATTTCATCACCTACTGTGGTGGGATTTGAACCCAGGTCCACCAAACATTACCTGATTCCCTAAGTTAGCAGTCCAGTGATAATACCTCTAGGCCATTATCTTACTTCTAGGTTGCATGATAAGAGGGAAGTAAGATTCCAGGAAATATATAAGGCAAGACTACATCAACAAAGCTGGTTGGCACAACCTAGGCAGCAGCTGTACCAATGGCATCATCAGGGTGATGAGGACATGCAGTTCTGCCTGACCTGGAATGGTCTGTTGTTGTGTGAGAGATAGCGAAGAATGGCAGAGAGAGTGTATGTGTTGAGTTTGATTAATCTGTCATGGCTGAATAGTTGCAAGCACTGAGAGATGTGGGTCTGAGGCTTACAGCTGTGACATGGTGAGAGTAAGATTTGATCACATGAGTTGTTCATATGTGTATGTGATGAGAATTTTGATTGCTGGAGATTGAGGGGAGATGCTTTCATGCGTCAAGCAGTGCATAAGATTATTTATGCTATTAATGGAATTTGGCAATTGCAGATGTTCTCATTTACCTCATTCACTGATGTGTGAACATTGAACTCCTTCCAGTGCAGTGTCCAGATCTCCATAGCTGGACTCAAAGTGTTGACCACCTGACTTTGCAGGATCTGTAGGAAAATGCTTCTCATTTCTGGTGGATAGCTCGCCTCTCTCCTCCTTTCAACCTCCTGCATTGCATCTGAGAAATTAAGAGCCCTCTTTGTGCCTGGTGCATCATTACTCCGGTTTCTCCCAGCTCCAAAAGTGTTTTCCAATTGGGTAAAAGAGCTTTTATAGCCAGTTTGTTCCTTTCCTTGAAGCAGAGCTGGTTGTCCTTTATAAGTATGGGTGAGCTTTGATTGGTGCTCAAGTTGTATGAACTTGGGACCCCTGCTGAGTGTGCAGTCACTCAAAAGCAAGTATAGAGCTGGGTTGCACACTCGAAACATGGAGATGAGTAAACAGCACATACAGACACAGGGTAAATTGTGCATTCCTCTCCCTGCACTTATAATAACCCTCAGTTTTTGTTTCAGAGTCTATAATATGATGAATTATATAAAAGAAAAGATTTTGTTCAGCTAAAAGAAACTCATTAGACTGAAAGAGTTAATTATGATGGAGCTGAGTGTTTTTTACATGCTTGGAAGGTTAGATACAGAGGCAGTGCCATTGTGACAAGTAAGTTGCAAACCTGATGTATGCTGTCGCCTGAGATATCTAAACAGCAGAAATAATCAGACAGTATTGATCTAAAATTGAAATTCTCTACATGTCTCTGCCACGTCACATGCCATCTCCTAGCAGTAAATCTGAATTTCATTTTTTGCTGATGCAGCTCTAAGGGTTGTGACATAACATTTCTAAGCTTTCAAATACAGGTTCTAAATACTGCACACCACTGCCACAGGAAGAAAACTGATTTGTAATTTCTAGTATAACATTGAGTAGCTCCACAGGGATATTCCACACTTTTCTTTTTCTTTAGGTTATTTATTTCTTTATTCATTTTCATTTTTTCCTCCCAACACATTTAAAGTTGCACAAGTCAATCGGGTGCAGTTGAAAGAAATGCACTTATACAATGAAATTTAGGAAAATTATGTTAAACGTGTAGCTAACTTTGATTAGACCACATTTGGATTATTTATTTTTGTACCCTAAATTCTATATAATCTGATTGTATGTATTATATAGCCACATGGTTCATTACTCGACACAGCCATCTACAGAATCACTCTGGTGCAAGAGGTCATTCAGGCCATCATTTCTGTGCCAGCTCTCCAAATGATCATTATATGAGATATTAGACTAGAAAGGATCGAGGTTAGTTACAAACAGGTGTTATCAATTCTAGAAGGAGTGAAAGTAGACAAGTCCCCAGGGCCGGATGGAATTTATCCGAGGATTCTCTAGGAAGCTAGGGAAGAGATAGCAGAGCCTTTGGCTTTGATATTTGAGTTGTCATTGTCTACAGGTTTGGTACCAGAGGACTGGAGGATTGCAAATGTTGTGCCCTTGTTCAAGAAGGGCAGTAGAAATGACCCAGTGAGCCTTACTTCTGTTGTAGGAAAGGTTTTGGAAAGGATTATAAGAGATAAGATTTATAATCAACTAACAAGCAACAACTTGATTTCAGATGGTCAACATGGTTTCATCAAAGGCAGTCGTGTCTCACAAACCTCATTGAGTGTTTTGAGAAGGTGACCAAGCGTGTAGATGAGGGTAGGGCAGTTGACATGGTATACATGAACTTCAGTCAAGTCTTTGATAAGGTTCCACATGGTAGGCTATTTGAGAAAATGCAGAGGCATGGAACTGAGGGTGATCTAGCAGTTTGGATTAGAAACTGGCTTTCTGAAAGAAGGCAGCGAGTGATGGTTGATGGAAAATATTCAGCCTGTTACTAGTGATGTGTCACAAGGATCTGTTTTGGGACCACTGCTGTTTGTCATTTTTATAAATGACTTAGACACAGGCATAGGTGGATGGATTAGTAAATTTGCAGATGACACTAAAGTCGGTGGGGTAGTGGACAGTGTGGAAGAATGTTACAGGTTGCAGGGGGACTTGGATAAACTGCAGAACTGGGCTGATAGGTGGCAAATGGAGTTCAATGCAGCTAAATGTGAAGGGATGCACTTTGAGAAGAATAACAGGAAAGCAGAGAACTGGGTCAATGGAAAGATTCTTGGTAGTATGGATATGCAGAGGGATCTTGGAGTCCATGTACATAGATCCCTGAAAGTTGTCACCCAGGTTGATAGTGCTGGTAAGAAGGCATACGGTGTGTTAGGTTTCATTTGTAGAGGGATTGGGTCTTGGAGCCGCAATATCATGCTGCAACTATTATACAGTTCTTGTCCCCATATTTCGGAAAGGATGTGGAAGCATTGGAAAAGGTGCAGAGGAGATTTACCAGGATGTTGCCTGGTCTGGAGGGAAGGTCTTATGAGGAAAGGCTGAGAGACTTGGGTCTGTTCTCATTGGCAAGAAGAAGGCTAAGAGGGGATTTGATAGAGACATACAAATGATCAGAGGATTAGATAGGGTAGACAGTAAAAGTCTTTTTCCAAGGATGATGATGTCATCGTGTATGATTGGGCATATCTACAAATTGAGGGGTGATAGATTTAAGACAGATGTCAGAGGCAAGTTCTTTACGTAGAGAGCGGTAAGGGCATGGAATTCCCTACCTGCTAATGTAGTCAACTCAGCCACATTAAGGAGCTTTAAACAATCCTTCAATAGACACATGGATGATTTTGGGGTAGTGTAGGGAGACAAGCTGAGAATAGTTCACAGGTCGGCGCAACATCGAAGGCCAAAGGGCCTGTTCTGCACTGTATTGTTCTATGTTCTATGTTCTCTGACAAGTGCCATTCTCTAGCCAATTCCCTGAAACTTTGCAGATTGTCTCCATTCAAGTAATTGCACCAAATCTCCAGCACGTTTACTGTCAGCAAAAGTGCTGAGCAGAAGAGCTGGAGCAATTGTCGGGACCTCCACCAGCAGTTGGCAATGGTGTGGGAGTGGAGCTGGAACAGTCAAGCAGGCCATCTTTGGAAGAAATGGTGTCTTTAGTGGAACGTGGGCTGATGGGAAGATGCTGAATTTGAACAATAGATTCCTTAACCCCATCTAACCATGGCCTTCGTTTGATATGAGTACTTTAAATATACGTTGTGGAACCTAAATTTTCCTGCATGTTTGTAATCAGGTGCCAATTGATTAAAGAAGCCCTGTCCAACTCCATTTTGATTTAGATCCTCCCAATGCAAATGCCCTTTGATGGGCTTTTCACACAAAGTGACCAATTGGAAAACATAGGTGATTTATTAGTGGTAGTTAATAGATGCAAAAAAAAGGCTGATTTGGTGATAGGAAAAAAAAAGTTCAGTTGTGTGCAAGAGCACTTCTGAATATATAAATAAAAACCCTGCTCCATGAACTTTGGCCCTTCCTCGTGTTCAATGGTCATTTTATAGAATAATTTAATGCCTTCTTCAATTGAAACTGCTTTCTTCATGCTTCCAATCAGTGCATTCTAGACACTGACTATTCACTGACAAAAGGTTTTATCTCAAATTGCATTTGCTACTTCAAATTACTTGAAACTATTGTCGACTTTTCCAAATTTGCTGGTACAATCGGGTTTACTCTGAATATCAATAGCCCAATGCTGACCTGACATCAGGATGTACCCAATTGTTCTTTATTGAAATGAGGAACATGGCAAAATAATAGCAATACATCATGAGCTCACCAATACATGTTTACAATCACAAGTGTCTTGGTTTACATGGATTTATTTTAGGATCAGATTGAAACCTCCAGCCACTGATCAGATGATCCATCCTCAGCTAGCTACCTATGGTTATGAGTCATACTTTTTCTATACAGACAGACTGTGGGTTCAACATTGACACTGTTTAGCCTCCAGCAATTTAAGACATTTGCTTATTTCCCTCAAAAGAGGTTTATCTTTTGGTTTTAACAAAACTTGCCCTCAGCTAGTTTGTTTATAATGTTAGCACATTTACATCATCCAATTAACTGTGTGATATTCACACAACACAAATCTGTGATCAAGCACACTCTGTTTAACTGCCAAAAATTCACAGTATCACATCTGATGTCTTGGTCTGTTTTTGATTGGGACTTTAGCGTTCCAGACATACTGTGACAGTTCGGTCCATGACTACTGAGTTATAGTACTTCACTTAGACACACTTATTCTTCAGGCACAAAAACATTATGACTAGTGACCTTTCTCATCATGAGGTTATTCTCAAAGCCTCCTATTGAAATGTCAGTTGTTTTTATTCATCTCATTCCAACGAACCCAGAATATTTTACATTACTAACAACAGAAAAATGAGCTGGAATTTTTATGGATCAACCAGGGATGATAATACATTGGGTCTGGGTGGTCTAAAAGTAGGCACCATGGCAAATACCAGCCACTGATTTAGATTTTGGCAGAAAGGGAGCCCTGCTTACCCATAGATCAATTAAAACAAAAAAAATACTCCTGATATAACATTTTAACTCTAAGGAGCAAAAGTAGACCATATGGATCCTCAAACTAGTTCGGTCCTTCAATGAAATTATGGTTGTTCTGTGTTCTAACTTTATCTAATACCTCAGCTCCATATTTTTTATTAGCTTTGGCTAGTAAATGTTTATTGATCGCCGAGTCAAATTTTTTAATTGAAATAGTATATATTGTTTCACACACTAATGCCGTTATGGTTTAACCAGGATTTTGTTACAGTAAAACCTTTCCCCATTATATGCATTTCCTCTTCTCAATTGTTTTTCATTTTAAATTTCAGTGATTTGTCAACATTAGGTCTTGAGTCACTTTGGGCTGCCACTGTTTCTAACTTCTTGTCAATTAAAAAAATACTCATGTCAATTCTAATTTTAGCCAAAAGCAAATGCTCTCATACTTACTTGCATTGAAAGTATCTGCCAAAGTTTTATCCACTACTTAAGCTACTTTGTAATTTTATGGTCCCATTGATTCAATTTACTATATCACAAAGCTTTACATCATGGGCCAACATTGAATTTATAGTACCGTATCTAAGTTATTAATAAATATAATGAACAGTAGAGGCCCAAACACAGATCTTGTGGGATAATTATTCTCATCCTTACAATAGGAATACACAGCAATTATCCCCACTATTTGCATGAATCAATCTCCTAACGAATAATTTGCCTTCAATTCCTAAAGCTTTCTAACAGACTTTTTTTTATTGTGAAACCTTTATCAGATGGTTTCAGCTAGTTTGTATAATCAATAAATTAAATTGAGTTCATTAGACATGCCCAACCCATTACAAATCCATATTGCCTCATTCTAACCAGCTCATAATTCCGAGAGCGTTCCTTAATTATACATTCCAATACCTTTCCTGCAACAGATGTTAGAAATTGAATATTATAATGAAGGCAATAAATCACAGTATTTAGCAAAAGATAACACTAACATCTTGTTTCTTCCTTACAGAGCTCTGCAGAGGTCTTATTCTAAAGGTAATGCTTAAATAATGGCACTTTTATGAATAGAACCAAATTCCTTTTGTTCCAAATTCCTTCTCCAAAATTGAGCATAAATGTCATTCATCCAGGTGTGAGGTTCCCTTCTTGAGATTCTTACATGCTTGATGTAACTGCAATACGCCAACTTCTATGAGCAGTCACAATTTATTTAAGCAAGTGCAAACTTTTTGGAGGATCACTTAACACTCTTCACAATGCTTACAGAGCCATGTCAAATGATGCTTCCCAAATAAGGGAACAGTCCTCCCTTTATACAGGTTTTTACTCTTAACTGCCCTCTGAGCAATTAACAATGGGCAGTAAATATTGGCCTAGTCAGCGACACCCTTATCCTGTGAATTAATTTTTTAAAAGTGTATTTATACACAGCAATAATCAGGGGTGAATTTAATCTTCACATAATTTGACAACTCACGTTGGTCAGATTAACCTGGAAGACAAGTTCATGTCATGTGTTGATGAATATCTTAGAAAAATGCTTTCTCCCATTGAGATAATTGATTATCGAAGAGACAGCAGTAAGACATTTAGGAAATTACAATAAAATAAGGCCAAGGAAGAAAATTCATGTCTAAAATATTTATTATAGTTCTTTGGGGATACAACAAGCAGGGTGCATAAAGGGGAACCAATAGTTTTAGTGAATTTGGGGTTCTAACAAGCATTCCATAAAATGCTACACAAAGGTTAGCAACACCAGATAAGAACTAATGTTATTGAAGTTGGCATATTTGTATACTCTGGCTAAACACAGCAGAAAAAAAGTTGGTATTCAAGATAAACTGTAACAAGTGGAGTGTCACAGGAATTAGTGTGAGGGCCTCAAATATTTGATAATCTACATTAAGCAACCAATGTTATTGTAGCCAAGCTTGTTGATGGTGCAAAAAATAATAGGAAAGCAAGCTGTGAGGAGGATGCAAAGGATATGATAAGGGATATCAATATTATGTTAATGGGAACATATTTGGTCAAATGGAGGGCAATGGAAGAAAATATGACGTTAATGGGAACATATATAGTGCATTTATATATATATAAATAAATAGTGCAGTGAAGAAGGCATATGGCGTACTGGCTTTTATTGGTAGAGGAATTGAGTTCCAGAGTCCTGAGGTCATGTTGCAGTTGTATAAGACTCTGGTGCAGCTGCATCTGGAGTATTGTGTGCAGTTTTGGTCTCCATACTATAGGAAGGATGTGGAGGCACTGGAACGGGTGCAGAGGAGGTTTACCAGGATGTTGCCTGGTATGGTAGGAAGATCGTATGAAGAAAGGCTGAGGCACTTGGGGCTGTTTTCATTAGAGAAAAGAAGGTTTGGGGTGACTTGATAGAGGTGTACAAGATGATTAGGGGTTTAGATAGGGTTGACCATGAGAACCTTTTTCCACGTATGGAGTCAGCTATTACGAGGGGGCACAGCTTTAAATTAAGGGGTGGTAAGTATAAGATAGATGTTAGGGGTAGATTCTTTACTCAGTGAGTTCATGGAATGCCCTGCCAGTAGCAGTGGTGGACTCTCCCTCTTTATGGGCATTTAAACGGGCATTAGATAGGCATATGGAGGATAGTGGGCTAGTGTAGGTTAGGTGGGCTTGGAATGGCGCAACATCAAGGGCCAAAGGGCCTGTACTGTATTTTTCTATGTTCTATGTTCTATATTTGGTCAAATGGAGGACAATGGAAGAAAATATGACATTATGCATTTTGTCAGGAAAATAGAAAAAAAAGATGATTGAAGGGAGAGAAACTGTAGATTGCTACATTAAAGAAGGACCTGTGTGTCCTAGAACAAAAGGTTAGCACACAGGAACAACAAGAAATTAGGAAGACAAACAACATTGGCCACTATTGCAAAGGGGATGCATTACAAAAGTAACAAGGTCTTGCGACAATGTCAGTTGCGCTTTGAGTTTTTGTACAGTTTTTGTCATGTTACTGGAGCAGGGACATTTTTACATTGGAAATAGTTCAGACAAAGTTTATATGGATAATTCTTGAGATGAAGGGCTTCGAGCATGAGGAAAACATGTGCCGATACTCATTGTGTTGGAAGGATCATCAGCAAAATATCAGGCAACTTAAGCAGTACTACCAAGGACATGATTGGAGGAATTCCTCAGAGTCGTGCCCTAGGATCAACCATCTTTAGCTGCTTCATCAATGACCTTCCCTCCATAAGATCAGAATTGGGGACGTTCATTGATGATTGCACAATGTTCAGCACCATTTGTAACTCGCCAGACACTGCAACAGTCCTTGTCTATCAAGACCCTGCCAATGCCCAGGCTTGAGTTGATAAGTGGCAAGTAACATTGGGATCACATAAATGCCAGGCACTGAACATCTATAATAAAAGAGAACTTAACCATTACTCTTTTATGTTCAATAGCATTATCATCACTAAATCTCTGCTATCAACATCCTTTTCACGTTTTATTTAATTTTATTGATCTTTTTTCCCAAAAAGAATGCAACAGAACAAGATGCAATCACAAGCAATAAACAACTGTAACCAAAAAACCCGACCGACCATCCTCCCTGTGGCACATAGCTCCCCCAAAATACAGAGAAGAACAAAAATGACAAAAAGCCCTAATAAATATAAACATATACAAAGCACAAAATCATAATAAATTAGAACTGCAGTAAGACAACTACATTAGCAAAAGAAAAATGAAAAAGAAAAGAAAAGGCAAAATCACAACAGAAGATATCTCAGTCTGGAACAGTTAAAATGATAACTCCCTTAACATAAGAAAGAAAAGAGTTCCAGATTTTTGCAAATTTGTTAGAGGAGCCAGATAAGGGTAATCTAATCTTTTCTAATTTAAGCGAGTATAGCACATCTCTAACCCAGTGTGTATGAGTAGGCAGAATTAGGGACTTCCATTTTAACAATATCAATCTTCTGCCCATGATTTGGAGATGCCGGTGTTGGACTGGGGTGTACAAAGTTATAATCACACAACAGGTTTAATTGGAAGCACACTAGTTTTCAGAGCGTCGCTCCTTCATCAGGTGGTAGTGGAGGGCTCAATCCTAACACACAGAATTTATAGCAAAAATTACAGTGTAATGTAACTGAAATTATACATTGAAAAATTGAGTCTTTCATCTGAATACCATGATGGTTTCATTTCTTTCGTGTGTAAATCACAAAACCTTTTTTTTAAAAGTTGCGTTCTCAGGTTAGCTGTTAACAATGGTTGATAGCTAGACAATATATTGAAGGTATTAGCCCCCTGTGTTCTCTGTCTATGCCATGATGTTTAGATTGGTTCTCATCTAAAAAGTGAGACAATAAGAGTTTTCTCAATTCATGCAGTTTTTTTTAGCAAAGTACAATGTAACTCTGCAAGTACAAATTCACCCCACAAAATATATGTGTGCATGTGGGACTTTGTCTGTCTGGGTTGGGGGTTGGGGGTTGTGAGTGTAAGAAAGTGTATGTGTGTGTGTAGTGAGTGTAGAATGTCTTAAGTCTGTGAGGGGGTGCATGTGTGAGTGTGGGAATGTGGGTGTCTGTAAGGGTGTGTGTGGGTGTCTGTGTGGCCAATAGAGTAGTGAATCTTCTGGCCAATTGAGTAGTGAATGCTATCTTGTCTTTTTTTAAAAGGAAGAAAGATTAGGTAAAGAAGGTGACACCCCAAAAAGCAGTAATAACATTAGGAGTAAGATTTTCACCACACATTTTAGATAAGGTGTCAAAGATATCTACTTAAAGGGCAAAGCCAGAGCATGTGCATTTAATTTGCTGGAGTTTGTTGACAGCGATCACAGGATGGAATCACCTCCTCAAATATTTCTGCAAGTCAAGCTTTGGTGTAGTGGGCACGGTGTAGAATCTCGTGCTGAATAAAACAATGTTTTGCAAGGATAGGAGACCCGTGCACCCTTTATAAAATCTCATCCCACACATCACACGGAATTATTTCTTGTAGATCTACCTCCCAGTTGGCTTTAATAGAATCAAGAGAATCTGAGCATGCTTTATGAATGTTTGAATAAATGGCTGAAATAGTCCCCTTTAATCAAGAAAGCAGTTCTCGAAAGATATCAAAATCAGAATCATCAGGAAGGGCGGGGAAAACCTGAAATGAACTACGGACAAAACTGTGAACTTGGAAGTATCTAAAGAAGTGTCTTTTAGGAAGTGAAACTTATCAACTAATTATTGAAAAGATGCAGAAGTGCCATCAACATATAAACCTTTCACAGTTTTTATACCGTCCACTAAAGATGGGGGAGAAATATGATTTGTTGCCAATGGCGCCTTAGTAGAAAATGACTGGAAGCCAAAGTGGCATCTAAATTGAAACCAAATTTTAAGACAGGATAAGGCAATTACATTGTTCATGTAAATAGAGGTTGAAGAAAGGAGAGGTGAATGCAATAAAGCCATCAGTGTTACCAGATGGTTGGAATTTTGCCTCAATAGTCAACCAAATTGGGAGAGCTGAACATGTGTTGCTGGAAAAGCGCAGCAGGTCAGGCAGCATCCAAGGAGCAGGAGAATTGACGTTTCGGGCATGAGCCCTTCTTCAGGAAGGGCTCATGCCCAAAACGTCGATTCTCCTACTCCTTGGATGCTGCCTGACCTGCTGCGCTTTTCCAGCAACACATTTTCAGCTCTGATCTCCAGCATCTGCAGTCCTCACTTTCTCCTCCAAATTGGGAGAGCATCAAATTTCTCATATTGGAGCCAATAGTTCAAATTTCTAATGTTTGCTGACAAAACATGAAACAAAATATTTGGCAGCACCATTCCACCCAGTATCTTCGGCCTCTGTAACAACTGTTTTCATAACCTAGGAATTTTTTTATTCCAAATAAATTAAAGAATGAGATTATCTATGGAAAAAGGAAAGAGGGAGAAAAAATTGGTATGCATTGAAATAAATAAGAAAATAGTGGAAAAATACTCATTTTAATGGAATTAATTCTAGCAGCAATAGACAAATTAAGGAGAGACAATCGTTCGAATGCGTGTTTGATTTGTACCAATAATGGTTCAGAATTTTTCCTGTACAAATTGCTGAGTGTACACTAAGTTAAACAAAACCCAGAGTTGGCAATTTTAAATTGTAAATTATCTAGTGGGTATTCCCTGTCAGGCTTGTTGATATCAAATATCTCACTTTTGCGCAATTCAATTTATACCCAAAAATCTTACTGAAAGATTCTAAAACTGAAAGTCCGATGGGAATGGAGAGAGATAAGTTCAAGGCAAACAGCAAAAGGTCATCTGCAGAGAGGGCAACCTTCAACTCCACACCATTTCTAATAATGCCAGAGGAATCAGGATGAGTCTATAGAGCAATAGACAGAGGGAAACAGCAGTGGACTCAAAGGACAACCGTGTCTAGTGGAACGATAATCAGAATTCAAGTTACTGGTCCTGCGGTGATGCATAGAGTAGTTTGATCCAAGAAATAAATCTTTCTCCAAAGCCAAATTTCTCCAAAGTAAAAAGATAATTCCATTCCACTCTATGAAAGGCTTTTTCAGCATCTCAAGATATCAAAGCCTCAGGGAGTGTGAATGGGGATGAATTGTAAACAACATTAAATAAGATTAAAAAAGGAGTACCTATTGTGAGTAAATCCGGTTTGATCCAGGGATATAATAGATGGAAGGATAGTTTCCAAGCATCAGGCCAAAAGCTTTGACAATAATTTGAAGTCAACATTTAGCAAACATATAGGACGGTATGAACTGCACAGTAAAGGATCTTTGCCTTTCTTTAAAAGCAAAAAAAATGATCCCTGAGTTAAAGTTTGAGGAAGAGAACCAGAATTAAATGTTTCAGCAAACACATCTACCAAAAGCAGGGCCAGCTTTTTCCAGACTGTTTTGTAAAACTTGGCCGTGAAAACAACGGGCCCAGGACTTTTACCACTTTGTGGTGATCTAGCCACAGCTTCAAGTTCTATTGCTGTGATTGGTTGTTCCAATTCCTTTGCCACAGTTTGATCAATAGTGGAAATGTTAATCTTATGAAAAAAGGTCTCAAAATCTGTTGTAGCAGAAGAACATTCAGATAAATAAAGTGAAATGTAAAATTCCTTAAGTCTTGTTGATTTCTAATGAATCTGACATGACACCTGAATTAGCCTTAATTTGTGGGATTAATTGAGATTAGGACATTTGGCGGCAACAATGTGACGTGCCAACAATTTACTAGATCTATCTTCTTGTTCATAAAATTTAGACCTAGAGTGAAGTGAAAGCTCGGTGGTGTATTCTAACATTACAGCATCATAGTTTGCCTGTAGGGATATGCATTCCTTGTATGCTTCTGAAGACTTAGAGATTGCATAAAGAGAGTCTAATTGAGAGAAACATTATGCTAACCATGCCAATTTCTCTTTCCTCAGTCTATTCTTTGTGCTTTATAAGAAATTATTTCACATCTAAGGAATGCCTTCAGGGTTTCCCACAGCAAGGAAACTGTAATGTCTGGGGTTTTGTTCATTTTCTTGAATCTATCCGCTGAGAGACAAAATTAACAAAATCTTCCTCTAAGAGTAAGTGTGCATTCAGAACACCAAGGTGGGCACGTATTAAGAAACTTCTGAAAGCAAACATTCATAGAGACAGATGCATGGTCTGCTAAAACAATTGAATTTTATTTGCAACCAGAAGTGGATGTGAGCAGTCTGTCATCCACCAAAAAGAAATCAATACGTGTGGTGAACATGCGGGAAAAAAAATCCTTTTTAGAGGGATTAAAGAACTGCCAGGGATCAAGAACATTAAACTCCTCCATAAAAGTTTTAATTATTTTAGCGGACTTGGATGGGCACTTGGAACAGAGCAAGAATGGTCTAAGTGAGGATTCAACCAACAGTTAAAATCTCGTCCTAAGATTAATTGTTGTGAAGATAAATCCAGTAACATTGAAAGAACCATCTGAAAAAAAAAGCCTCCTTATCCCAGTTGGGAACATAAACATTATCCAAGATTACATCAATGTCAAAAATCTGTCCAGTAATAATAATAAATCTGCCAGTAAAGCATGGACGAAAGGAATAGATTTATGTAAAAGAATAGCAACTCCTCTAGATCTGCTAGAAAAGGAGGAAGAATACACTTGTCCAATCCAACCTCGTTTAAACTTAGGACTGTCTATATTTTTCAAGTCAGTTTCTTGTTAATAAATTATATGCGTATTAAGATGGAGTAAACAATGTAAAACCTTACTGTGTTTAATTGGGTGGTTCAGGCCTTTGCAATTCAGACTGGCAAATTTAATGTCCCCAAGTATCAAAGGTGGTGAAGCAATAAATTGTGTCATATGTAATAATTATACTTAAAATTCCAAATGTGCAACAACAGATAAACAAATGCAAACCTTGTAAAAGTGAGGTATGTCCACCCCCAACCCCATCAGACCACCACCCAATAGCAGTATTTCCCCCTTCCCCACTAAATGGAATACCTGTTCACCAACCCCTCCATCTCCCAGCATAAACACCCTCTGGATGGGTGTGTGCTCTCTTCCCCCATAGTAAAACAAATCTGTCATCTTTTGAAACTCAAGCAAACTACACGGCAACCTCAGGGCATATAAAAGTTAACTGTACAAAAGCTACAAAGCAAAAAGGAGTAAAATCGTAGATGTAATAAAAATATATACTATATATAGTTAAACAATTAAACGCTCCATTCTTTGGCACCAAAAGAGCAGCCTTTCAACAAAATAAAGTCTTGAGTAAGAAAACATGTATTTCTTGATTGAATGAAGTCAAATAAAAGAAGAATACTAAATCTAAGTCCGTAAACACAACATACTGTCCACCTTTACCTCCACAATTTGAAATGTAGTCTTTGTCTGTGGTAGCAGAAAGCTGATGTCCAATTGGTCTAGTTAGGCCCAACCATCAATCTGGCACTAGAACCACAATCTTTTTTAAGGTTTTTATTCACAAAGTCCATAGCCCGACCCAGTTCATGAAACCTATGAGTTAGGCCACTTGGCAAGATGGTATATAATATCGCAGGAATGCGAAGGCCAAATTTAATGTTAGGACATGAGTGTAGTGCCTTCTTTACCTTGGCAAAAGCTGCACGCTTAGCCACAGTCGGGGTGAAATCCAGAAAAAATGTATACACTCTTTCCATTATCTACAAGGGGAGAAGCATCTCCAGCACAGCATAGAATGCGGTTTCTCACTTGAAACTAGTTCACCCTGACGATCATTGGGTGAGATAACTCACCTTCTTTCGGTCTAAACCTCAGAATGCAATGAGCCATTTCCAACATGGGTTTAGCCTCAAGTCTGAGCAAGTTCTGACAAAGTTGGGCCATAAATTCTGTGGAGCAAGGACCCTCTAACCCCTTGGGTAAACTAACAAGTCAGATACTTCACCTGGAGTGGCCCTCCAAGTCTTCATATTTCTTCGTCAGAGACTTAACCGTAGCAGATAACACACAAACATTAGTTTGGAGGCTAGCTATCTGGTTATCATGCTCATTAGCCAAATGTTCTAGGTCCAAAATAGTCCCGCATTGTGAAGAAACGTTTTCCTCCAACTGCTTCAGAGCAGTTGTTACCTCTTTTTTAACCGTCTCTGAACTTATAGATTCAAACTTGGAAATAATTTTGGCCCACATATTGTCCATCATGTCCTCAATGCTACATAGCAGGCTTCATTAGTATCCGGCTTCTCCGGAGGCTCGGACTCAGGTGAGTGGCATGGCCTCGCACGACTGGACTAAGTTGACTCAATTTTGGTTTGAGAAGTCGTCGTTTGAAAGGGTACAGGTAAAAATGGGTCATATTTAGAAAAAATAGCCAAACGGAGTGTAGAGGGTATGTAACAACCAAATTTAAGAAACCAAAACATATAAATTTACGACATTCCCGAGGAACAACCCCAAACTACATTCTACATTGTTCGTGCCACTGATCACAAGGTTAGGTGGAAACCCATCTACTGAAATTTCCAGTTTCTGAGTGGAGCGTGGAGGAGCTTCTCCCTCTCCCAGAGATGTCCACTGACCTGCTGGGAGATTTTTCTTTTCCTGCCATTCCTCCTCGGTCTCTTCGGGGACATCCCTTCATCTTTCCAACCCCACCCCTGTTCCTGGCTCTGCAACGTGGATCTAGTGGGCCGAAAGAGGCAGATCCCATCTTTTTTACTTTTGACCAAAATCTGAATTGGACCAACCATATAAACACTGTGGCTACAAAAGCAGTCAGAGACTAGCACTTATATGGCAACTGATCCACCAGATTCTATCCATCATCTACAACGCACAAGTCAAGATTACAATGGAATAATCATTAGGAGATAGTAAGGACTGCAGATGCTGGAGAAGTCAGAGTCAATAAAGTATGATGCTAGAAAAAGTACAGCAGGTTAGGCAGCATCTGAGGAGCAAGCGAGTCAATGTTTCGGGCTTAAGTCTTCATCAGGACTGATGAAGGGTCAAGCCCGACACATTGACTCTTACCCATTAGATGCAGCCCGACCTGCTGTACTTTTTCCAGTGCCACATTTTATCAAATTTGATGGAATAGTCTCCACTTACCTGGTTGGGTACAGCTCCAACAAAACTCAAGAAGCTTGACATCATCTAGGACAAAGCAACCCCGCTGAACTGGCACCCCATCCATCACCTGCAACATTCACTCCATTCACCTGGTACATTACATTTTGTACCAGCTATAGTATATTTTGTATGTCATACATAATGTTGCAGCATTACATACTACATACAAAATGCACTTTAGGAATCCTCAAGGCTCCTTTAACATTGCCTACAAAAATCATGATCCATCTCTACTGCCGAGAAGACAAGTGCAGCAAATGCCAGGGAATACCAACAGCAAGTTCCCCTCCAAGCAACATACCATCGTGACTTGGAATTATTTTACTGTTCCATCACTATTGTTGTATCAAAATCCTAGAATTCCTTTCCTAGTAACACTGGTGACAGTGGGAGTGGATTTTTAACATGATGGATATGGTGCCAATCAAGAAAGAATATAAGACGATAAAACATATGAGCAAAAGTGGGCCATTCGACCCATTTGGTCTGCTCTGTCATTCAATGAGATCTTGGTTGATCCTCAACTCCATATTCCTGCGATCATGTCATCTACTGCTAGAATCTCCCACAAGGGGGAAAACTATCTTTTCACATCTATCTTGTCAAGTCCTCTACATATTTGTATGCGTCAATAAAGATACCACTCATTCTTCCATATTCCAATTTGTACAGGCCCAATCTACTCAACCTCTCCTCAGAGGACAGTCCCTCCAAACCTAATTTCAGTCTGGTCCTTCTCTAGCCTGTTTCCAATGCCAATATTTCATTCCTTGGATAAAGGGCCCAAAACTGCTTGGATTATTCCAATTGTGATCGAACTAATGACTTGTATAGTTTTAGTAAAACCGCTTTGCTTTTATAGTGCTCCATTCAATTTGAAATAAAAGCCTACATTCTATTTGCCTTCCCTATTACCCATTGAACTTGTTTGCTAAATTTATTGTGATTCAGGGATGAGTATTTCCAAATCCCTCTGTTCAGGAGGTGCCTGCTGTTTTCTCATTTAAATAACATAGACCTCCTCTATTGTTCATGCCAAAACGTAAAACTTCATATTTCCTCACAATCCATCTGCCAAATTCTTACCCAGTCACTTAACCTCTCTATATTGCCTCTGCAGGCTCTTTATGTCATCCTCACCATTTGTCTTGCCACCTATTTTTGTATCATTTATAAACTTGACTCTAGTACAGTCACTTTACTAATTGGAGTCATTAATGTGTATTGTCAATTATTGTGGCCTCAGCACTGATCCCCATGGCATGCCATTAATTGCAGGTTATCATCCAGAAAATGCTCCACTTATCCCAACTCTCTGTATTCTAAAGGTTAGCCAATCCTCTACCTCCAATGTCTTGGGCTTTTATCTTATTAAGTAATCTAATATAATGGCACCTTGCCAGCACCTTCTAAAAATCCCCTTTAACAATTTGTTTATAATCTCCTCGAAGAAGTCTAGTAAATTTGTCGGGCATGATTTCCCCTTTATGAACCCATGCTGACTTCACTTGATTTATATTAAGCATTTTTAAATGGTCTATTGCAACCTTTACAATAAACTGGCATTTCCCAGTACCAGACGTTAAGCTAACTCGTCTAGAATTACTTCTTTTTTGATTCCTTCCTTTTTAAAATAAAGGTGTTACATGGGCAATTTTCCAAAATTCTGAAACTTCTCCAGAATCTAAGGTTTCCTAGAAGATCACTACCACTGCATCCATTTCTTTCTAGCAAATTAAATTTAACATTCTAGTATACATCCCAATGGGTCTCGGGGACCTACTGGTTTTTTACACCATTAGTTTTCCTAGCATTTAATTTCCAGTGATAGTTATTGTATTTCCTGTCTGCCTTTTCCACCTTGAATATGGAGTAATTCTGGGATGCTGTTTGTTATTCTACTGTGAAGATTGATGCAAAGTATTTATACCATAAGATAAATAAGACATAGGAGTGAAAGTAAGGCCATTTGGCCCATCGAGTCCACTCCACCATCAATCATGGCTGATGGGCATTTCAACACCACTTACCTGCACTCTCCCCATATCCCTTAATTCTTGAAAGATTAAGAATTTATTAATCTCTGCCTTGAAGACATTTAACATCCCGGCCTCCCCTGCACTCCATGACAATGAATTCCACATTGTCATTTCCCATCCCTTATTCTCGAGCAGGCTTATGATCATGTTGGTTTTCTTCTTCTTTACATATATTTAAAGAAGCTTTTGTTGTCAGTCTTGATTGAGGTCAGTCATCTCAGCTCTAAGACGCGTCTACAGGCGTTCATCAGGGTAGTGTCCTTGGCCCAACCATCTTCTGATCTTTCATTAACAACCTTTCCTCCATCATACGGTCATAAGTGGGATTGTTCACTGATGGTTGCAAAATGTTCAGCACCATTTACAACTCCTCAGATACTGAAGAAGTCCATGTTCAAATTGATCAAGATTTGGACAATATCCAAGCTTGGGCTGGTAAGTGGCAAGTAACATTTGTACCACAGAAATGTCAAGTAAGGACCACTTTCACCTCCCTCTGACATTCAATGGTGTTATCATCATAATGACTCACCCACTATCATGATCCTGGGGGTTACCATTGATCAGAAACTCAACTGGACTTAACTACAGCAGCTACAAGATCATGTCAGGGGCTAGAAATACTGCAGCAAGTAACTCACCTCCTGACTCCCCAGAGTTTGCTCAGCATTTCTAAGGCACAAGTGAGGAGCGTGATGGAATACTCACCACTTCCCTGGATGAGTGCAGCCCCAAAAACACTCAAAAGCTTGACACCATCTAGGTCAAAAGGAGCCCACTTGATTGACATCACACTCACAAGCATCCATATTTTCACTGACACTCAGTACACACTGCTGTTACTATCTACAAGATATGCTGCAGAAATTCACACAAGATCCTTAAACAGCACCATCCAAATCCATGACCACTTCCATCTGGAAGGACAAAGGCAGCAGAGACATGGGAACGCACCACCAGCAAGCTCCTCTTCAAGCCACTCAACATCCTGACTTGGAAATATATTACCATTCCTTCTGGACTGTTGCTTCGTCAAAATCCTGGAATGCCCTCCATAAGCGCATTGTGGGTTTATCCACAGTGTATGGATTGCAGCAATTCAAGAAGGCAGCTCAGTACCACCACCTCAAGGGCAACTAAGGATGGAAAATAAATGCTGACCAGTTAGCAACACCCATGTTCCAAGAGTGAAAACAAAAGTGAAGACTAAAGATACCTAGGATTAATGTTCTGCTTTTTTTAATGAGCCATCATTATCTCCTACTTTAGTCTCTATCCTCCTATATAGCTACTGTCTGGGGGCCCATTGTGTATTCCTACCTGTGTCTTCTTTTCATTTTTATTTCCCACCTCCACCTCATGGATTCTGCATTGTCCAATTCAAGTGCATAATTTGTTATTGTCCTTATTCCATCCCTTACCAACAATATTTCCCCACCACCCTCTCCTACTTCACTGCGCTTTTGAAAAGCCACATATCTTTCAATATTTCATTCCCAGCTATGATCTTCTTGTAACCATGTCTCTATAATGGGTTTAAGACAGTACTCATTAATCTGTATTTGTGCAGTGAACTAATCTATTTTGTCCCAAATAGAATGCACATTCAAGTAAAGAGTCATTCATCTTGCCTTTTTACATTTTTTTCCCCACTTCGACCTTACTGCTGTTTTGTCATGTTTGTATACTGTGTGTTCCATGCACTCCCTCCCTCTCATTGGTTTAAAGCCCTCTCTGTAGCCCTAGTGATTCAATTTTGTCTGAGATGGTGTAAAGCTTCTTGAACGTTATTGGATCTCCACTCATCCCGGAAAGCAAGGAGTTCTCTATCTTGACTTGTGTCCCCGTAGACATTGGAGAAACTTTACACGTCACAAGATCAGTTACTTTCTAGATGATTTCCAGTCTCTCACCTGCTTTTGTAACCATAAGATTCATCTGGTTAGCCCAGTTCAGTTTCTAGCAAATGGCAATTCACAGGACATTGTTCATGGGGAATTCAGTGACATAAATGCTATTGCAAGTCAATGAATAATCATTAGACTCTCTCTTGTTGGATATTTTCATTGCCTGACACATATGATGTCAATGTAACTTGCCTCTTTTCAATCCAAGCACAAATATTGGGCAGGTCTTGCTACATATGGATACAGACTAGGTCAGTCCCCGAGGAGTCACAAATAATGTTAAACATTGTGCAATAATCAGTGAACATCCCCACTTCTGACATAATGAGTGTTGGAAGTTCATTGATGAAGCAGTTGAAGATGATTGGTCCTAGACTACTACTCTGAGGATCTCCTGCAGTGATGTGCTGAGATAGAGATAATTGATCCCCAACAATTCCAATCATCTTCCTTTGTGCTCTTTATGATTCCAATCAATGGAGCAATTTCCCCTGATTCCCATTGATTCCAGTTTTGCTCGGGCTCCTTGATACTGTGGTGGACAAATGTTGCTTTGAAATCAAGGGCAGTCACTCTAACCTTGCTTGTGGAGTTGAGATCTTTTGTCCATGTTTGAACCAAGGCTTTAATGAGGTCAGGACCTTCATGGCTCTGGCAGAACCTAAATTGCTTGTCAGTGAGTATGCTATTAAGTTGTTTTGTCGCACAAAATTTGAGAATTGCCAAAAACGACATGTATTTCATAAAAGATTTTTAAGTTAACATAGAAAAATATAAACTGATCCATTTCACAGGAAGTAAAGAACAGCAGTGTACTATTTGGATGGAGAAAGACTGCAGAACTCTCAGGTACAGAGAGATCTGGGTGTCCTGGCATACCAATCACAAAAACATTGGTGTGCCAGCACAGTAAATGATGGAAGTTAAATGGAATGTTTGCGTTTATTACAAAAGGAATTATGTATAAAAGTAGGGACGTATTACTGCAGCTGTACAGGGCCTTAGTTAGACAATCCAGTGTACTATGGGAAATTCTGCTGTCTTTCCTTAAGAAAGGATATAATTATATTAGAAGCAATTCAGAGACTGTTTACTCAACTGTTTCCTGGCAGGAGTAGCTACCTAATGAAGGAAAGTTTAGCAGGTTAGGACTCTACCCTACGGAGTTTAGAACAATGAATAATGATCTTACTAAAAGAGATAAGGTTCTGTGTTGTTTCACCATGTGAGGAGTCTACAACTAGTAGGCTGGTTTAGAAATTAAGAGGCTCCAATTTAAGAGTGAAATAATTTTGTTTTCTCTTAAGGTGTTGTTAGTCTGTGAAGTTATTTTTCCCGGAGAGCAGTGTTGGCTAAACCATTAAGGCTGAACAAAACCGATCTCTTGATTTACAAAGGAATCAGGTCTTAAAAAGGATGGATGGGAAAATAAAGTTGAGATTGAAGTCAGATTATTAAGATGTAATTGAATAATGGAACACTTCATTCAGGCCAAATGGGCCAATTCTTATTTTCTTGAATTCTGGTACTTTATTTTGAAACAGGTCTAAATTGAAAATGGAAACTGGAAAGGGAAACTGAAATTGACCATTTTGAAACAAAATGAAATCAAGTGAAAGGACAAAGAGCCATTGGACTTCTGTTTTAATTGTTATAGCTAACTTAATCCAGGTAATTTTCACAGTACAATTATCAAAAAAAATTGAAAAGTTATGCTCTGGTCTGCTTGCTTAAGAATGTTTTGTGTGGTCTGGCCTAGTCCATGAGAATAAGGTTACCTGTAAACCTTCTACACTCCAGTGAAAAAGTCCCAACTTGTCCAGCCTCTCCTTATAACTCAGTAAATTACCACAAAAAACTAAATAACTTACTAGATTGTGTATTTATGTAAAGTAGCTTGAGATAATTATTGAGCAGCACACCATAGAGAATTTGCCAGCTCTTCTTGGAATATTGCATTGTGATCTTTTACATCCATGCACAGAGCAGTTGGAGTTTAACATTCCATTTTATTGATGGCACATCCAGCATTTCTCTGGTCCAGTAGTGAAGCATCTGGATTATATGATTAAGTATCTGATGTGGATCTTGACTCATAACCAAATGTTCTTCTATTGTTACGTTCATAGTCTCTTTAATTTGTTTTTGCACAACTACACACTGACATAAAGGAGCTGACCTATGCATGGTCCCTATAGGAACTTGTAGGTTGGTATATAGCACATAAGGAATATTGTCCACAGCCTTCCTACTCAGAGGCAAGAGTTCCAATAATTGACCTGAATGACACAATAAGTCATCTTGCTTCTATTTTGACAGGGTATTAGCAATCTTTACTTAACAGGAAAAATTACCAGCCTTCATCATGATCATGATGATAGCAACTCTTAAGTACATTAGTCCTTTAGTTGCTATGCAATTTTAGTCTTATTTTGTCCACAGTCCTAAGCAACGCAAGTGTACCCACTGGGCTCTGTCGTTCAGTTAACATTCTGGCAATTTACATTCATGATTTGTTTTAGTAAAAATGCTGATTTAGATATTTTGGGTTTGTTGCACTCTTCAAAGCTTTCCTAAATATTGTAATAGAAGATAACTTCCAACCAAATATCACAGCTTTCACCACAGCCTTTTCAAATGTTACTTATGTAGTTTCACAACAATCTGACTTAAAACACATTGGTTGAAGAATTTTTGAAAAAGAAATTAAAGTCTTTTGCAAAAAAGATGTATGGGCTTTTGTGAAGCAGAACCTATTAGAGTCACCTTGAGATACAGCACTCAGCATGACCTTCGCAATAGCAAATATAGGGAATTATTTGAAAGTGATAGTGAAGTATGCTGCTTTATCAAAGAACAGCCTGCTGTCTGTATAACTTTCCTGTGGCTCAGCTAACTTTTCCAAACACAAATTCAAATCACAATAGTTTAATGTTTAACATAATGGTGATTACTTGCTTGCACCTGTCCCTTCCTTAAGTCAGATTCTGCTTTAACTCCCAGTTCAGCTGCCTGCTTTGAGTGATGTTTCTGCCTTGCAGGTAATTGTTAATATATTCAAAGGACTGTTTTGTTTATACCATGAACAACAGGGAATCTTAAGTAACATTCCATTGCTTGAATTTTAAGTCATAGAGTCATACAGCATGGAAACAGACTCTTTGGCCCAACTTGTTCACACTGATCATGTTCTCAAACTAAACTAGTCCCATTGGCCTGCAATTGGCTCATATCCCTCCAAAGCTCTCTTATTCATGTACATATTCAAATGTCTTTTACATATCATAACTCTACATGCAACTATCACTTGCCCTGGCAGTTCATTCCACACACAAACCATTCTTATAAAAAAGATCTCCCTCATGTCCTTTTTAAAATCTCTCTTCTCACCTTAAAAATGTACCCCCTAGTTTGAAATCTACCACCCTAGGTAAAGGACTTTTACATATTCATCTTATCTATGCCATTCATAATATTATAAACCTCTATCAGGCCACCCCTCAACCTCCAATGCTCCAATAAAAATGGTCCCAGCCTATTTGTATAACTCAAACCCTCCTTTACCCGCAACATCTTTGCAAATCCATTCTGAACACTCTTTAGTAATATCCTTCCTATAGCAGAGCAACTAGAACGGTACACGGTACTCCAAAAGTGGCTTCACCAATCTCCTGTACAGCTACAACATGATGTCCAAACTCCTATAGTCAATGTTCTGACCAATGAAGGCAATTGAGCCAAACATCTCCTTCACTACCCTGTCTACCTGTGATGCCACTTTCAAGGAACTAAGTACATGAACCCCTAAGTCTCTCTGTTCTTCAACATTATCCAGGGTCCTAGCATTAATTGTATAAATGCTGCACTCTCCACCATACCATCATTTTGGTGTCTTCTGCAAACTTACTAAGCATACCTCCTATATTCTCATCTAAATCGAGTATATAAATGACAAAAGTGGACCCAATACTGATCCTTGTGGTGATCCATGGTCACAGGCCTCCAGTCTCAAAGACAAACCTAAACTCTTTCAAATATAAAGGTCAAGTATCTCCAAGCCCTGTTATGGAAACAACAAGATTTACTAAATCAAAATGTTATTGTTTGGGTTTATGGTGCCCTCCGTCCCCTGTGATGCCCATCAGTCAAAATGTAGACTAAATATTTCTTGATAAAATAACAGACCTTAGGGCTCATCTAGGAGGTCAAAAATTGAAACAGAGGGAAAATAAGACAGACCCCTTTCTGAAGCACCAACCCAAAAATAAACACAACTTAAAAGGCAAAACGGAAACTTATGCTCTGACTTAATAATTCAAAATGTCACTGTTCAGGTTTGTGATGACCTCCAGCCCTTTCGGTCATGAAAGGCCTTGACCATACCAGTGAGCAGTGAGTGTTCCCTCTCAAGGGACACCTGAGCACAGATGTAAGCGCAAAAGGGGGGCAGACAGTCAGGAACAACGAGTCCCTCCTCAGTCCAACTGCCTGAACCTGCTAATGGCCATCTTGGCCAGCCCAGGAGCAAACCCCTGAGAAGGCTAATAAGCATATCCACCTCTCCCTGCACCAGGTGCCCATAGATCTGGAGTGTGGGGCTGAAGTCCAAGCAAAGTTTCAACAGCAGTCCCCTCGAGAAACTAAACAGGGGCCATAGATGAATGTACTAAACATTTAAGTGGAAGACCATCTCCTCCAGGCTACAGAATATGCATGAGGTATGGCACCCAGTGAACTTGCTCAGTCTCCCTGTGCAGGGGAGCATTGCGTGCAGCACTCTCCACCCCAGATCCCCGGTGTAAGAGAGAAGGAGCCCTTTATAGAGGGCCCTCCATTGGGGATCTTCACTGACAGAGGGCAAAACATCACATCAAGGTGTGTCCAGGCAGCAGGTGTAGGCACAGCAGTAAAGAGCATGCAGCACAGCCCGTACAAATAACACCTCTGCATCATCCAAAAGGGTACCAGGAGCATATCCCGAAATGGCTCAGATCGTGGGGCACCAAATCATGGGACAGGGTTCCAGACTGACACGGATCAGTTCATCTGGAAGCTCACTGCATGACTGAGCCACTTCGAGGTGTCAGGACCAAGTGCCTTGTCAGTCAGGCTCTGGAAGGCTCAAGTCATGAACCGGAGATGGACTGACGCTCTCACAGTCAACTGTGCTACTGTTATCCAGCCCACTCCTCTACCATCCAGCACGTGGTGGGGAAGAAGGAGTTCAGGTGGTACAAAGGGGCGGGATGTTCGATAAAATGACCCTCTAAGCAACTACCTCCCGAGGGTCGTCAGGCAAGAACGTCCCACCAACAGTAAGCCCCTTCTCCAGGGCAAGGTGCACGGCACACTCAGTCTCCAGAAAGAACACCGCTTTCTCATACATCTTCAATGCAGCAACAATGATGTGGTGCTGACTATTCCCACGCAAGGCCACTGCACCTCCCTCAGTGGTCATGTCGGGGTGAATGTTATATTTCACAAGGCACTTAGGGGCATACAGGGGACATAGAAGATTCAACCACCCCATGTAGGAATGACTGGGCCCTGCCCCAGATGTTACTTTTGAGGGTCCCGAAGTCACCATAAGCGTCCTTACTGGGACCTCCACCAACCTCTATGTAAATAGCAGACAGAAATGGTAAAAATAAAAGTCTTATTAGGCCACACCAGCCAGCTCTGTACCTTAGGCAGCTGTCTTCCTACCTACAACCCAACCCACAGATCCAAACAATAATGTTCTAAAGCCCAAAGGCATCAGTCACTGGCAGCAAAATGCGATAATAGAGGCTGCAGCTAGGAAGTCGTAATAAGGAGAGCACCCATGTCTCTACCTGTCGCAGGCCCCAGGCTTCAGCACATAGTCACTCACAGGCAACCCAGCTTAAGCCTTAAACCGTGACTGCCCAGGCCTGAATCTCCCATCTCAAGAAAGAGTCCTAGGTCCTGGAGCAAGCCTCCCCAATAGCATAAAAGATAGGAAAGTCCATGCTTCAGGAACCAGTCCTCTTATGTACCTGCTGGGCAGAAATACAGGCCACCAGACCTCTCACAGCAGCAAGGCCCAACCTCAAGTCCTTCCAGGCAGACAGGCAGGCTGCAACACCCAAGGCTCTAGGCTCTAGGTATTAATCAGCAGTAGCTCTCCCCAAACACAGCAGGTGTTATTAAGGCAGTCTTCAACTCACCAAGGAGAAATGCAGGCCAAAGTTTACAGCATCAACAAGAGAATCCCAGGCTCAAGTCCCTTCTAGCAAGCAAGTTGCAGCACCAGAGGCTCAGGCTGTTGGTCTAAGTCTGCTCCTGCTGCTCTCAGTTGCAATAGGAATTGCCAATTCCAATTACAGCAGAATGCAGAATCCCAATACACCTCCCTCTACAGGGAAAACAACCCTCTACCATCACCCTCTGTCTCCTATGATCAAGCCAATTTTTAATCCAGTTATGAAGCTCACCCTGAATCCCATGTGATCCAATGTTACGACTCGGTCTACCACATGGAACACTGTAAAGTCTTTATAAACTCCAAGTAAACAACATATTTCGCTCTGCCCTCATCAATCTCTTTTGGTTACTTTCTCAAAAAAACTCAATCAGGTTTGTGAGACACACTTTCTCTTGCACAAAACCATGCTGACTATCCCTAATCAGTCCTTGCTTCTTCATCTCCAAATACATACTCATCACCGATGACAGGCTCACAAGTGTTTGGTTCCCAGGCTTTTCCGTATAGCGTTTCTTTAATAAAGCCACAATATTAGCCACTCTCAGTTCTCCGGCATTTCACTCATGCTCTGTATTTCCTTCCTTAATTTCCCACAACATCCTTGGATACACTTCATCAATCCTGGAGATTTATCTACCTTTTTGTTTTCTAAGGCCTACAGTAATTCCTCTTCTGTGATGTTAACTGTTTTCAAAACATCAGTATTTATTTCTGAGTTCTCTAGCCTCCATTTCTTTCTTCACAGTAAAAACTGATGTGAAATATTAATTTAGTAAATCTCTCATCATCTGAGGTTGGACAGACAATGGCCTCGTTGATCTTTAAGGGGCCCTATTCACTTCCTAGTTGTTCTTTTGCTCTTAACGTACTTGTAAAATCTCTTTGGATTATCCTTACCCTTATCTGCCAAGGCTATCTCTTATCACCTCTCTGGCATCCTGATTTCCCTCTTAAGAATGTCCTTACAATCCTTCAAGAAATTCATTTGATCCCAGTTGTCTATATCTAATATATGATTCGTTCTTATTCTTGATGATAACCTCAAAGTCTTTATTCATCTATTGTTACACTCATATCAGCCTTATCCTTCACTCTAACAGGAATGTAATGCCTTTGAACTCTCCTTATCACATTACTGAAAGCCTCCCACTTGTCAGTCGTTCCTTTACTGTGAACTGTAAACTCCAATGTATAATGAAAAGTTTTCAGTATAGAGCTGTGAAGCTATAATTCCTTGCTGAAATTATGTCATATTTCCCCAAACTTTAATTGGGTAGAATTTTGATTGCAATATTACCATCATGGCTGATATCAATGCTGTTCTAGTAGGGAAGAATTAATTTGATCTCAGATTGCAGAGCTAACATAAATGTACTCAAAATAATATTTGAGAGGTCAACAATCGCATAACAAGCCACTACTATATCTAAACTTGATGTAGAACAAAGACTACCTATCGTCAATGTTAAGAATATGCAGTAGGGAGATCAATGTAATTTTTGTGAAAATCTGAGATCCAATTTTACAACGACACTCTCCTGATTCAATTTTGTCTGTGATAAGTGCATATCCAAATTTACATTCAAACGTACCACTAGCTTCCCTTTAATCATGGAAATCAGTAATGAACAGTCATCTACATTTCCAATATGAAATGGACCTTAAGGGAGCATATGTCCAAAATCCCAATATGCACTTCCAGTGGCATAGCTTCTGAAAGCATAAATATTATTAAACCAATTTATTTTGTGCCAGGGTACTTGATGGCATAAGGTACAAAGAGAACAGTTCACTTCTCTCTATTTGCTGGAGTTAATGACTGCAACCTGGTGAGTTGTTATTATCACCAAGGTGGTGAAATGCAGGCAAAGTGCAACTGATCCAATGGAAATATAACAATCTCCTCATGTCTGTATGTTACTTGCGCAGATTCAAACTACCAGTTCATTGCAATAGAGGTTCTCCTGGATTGCCCCTCATCCAGTTGGAGCATCAGGTTAGGTAATATAACTCTTTCATCCCATTGTTAGCTGCAATTCCGAAATCAGATCTCTTAAAATTGTTTGGATTTCACTTCAATTTTTTTGTGCAATACATATAATTGTTTCGGAACTTATTCACACCCAAAATATTAGCTTTGTCAGGGATTTTTAGGACAAAATAGGCAAAGCCCATTAATAGGTGTGACAGCCATGATGATTACCCTGCATCCTATCAAAATAAGAGAGGCAGCATGTAAAAGGTAGGGACTGTAGCCTTGTTCTAAACATACTGCTGTGTCCTCAGTAAAGGCTCAAATTTGAGCAAGGCTGGAATCAATTAGCATTAGCCCACCTTTCCTAAAGCCTGGATCTTAAAAAGAAAAATATGTTCTGGCTGCAGCAGGTGATGGAAGTGAATGGGAAAGAAACTCTGGAAAGAAATTGGAATGGAGAAGAGAGGTGTTCTGCAAACAGTCAGGCATACTTTACAGAAGCTGGTCATCATCAAAATAAGTGCAGAGTCTGGTCTTCTGAATGTGGATACAGTGTTGGAAAAAGTTTATCGATCTCACACAATACAGGTCAAGGTGAGTGAATGAGCTTTCAAGACTCAACTTAATGCATCATCAACCTCACACTCAAAAAAAAACAAAGTCCTGTGGATACAGGAGAAGGGAAATAAAAACAGAAAGTTCTGGAGCAACTCAGCAGGTCTGAGAGCATCTGGGAATAGACATTTCAAGTCCAATGACTCTCTTTTTGGGACTGGTCTGATGTTCACTGAGTTCTGAAGAAGAGTAATTTGGCCCAGTCTGATCCTTTATTGAAATCAGCCTTCCCTTCATTCAGATCCTCTTTTCCTGGTCTAACTTTGTCCTTTTCTTATAGAGATGTGGTCACTTTGACTGAAATGCATTTGCAACACTTGCCCAGCTTTGGTCCATAAAATTAGGTACAACACAGATCCCTTTCTTGTAGGTTTTCCTACATGCAGGATTAAAATGGTCTCCTGGATACATTCAAAAAATTGTGCTCCTTTTAACTGTCCCAGTTATTATTGGGGAAGTTGAAATCCCCTATTATTATTGCTCAGATGTTATCACACTTTATCTGAGATTTGCCTAAATGCTTGCTTGTTTATTTCCCAACCAGTCCTAGCCCCATACACTATCCCTGTAATCCTGCATTTCCTTTGGCTAATCCACCTAGCCTGCACATTCCTGGACACTGTGGGCAATTTAGTATGGCCAATCCACCTAACCTGCACATTTTTAGACTGTGGGAGGAAACCAGAGCACCCGGCAGAAACCCTTGCTGTGATGGGAAGAATGTGCAAACTCTACACCAACAGCCACCAAAAGCTGGAATCGAATCCAGGTCCTTGGTGCTGTGAGACAACAGTGCTGACCACTGACCCAAACTAAAATGGAGAATTGAGCAACCTTCTCAGGTATTGAGCTCTTGATCAAGATTGAAACGGTCCCTCCTCTTTTATACACCCCTTCCCCAGGTTGATATCCTCATTCATTGAGCTGCCAGTCCTGCCCCTCTGATAAGCAAATCTTTGTGACAGCAATAGTACCAGATTCAGCACCTTCAAATCTTCCGCCTTACTCTCAAGACTCCTAACATTAATGCAAATGGCAACCAGCTTGATGAATGGCATCATCAGGAGTGGCCAACAGCCAATATTTTTCTTAGCTGGCTCCCACAACACCAACGCAAGCAGTACTGCACAGCAAATTTTGTAGTTTTTGGCTCTTCTTGTTCCAATTTGCCATTTAGTAGGAAGACTTTATTTGATCCAAGTATCTTTTACATCTTCAGTGTATCCCAAAGTACTCCATAACCAAGCAATTAATTATTCATGCGGCCACTGTTGTTATGTAGCTAAACACTTCGTGTGGATTAAGCACAATAAAATACATGAAACAGTGGATGAAATAAATTATGAATTTAGTTGCTTTGGTTAACTTATGCATTCAGGCAAGGCGACTAAATAAAACTCTTTTTATTTTTTCGAGCTAAGTCCATGCGAACTGGAGAAAAGACCTTTATTTAACACTTTACCTAAGAGACAGGAATCCCTGTCCTGAAATACAGCTTGAAATTTTATACACAGATAAACCCATATTGGAGAGACTTAACCCCCAAAAATGCACAGGTCTTGGACAGGGAAATGGTTAACGTAATTGACTTTTGGATGATGACCATCTGCTCCAATTGGCTCACTTCCAGGTTTAATGAGTTGTGTCTGGATTTGTGTGATCAGCCATGACTTTAATCAGTGTAGTCAAGTGAGCACTTATATCCTTGGAAAATATTAATAAGCTATTTAAAAATTTAGTTTTAAATTATTATCTTCAATGCGGGATTCCTGAGACTTGGAAAACTCACCCATGAAATGGAGCAAATATTGAGTAGAAGTTCAAATGTGTGTGTCAACCAATAATTTCTTAATCTGAACAAAACCTTGCAACCGGAACTTAGTCCTTGCTCAGGTATAGCTCCCTTCTAAAACTGTGGGGTTTTTTAAAATGACAAAAGTAGAAGGAAAGTTCAATGGATAGATTTGATAATTGTAAGAAGGGAAAGAGCATCACCAACATTGGCAGTCACAAAGTGCTGTGATGCAGTCAGCAAATGTATAGGAGATAGATGTTCAGGAGACAAGTCCATAGGAGAGTGGGTAAGGCCACAGAAGACACAGTCCATTTCATAGCATTTGCTAACAGGCTAAGTTTCCTTGATGTCTTGGAGAGCAGTGTTTCTGTAAAACAAGGTTGTCGTGTTCAATGATCAAAGTTAAAAATCACACAACACCAGGTCATAACTTTTTAACTTTGTTCACCCCAGTCCAACACTCCTCCACATCCACTGATGGCAGCTACCTACAGCTTCCTAGGAGGAGGAGCTACTACCTGCAGGACCTTATGGACGTGCAACACCATAAAGCTCACAAGCATCCTCAGACCACCAATTTCCATCTGGACATTATACGTGTAAATGCTGCTGAAACCATGTCACATCAGTGCACATGTTTACTCTGCAGCTTGGAGCTACAAATCATGGGAGTTAAGATAACTAGTTGCAGTTCAGTTGTGATCACAGATTGTGGGTCATTATACTGACTCCTGAGTTTCATTTAATTTGAGAGCAGGAGGTAACTGTTTGATCCCTCAAACCTGTCATTTTATAAGATAATGGCGGATCTGATTGTAACCTCACCATTCCTCATACCCTACTCCAACCCATCCCAACTGCCAGCTCACTAGTTACATTAATTTTAATATTGGAGCCATTGGCTCCACCTCAAAAGCAAGAAACTTTAACTCGTCTATGTTGACACTAATAACCAATGATCTTAATGCACCAGAAAACTATGATCAATTTAATTTATAAGGACCCTATCTTGTCAGGTGAACATTCCAGAAATACACCTCCCAATAATACTGCACCTACTAGTTGTTACTTATTGCTAATTGGATAAGCTTTCAATTTGCATCTCAGAGGACCTGTCAGGATGCTAATGTCGTTGTGTGGCAGCTTTCTATAATGGAGGTATAGTTGCAATACCAAAGTACCAACAATTTTCAGTTGTGTCTCTGCTGCAGAGTTGATTGCGAAAAATCTTCCATGCACTTATGACAAATTGTCAGGTGATTTTAACTGGCAGTGACAGTGTACTTTTTTTCCTGTCTAGCAATTATAACCCAAGGTGGTACAATCAGGCTGGTTTCTTCTTTAGACTAGCAAATCAATATGATATCAGGTGATTTCCACTCATATCATATGCCCATGTGAAAAGCAGCCACAATGCTGTGTAATGGCTCACAGTGCAGCCGGCTCTGTTTTTTTGAGCTCTCCATTCGTAACTGTCAATTTAAAGAAGTATAAACATCCCTCAGTATACAGCTGTCTTTTAACATGTGTGGACTGATTATTGGAAAAGAATGGACTGAATCAACACTATACAGAATAACCTCGATTATCCGTACGAGATGGGCGGGCAGTATTTCGTTCAGATAATTGATTATTTGGTTAATTGATTCAATACCTCTCCTCTGGGGCTTGGAGTTTTCTGAAGTTTCTTTTTTCCTCACTCTACCTGTCTTTCTCCCTCTCTCTGTCTCAGGGTTTGTTTTTGAACAGACACACGCTTGTGAGTAAGGGACTTGCAGCATTGCTGCAGCATTCCCCCCGCTTCCCCCTACCGCTCACCCAATCAGTTCTTTGGGATTGACACAGCGAGCATTTGCTAAGTCTGCTCCCCATTCAGTAGACTAAGCAGCAGAATACCATACACGAGCCCCCGCCCCCCCTCAAGCTACCCCCACCCTGCACCTACATCTGCCCGCCCAGCCCAACTAACCCCGCCCCAAGTCCACTCCAGCCAACCATTTCCCATGCGCCCCACCAACAGCCGCACCCCTCTTCGCCATCTGACCCGGCTGCCCCTCCCAGGGCAGCCGACTGGATACCAACAGTAATACACACACACACACACGTAGCCACAGATACAACTTTTTACTGCAACTTTTTGACAAGTTCCCACTCTGCCCTGTCCAGGACAATGTTGGAAAGATTATCTGGGGAAGGCATGGCGGGGGGGGGGGGGGGCGGTGGGGGGTGCGGTTTAGGGTTCACCCCTGTGCAGAACTCCAGAGAAAGTTTCGGGAGAGAGGTCGGGTGGTCAGTCATTTGGAGATGGTGCCTAGGCTCTCATCGATGTCCAGGACTGTTCTCAGCAGCATTTCAATAAGCCAAATTTATTTTTAATCACAGTAAGCAAAAGATCCGACCAGCGTGGAAAACACATCTTCAATGAAATGTTTCTAACGGAACCTTGAGATCTTCTTTGGGTAATCTGAGTTTTGGATAATTGATATTCAGATAATTGATGTTCCTCTGTTTCTTGCATAGCAAAATCAATCATTGTTAATTGGAAGTAGAAGAGTGAGGTAATTGGGGAATGTTTACAGAAACAATCCTACAAGCAGTTCACCATTAGGCATAAGCTTGTTATCAGATATTAATTCAGAAAAGATATGTTCCTACAGAGACAAATAAATAAATGGGACAGAAAGAGAAATGAGAAGTGTGATAGACAAGTGGTCAAACAAATAGATGATAGCATTGGAAATCAAGGAAATAGATCAAGTTGGAAAATTAAGAAAGAGAAAAGAAGTGAGAAATAAACAAGTCTAATCTAAATAAATATAAGGAAGCAGAAGAGAGGAGAAACCTTAGACAATTGGAATTGATAGGTAGTAGACTATGTAAAAGAATAATTCAAGCAAAAATAAGATTAAAGGCTGGACTTTTGCTGAGATTGATAGCCAAAGTTGAAAGGGTTCCTGGCCTTGCTGATATCTTTCAGTTTAAAGGGCCATATTTTACCTCAAATTACAATCGAGGGAGGTAGATGTGGGATCAAGTTAGGCCTGCAGAATCCACAAGAAGATCCTTGCCTGTGACAGGAATGGGTGAGTAATGAGGTACGTTGGATGACATCAGTGTGTGTGGTAGTGGACTTGGTCTCAGTTGTTTTAGAAATCTTTAACTTCTAGCTCTCACCCCTCGCACCCTCACACACTCCATTGCTGTTTCATACTAACTCATGTCTCCTACTCGCCCATGCCATTTAATCCATCCATGGACTCTATACCAATTCATGACCCTACCCACCCATCATGTCACTTCCAAAGCAACTCACCTAGTACAGTACTTGGATACTACAGAGAGAATTATCTTCCTTTCTCTATCACACCTCTGGTTTGACTTAGTTGTGTCTTCAATTCCTTGACTTTGAAAATCTTACTGCTTTCTCGAATCTTCATTCAACTGAACTTAGACTTTTGCAGCTTTAATTAACACCTTCAGGATTCAAATTAGTTCTGGTCTGAAACTTTAAAACTAAACTCCGTATACTGAGGATAGCTATTTCTTAACAGTTTTGAACTATATGCTTTCTTTAGGAGTAACTGATTTATATATCCAACTTCAGGCAAGACTTCTGCAAACCTGAAACCAAAGTGGCTTTCTTCACACAATGGGTGTTCCCTGAGCCAAAATTAATTATCCTGATCCTTCTATCTAAAACCTAATGCAGCACTGAGCATTCTGTTTGCTTATCAAACTCACCAATGAAATCAGAATCCCATTTCTCTCTCATATTGGTTTCACACTTCTTCCCAAGTGGTTACACTGGCCTCTCAGAGATGACTGGGGTCCAGTCCCTGGATTATAGAGATAAGGTCCTCTGATCATGACTATTTTGAGAGACTATTTTGACCATGCCAAATATTGAACCGATATTCAAACCTTCCCTTGATTTCATTGAAAGGGATCCCTCTAACTGAAACGTGTCTCCCTGGATTTGACTGAGGATTGCTCTCTTTAGACTTTGAGACATGGCTGTTTGCTTGAAACACATGCACTGTGTTTAGTACATACCCAACTGACACATGCTGCAGTTTTAACATTGATGTAAGATGGTACTATGTAGCAACATGTCTACTCACTTGACCGATGACTTCTAACAACCATGAAAAGTGGCCTGTCTTTGTATCTGTGTTAAAAGGCAAGTTAGGAGTCAGGTATTGTGAGCCTGACTGAGATGACAGATTCAAATGACAAGGCATGAATGCCGTGAACATTGAAGTAGGCACACCACGAAGGAGCACCTTAACAAGGAGCCCTGAGATACAGCCTAGTCTAAACTAGGGTGCCAGTCCCTGTGTGTAAAGTGTCCTGGCTGGGGCATTGCAAGCAGCAGTACTCATGCATTCCAAAGCTCAGCATTGAAATGCAGAAGCTTACTATAAGTGGATTGGAGATATGCCATGACCATGCAATAAAATGGTGCATGATGCCGATATCCAGGAACATGTATTTTGTGTGGTCTCTGTCCATGGACGGTGCCCTGAGATGTTGTGACCACTGTTCAATGTAGAAGTAACAAGTCTCAGTCACCAGGAAACACGTCCATGACACGAAATATCAGCATCTAGATTCTGTCCAGAGATGGGAGAATTGGAAAATGTATGTTAATAAGGTGAAATTAGGTAAAAATGAAAATGATAAAGAGTGGTAATCCATAAAATAGGCTGCTAGCTAGATAGAACCTCATCTTGCCAGCTAACACATAGTTGGAAAACGGAATATATTTTATCTCAATGGCATGAATGTCCTCCCTGGATATCTCATCCAATTTTCCTAAATTTCTTGTGATGGTCCACATCGTTTAGGGGCTGGGAACCTTCAGCTCCTCTCATGAAATGCATCTAAAGTTTCTAAGTCTCAACTGCCCAATCACTTATTAAAATCAAATAAATCTCTATCAGACCCCGCACCAAAGACAAATAATAATTTAAATAAATTTCAAACTATTAAACAGTGAGCTTAAAGTGCTTGGTTGAGATAATAACAGCTTTTGAATCTTAGTTAAGCATTCATAAAAACTTCATTTGAGCTTTTCGAAAATGTCAATAGGAAGTCTGTTGAAACTGTATTCACTGATGGTATTCTATTTCTAACTTAAACAGCAGACATCTTGCTAATAAAAGCAGTCTCACTGATGGCTTCTTCTTTAAGGTGCAGGACCTTCAAGAAAGTTCAAATCATGACATTTAAACAGACCTCATCTGTCCTTTTGTGATATCTATGCTGCCAACTTCCGAGGTGTTTGTGGAGGACAGAGTTGTGTTCTTCCAGAAATTCCTCTCACTTAACGATGCCACAATGGTTCAGTCGTTAGCATTGTTGTCTCACAGTGCCAGGGACATGGGTTCAATTCCACTCTTGAATGACTGTCTCAGTGAAGTTTGCACATTCTTCCCGTGTCTGCATGGATCTCCACTGGATGCTCCGGTTCACTCCCGCAGTCCGAAGATGTTCAGGTGAGGGGGATTGGCCATGCTCAATTGTTCACCATGTCCACGGATGTGCTGGCTAGATGGATTGGCCATGGGGAATGCAAGGTTACAGGGATAGCGTAGGGATCTGAATCTTGGTGGGATGCTCGTCAGAGGGTCAATGTGGACTAAATGGGCTGAATAGCCTGTTTCCACACTGAGGTGATTCTATGATTCTGTAATCTCTTTGAAAGTCAACCAAGGATCTATGCACCATTCACCACCAACCCCCAGGTTTTCAAACATTTCAATGAACAAAAATGATTGATCATACTCAACTTCAAGCTTCCTGGTGCTGGTAGTTTCTGACACTCAGGTATGATAGTCATCTCAGTTTCATCTTCACAAATGTCTTTCAAAATCATCCTGGTCATGTGAACTTGGAGTTTAACATGGATGACTTGCTGCACTTCTAGCATTAGGATAAGGTGGAAAATATCTAGCCTGATAAACACTTCACTGGTGCACTGCGAAAACGGGGGCCCCAGACTCTCAACTGAGTCTCCAACTTTTGATGGAAATCTGAATGAGTTGTCAACAAGGCATCAGATTTTGGAACTACATTGTGAGGTGAGGGAACATCTGGCAGAGAGGCTATGTGCACTGTAACACAGACCATGGAGCAGTCCATCAGGCCAATAGTGCAGGCATTTCTCTTGGGTGTACACAGTTGGCTTCCTTTATGTAGAAAGTGGTGACCCTCTTGGACAGCCACGTCCAGCAGAGCTCAAAGTGGATGTCAGGGATGTGCATGGACCTCCATTGGCATTGTCAGCTCTGTGGTCTCTTTTGGGCACTGACTGAATGAGAGATGGAGCCATCACTGGAATGATGTTCTGGGACTCATTGTGGAAGCAAGAATTTTGGGTAGAGGACTGACTGTCTCCAGCAGCTGGGACCCTTCACAGTATTCCTGAAATGGAAAATGGCTCCTTAATCCTTCTGTCAATGTCACCAGCACTCAATGTAGCCGCGATGGAAGAAGAGGGTTCTGCACTTGTTCAGGAGGAATTTAAAATGCCCGTGGGCAATTACTTGAATGAAAAACAGAAATTACTGGTGAACTCAACAGATCTGGCAGTAGGCTAGAAATGAAGAGAAGCTGAATAAGTCAGTAAGGCAAACCAGAGTAAGACTTACACCGTTAATGGTAGGGACGTTGGGAGTGTTAGCAAACAGAGACCTTGACATGCAGATGTATAGTTCCTTGAAAATGGAGTTGCAGGTAGACAGGGTGGTGAAGAAGGCATTTGACACACTTGCCATCGTTGGTCAGAATATTGAGTATAAGAGTTGGAATCTCATGTTGTGGCTGTACAGGTCATTGGTGAGGCCACTTTTAGAATACTGCTCACAATTCTGGTCACTCTTCTATAGGAAGGATATTATCAAACACAAGTGGGTGCGGAAGTTTTTTTAACTGGAATTGAAGGTTTGAGTTATAGGGACAGGTTGAATAGGTTGGGGCTTTTCTCCTTGGAGCATTGGAGGCTGAGGTGTGACCTTATAAGGTGTTTATAAAATCATGAGGAACATGGATAGGGTGAGTAGCCAAAGTCTTTATCCCTGAGTCAGTGAGGCCAACACTAGAGGACATAGTTTTAAAGTGGGGAGGAAAGATTTAAAAAGCACTTGACAGGTAACTTTTCTGTACAGAGGGTGGTGCATGTATGGAACAAGCTGCCATGGAAGGTGGTGGAGGTGGGCACAGTTACAACATTTAAAAGGCATCTGGATGGGTATATCAATAGGTAGGGTTTAGAAGGATTGGGACAAATTCTGGCAAATGGCTCTAATTCAGATTGGGATGTGTGGTTGGCATGGATGAGTTGGACCAAAGTGTCTATTTCCATGTTGCATAACTCTATGACTCTATGACTCAAAGTGATAATGAGAACTGAGAGTAGGAGAGAATGGGCAGGCTGTGCTGAAAGCAACCCATGTCATGTCTGGCCCAGGGTATGGGGGAGGGTAAAAAACATGGCAGGATGGAATCAGGCTCTAAACGTTCTTGAACTCAGTGTTGAGACCAAGAGGCTGCAGAGTCCCCAAGCGGAAAATGAGATGTTGTTCCTCCAGCTTGTGTTGAGCTCGTTGGAACACTGTGGCAGCCCTGCGACAGAAATGTTGGTGTGGAATTATGCACCCCTGCCTACTCCTCTCATTGCTCCCTCTCTTTGGTTTCTGTCTCCACATATCTGCTCACCACCTCCTCAACACCTCCTCCACCCACCTCATTTCAGCATAGTTACCAGTTTTCTTTCACTGATATCAGTTCTGCTATCAGAAATGTGTACTCTGCTTTCTCCTAACAGATGCTGTGAGACCTGCTGAGTACCATGAGCAATTTCTGTTTCTGTTTCCAATCTCCAGTATCTGCAATCCTTTGTTTTATGTATCTTGTTCCAATTTACTTACCTGAAGGACTATTTTCTTTGTGATTGCAAACTCGTTGTACATTGAGCACATGAAACCCTTCATATTGACAAAAGCTACAGCTAGGCCTGTGGGTGATTTGATGGTCGATTGCACTCAATCCATCCCATCCTGGACCCGGATGAATGCAGCAATGTTTCTGAACTCTATACAGAATTGTTCTGTAATGTACATATCAGTTGACCATATTGAACAGGGAATTTTGGAGCCACATTCAGCCAACCAAGTTACCCAACATATATCTCCAGGAAATCTCTAGAATGAGCCTGAAGTGTAGAAATACAGTGCCTTGGTGACATGCAGAATGACTAGCATTTGGTGACTATCAATTTCACTGGACTCAGATCCTGTTCTGACAGTTTGTTGAACTGCTCATTGGAGAGACACTGGTTTTGGTGATATTGTTGCTCTGACAGCTCTTTCTCCTCCATGAGCCCTCTGAGGATGGTTCTCCTGGTGGCTCTCTGCTTGGTCGGCTGCTTGTGGCTGCCGCTCTCATCCTTTTCGTTGCTCCTCTTTACTGGAAGCGATGATCCCTGAGTCAATGGGGCCCAGGATGGATACCTGCACCTTTCTCCTCAGAAGTCCTATGTCCAAGGTGACACACAAATGATATTGCCCTGCTCTCCTAGTACATTTGTGTCTGTTCCTGACTGTCACTACTAATGCCCATGTTGTATTGCCCTCCCTGCCAAGTCACACAAGTGTTCACAGTCACTGATGCCTGACATCCTGTTTTCTCATCACCTCCTTATATTTAACAAGGCTCTGACACCCCATACACTTTGTTCATTCCTTGTAAGTTTCAAGTCTCTGGTAAATGTGTAGTTTATTGTCTGCTGAACAGGTTTGACTTCCTTTCTGCCAAATTTCAGTGCAAGCTTCTCCAGTCAGACCAGTCAGCCTTTGGAAGTTCAGTGGTGATGTGAAGATGTGGGTCGTCATTCCTGCTGCCTTTCCTCATGACATTCTGCTGTCGTCTGCCTCTCAGCCTATCGCCAGAGGGCTCGTAAAATCCAGCCTTAGCTCTGTAACTATTACAGTTCATAAGTGACCTGTGACAAATGGGAGAAAGTCAAAACTTGGATTCGCATTTCAGGTTTTGTTATAGCATAAAACCCACATATAAAACAAAAATTCAGGAAGTGAAGTGATGGTGGGACACAGAGGCCGTGGCGTTTGGTTTCTCCCACAAATCCTGGCCAACAAATTCTTGCAAAATCAGGCTCCCCTTGCTGTTCTGAACCCTGTGTGCACCCTACAATGTTTCAAGAGCAATTGTTCTTTTAGTCCTACTGCGTGGGCATCAGCAAAGACTTTCCAGTTGTTGTCTAGTCTGACCTGTGGACTCACAGAGTGGTCACACTATAATTGACATTTCTGCTCAATGTCTCCTGTGGTGTCATTATTGTTACGAGCATGTCTTAACATGAGACACTGTCACAAATGGGAACTGGGCAGTTTCTAGTAGTATAATGCTGCTACTACAATTTCTGCAATGTAAACTATTTTGCTGAGCTTATGACTTTGTTTCCCTCATTTGTTGTTTAATGACTGATACTCCTTTTCTGCTGGTACCACAAAACAGAAAACAATCTTTTGGATTAACAAAGAAGATTAAGAGTGACCCCTTGAGCTATAAGTCACAGATGAAATCTGCTAAAAGGGAAGTACTGTGTGCTCCTGTAGTTAATTAAAGACTATTAGAAGATAGAAGGCCAAGTGGATGTATCCATTCACGAATCATATTAAATGGAACCAATGTTTAATCAAGACCAAGATGATTCAGTTGATGTTGTTGATGAATTCCATAAACAGAGAGATGGAGGCTGTATGATATGTTTTCAGTTTCACATGTCATGGTTCTATAACCAGAATAATTTATGCACCTTCTTTGTTTTTTCCGATCAGATCATTAATCTTTATTTGTGCCATTAATACATTGCCCCAAAACAAAGCATTCATTCTGTCTGTAAAAGAAAGCTCGTGATACTTATATAGAATTCAATTATTGAAGCACAGAAACAGGCCTAACTGCTCTAGTCCAGCAATTATATGTCCCATGAGCATCCTCTCACCCACTGCAGTAAACCCAATTAACTTGTGTGTCTATTTCTTCCTCCCTTGTGTACTCATTGAGCTTTCCCTTAAATGCATCCATGATATTTCCATTGAACTAAATCCACACTGTGTGCAGAATTTACAATGTTATCGGTGGATGACTACCCAAATCTTTAAATATTAACACATCAGGAGAAAGAGACCCTGGAAATATAATCCCTGAACAATTCATAGAATGGAAAGGAGGAAAAGCTTTGAGCTACAATCCTTGTTGAACATTTACACATTTTAGAATCGCAAAAGGAGCTTATTCGTCAGATCTAGTTGCAATATTGCAAAAGAACTCCCAAACACCTACGAAATATTGACTATTGACCTTACAAACCTGAAAGTCCTCATGAATCTTTTGTCACAAAGAAAGGAGTGAATGAGGTAAATTTAATTAATGATTGGCTTTGCCTTCCTAAGGAGAAAGTGATGACTGCAGAGGCTGGAGATCAGAGCTGAAAAATGTGTTGCTGGAAAAGTGCAGCAGGTCAGGCAGCATCCAAGGAGCAGGAGAATCGATGTTTCGGGCATAAGCCCTTCTTCAGGAATGACGAAGGTGTGCCAAGCAGGCTAAGATAAAAGGTAGGGAGGAGGGACTTGGAGGAGGGGCATTGGGGATGCGATAGGTGGAAGAAAGTTAAGGTGAGGGTGTTAGGCCAGAGAGGGGGTGGGAGCAGAGATGTCGGGAAGAAGATTGCAGATCAAGAAAGCGGTGCTGAATCCAAGGGTTGGGACTGAGATAAGGTGGGGGGAGAGAAAATGAGGAAGCTGGAGAAATCTGTATTCATCCCTTGTGGTTGGAGGGTTCCTAGGTGGAAGATGAGGCGCTCTTCCTCCAGGCGTCGTGCTGCCATGGTCTGGCGATGGAGGAGGCCAAGGCCCTGCATGTCCTTGGCAGAGTGGGAGGGGGAGTTAAAGTGTTCGGCCACAGGGTGGTTGGGTTGGTTGGTGCGGGTGTCCCAGAGGTGTTCTCTGAGACGTTCTGCAAGTAGGCAGCCTGTCTCCCCAATGTAGAAGAGGCCACATCGGATGCAGCGGATGCAGTAAATGATGTGTGTGGAGGTGCAGGTGAATTTGTGACAGATATGGAAGGATCCCTTAGGGCCTTGGGGGGAGGTGTGGGCGCAAGTTTTGCATTTCTTGCGGTTGCAGGGGAAGGTGCCGGGAGTGGAGGATGGGTTGGTGGGGGGTGTGGACCTGATGAGAGAGTCGCGAAGGGAGTGGTCTTTACAGAACGCTGATAGGGGAGAGGAGGGAAATATATCCTTGGTGGTGGGGTCTGTTTGGAGGTGGTGGAAATGGCGAAGGATGATACGATGTATCTGGAGGTTGGTGGGGTGGTAGGTGAGGACCAGTGGGGTTCTGTCCTGGTGGCGATTGGAGGGGCGGGGTTCGAGGGTGGAGAAGTGGGAAGTGGAGGAGATGCGGTGGAGAGCATCGTCAACCATGTCTGAGGGGAAATTGTGGTCTTTGAAGAAGGAGGCCATCTGGGTTGTTTGGTATTGGAATTGGCCCTCCTGGAAGCAGATGCAGCGGAGACGAAGGAATTGGGAATATGGGATGGCGTGTTTACAGGGGTCAAGGTGGGAGGGGGTGTAATCTAGGTAGCTGTGGGAGTTGGTTGGTTTATAATAAATGTCCGTGTTGAGTCGGTCGCCTGAGATAGAAATGGAAAGGTCTAAGAAGGGGAGGGTGGAGTCTTAGACGGTCCAGGTAAATTTGAGGTCGGGGTGGAAGGTGTTAGTAAAGTGGATGAACTGTTCAACTTCTCGTGGGAGCACGAAGTAACGCCGATACAGTCATCGATGTAGCGGAGGAAAAGGTGATGGGTGGTGCCAGTGTAGCTGCGGAAGATGGACTGCCCTCCTAAGCCTGAGTTATTAAGATTTACTTTATTCTTATCCCTCTTTACTCACATCCCTCACTTTTTAGGCCAGAGAGTGCTCCTCAAAATATGGTTTTTAGATTCCAAGTTTTGAAATAAACCTGCAAGCCTTTAAATTGAAATCAAAAATAATTAACTAAACATTCAAATTTTGGAGTATTTGTTTGTGCTATTCCATCCACACATGTATGAGCACTCAGGAAATTAAGGAAGACAGGGCAGAGGATAACTCATAAACATCAGGTTTTGGTAAATCCAGAATTCCCCGTTTCCAATAATAGTTCCATCAGTGAGCTGGGCCCAGTTGTTTCCCTTCTTGCATAGCAAATGTAGGCTTTTCTTCCAGCCCACAATTTAGAGACAGAAATTAAATGTTCAAGGTAAGATGCCAACTTAATCTGGAGTCCTGCTATTCATCTTTGGTCAAAAAGCAACTGAATTTAAATTCCACATTTATGTATTCAAGCAATTTAATAAGCTCCAATTTCAGCCATTTGGGAAAGACACACATTTCAGGGGTGATGGGTGACCTTTGTGGGCTAACTAGAAGGTCATGGAGTAATTTGAGTAGCTTTACCACCTCCAACACAATTTTCACAGTGAAATGATGAGCGATCTGTTAAAGTAATGGCTGCCATTTCAGGGTATTGGATTTTGATGTTTCCCTTTGTGTGGAGCTGGCTTGAGGCAGATGGTTCATCTCCAAACCTTTTATGTAAGCTTTAGGTGGAACATCTGCACAATGCAGGGGGTTCATAAGCTTCTATAAATACAGTTATGTGATCATCCTCAGGCATTTTCTAAGTCCAGCAATGTTTGTCCATTTTTTTTAAAAAGAAGCAGAAAATAAACATGAAATATATCAGAGTATACAATTTTGTTTCCTTTGGATTTTCTATTCATGTCCTCTACCCATGACATACCTTTAACTTTATGAAAAAAAAACTGTCTGTTTTAACAATATGTATATATTTGAGGAGAAAGTAAAAAAAAAGAGGTAGGCAGAGACACAGGATTATTACGATGAAGGAAGAGGTTGCATGAATTTTGAATAAAAGCCAGTTTCCTGCCTTTTCCTTGAACCTTAGATGTTGCTTCTAATTAAAGAATCATCTGATACCCTCTTGAATGTCTTATTTGAACGACCACACTTCCAGGCAGTAGAGTCTAGACCTGAACCATTGGTTGGTTTCTCACTTCACCTCTGCTTCTTTTGCAAAAAGCTTTGGAACAGTACCCTTTGCATTTCAATCCTTTTATGAGCTTGAACATTTCCCCCCTATCTTCTGTATCTAGACCCCTCACGCTTTTTAAAACTTTTATCAAATCTCCTCAGTCTTCTCCCCTCGAAGGAAAACATTGACAACTTGCAATACATTCCCAGGACAGATGGGGGAGCATGATTCTAGAAAAAACATAAATCTAAACACTCCCACAGACTTGACCAGGCTCTGATCACATGGTGCCATGCTCTTCAAGTGGTTTAGGTCCAAAGTGAGAACCTGTACTGGCTCTGCTACAGTAACTATTGGGGGCATCTTTCAGTGCTCATACTCCTGTGGAGTCCCCTTAAACCAACGTGCCTCAATCTCAATCTACAGAGATGGAGGTGCTAATTTTATTGCAATGAGAACACTCTAGCCTTGGATGGGGTCCCTCTTGCAGGCAGTTCATTCACGGAGTGTGGGTGTTGCTGACTAGGACAGCATGAACTGCCCAGAGGGTAGTTAAGAATCACCACATTGTTGTAGGTCTGGAGCCACAAATAGGCCAGACTAGAAAAGGATGGCAGATTTCCTTCCCAAAAGGATACCAGTGAACCATTCCAAAAAAATTATTGAATTCAAAATCTGCCTTCTGCCACAGCAGGATTTAAATTCAGGTTGCCAGATCTTTAACAGTCAAGTCGTAATGCCACCAGGCCATCACCTCCTCTCTTGTGAGTTTCTTTTACTGGTCAGAGGGTTTCTGCTGTCTACCTCACTCTGCTTCTCTTTTCAGTGTTCATAAGGATGGTTCTGAAAGGGTCAGCTGGGGTTTCCAGGACGATGGGTATGTTTGTAGCTGCCTACTGTGACAGCTGCACCCCTAGCTGTGAAGAATCTCTGCTCCTTCAAATGCTTTCCTGGACTAGCAATAAGCAACTTTAAATGTTTTGCACCAATTTCAGCTCACGTGCTATATCATTGGTGTGCTGTAATTTTACAGGTTGTGCCAATGGTTTAAGTGATTTGCTTTCACCTTTTGAATTCCAGGTGGCTTTTAATGTTTTCTTTTGAGTGTACCTGCATTTATGGCAATATGCTTCTTGGGAAAGGCCATATGCACAACATTTGCGGCTTTTATCTGCTCATAATCGGGGGCATTCCAGGGATTAGTGTGGAATCAACCTCTCGAGCTGTTCTGATTAAGTGATCATGAATCGTGAAGGTCTAAATTCCTTGTGACCATTATAGCTATTTAAATCATTATTTTTCTTGTTTCCTAAGAATTAGGAATTATCTTTGTACCTAAGATGGTGCCGTAATGCAAAGACTGCAAACTTTTCACTGTGCTGATTTGAGTACATGTGACAATAAAGCTAACTCAATTCAGTTCAGCTGTGCACTATGTGTTCTTCCCAGTAGTTATTGGATTTTCTTCTGTTTTGTTATCCGACATTTGAATGGACCCTCTTTAATATTAATGATCTCTCTCTGCACCTTCTCGGTAGCTGTAACATTCTATCCTGCACTCTGTTCTGTTACCCTGATGTACTTGTACAGTACAATCTTATGTAAACCATGTCGAACAACACTGTTCACTGTAACTAGGTACAGTACATGAGAGAGTAATAAATCAAACCAAAGGTTGTAAAAAAGTTTCTACTTCAACCATTTCTAAATTTAGGCAAACTTAGTGTCTTTAAGAGCATCAGGACTCAATTCTGGTCCAGGCGAGATTGGTGGGTGTAGGGGTGTGTAGGTGTTTTCCCTAGAGGTTTCCAACTGCTTCCAAGCTATGAAAACCAATCTCTCTCTCTCACCCTGTCCTGAATTTTTATCTGCATTCTCAGCTTTTCCATTTCTAGCAGGGTGACAGGGCATTGCTCAGTTTCCTCCATCCAACTGTTCCACAAAACGTTTCACTGTGCCTTGATACACGTAACAATAAACTCAATTCAATTCAATTCAATTCAATTGTGGACTGAGGTTAAGATGCTCACACAGGATCTGGATCATTTCAGGCTTTAACAGATTACATTAATTCCTGTTCCCCAGCTTCTGCTTTCATCTGGTCGGTGCTCATGCTTGTTAGGCAGATTGCCTTGTTCTAGAAACAGAGTCAAAAAGTGTGGCGCTGGAAAAACACAGCAGGTCAGGCAGCATCTGAGGAGCAGGAGATTTGACATTTCAGACATAAACCTTTCAACAGGAATGTGGTGGGAGTGGGGTGGGAAGAGGTGGAGGGTTTGGAGAAGGAGCTGAGAGATAAATAGAAGGGTGAGGGTGGGACTGGGGGGCAGTAGGTAGCTGGGAAGGTGAGAGGAGATGTAGTTGGGGGGTGATGGTGATAGGTTGGGTGGGAGGGTGGAGCAGATAGGTGGTAAGGAAGATGGGCAGATAGGACATGTCAAGAGGGCAGTGCCTCGTTGGAGTGTTGGATCTGGGATGATGTGGGGAGGTGTGGGCTCGGGTTTTACACCTCTTGCAGTGGCAAGGAAAGGCGCCAGGAGTGGAGGGTGATTTGTGGGGAGACCTGGACCTAATGGCAGGGAACATCTCTGTGGCACACGCACCAAACAACACCACTGCCCTGTGGTCAACCACTTCAACTCCCCCTCCCACTCACCCAAGGATATCAAATTCCTGTGACTCATCCACCGCCAACTCCAAGTCATACAATGCCTGGAGGAAGAATGCCTCATCTTCCACCTTGAGACCCTCTAATCTCAGGGGGTCAATGCCAATTTCACCAGTTTTCTCATCTCTCCTCCCGCCACCTCAACTTGGCAATCCTCCAACTTGGCACACCATCAGGAACAGTCCTACCTGTCCATCTTTCTTATCACCTATCTGTTCTATCCTCCTCTCTTTCGACTGATTTCCAGCATCTGCAGTTCTCACTTTCTCCTTGTGCTAGAAGTAGTTTTACATCAGATGTGCCATTATTATCATGTTTGATCGAAAAGGGTTTGCTGTAGTTTCTATCATTGTTTTATAACTAAACTTATGTTGCTGACTGTGCACTCTTTTTGGATTTGAGTTGCTTTCATTCAATTCAGGTTAATTTTGAAACATTGAATACTTATCAAATTTTCTTAATACTTAATCAAAATGTATTTTTTGTTTTGATTCACATAAATGGATCAATTCTGATGAGCCCCAAATTCTGCCAGGGACAAAGGAGGATAGGGTGAATTTAAATTATGAATCTCTTTCCCATTCTAAGCCAAAGATTGTGAGGTATGACTTGATATACTGCTTTGCCTTTTCATTCCAGTCCTTTATTGAGACAGGCTGAAGAGTGATCCCCAAAGTCCTGTTTTTTTTTATTCCAGTGTTTGACATAAACCCACAACAAAACCCTGTAAGTTGAAATCGAAGATGATGTTTATTAACAAAGCATTCAAAGCATGGGGTATTATGTTTACTATTCCATCTATACATGCAACAGCATTCAGGAAATTAAGGAAAATAGGATGGAACAAAAGATAGGTTAAGAGTCACAAATATTGGTAAATTCAGAGATATTAGAAACCAGCTGGATGAGTTATAATTTCCCAGAGGTCAGTGTCTCATAAGCTTCCTCAGTGATCAGGGCCCAATCATTTTTCTTCTTGTAGGCAAAGCAGAGGCTTTTTTTTCCAATAACTCAACTTAGAGACAGAATTGGAGGGTTTGGGTCTGGCTGCCAACTCAGTCTACAGTCCTGCTCTCCCTCTCGAAGTCAAAAAGCAACTGATCCGCAATTCCATAACGACATATTTAAGAAATTCAGTAAGCTCAAATGTTAATAATTTGACAAAATCAAGCATTTCAGATGCTGATCGCCTTTTTCTTGGTAGGCAAATGGAAAGGTCCTTAAGCTTTACCACCACAATCAGAGTCTCCATTGTGAGGTGATGAGGTTAGTATAAAAGTATGACTGTCTTTTCTTTGTGTGGAGCTGGGTGGAGACAGATGTCTCATTTACAAGCCCTTTGTGTGGGCTTTAGCTGGGATATAACACAGGGGGTTTAGAATTGGTTGGAACAGCAGCCTGGGTCAAGATTATCCATTTTTAGAAAATTCGAAAGTGAAATATAAAAATGTAAAAGAGAGTACAGTTTCATTTGTTTTGGATTTCTCTTCATGATCTCTGACCATGACCTCTTCTTATCAGAAATATGAAGAGAGAATAATGCAGAGGAATGTAATAATGACATGATTCCAGGTTCTGCAATGCAATCTACACTTGTCATTTCACCCTCTTACACAACTAACAATCACACTCAACACAAATAAATTTAGAATCATAGAGTCATAGATATGATCTCATGCTGTAACACACTCCACAGAAACACTGCAGCATGAAGTACCTCACACCATCAGTCACAATATTATTTGCACTCACTGGACCAGATAATTAATGGGTTGAAATAGTTATTATAGATAATAATTTGAGAGAGTATAAGGCACAAGGTACAAAGAAACAATGAAGTGATAATGGATTCTTGTAATATTCCTGCAATTATTGCAGTACTCTTGTAATTGGACAGAGGTCTAATGTTCCTGAATAAAAGCACAGTAACCCATTAGGACATAATGTCAATGAGATTAGGGATCCCTCCATGGCTATAATTAAACTGTAATGTCCCATCAAGACTTAATACCTTTGAATAAAGTAGGTAACGCTGTAAACAACCCCATTTCCAGTCCAATCACCCTTTCTACTCCATGGATTCCCTTGATAATCACTATCTTGCCCTCTAATAATGCTGTATGCCTATAACCACTATGTTGTCCCTGACTACAATCTATCTCTGAGATATCACCCTACACTCCCATTATTTAGCCCCACTGATCATAGTGTGTCTAAGCAAACACCATCTTCTACCAACCTCGCTCATGTTTGACTCTTATGATGTCAGCTTTAAAAACAGCTCACATTCTGACTACACTCTGTGAATATTATTTAGTCTCGGACTGGATTCCACCCTGAAATCACATTCTCACTCACAATCATAGCTGCTCCACCAGCCCTTGTCTTGACCCCAACATGACCACACTCTACCCATATGATCACAGCCTGGCACTATATCTTCCTGCCTCAATTTCACCCCATAACACATTCTAAGCAAACAAGCAACCCTCCCCTCTCCCTCACCCCTGACCATATATACAGTTCTCTACATTCCCCTCTGGCTGCCAGCCCCACATCTTAATCTCAGCTCACTGTCCCCTTCAAATTCTATTTATTTCTCAACCCCCTTCTGAAACATGACTCTTCTGCTCCTCTGACGCTGCTTCACTTGCTGTGCTGTTTCCTGCTCCACACTTTATTGACTCTATTTCCACCTTCACTCATGATCCTGGTTTGCATTTCGGTTATGTTCTATCCCCATGATCATATTCTTACCTTGAAATTACACTCCCTGGCCCACTGACTTGACATCCTTCCCCTTTACTAATTCTCTTCACCCCAACAAATCCGCTCTTTTGCTGCGTCCAACACCCTGCTAATGTACATACACAACTGGTTGTTTATCAGGCCAGTTGTCAGGCAGGAAATCGCAGGGCATTCAGGAAACCCATAAATCCAAATTTCCTGTTGATAATCCTTCTCTCCATCATCCAGCTCTATATGCACAGTCTGGCAAACACCCATCTCTTTCAGTTAATAATTAAAGATAGGCAGACTTTCCCTTTATACAGCACATTAATTTTTGGATTTGGATCTGAGATTTTTTTTTACAGAGTCACTGACATTTTACAGCACAGAAACCGACTCTTCAACCCTTCATGTCCATGCCAGTCACCAAACATTCAACTGATTTTATCCCATATTCTAGCATTTGGCCTTTAGCCTTGTATGCTAGGTGTTTCAATAGTCTTTAAACGACCTGAGATATCTCCCATCTCTACCATCTTTGAGTTCCTTGAGCAAGGGAGTTCCAGATGCTCACAGTCCTCTGGATGAAAACATTTTTCCCTAAATCCCTCTAAACTTCCTGCTCATTATCTTAAAATTGTGTCCCTTAGTTATTAAGTCTTTGACTAAGGAAAAAAGTTTCTCCCTCACTATGCTGTTTATTGATCCTTAGAACTTTGTACACTTCAATTAGACTACCCCCACAGCCTTCCCTGCTTTAAATAAAATAATCCCAGGCTATTTAGTCTCTCTTCATAGCTGAATCACTCCAGGCCAGGCACCTTCCTGGTGAATTTCTCCTGCACCCTATAAAGTGCAATCACTGGTAGCATATAATGTGACAACCAGAACTGCACACATTACACGAGATGTGGCCTCACTAACATTACATACTGTTCCATTGCTTTTGTATTCAATATCTTGACTAATAAGGCTATTACTTGTGAGCTGTTAATGAATAAAAATTGCAATTCAATTGTTCATTTCCAATGAGATGGATATGGATAGAGAAGTCTAAAGAAAATTCATTGCTCTTTTTAATTGGCTGCGATTTTACTAAGCTCCAGTTTCATATTGTTAACTTGATTTGCCTTCTAAAGAGAAATCTAGGTTATTTACTAATTGAGTAAAGGAGTAAAAGCCAAGAGTTAAGTGTGGAATGTCACAAAGGAGCAGCAGAGAAAATGAGATAAATCAAAACCTTAAGTAATGGGCAATATCAGGCTTCGGTTTTAAGAGGAAAGAAAGACCAATTAACCTCTTTGCAAATCCGCAATTCTGTTCAGCACAGGCTGAGACTTACACCGTGGTTCCCAAAGCACAGCCCTAGCTCCTTCTGCTTCTCAAGCCATAGCTTAATAGTTACCTTTTGGAGCCACTTCAGCCTTCAGAGTAATTTTCATTGCATGATCTTCCCAAGGTAGGCACTGGGCTTTGAGATTAATAAGAACATCACAGAAAATTAATGAAATTGCTGCTTAAAACATCTGGAAAAATATAAAGCAGTCAGACTCATTGCCTTGAGAGGAAAAACGGAAATTGCTACATGGGGTAATATTTTCAGCTCTTGTTTGTTTTAGAGTTCCTTGTAAATTTTACTTGTAAATATTTACCATAAAGAGCATCATTACAATGTATAATGTTTATCCATTAGTGAATTGTTGATAAGTAAGAGCAATACACAGGTCAGCAAAAATGTGCAAGCTTCTGTATCTTAATTAACTGAGGGAATATAAAATCGTAACTGGTTTCTAAATTGAAACAGGAGCTTGATAAATTTTAAACAACTGTTTTATTCAAGGCCATGCGGTCATACATAAGAACATCAGAAATAGGAGCCGGAATAGGCCATTCAGCCCTTTCAGCCTGCACTACCATTCTACAACATCATAACTAACCTGGCCCAAGCATCAGCTCGCACATGTCAGCTCGTACATGTCAGCTCCTGACAGTGCTTAAATCCTTGATATTTCAAAATCTTTATAGCTTCTCTTTAAATACTTTCAGTGATCAGGCTTCCACAACTCTGTGAAATAGAGAATTTCAAACGTTCACTATTCCATGGGAGAAGAACTTCCTTTACATCTCAGTTATAAATGAGCGTCACCTTGTTCAATGATTATGTTGCCTACTTAGAGATTCCCTCACTAGTGGAAACATCTTCTAAGATCTATACTGTCATGGTTCTTTAGAATTTTGTTTGTCACAATAAGATCACTCCTCATTCTCCTAAACTGGAATGCCTAACCTGTTTCGCTGTTCCTGTTGAGTCTACTCATTCTTTCCAGGCGTGAGTCTCATAAATTGTTTCTGAAATGCCTCCAATGCCAGTATTTTGTTTCTGAAATATGGATGCCAAACTGCGTACTATGCTCCAGTTGCAGCCTCACCAGCACCACATACAGTTATAACTTGACTTCCATGTTTAAACTCCAAACTCTGAAGAATAATGATCAAAATTCCATTTGCTTTCTTAACTACTTGCCGCAGCTACATATTCACGTTTTGTGTATTCTGCACCGGAATATACAGATCACTTTCCACAATTTTGGAATTTCTCTCTAGTTAAACAATGGTCTGCCTTTTGATTCTTCCTACCAAAGCACATGACCTCACACTTTTCTACATCAAACTAGCTCTGCCAAGGTTCTGCTTAATCAGTCAGTCTATTTACATCCCCTTGTAAATTCTTAATGTCCTCTTCAGGATATGCCCTTCCACCTATTTTTATATTATCAACAAATTTGGGTGCATTGCAATCTGCCCTCTCTTCTAAATAGCTACAGTGTGGAAACAGGCCCTTCAGTTCAACCGACGCTCCAAAGAGTAACCCACTCACTAATGTATCTATCGCTGTGGGCAATTTAGCATGGCCAAAGCACGTGACTTTCACATCTTTGGACTGTGGGAGGAAACCAGAGCACCCAGAGGAAACCCACACAGTCACGGGGAGAATGTGCAAACTCCACACAGACAGTTGCCTGAGGCTGGAATCAAACCTGGAACCCTGGTGCTGTGAGGCAGCAGTGCTAACCACTGTGCCACCCCTAATATACATACTAAATATTTGATGGCCTACATGTGATCCTTGCACAGCACAAGTAACATGGTATCAATCTGAAAAAGACTAATTAATCCCAATTTTTTACTTAAGTCTGTGTGCTAACCAATCTTTAATCTATGCTAGTGCATTAACCCCAACACCATAAGCTCTAACCTTGTGCAATGACCTATTTTGAGTCAATTTATTGAATCCCTTCTCAACTCCAAATACATCTACAAGTAGCCCTTTATCAATTCTGCTTGATTTCTCCATGTGTTTTCCCTGTCACAAAAGCACGATGGCTCTGATTGAGTTTTCTAAATGTCCAGCTATTTCTTTCTTAATAATAGACCCTTGCATTTTCCTAATGACAGATGTTAGATGCCAATAAGCCTATTGTTCCTGCTTTTTGTTTCCCTTCCTTCTTGAACAGGGGGAATCACAGCAGCAAAATTGGCTGGAACCCTCCCAGAATCCAATAAGTTCTGAAGTATTTTTGCCAATCCCTTCACTATTTCTGCAGCCTCTTCCTTTATGAACCTTGAAGGCAGACCATTAGGTCCTAGTGATTTGTCTGCCTTTAGTCCCATTCATTTGTCAAATACTTTGTCCCTTATGGTAGAAATTTGTAATACCTTTCCTTTAATAACATTTTGCTTATTTGTTATCTTCAGTATTTTTACAATGTCTTTCACAGTGAAAACCAATATAAAATATTGGTTTAAATTATCTGCCATTTCCCTTATTCCTCGTTATCAATACCTTGGCACATCTTCGAAGGGCCCTGTGCTGACTTTAGCTTCTCTCTTTCTTTCTATATACCCACAGACGCTCTGACCATATGTTTTTATATTTCTTGCCAATTTTGATTGGATTTACTATTGTCACATGCATTGAGATACAGTGAAAAGTATTGTTTGGTGTGCTAACCAGATAAATCATGCCTTACATAAGTATGCCAGGGTAACAAAATAGAATGCAGAAGTCAGTGTCACAGCTACACAAACGTTGCAGAGAAAGATCAACTCTAATATAAGACAGGTCTGTTCATAAGTCTGTTAACAGTGGGGAAGAAGGTGTTCTTGAATCTGTTGGTACGTGTTTTCAAACTTTTGTATCTTCTGCCTGAAGAAAGAAGATGAAAGGGAGTATAACCGATATAGGACGGAGTCTTTGATTATGTTGGTTACTTTCTTGAGACTGTGGCAAATATAGACAGAGTCAATAGAAGGAAGGCTGGTTTTCATATTGGACTGGACTGCAGTCACAACTCTGTAATTTCTTGCGGTCCTCAGCAGAGCAGTTGCCCTACCACGCTGTAATGCATGTGGATAGGATGCTTTCTATGGTGCATCTGTGAAAATTGATAAGAGTCATTGTGGAAAACCTCATCACCTCAGGGGATCTCCCATCCACCGCCTCCAACCTCATAGTCCCACAACCCCGCACCGTCCGTTTCTACCTCCTGCCCAAAATCCACAAACCTGACTGCCCCAGCCGACCCATTGTCTCAGCCTTCTCCTGCCCCACCAAACTCATCTCTGCATACCTCGACAAGATCCTGTCCCCCTTAGTCCAAGAACTCCCCAACTACGTTCGGGACACCACCCACGCCCTCTACCTCCTCAATGATTTTCGCTTCCCCGGCCCCCAAAACCTTATCTTCAGCATGGACATCCAGTCCCTAAACTCCTCCATCCTGCATCACGAAGGCCTCAAAGCCCTCTGCTTCTACCTTTCCCGCCGATCCAACCAGTACCCTTCCACTGACACCCTCCTTCGACTGACTGAACTGGTCCTCACTCTGAACAACTTCTCCTTCCAATCCTCCCACTTCCTCCAAACCAAAGGAGTAGCCATGGGCACCCGCATGGGCCCCAGCTATGCCTGCCTCTCCGTCGGATATGTGGAACAGTCCATCTTCCGCAGCTAAACTGGCACCACCCCCCCATCTTTTACATCGATGACTGTATCGGCGCTACCTCATGCTCCCACGAGGAGGTTGAACAGTTCATCCACTTTACTAACACCTTCCACACCGACCTCAAATTTACCTGGACTGTCTCAGACTCCTCCGTCCCCTTCTTAGACTTCTCCATTTCTATCTCGGGCGACCGACGCAACACGGACATTTACTATGAACCGACCGACTCCCACAGCTACCTAGATTACACCTCCTCCCTCCCTGCCCCCTATAAAAATGCCATCCCATATTCCCAATTCCTTCGCTTCCGCCGCATCTGCTCCCAGGAGGACCATTTCCAATACCGAACAACCCAGAAAGCCTCCTTCTTCAAAGACCATAATTTCCCCTCAGATGTGGTTGACGATGCTCTCCACCACATCTCCTCCACTTCCTGCTCCTCTGTCCTTGAACACCGCCCCTCCAATCGCCACTAGGACAGAACCCCACTGGTCCTCACCTACCACCCCACCAACCTCCAGATACATCGTATCATCCTTCATCATTTCCGCCACCTCCAAACAGACCCCACCACCAAGGATATATTTCCCTCCCCTCCCCTATCAGGGTTCTGGAAAGACCACTCCCTCTGGCACTCCCTCGTCAGGTCCACACCCCACACCAAACCAACCTCCACTCCCAGCACTTTCCCCTGCAACCGCAAGAAATGCAAAACCCGCGCCCACACCTCCCCCCTCACTTCCCTCAAAGGCCCCAAGGGATCCTTCCATATCCATCACAAATTCACCTGCACCTCCACACACATCATTTACTGCATCCGCTGCATCCGATGTGGCCTCCTCTACATTGGGGAGACAGGCCACCTACTTGCGGAACATTTCAGAGAACACCTCTGGGACACCCGCACCAACCAACCCAACCACCCCATGGCCGAAGATTTTAACTCCCCCTCCCACTCCGCTAAGGACATGCAGGTCCTTGGCCTCCTCCATCGCCAGGCCATGGCAACACAACACCTGTAGAAAGAGTGCATCAACCTCTGCCAAGGAACCCTCCAACCACAAGGGATGAATGCAGATTTCTCCAGCTTCTTCATTTCCTCTCCCCCCACCTTATCTCAGTCCCAACCCTTGGACTCAGCACCACCTTCTTGACCTGCAATCGTCTTCCCGACCTCTCCGCCCCGACCCCCTCTCCAGCCTATCACCCTCACCTTAACTTCCTTCCAGCTATCGCATTCCCAACTCCCCTCCCCAAGTCCCTCCTCGCTACCTTTTATCTTAGCCTGCATGGCACACTTCCTCACTCCTGAAGAATGCCTTATGTCCGAAACGTCGATTCTCCTGCTCCTTGGATGCTGCCTGACCTGCTGTGCTTTTCCAGCAACACATTTTTCAGCTCTGATCTCCAGCATCTGCAGTCCTCACATTCTCCGATATTGAATTCAGACCTGAGTTGCTCTCCCTCTAATTGAATTTGAAATTTGATCGTGCAAACAAAAAGATCTCCTATTGATCCTACCTTACTACACATTATTAGATCGAAAATAACATGTTCCTCAGTAGGTTGTGCAATGTAGAACATAGAACATCACAGTGCAGTACAGGCCCTCTGGCCTTCGATGCTGCACTGACTTGTGGAACCAACCCGAAGCCCATCTATCCTACACTATTCTACTTTCATCCATCTGTCTATCCAATTTTTATTTAAATTCCCTTAAATTTGTCCAGTCTACTACTGTTGCAGGCAGTGCATTCCATGCCCCTATTACTCTCTAAGTAAAAAAAAAACTACCTCCGACAACTGTCCTATATCTGTCACCCCTCAATATAAAGCTATGTCCTTTCATGCTAGCCATCACCATTCCAGGAAAAAGGATCTCACTGTCCACCCATTCTAACCCTCTAATTATCTTATATGTCTCAATTAAGTGACCTCTTAACCTTCTTATCTGAAATGAAAATAGCCTCACGCCCCTCAGCCTTTCCTAGTAAGACCTTCCCTCCATACCAGGCAACATCCTAGTAAGTCTCCTCTGAACCCTTTCCAAAGCTTCCACATCCTTCCCATAATGCGGTGACCAGAACTATATGCAATACTCCAAGTGCGGCCACACCAGATTTTGTACAACTGCAGCATGACCTCATGACTGTGAAACTCAATCCCTCTACCAATAAAAGCTAATACACCATATGCCTTCTTAACAACGCTATCAACCTGGATGGCAACTTCCAGGGATCTATGTACACTTACACCGAGATCTCTCTGCTCATCTACACTACCAAGAATCTTACCATTAGCTCTGTACTCTTTATTGCTGTTACTCCTTCCAAAGTGAATCACCTCACACTTTTCTGCATTAAACTCCATTTGCCACCTCTCAGCCCAGCTCTGCAGCTTATCTATGTCCCTCTGTAACCTACAACATCCTTTAATGCTATCCACAACTCCACCAACCTTAGTGTCAACTGCAAATTTACTAACCAATCCTTCTACGCCCTCATCAAGGTTATTAATAAAAATGACAAACAACAGTGGACCCAAAACTGATCCTTGCTGTACATTACCAGTAATTGAATTCCAGGATGAACATTTCCCATCAGCTACCACATTTTGTCTTCTTTCAGCTAGCCAATTTCTGATCCATACTACTAAATCATCCTCACGCCCATGTTTCTGTATTTTGTGCAATAGCCTACCATGAGAACCTTATCAAACGCCTTACAGAAATCCACATACACCACATCCACAGCTTTACCCTCATCAACCTGTTTGGTCACCATCTCAAAAAACTCAATAAGGTTTGTCAGGTATGACTGTGTAGAATATCCCAAATTAACTTATTCCTCTCTCATTGATTATAAATCCTATCTATTAAAACCTTTTCCAACACTTTACCCCCAACCGAAGTAAGTCTCAATGGTCTATAATTACCAGGGTTGTCTCTACACCCCTTCTTGAAGAAGAAAGATTTGTTATCCTTCACTCTTCTGTCACTAGTCCTGTAGACAATGACGACATAAAGATCAAAGCCAAAGGCTCTGCAATCTCCTCCCTGGCTTCCCAGAGAATCCTAGGACAATCCCATCTGGCCCAGGGGACTTCTCTATTTTCACACTTTCCAGAATTGCTAACACTCCTCCTTGTGAACATCAATCCTGTCTAGTCTAGTCTAGTAGCCTGTATCTCAGCATTCTCCTCGATAACATTTTTTTTCTTTTTCCAGTGTGAATACTAACGAAAAATATTCATTTTGCACTTATGCTATCTCCTTGGACTCTACACACAACTTCCCACTCCTATCCTTGATTGGCCCTAATCTTCCCCCTGTCATTCTTTTATTCCTGATATACCTACAGAAAGCTTTAGGATTTTCCTTGATCCTATCTGCTAACGACTTCTCATGTCCCCTCCTGGCTCTTCGTAGCTCTCTCTTTAGGTCTTTCCTGGCAAAATTGTAACTCTCAAGTGCCCTAACTGAGCCATCACATCTCATCCAAACATAGTAAACCATGCTCCCTCGCTTGACTACTTCCTCCCTGCCTGACAGGTACATACTTATCAAGGACATGCAGTTGCTGTTGCTTGAATAAGCTCCACATTTCAATTGTGCCCATCCCCTGCAGTTTCCTGCCCCACCCTAAAGCATCCTAAATATTGCCTAATTGTATCATAATTGCCTTTCCCCAGCTATAACTCTTGCCCTGCATTATATACCTATCCCTTTCCATCAGTAAAGAAAACATAAACATCACTATCATCAAAGTACTCACCTACCTCAAAAATCTAACACCTAGCATGGCTCATTACCCAATACCAAACCCAGTTTGGCCCTTTGTTGGCTTATCATATAACCTGTACACATTGGACCAAAATTGACCCATCTAAAGCACTCGAACTATAGAATTTCCAGTCAATATTTGGAAAGTTAAAGTCTCCCATAATAATAACTATCCTGTTACTCTTGCTCCTATCCAGAATTATCTTTGCTATCCTTTACTCTATGTCTCTGGAACTATTCGGAGGCCTATGGAAAACTCCTAACAGGGTGACTTCTCCTTTCCTGTTTCTGACCTCAGCCCATACTACCTCAGTAGACAAGTCCTCAAATTGTCCTTTCTGCTACTCTAATACTGTCCTTGACTAATAATGCCACACCTCCACCTCTCTTACCATCTTCTCTGTTCTTACTGAAACATCTAAATCCCAGAAACTGCAACAACCAATCCTGTCCCTGCTCTATCCATGTCTCTGAAGTGGCCACAACATCAAAGTTCCAAGTACCAACCCATGCTGCAAATTCACCTACTTTATTCCGGATGCTCCTGGCATTGAAGTAGACACACTTCAAACCACACTTCTTCCTGCTTGCTAGTGAACTCTTGCGACCTTAGAACCATATTTCTGACCTCAGTACTCTCAACCTCCTGGACTCTGGAAATACAATGTAGGTTCCCATCCTCCTGCAGTGCTCTATGAAAAATTCCTGATGAACTTTGCAGTGTCATCTTTCATGTTACCCTTGCTCACTTGATGTCTCCAGTCAATATGCAGATTAAAATCACTCCTGGCTATTGTAATATCCCTTCTACACACCTCCATTAATTCTGGTTTATCCTTTGTACTACAGAGAAGCAATTCTTTGGGTGCCCACGGATGACTCCCAACCAAGACATTTTTCCCTTCTTCCTCTTAATTTGCTCCTAAACTGATTCTACATCAGGATCTATTGCATCTGTCTCAGTACTCATCACTGCACTGCTACCTTCCAAAAACAATGCTGCCCTATTACACTACGACAATGCTCTCTTTTTCCTTTTTGCTTGTTTTTCTGGAAAGCCAAATGCAATATTGAATTCTCGGCTCTGCTCTCCCTGCTACCTACATTCCCTCAAAGTTTTTCTGCCATTGCATGGCTCGCCGAGGCATTCACGTTCGGATATCAATGTGTCTGTGTACCAATTAGCACTCCCAGACACTGAGCCATACAGCAAAGAGGGAACATTGCCTGCAACTATATCTCTCGAACAGCCATGAAGCCACATTCACTTATTTGTATTTGTATTATTAACTAATTTATCTTGTTAAACATACTAGATGCATTCAAGTAAAGAACTTTGCCTTTTTACCATTATTATTTCTTCTGTCTCCAATTTCTGCTGTGCTGTTAGATTAGATTACTTACAGTGTGGAAACAGGCACTTCGGCCCAACAAGTCCACACCGCCCCGCCGAAGCGTAACCCACCCATGCCCCTACAGCTACATTTACCCCTTACCTAACACTATGGGCAATTTAGCATGGCCAATTCACCTGGCCTGCACATCTTTGGACTGTGGGAGGAAATCGGAGCACCCGGAGGAAACCCACGCAGACACGGGGAGAACGTGCAAACTCCACACAGTCAGTCGCCTGAGGCGGGAATTGAACCCGGGTCTCAGGCGCTGTGAGGCAGCAGTGCTAACCACTGTGCCACCGTACCGCCCACCGTGTTCTGCTTATATTTTCAGCCCCTTTCTTTGACACTTTACCATTTGACTTTTCACTACCCTGCATCATTGCTCTCTTATTCATTTTTGATTTTTTTAAACTTCCTCTGATTGAACCCCCCCCACAAACTAATCAGTTTTAAAGCCTCATCTATAACCATCACAATACAATTTGCTTGGACGTTGGTGCTGACATGACTCAAATGATGCCTGTTCCAGTAGAACAGCTCTGTCTTACCACAGTACAGGTACCAGTGATCAATGAATTGGAACTCATTTCTCCCAAACTATCTTTGAACCTTGTATTTCCCTCACTAATTTTATTTTGCCTATGACAATTTGCATTTGGCTCTGTCACATTAGGAAGTGCAACAAATATTTGAAGAACTCATGAAGTGAGCTGAAATCCAATCTAAGTGCTAGATGATGAAGTAAAATCTCCTGAACTCAAAGAAGGAAAAGCAAAGAGGAAGCAACGAGACATTAGCACTAATTCGATAATGGCACATGAGAAACATAGAACAAACAAACTAATGTTTGCTTAGGGGAAAAGGTCTGGAAGGATAATTGCTCAAAGAACATTGCAGACTTGTCAGTACCTGAGGCACTGGTGCAACACCTCTGACTTTTTTTCACTTTGCTGGCTCAGCTAGAACTTAAATTTTCACACTACTTCTATCTTGCCTAGCTGTTTAGCACAGACATAAACCAGGCAGATTATCACTGTTGTCAGCAGTGTTCAGTTAAGGGGCTAGACTGTCAGGCACTGTTCTGAGTCAATCTCACACATGTAACATGTGTCAGCAGCTAATGCAGCAAACACACTTTGTGTGCTTCGACTAAATGTTCATGTCTCAAAGTCTAAGGGAAGTAACACTCAGTCAGGTCAAGAGGAATAGAATTATGTGAAGAGGGCCCAGCACAGAACTTCAAGGCCAGGTGCTTGGGCATGGTCAGTCAGCCACTTGGGGCAATAGGGAATTAGTATCACTACAGTGCAGAGACAAAGCCATGGTAACTTTTAGTTATATCCTTGATGGGTAATGTTGTGAGATGAAGTATGTAACTGAAAGAGTTGTGTTGCAATATGTGAAAGCTCAGTACACAGATGGGCTCATCGTGGGAGTGCACAGAAGAAAGGAACATGGATGTTCAGTAAAGACCCTCAGCCACCAGGCTGAGCCCATGGTCTGCCTCTGCTATGCATGATCTGTAGTGCCATACATTCTCATATGAATCATAAATGCAACCTGGAAATGTAAAATGGCTGAGACCAAAACCGGAGTGGACGCAGTTAGTTTGCTTTTCTGTCAGAGCACACAGGATCTACGTGCTAGCAAAGTGAGGCCCTTCAAGGGGCAATTGTATTAATCAGGCACCTTTATAAAATAGGTTGAAGTCATAACAGAGATAGTTGGCATGACTTTATATGGGGAGGACTTGTCTCACAAACTTGATTCAGTTTTCTGAGCAAATGACAAAGATGATTGCTGAGATCACAACAGTGGACGCTGTCTCTGTGGATTTTACGAAAGCATTCGACAAGTCCCTTTTGGAAGACTGGTCCAAAAGATTAAGTCGTGTGGGATCCATGGTAAGTTGAATACAAAATTAGTTTGAGGTCATGGAAGACAGAGGGTAGTTAGAGAGCTATTTTTCTGATTGGAAGTCTGTGACCAGTCGTGTTCCTCAAAGATCAGTGCTGGGGCCTTTGTTGTTAGTAATATCTGTATAAATGGTTTTGATGAAAATGTAGGTGATCTGATTAGTAAGTTTGCAGATGACATGAAAATGTGTGGAGTTGTGGATAGTGAGGAAGGTTGTCAAAGTATACAGCGTGATATAGATCAGGTGGAAAATTGGTGGAGAAATGACAGATGGAGCATAATCTGGATAGGTGTAAGATGATGGATTTTTAGAGGTCAAATACAAGGGGGAAATATACAGCAAATGACAAGACCCTTGGGAGCATTGATAAACAGAGGGATCTTGGGGTGCAAGTCCACAGCTCCCTGAAAGTAGCAACACAAGTTGCTAAGGTGGTAATTAAGATGTGTAGCATGCTTTTCTTCATCAGTCAGGGCATTGAGTGTAATTGCTAGCAAGTCATCTTGCAGTTGTATAAAACTTCAGTCAGGCCATATTGGAGTTTTGTGTGCTGTTCTGGCTTCCTCACTATATGAAGGATGTGGAGGCTTTGAAGAGGATGTTGGCTGGATTGGATTCTATTAGCTAGAGGGAGAGATTGGACAACCTTGGATTTCTTTCGCTAGAGCTTCAGAGGCTGAGGGGTGCCCTGATAGAAATATCTAAAATTATGAGGGGCACAAATTGGGTGAATAGTCAGACTCTTGATCCCAGGGTGGAAATGTTAAATAGTAGAGGGCATAGGGTTAAGGTGAGAGGGGGGTAAAATTTAAAGGAGATATGAGAGTTAGGTTTTTTTATACAGAAGGTGGTAGGTGCCTAGAACATGCTGCCAGCGAATGTGGTAGGAGCAGATATCTTAGTAACATTTTAGAGACATTGAGATAGACACATGAACTGGTAGAGGATAGAGAAAAATGGACCATGTGCAGGTAGTTGGGATTAGATTAGAATATCATCATTGTCCTCATGGACATAGTGGGCCAAAATGCCCCTTCCAGTGCTGCACTACTCTATGTTCTATTAGAGTAATCCTGAGATGATCACTTTATGGTTCTGCTCCAGCCCCATTGGGCTCACTATGCTCTATCCCTACATTTCTCTTTTCTCCCCACACTTGAATGGTATTCTGTACCATGGGGCTTTGGTCAGTTTGCTCATCCTTCCTGCAGTCTGTGCCCTTGACCCCACCATGAGCAAGAACCTCGTAACTGGTCACAGCCAAGGCTCCTCTCAAACTAAATTCCAGATTGCTAATATTGATCTCACTCACAGTCACGTCCACCTGTCCTTGATCATGGCTCAAACCTTTGAATGTAAGGGTTGTGATTGCCTCCTGAACACAGTGTCGAGGTACTCTCTCCCTCCCTGATGTGTCACAGTATCCACAGCTCAGACTCCAGTTCATGTCCCTCAAGCAGCTAACACTTGCTGTAGATGGTGATCACATCATGAATCGCACTGGCTTCTACCAGTTCCTACACATTATGAATTCAACACACCATCCCCCCAACCATCAGTTCTATTTAATTATTAATTTGGGTGTTAAATATTTTAAAAGTGTGCTTCTTAATTGGATTCTTCAGCTGAAATAACATCGCCAATGAACAGATTCATGTAAGAATGCACCTGCAGTTTCCTGTGACATTATGTTTCAGCTCTGACAGGTTGAAGGAGTTCTTTGATACTGGTTTTTATCTCACACCACCACTGCCCTTCTCATGCTAGTCCGCTCTCCCGGTTTACTTCAGTTATTCTGACTTGCTGCATGCTCCTCCTAATCTGCTTCACAATGACATTAACCTATCACATACCCCTCCCACATCATTGTGAGACTGATCCGCTATGCACTCCTCCCAGTCTGCTTCAAGGTCAAGTTGACTTGCTGCATCCTCCTCCCAGTCTGACATCAGACAATGACACCAGTGTAATCATGAGAGGGATTTAACTAAGAATAAGGAAAAATGAATAGCTCCTTTGATATTGCTTCAGAGTGCACAAATGCACAAAATGCTGATATGATATGTAAATGTAATATGTAATATGCCAACATTTATTGCCCATTGCTAGTAGACCTTGAGAAGGAGGTGGTGAGCTGCCTTCTTAAACCACTTCAGTCCACATGCTGTAGGTTGATCCACAATGCCATTAGGGAGGGAATTCCAGGAGTTTGATCCAGCGACAATGAAAGAATGATCATATATTTTCAAGTCATGATGGTGAATGGCTTGGTGGTGTTCCCATGTATCTACTGCCCTTGCCCTTCTAGATGGAAGTGGTGTGGGTTTGGAAGGTGCTGTCCAAGGATCTTTGATGAATGCCTGGAGTACATCTTGGAGATAGTATGCACTGCTGCTGCTGAACATTGGATGGAATGGATATTTGTGGGTGTGGTGCCAACCAAGCAGGCTGCTCTTTCCTGGATAATATTTGGCTTCTTGAATGTGTTGGAGCTGCATCCGTCCAAATAAATGAGTAGCATTCTATCACACTCCTGACTTGAGCCTTGAAGTTGGCAGACTGGCTTTGGGAAGTCAGGAGGTGAGATTTGTCCTGCTGCTTATATACAGGGTAATTTTCTACATTGTGGTTAGGTGCCAGTGTTGTAACTGTGCAAGCGCTTGGGTAGGGGATCAGCAAGTTCTAGAGTGCATGCCTGCAGTGCTATTGCCATATTTTATAACTGCAATGCAAACATTGCTCAAGCAAGTAATAGAGTAATATGCTGCTATCTGAACAGAACATATGGAATATGTTATTGAACAGAATTGCATTGCACTTTGTACGGGCAATGTTCTGCGAGTTATTTTTTCAAACATGCAAGCTTATGTTGAAATGAGTGGATGTGTTAATTAAAGCAATACATTTAAATCAAGAATGGAAACTATAATTAGAAAATTATGGGTTTTGATTGAGCTTGGGAGGGTTGTATTTCAGGTGCTCTGAACTGGAAAGGATAACGTTTGAGAGAAGACTCACAATTTTGTTCCCAATACACTGTGAATTGTTTCAATAAAGAAAGGTCAAAGATATGAAATGCAAAAAAGCATTGTTACATTTGCCTATATCAGAACAATACATTAAATATGATTCATTGACTGTGACGTTCTTTGGTATGTCCTGCAGAAATAGAAGTCTGTACATAATTGCAAGTTCTTCTTCAAGGAGACTGTGCAGATTGCTATTTGTATAGCTTTATGACCCCTGATTCTTTATTCTTTAAGCCATTGCCTGTGAGTAATGTTATTGTGCAAAGACTTAATGAGCCAAATCATTCTGCAAAAATATTGGCGTATTCACAGCACACTATCTTATAAATGCGTAAATCGACTAGCAAGTTTAGGTAACTGGGAAAAATACCATGATTTTTGAATCTTCAGATTTGCTCGATTACTTTGTTTGTGCATTTCTATCAGTAGCTAACCCATTGCTCAAAACGTTTCCCTACTAAGCTTTCCTTCATTCTCAAAAATCACTGCATCAATCATCACTTCACTTTCTACTCGCAGAATTTACATCTGCTATTCTCACCTCCACTAGAACTTAGACTTGCTCACACTTCACTGCTCACACAAAACATATTGCTATGACAGAGACAAACAGCAGAACCAAAGTGGCCTACCTCTGTCACAACAGTCACAGAGGTCACAACACAGCAAAATTAAATTGTCAAAGATTCAGAAATAGTCACTCCAATGGTTCCTAATCAGAATTTTCAATATCCAAGGAGCACGAGAATCGACGTTTCGGGCATGAGCACTTCTTCAGGAATGGCTGAAGCAGGGCTCATGCCCGAAACGTCGATTCTCCTGCTCCTTGGATGCTGCCTGACCTGCTGCGCTTTTCCAGCAACAATTTTCAGCTCTGATCTCCGGCATCTGCAGTCCTCACTTTCTCCCAGAATTTTCAATAGCCAATTCCAGTCACAATAATGTGGTTGCCTCTCAAGTGCCCTCTGAATTGGCTGAGCAAATCCCTCAGTTGCAACAATTGCAACAAAGTCTCAACAATGAAATGAAATCAGACGGACGAATTGACATTGAACAAGGCACTGGAAAAGACAATGGCGAAAACAGCCCTGTCAATTAAGCAAGGCCCTCCTTATTAGCATTTGGGGCTGCGCCAAAATTGGGAGAGCTGTCCCACAAAACCGTCATGCAACAGCCTGACATAGTTATACTCTTGGAATCATACCTTATAATCAATGTCCCAGATATCGCCTTCCCTGGATATGTCCTGTACCACCAGCAGAGTTGGCAACACATTGGTATATATTGAGAGGGAGTTGAAAAATGTGTTGCTGGAAAAGCACAGCAGATCAGGCAGCAACCAAGGAGCAGGAGAATCGACGTTTCAGGCATAAGCCCTTCTTCAGGAATGACGAAGGTGTGCCAAGCAAGCTAAGATAAAAGGTAGGGAGGAGTGACTTGGGGGAGGGGTGTTGGGAATGCGATAGGTGGAAGGAGGTTAAGGTGAGGGTGATAGGCCGGAGAGGGGGTGGGGGCAGAGAGGTCGGGAGGAAGATTGCAGGTCAAGAAAGAGGTGCTGAGTCTGAGGGTTAGGACTGAGATAAGATGGGGGGAGGGGAAATGAGGAAACTGGAGAAATCTGCATTTATCCCTTGTGGTTGGAGGGTTCCTAGGTGGAAGATGAGGTGCTCTTCCTCCAGGCGTTGTGTTGCCATGGTCTGGTGATTGAGGCGGCCAAGGACCTGCATACCCTTGGCAGAGTGGGAGGGGGCGTTAAAGTGTTCGGCCACGAGGTGGTTGGGTTGGTTGGTGCGGGTGTCCCAGAGGTGTTCTCTGAAACATTCCGCAAGTAGGCGGCCTGTCTCCCCAATGTAGAGGAGGCCACATCGGATGCAACGGATGCAGTAAATGATGTGTGTGGAGGTGCAGGTGAATTTGTGATGGATATGGAAGGATCCCTTGGGGCCTTGGAGGGAAGTGAGGGGGGAGGTGTGGGCACAAGTTTTGCATTTCTTGTGGTTGCAGGGGAAGGTGCCGGGAGTGGAGGTGGGTTGGTGGGGGCTGTGGACCTGACGAGGGAGTCCCAGAGGGAGTGGTCTTTCCAGAACGCTGATAGGGGAGGGGAGGGAAATATATCCTTGGTGGTGGGGTCTGTTTGGAGGTGGCGGAAATGATGAAGGATGATACGATGTATCTGGAGGTTGGTGGGGTGGTAGGTGAGGACCAGTGGGGTTCTGTCCTGGTGGCAATTGGAGGGGTGGGATTCAAGGGTGGAGGAGCAGGAAGTGAAGGAGATACAGTGGAGAGCATGACTCCCTCGTCAGGTCCACCGCCCCCACCAACCCACCTCCACTCCCGGCACCTTTGCCTGCAACCGCAAGAAATGCAAAACTTGTGCCCACACCTCCCCCCCTCACTTCCCTCCAAGGCCCCAAGGAATCCTTCCATAGCCATCACAAATTCACCTGCCCCTCCATTCACATTATTTACTGCATCCGCTGCATCCGATGTGGCCTCCTCTACATTGGGGAGACAGGCCACCTACTTGCGGAACGTTTCAGCGAACACCTCTGGGACACCCACACCAACCAACCCAACCACCTCGTGGCCGAACACTTTAACGCCCCCTCCCACTCCGCTAAGGACATGCAGGTCCTTGGCCTCCTCCATCACCAGACCATGGCAACACGACGCCTGGAGGAAGAGTGCCTCATCTTCCTCCTAGGAACCCTCCAACCACAAGGGATGAATGCAGATTTCTCCAGTTTCCTCATTTCCTCTCCCCCTACCTTATCTCAGTCCCAACCCTCAGACTCAGCACTGCCTTCTTGACCTACAATCTTCTTCCCGACTTCTCTGCCCCCACCCTCTTCCGGCCTATTACCCTCACCTTAACCTCTTTCCACCTATCGCATTCCCAACACCCCTCCCTCAAGTCCCTCCTCCCTATCTTTTATCTTAGCCTGCTTGGCACACCTGCGTCATTCCTGAAGAATGGCTTATGCTGGAAACGTCGATTCTCCTGCTTCTTGGATGCTGCCTGACCTGGTGCACTTTTCCAGCAACGCATTTTTCAGCTCTGATCTCCAGCATCTGCAGTCCTCACTTTCTCCTCATTGAGAGGGAGTTGCCCTAGGAGTCCTCAACATTGTCTCTGAACCTCATGAAGTCTCATGGCTTCAGGTTAAACATTGGCAATGCTGATTACCACGTACCATCCTCCCTCAGCTGATGAATCAGTACTCCTCCAAGGTGAACAGCACTTGGAAGAAGCACTGAGGGTGACAACGATGCAAAATGTACTTGGGTGAGGTGCTTCAATGTCCATCACTAAGAGTGGCTTGGCATCAGCATTACTGTTCATGCAGGTCGTGTCCTGAAGGACGTTGCTGCTAGACCAGGCCTGCAGCAGGTGGTGAGGAAACAAACAAGAGAGAAATACATACTGACCTCATCCTTACCAATCTTGTGGCTACACATGTATCCATTCATGATAGTATTGGCAAGACTGACCACTGCACAGTCCTTGTGGAGACAAAGTTCCACGTTCACATTTAGTACACTCTCTGCAGTGTGTGTTGTGATCTCAATCTTAAATGATACAGACTTTGAACAGATCTAGCAACTCCAGGCTGGGCATCTATGAAATGCTCTTATCCATCAACAGCAGCAGAATTGTACTCCAGCACAATCTGAAACCCAATGTCCCATCTTATCCAGCGCTCGACTATACCGTCAAGCCAGGGACTCAGCCCTGATTCAATGGAGAGTGTAGGAGGACATGCACATGGCAACACCAGGCACATCTAAAACTGACCAGTCAACCTTGTGAAGCTACCAAACAGGACGACTTGCATGCTAAACGGCACAAGTCAGAGAGTCATAGAGATGTACAGCATGGAAACAGACCCTTCGGTCCAACTCGTCCATGCCAACTAGATATCCTAAATTAATCTCAACTCATTTGCTAGCATTTGGCCCATATCCCTCCAAACCCTTCCTATTCATATACCTATCCAAATGACTTTTAAATACTGTAATTGTACCAGCCTCCACCACTTCCTCTGGCAGCTCATTCTATACACGTACCACCCTCTGCGTGAAAATGTTGCCCCTTAGGTCCCTTTTATATCTTTCCTCTCTCAGCCAAAACCAATGCCCTCTAGTTCTGGATTCCACCCCCCACCCGGTTGGGGGGGGGGGTTGGGGGGGGCGAAGGTGGAGTCTATTTAACCTATCCATGCCCTTCATGATTTTATAAATGTCTATAAGGTCATCCCTCAGCCTCTGACATTCCAGGGGAAATAGTCCCAGCCTATTCAGCCTTTCCCTGTAGCTCAAACCCTCCAACCCTGGCAACATTCTTGTAAATCTTTTCTGAACCCTTTCAAGTTTCACAACATCCTTCCTGTAGGAGGGAGACCAGATTGCACACAATATTTCAGAAGTGGCCTAACCAATGTCCTATATAGCTGCAACATGACCTCCCAACTCCTTTCAGTGCTCTGACCAATAAAGAAAAGCATACTAAACACCTTCTTCACTATCTTATCTACCTGAGACTCCACTTTCAAGGAGCTATGAATCTACACTCCAAAGTCCCTTTGTTCAGCAACACTCCCTAGGACCTCACCATTAAGTGTATAAGTCCTACCTCGTGATAGACAGAACTAAGCAATTCCACGACCAATGGATCAGATTTAAATTAAGATATAGATTTTATTGTCACATGTACTTAAATACAGAATTACAGGAGTACAGTGAAAAGTGTATAAGGTTGCCACACAAAGTACCATCATTGGTACAAAATACTTAGTTATGAAATAGTAACAGTGGCACAGTGGTTAGCACTGCTGCCTCACAGTGGTAGAGACCTGGGTTCAATTCCTGCCTCAGGCAACTGACTGTGTGGAGTTTGTGCATTCTCCCTGTGTCTGTGTGGGTTTCCTCCTGCAGGCCAGGTGAATTGGCCATGCTAAATTGCCTGTAGTGTTAGATGTCTGGGTGGGTTGTGCTGCATTGTGGAGTTTTTGGGCTGAAGGGCCTGCTTCCACATTGTAAGTAATCTAATCAGAGTTAAAATGTTAAGCATTACTTTATAGACTAAGTAGAAAAATTAAATAAGATAATAATTAACAGTCTTTCTTAATTTAAGCTAGGAAGATAAAGGAAAGAATTAAAAGTTCAACAATCTCATGAGTCCTTTGCTTACCTCCTCCCCAGGACACCTCAAAGCTGCTGCCACAGATACTGGGGGAGTTCCCTCACCACTCGCTCTTCCTGCTTTGGACCACAATGTTATTGCTGAAGCTGCTGCCTCTACAATCTACAATTTGGGGGGGGGCACGATGGCTCAGTGGTTAGCACTGCTGCCTCACAGACCCATGGATCTGGGTTCAATTCCTGTCTTGGGTGACTGTCTGTGTGGAGTTTACACATTCTCCCCATGTCTGCGTGAGTTTCCTCCCACAGTCCAACGATACACAGGTTAGGTGAATAGCCATGTTAATTTTCCCATAGTGTTAGGTGCATTAGTCAGGGGTTAATATACAGTAGGAGAATGGATCTGGGTGGGTTACACTTTGGATGGTTGGTGTGGACTTATTTGGCCAAAGAGCCTGTTTCCTCATTGTAGGGAATCTAAACTAATCTAAAAAAACCAACTCGTACATCAAACCGAGACATCGCCATGAGCCACTTAAAGCGCGGGTCAACATATCACTGAGAGACCAGGCCAAGACTCACCATGAGCTGCCAAGAGACCAGGCTGAGACCCGCCTTGAGTTTCTGAGAGACCAGGCTAAAACCCATCTCGAGCTGCTGAGGGACCAGGCCAAGAGTCACTACAAGCTGCTGAGAGACCAGGCCAAGATTCACCACGTGTTGCTGAGAGACCAGACTGAAACCCATCTCAAGCTGCTGATACACCAGGTCAAGATTCACCACAAACAGCTGAGAGACAAGGCCATGAGCTGCAGAGGGATCATGCTGAGACCCACCAGGAGCTGCTGAGAGACCAGGCTGAGAACCACCAGGAGCTGCTGAGAGACCAGGCTGAGAACCACCAGGAGCTGCTGAGGGATCAGGCTGAGACCCACCAGGAGCTGCTGAGAAACCAACATCAGACCTAAGCTCTGCAGCCCTGCCACATCTAGTTATGAATAGTGGTTGACAATTAAGCAACTCACTGGGAGAGAGGGCTCTACAAATATCCCTATCCTCAATAATGAAAGAGTCCAGCACATCAGTGCAAAAGATAAGGATGAAGCATTTGCAACAATCTTCAGCCAGAAGTGCCAAGTGGATGACCAGTCTTGGCCTTCTCCAGTGCTTCCAGCATTACAGATACCAATCTTCAGCCAATTCAGTTCACTCTAGAGGATATTAAAAAATAGTTGGATGCATTCTATACGTCATAGTCAATAGGCCCTGGCAACATTCCGGCAATAGTACTGAAGACTTATGCTCCTGAACTTGCTGCTCCCCCAGCCAAACCCTGCTAGTACAATTACAACATCTATCTGATAATGTGGAAAATTGCCCAGGTCTGTCTTGTACACAAAAAGCATGAGAAATCTAAACCGGTCAATTATAACCTGATCAGCATACTCTCAATCATCACTGAAGTGATGGAAGATGTCATCAACAGTGTTACCAAGCAGCATCTGCTCAGCAATAATCTGCTCAGTGATCCCCAATTTGGGTTCCACCAGGGTCACTCATCTCCTGACCTCACTACAACCTTGATTCAAACATGGACATAAAAGCTGCACTCCAGAGGTGAGGTGAGAGTGACAGCTCTTAACCTCAAGGCTATGTTTGACCAAGTGCATCAAGGACCCCTAGTAAAGCTGGAATCAATTGGAATCAGGGGGCAAACTCCCCGCTGGTTGGAGTCATATCTGGCATATAGGAAGATGGCTGTGGTGTTGGAGGTCAGTCTTCACAGCTCCGGTCATCTCTTCAGGAACTCCTCAGGGTAATGTTCGAGGCCCAACCATCTTTCGTGGGTTCCCTTCATAACATCAGAAGTGGGAATGTTGGATGATGATTAAACAATGGAGAAAGAGTGAACTGCAGATGCTGGAGATCAGTCTCAAGAGTGTGGTGCTGGAAATACACAGCAGGTCAGGCAGCATCCAAGGAGCAGGAGAATTGATGTTTCGGGCAAGAGCCCTTCATCATGAATGAGGCTTGACAGCTGAGGGGGTAGAGAGATAAATGGGAGAGGGGTGGGACAAAGGGGAAGGCAGATGTGACTGTTATAGGTAGATGGAGGTGGGGGTAATGGTGATAGGTTGGAGAAGAGGGTGGAGCGGATAGGTGGGAAGAAAAATGGACAGGTAGGACAGGTCATGAGGGCGGTGCTGAGTTAGAAGGTTGGAACCGGGGTAAGGTGAGAGGAGGGAAAATGAAGATACTGGTGAAGTCCACATTAGTCTCATGTGGTTGGAGAGTCCCAAGGTGGAAGATGAGGCATTCTTCCTTCAGGCGTCGGGTGGTTGGGATGTGGCGGTGGACGAGGCCCAGGAACTGCATGTCCTTGGCGGAGTGTTTGGCCAGGGGGCAGTTGGATCGGTTGGTGCAGGTGTCCTGGAAATGTTCTCTAAAGCATTCTGCGAGTAGGCGTTCTGTCTCCCCAATGTAAAGGAAACTGCATCGGCAGCAATGAACATGTGTGGAAATGCAAATAAAATTCTGATGGATGTGGAAGGCTTTTTTGGGGACTTGGATGGAGGTGAGGGGGGAGGTATGGGTGCAGGTTTTGCAATTCCTCCAGTGGCCGGGGATGGTTCCAAGAGGGGTGGGTGGGTTGGTGGAGGGCGTGAACCTGACAAGAGAGTGGCAGATGGAATGGTTTTTTTTAGATTAGATTAGATTAGATTAGATTACTTACAGTGTGGAAACAGGCCCTTCGGCCCAACAAGTCCACACCGCCCCGCCGAAGTGCAACCCACCCATACCCCTAACCTACACTACAGGCAATTTAGGATGGCCAATTCACCTGACCTGCACATCTTTGGACTGTGGGAGGAAACCGGAGCATCCGGAGGAAACCCATGCAGACACGGGGAGAACGTACAAACTCCACACAGTCAGTCACCTGAGGCAGGAATTAAACCCAGGTGTCTGGCGCTGTGCCACCGTGCCGCTCACGGTGATTTATGGAAAGTGGATAGGGGTGGGGAGGGAAATATATCCCTGGTGCTGGGGTTCATTTGTAGTTGGCAGAAATGGCCGAGGATGATGCGATTTACGCGGCAGTTGGTTGGGTGGAAGGTGAGGACCAGGGGAGTTCTGTCCTTGCTGGGGTGGGAGGGGTGAGGTTTGAGTGGGGAAATGCAGCAAGTGGATGAGATGTGCTGGAGGGCATCATCAACCATGTGGAAGGGGACATTGTGGTCTTTGATGAAGGAAGCCATTTGGTGTGTTCTGTGGTGGAACTGGTCCACCTGGGAGCAGATGTGGCAGAGGCAGAGCAAATGGGAAAAAGGGATAGTTTTACAGGAGGCAGGGTAGGAGGAGGTGTAGTCCAGGTAGCTGTGGGAGTCAGTGGGTTTGTAGAAGTTGTCCGTGTTGAGTTGGTCAGTGTTGATTGAGATGAAGAGGTCCGGGAAGGGGAGGTAGATGTCTGAGATGGACCAGGTGAAACCAAGGTCGAGTTGGAATGTGTTGGTGAAGTTGATGAACTGTTCACCCTCCTCATGGGAGCACGAGGTGGCACCGATATAGTCATCAATGTAGCAGAGGAAAAGGTGGGGAATGGTGCCGGTGTAACTGCGGAAGGCGGAGTGTTCCACGTACCCAACAAAGAGAGTGCCCGTGGCTACTCCTTTCATCCAGACAAAGTGGGAGAATTCATAGGAGAAATTATTAAGGGTGAGGACTGGTTCAGCCAAACGAATGAGATTGCCAGTAGAGGGGTAGTGGTGGGGATGCTGGGAGACGAAGAAACGGAGGGCTTGGACGCACTGGCCATGGACTGGATGTCCATGCTGAAGATGAGGTGTTGGGGGCCAGGGAAACAAAAGTCTTGGAGGAGGTGGAGGGCATGGGTAGGGTCCTGAATGTTTGTGGGGCATTCCACAAGGAGGAGTAGGATAGTATCAAAGTATGTGGAGATGAGTTCGGTGGGGCACGAGCAGGATGAGACAATGGGTCAGCCGGGGCAGTCAGGCTTGTACATCTTGGGCAGGGGTAGAACCAAAAAGTGCGGGGTTCCTGGACTATGAGGTTGGAAGCTGTGGGTGGGATATCCCCTGAGGTGATGAGGTCATGTACATCTGGGAGATGATGGTTTGGTGACGGGCCCAGGCCTCCTCCTGGGCCTCCTCCTATGCCAAACCCTAACCACCCGACACCTGGAGGAAGAATGCTTCATCTTCCGCCTTGGGACCCTCCAACCCCATGGCATCAATATGGACTTCACCAGTTTCCTCATTTCCCCTCCCCCTATCTTATCCCAGTTCCAATCTTCCAACTCAGCACCGTCCTCATGACCAGTCCGACCTGTCCATTTTCCTTCTCACCTTTCTGCTCCACCCTCCTCTCTGACCTAACACCATTACCCCCACCTCCATCTACCAATCGCACTCTCAGCTACCCTACCCCCAACCCCACAACCCCCTCCCCCCCTCCCCATTTATCTCTCAGCCCCCCCAGCCCACAAGCCTCATTCCTGATGAAGGCCTCTTGCCTGAAACATTGATTCTGCTGCTCCTTGGAGGCTGCCTGACCTGCTGTGCTTTTCCGATACCACACTCTTGATGATGATTACACAATGTTCAGTAACATTTGTGACTGCACAGATGCTGAAGCAATCCATGTTCAAATGTAACAAGATCTGGACAGCATCCAGGCTCAGGCTAACAAGTTGAAAGTAACATTTGTGCCATGCAAGTGCCAGGCAATGACGATCTCTAATAAAAGGTGATCTCTTCAGTGATGTTACCATCACTGAATCCCCCCTATCAAAATCCTGGGGTTACCATTGACCAGAAACTCAACTGGACTCATCACATAACTTCCATGGCTAGAAGATCAGGTCAAAGATTCGGAATACTGCAGTGAGGAACTCACCTCCTGACTCCTCAAAGCCTGTCCTTTATCTGCAAGGCACAAGTCAGGAGTGTGATGGAATGCTCCCCATCTGCTTGGATGGATACATCTTCAACAGCATTCAAGAGCTTTACACCATTCAGGACAAAGCAGCCACTTGATTGGCAGCACTCTTAACTGGCATTCTGCCTCCACAATGTAGAGATCAATATACTAGATAACAACAGCACCACTGTCATCAACAGATTTGTTTATAAAGTCAGGGTTCGATCTGAGAGTATGGTCCAGAGTTGTTTCAAAGAAAATAGAGTTGAATAGCTGAGGGGGCAGAGAAATCAAGGCAACTGATCTCACATCAACAATTCTCAATTAAAAGGACGAGTGCCAGTAAAAGGTCAGAGGAAGAGGTCCAGGTGGAGGGAGAGTTCTGGAGGTGGGTGAAGGGGTCTGTGGGTTTAAGACAATTCATAAGCCAGCATAAGGCAGTGCTGCTGAGGAGAAGTGTAGAGAGTGGGCATAGCGTGGTACATGGCACTGAGAGTGGATCACAGGGTGAAGTGAGGATAGCTGTCTGAAGGGTGTTGTACTTCACCCCATGATCCTGAGTTGGAATCCACATGAGGTGAGTCTGAACCAGAGGCAGTCAGTAAGGAACAAGAAGTGGCTGTGGAAGTGGGTTTTGCCAAAGACTTTATCAAATCTGAGGAGGGAAATGAAAGTAACAACGGTGAATAAAAAGAAAGGGGAAACGGAGAGAGCAACAGGACATCTTGAAGGCGGACACACCAGGAAGAGATGTGGCAGTGAATTAAAAACTAAAATAATACAAAGCACTGCAGATGTTTGAGATATGAAACAGAAACAAAAAATTGTTGGAGGATCTCAGCAGGTCTGGCAGCATCTGTGGAGAGAAAGCAGATATGACATTTTGAGTCTAGTGACTGTTCTTCAGAACTAATGGCAGCGAGGAATTAACTGGTATTTCTGCTGAAGGTGAGGTTATGGGAATGGGGGTGCAATTGGGTGTGAAGTGGAAAAATGGAGATCGAGGCCAGAGAGGTATGAAAGGGGGGCACAGTCAAGGAAACTATTGATAGTAGAAAAGAAGCTGAATAAGTGATAATGGGGCAGCACAGTGGCTCAGTGGTTAGCACTGCTGCCTCACAGCACCAGGATTCAATTCCAACCCCAGCCAAATGCCTGTGTGGAGTTTGCACATTCTCCCCGTGTCTGCGTGGGTTTTCCACGGGTGCTCCAGTTTCCTCCCACAATCCAAAGATGCATAGGTTAGGTGAATTGGCCATGCTAAATTGATCATAGTGTTCAGAGATGTGTAGGTTAGGTGCATTAGTCCGGGGTGTATACAGGGTAAGCGAATGTGTTTGGGGTTGGGTACTCTTCAGAGGGTCAGTATGGACTTATTGGGTCGAAGGGCCTGTTTCCACACTGCAGTGATTCTATTCTATGATTCTATGAGAGCTGAGAGCAGGAGAGAATGTGCTGAATGTGCTGGGTTGAAAGCTAACCATGTCTTGTGACAGTAGGACTGAAAGTGGATAAGAATGTGTTGGTTGCGCTAAAAGCAACCCACATCATGGCAGCACCAGGGTCTGGAAGAGTGTCCAAACTTAGGAATGATTTAATAATGTAATTCTAATTATGCCTTATATTTGAAGAATAAAAGAATATTTGAACCATTACCTAATGGATAATTCCATCAGCAATCCTTATGAATAAAATCTAGAATCAACAAATAGGATTAGCAATTAGTTTTTCAAAGCAGTGTCAGACAAATAAAGTTAGTTATAACTGAGGGTTATAAGCCTGGGAAGTTGAGTGTTGTGGAATGGTCTGCAATTTCAATTCTAATGAGAATTTTTGATGGAAATGCTTGCCTCCAGGAAGGATGATTGGGTCAGAGTGGGATTTCAGAAAGTGTAGGCTCTGGTGGATGAGAACGAGGGCTCCATCTACAATAGCAGCAAATGGGACATGCTGGAGCTGCAGCACATCTGATGACGTGTGAAAAAATGGATCACGTACAGATGAAATGATGCTCAAAATAACTCAGGACACGGAGCAGCAATGAGTGGTCCATCTGCTGCGCACCTATAATTGCAATCATCTCTTGATAGCCTGTCATTGGAAATGTGAATTGACTTCAGAATTTTTACTTAATCATTCATGGGCTGTAGATATTGCTGGTTAAGTCAGCATTCATTGTCCATATCTACTAGCCCTTGAAAAGGTGAACCGCTGAAGATTATCTGGTGCAATTACACCCACAGCACTGCTAGGTAGTTAGATCCAGACTTTTGACCCAGACATGATGAAAAAAAAAATGACAATATATTTCTAAGTCAGGATGTTGTGTGACCTGGAGGGGAACTTGCAGATGGTGGTAGGCTTTGTGGGTTCAAAGTTTCAGAAGGGTGACAGTACACAGATGTATGTGTCATGATCAGTAGATAGGTAGATGAAATCTACTACATGTTTAAACTGAAATGGACTTTGAAGTATTGACTTGAATTTACTCTGGATGGATAACTTGTCACCAGTTACTAATACCGTCAGATGAAATAATTTCTCCAGGTAGTGAGTTTCCACTTAACGATTATGTTACCCAATGCAATATAAATTTGATTGATTTGACAGTGCTCAGAGCTCTATGGTATTTCAAAACCACTTCTCATTTATGGTAAGGTATGTTTTCTCTTGCACAGCCCTTTGCATATACAAGATTCACAACAAATAAATTTCACTTGACCCATTAACAACTCAGCTAAGCTTTCTAATCTCCTGTACCATCAACAGCGGTTATGTTTCCAATTCAAACACTGCTCAGTAGCCATGAAATATATTAATTTGGAATCAACCCCATTCTGGTGAAAAATGTTACAATGGATGGTGGATGAATCTGTTGCCGTTAATGTAACCTTTGATTTTTAAGAATTGCAATATACTAAAAGCATACCATCGACCCTTCCAATTCATTTCAAACATATCTGATTAACTTCTGCATTTTGGAAGTAATTACTCCTTTTGGATTTATCACCACATTTTTAACATACTTACTTTAAACTGTCAGCATTAGATTTTGCATGGATATTATTGTTTAGGAAGTTAACAAGCTCCAATGTAGAAGCACATTGAATTAACATTATTTGCATCTCATTCAAACATAGACCATCTGTTGCTTTTACTTTAGCTGTACTTGCTAATTCAGTTCACTTACATTAGTTGGCTTTGTAAATAGTCACTTGTTTAGACAAACTAAAGCAAAGGATGTTCAACTTTTTCACATTTATGTTAAAATATGTTGACCTCAATTCAAACAGCTTTGGTAAACAGATTTTATTTCTCAAGCAATCAGTGCAGTGTTATGGCAAGCATTCAAATCTATTGCGACATCTTATACTAACAAGCTATGCCACTGTACACCTTTCAGTGTCTTCCAGATCTTGCCAAACCAAAACCTGCCTGACTCTTGTGATATTGCCCATAACATCATGGCAAGGGGGAAACAGTTGCACTGGAGTAAACAAGGTCAGGTTATACACCCAAGGAAAACCCTGGTAGAGGGAGTAGGGTAGCTACCATTGGTAATCATTTTAATTATTTAGGTTAAAAAAGACCGAATTAATTTAAATTGTGTTCAATTATTTATGGGCCATGTTAGTAATTGTAGGGTATTAGCGGGGTGGAAATATCTTACGTGATATGAGGTTTCAATGTAGCTCTGGGTTGTAAAGTTTAGGTCTAGAACTGAAGAGTAGAGTCATGGAAAAAAATGACAGTTGTCTTAGAGCAAGATAGCTAAATATATGAGGATGCTGCATTGGCTAATGTGAGTTTTATTCAACCTTACAGCTATTACTGAGGAATTGTCCGGATACTGACCTATTCCATTATGCTTTCAATGTTTCTCTCCACCAAGTAAACTGTACCCACGTCCCATGTGCGTTATATGTCCAAATTCTTTTGGACATACTTTTCCAGATTTCTCTCAATTACAGCTCTCGTTGAAGCATATGCCTCATTATCACGCTCCTTGGCTGCTTGTTGTTACAAATTTAGAGCAATCACAATCCAGAGCAGCAGGAGTTTTGCTTTGTTACACACAAGCCATCTGGTTATTTTACATTCTCCTTTAAAGAGATCAAAGAGGCCAGAATTCCTGAGCACAAACAAATCATGGTAATCTCTTGCAAACTTGGCATCGCGTAGCAGAGTTTCTTACACCTGATCACATAATTTTAAAGGATTACATGTCATCCATAGCACACTTATAGATTGTGTTGCCTAATCAGTCAATTGTCCTCTTTGTAATCCACATAAGCCTTGTCCTACATTTGAAATCTCTCTTCCTATCCTTTCTGCCTTGGAGGCTGGTGAGATCAGTTGGCCAGGCAGCTGCTTTACATTGCAGTGACACTAACAGTGTGGGTTTAATTCCTGCACCAGCTGAGGTTACATGGAACATTGTCCTTCTGAAACCTCACCCTCTCACCTGAGGCTTGGTGACCTGCAGTTTAACCATTATCATTACACCATTACACCATCTCTCTCCAATGCAAGAGAAGCCCTACAGTCTGACAAGACTTTGGCACCTTTATTTTTTCTTTTTGTCTTTCTTATTAAATGAATGCATATTTTTTGCTTATTCCATGTGTCATCATTTTTTAATGGGATGAAATCTTATGAGGGTCTAAACAATCCAGATTATGATGAGAAGGCTCACATGGGCTATCTCGATGTTGAGGTTATCTCGCTCTATCTTTTATGCTTTTCACAAGAGGTGAAATGAAATTCTCACAAGGCAGTGGTGAGTAGCTAGGTGATGCGGATTAACACTTGTTAAGCTCCTTGTTGACAGCAGAATTCGCCTCATTAGTAGCCACCTTCCAACCTTACCAAACTCACCCAACAGACTAACCATCAAAAACCCTGACATTGAAACTTGAATGGGTTTCTGGCAGATTCAGTTTGTCACTTCCCTCACTTGTGCCCATGACCAAAATGCAGCCAAGAAGATAATCCGTGGACACCAGCCACTCATACCCTTTCCTCCATCAATATTTAATGGTTAGCAAGTCACAATCCTCCTGGCCTCTCTATGGTGTAGTAGTATTGCACCATGGGAGCTCAGGTTTGCCAAGCAGAGCACATCAACAATTAACATTGCATGGTTGCATTGGGTACAGTTATCTGACGGGTATAGGCATGCTGTCCATAGCATGGATCAGGCTGCTTACCAGGGTTGATCGCTTGCCACATTAGGGTACATTCACTTGCTGCCAACTGGCATGCCTACAACTTGTATACCTTGACTTACCTTACACTGACAATTGGCATAGTGGCATAACCAAGCAACTGGCAGTAGTGCTCAATCTATCAGTGCTCAGTGCATGCATTTTGCCATTCATCAGTGTGCCAGGACACTGTTACACTTGTACTGTGTTGTATCAGCATTCATGCTAAACACACTGAATCTTGAGCAAGTGGTCAGACATATCTCAATGTCTTAGGGGAATACTCTGCAGTGATATCCATGGGGCACCCAGCAGCCAAGGGGCCTGGTTAGTCAATCTCAGCCTCCTGTACTTATCCAGGATTTTGGCCACCATCAGGAATCTGGTTGGAGTGTCTGGGCTGATCTTGCTGGCTCTAGGTGGTCAGATAGCTTGAGGTAGGCCATGTTAATTCTGTTGGTTTCATCCACAGCAGTTAAGGGGAAAGGAGGGACTGGAGGAGAGAAGGTAGACAGCAGTAGGTGTATGTACATACTCAGATGATGACCTGAAGAAAATGTTGAAAATTGCCCAGACGTGTCCTATATGCAAAAAGCATGACAAATCCGACCTGTTCAATTTATACCCCATCAACCTAATCTCGATCATCAGTAAGTTGAAGCAAGGTATCATCAACAGTGCCATCAGCTGCACTTGTATCTCAATATCTGAGTTACTACACTCAGTTTCAGTTCTGCCAGGGTGACACAGCTCCTGACCTCATTTCAGAGTTATTTCAAACATGGATAAAGAAGTTGATCTACAGATTGGAAGTGAGAGTGTCTCCCCTAGACATCAAGTGTGGCTTCAATTAGCACTGGCTGAATTAGAGTCAAAAGGGATTCAGGAATAAACCCTTCACTGATTAGAATCATACCTGGCAGAAAGGAAGATGATTATGGTTGTCAAAGGTCAGTTATCTAAGCTCTAAGGCATCTCTGTAGGGGTTTCCCAGGGCATTGACTCGGGTCCAACCAACTTTAGTTGTTTTATCAATGACCCTCACTGCATCATAAGGTCAGAAGTGGGGATGTTTGCTAATGGTTTCACAATATTCATGACTTCTCAGATACTGAAACAAGCCATGTCCAAATTCAACAATACATGGATGAAATCCTGGTTTGGACTGAAAAAGAACAAGTAATGTCCATGCCATACGAGCGCAAGTCAGTGACCACTTCCAATAAGAGAGAATCTAACATCACCCTTGACATTCAATAACATTATCATTATTGAATTGCCCATTATCAACTTCCTGGGGATTATCATTAACCAGAAAGTGAACTGGACTAGCCATTTAGATATTGTAGCTCCAAGAGCAGGTCAGAGAGCAGGAATACTGCAGTGAGTGGCTCACCTCCTGACTCCCCAAAGTCATAACTAAGGTATATAGAATCATAAAATCCCTACAGTTTGGAAACAGGCCATTCAGCCCAATAGGTCCACAATGAACCTTCAAAGAGTAACCCACACAAACCCATTTCCCTTACCTTATTACTCTACATTTATTCCTGACTAATGCAGCTAACCTACGCATCCCTGAACACTATGGGCAATTTAGCATGGCCAATTCACCTAACCTGTACATCTTTGGATTCTGGGAGGAAATCCACGTAGACACGGGGAGAATGTGCAAACTCCACGCAGACAGTCACCCAAGGCTGGGATTGAACCCTAGTGTTGTGAGGCAGCAATGCTAACCATTGAGCCACTGTGTCGTCCATAATGTGTTACAATAACCTCCACTGCCTGGATGAATGCAGCTCCAACAACACTCATGAAGCTTGACACATCTAGGACAAATAACCCAATTGATTGGCACCATATCCTCAAATATTCCCTCCCTTCCTTCACCACTGAATCACATGACCAAAGCATGTGCCACCTACAAGATGCACAACGGAAATATACCAAGGCTCCTTAGACAGTACATTCCAATCCAAGAGTATTGCCATCTCAAAGGGCAAATGCAGCATATACATGTGAATGCTACCATCTTGCACATTCAGTATAAACTTCCCCTTCTCACCTTAAACCTATGCACCTTATTATTTGATATTTCTACTCTAGGATAAGGACTCTCTCTATCCACCCTATCCATGCCTTTCATAATTTTAGGTAGTTCTTTCAGTTTGCTCCTCAACCACTGATTCTAGTGAAAACAATCTCAAGTTTGTCCAACCTCTCCTTATAACTAATATACTCCAAACCAGGCAACATCCCAATAAATCTCTTTTGCACCCTGTCCAAAGTCTACACACCCTTGCTATAGTGTGGCGATCAGAACTGCACACAGTACTCCAAATCTGTTCCAACTAAAGTTTTATATGACTGCAAAATGACCCACCATCATTTATGCTCAATGCCCTGACTCCTGAAGACAAGAATGCCATCCGCTTTCTTTACCACATTGTCCATTTGTGTTGTCACTTTCAGGGAGCTATGGACTTGCACCCAAGTTCCTTCTGTATATCAATGCTCCTCAGAGTTTTGCCATCGCAATATACTTTCCTCTTACATTTGACTGTCCAAATGCATCACCTCATACTTGTACTGATTTATCTCCATTTGCCATCTTTCTGCCCAATTTTCCAACTGATGTATATTCTGCTATATCCTTGGGCAATCATTCTCATTATCCATAATCTCTCCACCAATTTTTGTGTCATCTGCAAACTTAATTATCACACCACCTAAATTTTCATCTAAATCATTTATATATATTGCAAACAACAGAAATACCAACACTGATCCTTGAGGAATATTACTGATCACAGATATCCACAGGCCTCAACAGATTAAAAAAAACAGCCATTTTCAATCCACTTTTGCTAAACCAATCAAATAATGCCTAAATAGTGTGAATTCTGTAAATTTGGAAGTAAAAAAGGAAATGTGGGAAAAGTTCATCAGCATTAGCAGCATCTGAGGAGTGAGAAACTGAGTTAACATTTGAGCTCAATGACTTACTGGGAAGAAGTCACTTCTGTTTTTATTTACTACATCAGTGCTCAGCTTAGTAAAATTGGCCTTGCTGTACTTTAGAACTCTAATTTTTCTCTGTCTTTCTGTCCTTTACCATAATTCTTTTATAACTAACTGAATTATGATCACTATCACCAAAATGTTCCCCCTACCACTCCTTCAACATGCTCCGCTGAGTTCAGAAGTACACCTTTCTTGTTAGCTTGCTGCATTGTTATCAAAAAGATCCATTTTGATCTCCTTCTTTATTTCATCTGAAAACCTTGCTATCAAGAACATTAAGCTGCCATTCCTAAGCCCTCTTGTCATTTTTTTAAAGCTTTGATATCATACTGCCCCCTTTTTATCTGTGTCCTCAACTTATCTGCTTTATTTGCTCCACTCCTTGCACCAAAGTCAATACACTAAAAGCACTGCCAATGTATATGTTTATTTTCTACTCTTTTCTATCCACTGCCTTCTAGACTTACCCACTAATTTTCTGTTTTCCATTTCCGTTTCATGATTTTGTACAGAACAGTATCTATGAATCTATCCTGGGTCCCAGTGCCCTCTGTCAAACTATTTAAACAATCTCCAAACCTCAGCAAAACATCCCACAAACATGTTTAGGTGTAACCCATCCAGTTTGCTGAGGTCCCATCTCCCCCAGGGAAGTTCCCAATGTACCAAGAATTTAAAGCCCTCCCTCCTTCACCAACATCCCAGCCATATATTCATTTGTCTTATCTTCCTATCCCTGGATTCATTTGTATTAAGCACAAGCGGAAATTTGGAGATGGCTATTGAGATCCTACTTCCTGATTTTCTACCTCACCCTCTAAATGATCTCTTTCTACATGTCACGGTTCTAAGGTAAACCATGACTCCTCGTTCCTCCAACAGAGTGCTCTGCAGCTACTCGGTGACAGGTTTGACCATGAACTAGAAAGGCAGCACCATCATGTTGTGGCTGCTGGAATACCCTTCTGTTCACCTAATTATCAACTTGTTTATCACATTGGCTCATCCGGTCTTTCTTTTATGATGCCTTACTAATGAGCTATTCATGGGAACATGGGCTTTGCTCTGATTGTATTCCGCAAATGAGCTATCACTTTCATTCGCATCGAATACCGGTTGCAAAGTGCAAAGCACTCAAGGCACTCCTGTACTGCCCATCTGATTGCTTTCAACAATTACTGATTCCCTCTCTCCCTGTATGCTGTTAAGCTGTGAATGATCACATCTATAAACCTGCTATCTGTGCAGGTCTCAGCCTCATATGTACCACAGTGATACCAACTGCTGCTTACATTCTGAAACTTACAGCTCAAGCTGATCCAACTGATAACATTATCCAGGAACAAGAACCCTCCTTGAGTTCCCATATTGCATAGAACATGCTTTCTCAAAGTTGGGAGCAGCCCTGTTATTCCTTTCTTATTTATTATATTTTAATTTATTTTTCCTGATTATTTTATAATTAATTAAACCTACTTCTTCTAATAAACTTTATCACTGGTAAAGCCCAACAATTATGAATAACACCTTATTGTTATGAATAAATTAGAAGAGTTTTGAAAGATAATTGAGCAAAATGCTCACAAAACAGTCACTAATCAGTTTCCCTGTAATGTTACTCTGCTATCTTTGCCTGAATGTGATGGACCCACAGATGGGATTGGACAGGACAGCTCTTTTCAATATTCATCAGGTCTTCCATCTCATTGGTCCTCAGGCTCTTTTCACTGCTCGTCATGTCCACCCTGCACATTCAGTGAGCAGTATCCCTTTGAGAGCTCAGAGCCCACTATGGTATCTACTGGATTCTGTAGTATGAACAACAATGTAATTTGATAAAACTAAATGTTCCCACAACTGGAAGTCACACCATACTGAAAGAAATCTTCTAAATTTGGTGGCCTGAAGAATTAATGTCTAGATGACATTATGTTCGATATAATGCAAAATTCAGTTGCTGGAAATTAAGGTGATAGTGTAAGTGTTCAAAGAGGTAGCAATAGGTGAATTAACCGATGTTGGATGTGTGGTCCATATCCTTCCCTAATATATCTCTGTTGATAAATTTGTATATGATTAGGTTCCCTACAGTGTGGAAATAGGCCCTTTGGCCCAGCAAGTCCACACCGACCCTCCAAAGAGTAACCCACTCCCTCTGACTAATGCACCTAACACAATGGACAATTTAGCATGGCCAATTTACCTGTCTGCACATCTTTGGAATGTGGGAGGAAACGGGAGCACCCGAAGGAATCCCACGCAGACACAGGGAGAATGTTACTGTTGTTACATTTGTTCTCATCCTGTAGAATCAGGATTCTGATTGCTAGATGGGCTTTATGCAGGTCAGACTAAACCAATGAATGGTTTGTTATTTTCTAGTCAAAAGTGTAGTGAAACTCTCATGGTGTACATGCCTGTGATATTGGGTGGAATCTTCTCAATCCCTGAACAATTTCAGCCACGGTAAGGAAAGTGGTAAAATCAGGTGAGACGTGGAGTGAGGAGTACAATTTTCCAACAATGTGTTGGATAATTAATCAAGATTATAGTGAGAGGTCTGTTGGCCATTTAATTTCACCTGATTACAATGCAGTTTCCCATTCTCCTACCATTGGATAGAAACTAGATGCTGAGAATTCCCAGCATGAAAGTCAGAGTGGATGATCCCAGTTTATTTCTCCAGATCACCATTTTGGACTCCCAGTACAATACAGAGTCATACAACATGGAAGCACACCCCTAGGCCAACTGTCTATGCAGCCCAGGTTTCCTAAACTGAACTAGTCTCATTTGCCTGCATTTGGTACATATCCCTCTAAACCTCTCCCATCTATGTACCTGCCTAAATGTCCTTTAAGTGTTGTAATAGTACTCACCTTCACCACTTTTTCTGGCAGCTCATTCCATATATGCAACACCCTCTGCATGAATAAGTTGTCCCTCAGGTCCCTTTTAAATCTTTCCCCTCTCACCTTAAACCTATATCATCTAGCATTGGACTCCCCTATCTTGGGGAAAAAAAACATTTACGATTTATCTTATCGATGCACCTCCTGATTTTATAAACCTCTAAGGTCACCCCTTATCCTCTATGTTCCAGGGAAAAAATTCCCAGCCTATCTACCCTCTCCTTATAACTCAAACCGACTCTTTTGGGTGACATCCCTCTCAATCTTTTCTGTACCCTTTCCAGTTTAATAACAAATTTCTTATAGCAGTGAGACCAGAATTGTACACAGTACTTCAAATGTGGCCCAACCAATGTCTTGTATAGCCGTAAAATGATGTCCCAATTCCTGTACTCAATGCTGTGACCAAAGAATACAAGCATGTCAAACATCTTCTTCACTACCCTGTCTACATCTGATGCCACTTTCAGGGGACTGTGTAACTGCACCCCTAGATCATTCTGATCGACAAAACTCTCTAGGGCCCTACCATTAACTGCATAAGTCCTGCCCTAGTTTGACTTATCAAAATATAACACCTTGTATTTATCTAAATTAAGCTCATCTGCCATTCCTCGGCACACTGGACCAGTTGATCAAGATCCCATTGTACTCTGAGATAACCTTCTTCACTATACCACCAATTTTGGTGTGATCTGCAAACTTACTAACAATGCCTCCTATATTCTTATCCAAATCATTTATATAAATAATAAACAATAGTGGACCCAGCACAGACCCCTGTGGTGCACCTCTGGTCACAGGCCTCCAGTCTAAACAACAACCCTTTACCATTACCCGCTGTCTCCTAATGTCAAGCCAATTTTGTATCCAATTGGCTAGCTCTCCCTGGATGCAATGTGATCTAACCTTACTCGCCAGTTTACCATACGGAATCTCGTCAAGAGCCTTGCTAAATTCCATGTGGACAACATCCACCACTCTTATTTTCTTGGTCACTTTGTCAAAAAACATATCAGCATATGCTTCATGGATAAAGACTGAAGACATTCCCTAACCATGGACTTTGGCAAATAACACACACCAGCATCCTCTCTCATCATTTTGTACATGTTTGAGTAGGCTGAGTCAGCACGGGCTTTGTCAAGGGGAGGCCATGCCTGATAAATCCGTTTGAATTAATTGAGGAGGTAATGAGCAAGTTAAACAAAGGAGAGCCAGTGGATGGGATCTATTTGGATGTCCAGAAGGCCATTGACAAGGTGCAGCATGGGAAGCTGTTAAGAGCCCATGGTGTTCGGGACTGGCATGGATAAATGTTTTGCTGACTTGTAGATGAGTCGGCATAAAAGGTTTTTTTTTTCAGGATGGCAGCTGATGACTAGTGGACCACAACTATTCACGTTATACTGATGGAACTGAAGGCATCATTACTAAGTTTGCAGATGGCACAAAGAGAGATAGAGGGGCAGGTCATTTCTGGGAGGCTGCAGAATGGGCTAGAAGAATGGGCAAATAAGTGGCAGATGTAACACAATGTGGGAAAGAGTGAGGTTATGCACTTTGTAGGAAGACTAGAGACATAGACTAATTTCTAAATGGGAAAAGGCTTCAGAAATCTGAAACACAGGTCTTAAGGTTAACATACAGGTTCAGTTGGCAGTTATAAAGGCTATTTCAATAGGGCTAGGATATGAAAGCAGGGATGTACTGTTGAGGCTGTATAAGGCTTGGGTCAGACTACATTTGGAATATTGTGAGCAGTTTTGGATTCTGTATCTAAGGAAGGTTGAGCTGACTTTGGAGGCTGTCCAGAGGAGGTTTACAAGAATGTAATTGAGGACTCTGGATCTGTACTTGATAGAATGATGAGGGAGGTGAGAATTTCAATAAAACTTACAGAATATGGAGAGGTTTGGGTGGCCCTCAGGAATTCCTTCAGTCAGTGAATGGCGAATCTGTAGAGACAATTACCACAGAAGGCTATCCAGGCCAAGTCATTGAGTATGCTTAAGACAGAGATAGATAGGTTCCTGAATAGTTAGAGTTAGAATTAGAATTTCTACAGTGTGGAAACAGGCCCTTCAGCCCAACAAGTCCACACTGGCCTTCCGAAGAGTATCCCACCCAGAACCATTCCCCTACCCTATTACGCTGCATTTCCCCTGACTAATGCACCTAGCCCACAAATCCCTGAACACTTTGGGCAACTTAGCTTGGCCAATTCCCCTAACCTGCACATCTCTGGACTGTGGGACCAAACTCCACACAGACAGTTGCTCAAGGTGGGAATTGAACCCAGGTCCCTGGCGCTGTGTTAACCACTGAGTCACCGTACCACCCATAGTTAAGGGGATCAAAGGTAATGGAGAAAGCGCAAGTGAATGCAGTTGAGAAACATATCAGGCATGATTAAATGGCAGAGAAATCTCAATAGGCCGAATAGCTTAATTATGCTGCTTTATCTTATGGTTTTATTTCCAATCCACTTACAGTACAATTCTGAACTTCATTGCTGCAGTTTGGAGCACACCTGTACCTCTCATTTACAATGCTGCTACAAGGACACCTTGCTCACAGGGACAGGCACCAGCTCAAAGATTGGACCAAGCTGCATTTTAGGAATGCTCAGGCACTCATTTTGAGCTCACTTAGATTCCCATTGCAGTTCTGCTTTGCTTTGACTTATTGTGCTTTCCCCCTCAATTAGAGGTAACAGGTTCACAATCATTCTGGCTTACCTTGCCTTTTAGCACACAAAGACAGGCAACTTGTCATGGTCATCAACAGTGATTAGTCAAGGCGGACATATTGCCATATGATGCCATTCTTTGACAGTCATGTCTGCATCAAGTACAAGCTGCACTCACACCAAACTGACTACAAGTGCCTGAGAAACAGGCTACTAGATGAGATAGGACTGAGGTTCACAAGGAGGAAGTGTTAAAAATTCTGGGAAGTGTTAAAATAGATAAATCCCCTGGGCCCATTGGGATTTATCCGAGGCTTCTTGACGAAGCCAGCGAAGAGATTGCTGAGCCCTTGTCTTTGATCTTTATGCTGCCATTGTTTACAGGAACAGTACCAGAAGACTGGAGGATAGCAAATGTTGTCCCCTTGTTCAAGAAGAGGAATAGAGACAACTCTGGTAATCATAGACCAGTGAGCCTTGCTTCAGTTGTGGATAAAGTGTTGGAAAAGGTTGCAACAGATAAGATTTACAATCATCTCGTAAGGAACAAGTTGAATAGGGATAGTCAACGTGGTTTTCTGAAGGGTAGGTCGTGCCTCACAAACCTTCTTGAGTTCTTTGAGATGGTGACCAAACAGGTGGATGAGAGTAAAGCTGTTGATGTGGTGTATATGGATTTCAGTAAGGCGCTTGAGAAGGTTCCCTTATCACATGGATGAGAATGGAATAGTGTGGGTTAGATCGGCTTCAGATTGGTTTCACAGGGTGGTGCAACACTGAGGGCTGTTGGACCTGTACTGTGCTGCAATGTTCTATGTTCTATTGCACAAAATGCAGAGGCATGGAATTGAGGGTGATTTTGTGGTTTGGATCAGAAATTGGCTAGTTGAAAGAAGACGGAGGGTGGTGGTTGATGGGAAATGTTCATCCTGGAGTTCAGTTACCAGTGGTGTACTGCAAGGATCTGTTTTGGGTCCACTGCTGTTTGTAATTTTTATAAAAGACCTGGGTGAAGGTGTCGAAGGATGGATTAGTAAATTTGCGGATGACACTACGGTCAGTAGAGTTGTGGATAGTGATGAAGGAAATTGTAGGTTACCGAGGGACATAGATAAGCTGCAGAACTATGCTGAGAGATGGCAAATGGAGTTTAATGCAGAAAAGTATGAGGTGATTCACTTTGGAAGGTGTAACAGGAATGCAGAATACTGAGCTAATGACAAAATCTTTTGGTAGTATAGATGAGCAGAGAGATTTCAGTGTCCATGTACATAGATCCCTCAAAGTTGCCACCCATGTTAATCGGGCTATTAAGAAGGCATTGGGTGTGTTAGCTTTTATGAATAGAGGGATCAAGTTTCAGAACCATGAGGTCATGCTGCATAAAACTCTGGCACAGCTGCAATTGGAGTATTGCGTGCATTTCTGGACACCGCATTATAAGAAGGTTGTGGAAGCCTTGGAAAGGTTTCAGAGAAGGTTTAATAGGATGTTGCCTGGTATGGAAGGAAGGTCTTATGAGGAAAGGTTGAAGGACTTGAGGGTGTTTTCATTAGAGAGAAGAAGGTTGAGAGATGACTTAATTGAGACATATAAGGTAATTAGAGGGTTAGAACGGCTGGACAGTGAGAGCCTTTTTCCTCAGGTAGTGATGGATTGCACCAGGGGCATAGCTTTAAATTGAGGAGTGATCAATATAGGACAGATGTCAGAGGTAGTTTCTTTACTCAGAGAGTAGCAAGGATGTGGAACGCACTGCCTGCAACAGTTGTAGACTCGCCAACTATACAGACATTTAAATGGTCATTGAATAGGCACATGGATAAGAATGGAATAGTGTGGGTTAGATGGACTTCAGATTGGTTTCACAGGGTGGTGCAATGCTGTAGGACCTGTACTGTGCTGTAATGTTCTATGTTCTATGTTCTAAGTGCATCAGTCAAACGACCATGTCTCAAATGCTAACAGCAGTAGTTCTCAATCAGGTCAAGGGAGACATCTTTCAGGCAAGAGATCCCAACACAGTCAGTCAAGGGTATCATCCAATATCAGGCCGTGAAGATGGGCATGGTCAGTCAGCCACTTGTGATGGTCATGGTCAGGATCTTTATAGGGGCTCAGGAATTGAGTGTTGGGAATTCTGTCAAAGGTCTTGGCTCTTCCTGTCCTTCTGTGGGTTGTTTCCTCTTGGAATGAATGAAAGGGAGGAATTGAGCAAAATAATAGGAAGTGGCACAGCTGTTACTGCTGTTGCAAGGGGGCGGGGGGGGAAGTCGCAAGTCGGCATTGCAGAAGCCATGCAAGGTGAATAGTGTGCAGGCATTGTGTTGGTGGGAGTGAAAGAAGGAAGATGTTGCATGTGACAGTGAGAATGCTGGAACATGAGCCTTGGTGTGAGGTTGATGCAGTAACAGAGTAAAAGCAATAGTGGAGAGCAGATGTTGGCAGCTACACTTGCGGAACAGAAAAAGTGATTAACTTTCTTCCTACACAGCTGAGAATTCCTCCAGCCAGTGAGAATATACTGACTCAGGTGGTGAATTCTGATCAGGCTGGCAGTGTCTAGTGTTGTGGCCTCCTCTACTAGTCAAGGGGGGAATATATGGCCCTACTTTCACCACCCTGTCCTTAAGAATTTCCATGTCCCTATCCATTAGGCAGAATGCATATTTCCCTTTATCTCCCATGGTTGGGCGATCTGTCATGAAATGTGCAGATCAGTTATGGCCCACCAGTACTTGATCAGGTGAGCAGCCTTTTAAATATGGCACCAGCACCTAAAGTCCCAAGATACCCAGCAGTGATGAGTACATCTGCTGAAGCAGATGGAGAATTGAGCTGGCATTGGATGAGTGGGACATCATATTGTCGCAGTTAGTAGTTAATGAGATGAGTTGAGATAATAGCATGAGAAAACTTGTTAATTCTCATGGAGCAAAACTCTCCATGAAGATCAATGTAAATGACACTTGGCCAATTTCTAGTAAGAATTCACCAATCCAATCTCAATTTATTGCAAGTGCTGTGTGTAATGATGAAAGTCTTTCTTATGGGAAAGCTTTCATTCATCAAAATAAATCAACCCATAATTCCTAAAGCAGTTCTTTGATTGTATACCATACTCTCGAGAACTAGAGATGTACAGCACGGAAACAGACTCTTCAGTCCAACTTGTCCATGCCGACCAGATGTCCTAAATAAATCTAGTCCCATTTGCCAGCATTCGACCCATATCCCTCCAAATCCTTCCTATTTATATAAAATCATCCAGATGCCTTTTAAATGTTGTAATTGTATCAGCCTTCACCACACCCTCTGGCAGCTCATTCCATACACGCACCTCTGTATGAAAAAGATGCCCCTTATGTCCCTTTTAAGTCTTTCCCCTCTCACCTAAATCCCATGCCTCTGGTTTTGGACTACCCTAACTTGGGGAAAATACTTTAGCTCGTCACCCTATCCATGCCCTCATGATTTTATAAACCTCTATAAGGCCATCTCTCAGTCTCTGCAATTCCAGGGAAAATCTCCCTGGAATTCACCCTTTCTCTTTAGCTCAAACCCTCCAAACCTGACAACATCCTTGTTAGTCTTTTCTGAACCCTTTCAAGTTTCACAACATCCTTCCTATATCTGGGAGAGCAGAATTGAATGCAGTATTCCAAAACTGGCCTAACCAATGTCCTGTACAGCCACAACATGACTTCCCAACTCCTCTACTCAATGCACTGACCAATAAAAGCAAGCCTACCAAAGCTTTCTTCACTATCCTGTCTACCTGCGACTGCACTTGCAAGGAACTATGCCCCTATACACCAATGTCTCTTTGTTCAACAATATTCCCCAGGACTTTATCATTAAGTATATATGTCCTACTGTGATTTGACTTACCAAAATGCAGCGCCTCACAATTATCTAAATTATACTCCATCTGCCACTCCTCAGCCCATTTACCCATCTGTGCCATTGTTCTCTGAGGTATCCTTCCTCGCTGTTCACTACGCCTGCAAACTTACTGACCCTACCTCCTATGTTCAAGTTCAAATCATTTTTGTGAATGACAAAAAGCAGTGGACCCAGTACCGACCCTTGCGGCACACTATTGATCACAGGCCTCCAGTCCAAAAAGTAGAAATGTGGTTCATCGTAATTTACTAACAGTGTACATTAACTGATTGATTTTGGTGTCTTCTAAGTTGTATGAAGGAATTCTGATCAAATACGCTCTGATCAGAAAGGTTACTTTCTAAAGAGCTATGTTATTTTGACTTCCTGTCATAACTTGTCAAATCAAAGCTTTAAAATAAGTTCTTTCAAACTGAGTTCCATAATTTAAGATCTTTAAGCATTTATGTTGTCCATCAGGTTAACCAATATATTATACAAAATTCAAAAGGTTAGGATAATTGGAAAATGATTTGGTGTCTTGCCAACCAAACTGGCAATTATAAATCACAGCTTAATTCTTGAAATTTAAACTGAGTTCAGCTTACATTTAGAAAAACTACAAACATTAAGTATTAATTAATTTGGTAAAAAATTTGGTAGATAATTGTGAGGCGCTGCATTTTGGTAAGTCAAATCAGAGTAGGACATATATACTTAATGATAAAGTCCTGGGGAAAATTTGGTTTAAAATTTGGAAATATCATGGCAGGTAAGAAATCATGTAGAAGGAATAGCAATTTGCTGGCAGTGTATCTTTTGTCACTTCTGCAGATTGCAGCAGAAACCTCTGTCAAAATAAATATTCCAACAGAACTGGTTTTTTGAGATTATACTGATAATACCTCATATTTTCTTGGTGGCCAAGGGTGTTTGAAATTATAATGATAATCACATTTAATTGACAGAAACTCACTTTAAGTGAAATTAAACGTCTTTTTCTAAAAATTATGAGATTACTTTAACCAAAAGTATTTAAACACGTAAATACTTATTCAATCATTGTTTGTTAAAGAATTTTTTCTTTAATGTTACTCACTGAACGTGTTGAACCTTATATTACTTCAGTGTGCAATTGTGTGCGTCAGAAGTCAGAAACATGGTTGTTCTATTGCTGAAATATTCGTGGCCTCAAACTCTGGTGACAAATATATTTTAATTTTGAAACCATTAAAGATTTTTCAAAAATTCTTCAAAAGCAACAGCTTTCTCTTCTCATTTGCTAGAGGTTTTACCGAGACAAGAAATAGCCAGCTCTCGTGTTTAGTGGAATAGTTTTAAAAGATGATGCTCAATAGGTAAAAATCATCGAAAGTGTTAAGATCAAAGTCTCAAGCAATTCCATCACTGGAGTCTTCAATTATTGAGAACTGGAAGAAAGATATGTTTATTAACTGCAGGTAGATTAGAAGGATCGAAGAAATCCATTGGTTAAACAAACTTTCATGGACTTCCTTCAATACATGGATTTCCACGAGCCTTCTAACTCTGCTTTTCCAAATTCTCAGAAGGATTTATACGCTCAACCAATGGTTTTTCTCCAGCACATCGGACATAAAAGAACACAAGTTAAAAAAAACCTTCATGTACTTCCCTCAATACACGGATTTCCTCAAACCTTCTAACCACCATCAAAGATATATTTCCCTGTCTATCCCTATCAGCATTCTGGAGAGACCATTTTATCTGCGGCTCCCTCGTCAGGTCCACGCCCCCCCCCCCCCCCCCCCACCAGCCCACACCCCTTCCTTCCCACCGCAGGAAGTGCCAAACCTGTGCCAATTCCACTCCCCTCACCTCTGTCCAAGGCCCAAGGGATCTTTCCATATCTGTCAGAAAGTTACCTGTACGTCTACCAATGTCATCTACTGCATCCGTTGCAGTCTCCCCTATATTGGGGAGACAGGACGCCTTCTTGCGGATCGTTTCAGAGAACATCTCTGCAACACCCACACCCACTAACCCCACCGCCCCGTGGCTGAACACTTCAACTTCTCCACCTACTCCATCAAGAAATATGCAGGTCTTGGGCCTCCTACACCGCCAAACCGTTACCACCCGACACTTGGAGGAAGAACGCCTCATATTCCACCTTGGGACCCTGCAACCACACGGGATAAATGTAGATTTTAACAGCTTCCTCATTTCCCCTCACCCACATTATCCCAGACCCAAGTCTCCAACTCGGCACTGTCTTCCTGAACTGTCTATCATTCCTCCCTGCCCTATCACCTTCTCCCTCACCTTCATCTACCCATCGCTTTCTCAGCTACCTTCCTCCCAACCCTACCCCCTCCCATTTATCTCTCAGCCCCCTTGGCCCACAAGCCTCATTCCTGATGAAGGGCTATGCCCGAAGCGTCGATTCTCCTGCTCCACGATGCTGCCTGACCAGCTGTGCTTTCTCAGCAACACACGCTTGACTATGTTCATTAATTGCTGCCTGAGCTGCTGCGCTTTTCCAGCAACACATTTTCAGCTCTGATCTCCAGCATCTACAGTCCTCACTTTCTCCTATGTTCATTAACTGACCATATTTCATGAATATAAGCAATACCAATTGCATATTGTTTTAGTTGTTATGCAACTGTAATGTCTTTCCTTAATTTGTTAATGGACCAGCATTTATTACCCATCTTTAATTCTTTTGGAGTAAATGGTGGCGAGCTGCCTTCTTGAATCCTGCAGTCGTTGTCATTTAGGAACACTGACAATGCTGTTCTGAAGTGAGTTCTAGGATAGCAACCCAGAAACTGAGAAGGAATGAGGATATAGTGCCAATGATGGTGTGTGACGTTTAGGGGAATATGCAGATGGTGGTGTTCCTAAGCATCATTTGCCCTTATTCTTCTAGGTGGCTTTGGGAGGTGCTGTCAGAAGAGCCTTGCTGAGTTCCTGCAGTGCATCTTGTAGATGGTCCACACTGCTATCATAACACATCAGAGTTAAAAGCTATGAAGTCGAAGGGATTGGATAGTGTGCCAATCAAACAGAATGCTTTGTTCTAGATGATGTCAAACTTCATGCATATTGTTGGACCTACACTCATCCAGGCAAACGAAGAGCATTCAATCATAGTCCTAATTTGTGCTTATAGATGGTGGAGAAGCTGGATAGACAGGACTGAAGTTACTTACTGCAAAATTCCTAGCCTCTGATTTGTTCTCATAATCACAGTTTTTATAGGGCCAGTCCAGTATAATGTCTGCTCAATGCTAACCCCCCTCAGAATGTTGATAATGGAGAAAACAGTGACGGTAATGCCATTGAAAGTTGAGGAGAGATGGATTGATTCTCTCTTCTTGGACATGTAATTGCCTAGTGTTTGTATCATATGAATGCTAATTGGCACTCATCAGCCCAAGCCTGAATGTTGTTCAGGTCTTGCTGCATGTGGACATGGACTGCTTCATTATCTGAGGAATTGGGAATGGTACTAAATAGTGTCCAATCATCAGTGAACATTCCCACTTCTGACCTCATGATGAATGAAAGTAATTGCTAAAGCAGGAGGTCATTGGGTCGAGGACACTAGCCTGAGAATCTTCTGCAGAGATGTCCTGGGACTGAGATGATTGCCTTTAACAAATATAAACCAACTTCCTTTGTGCTAAGTATGAATCCAATTGCAATGTCTATGTAAACAAAACCAAAAAAATATTGGAACAGCTCAAAATGTCAGGCAGCATTTGTGGAAATTAACAGCGTTAACATTCAAGTTTGAAACACCTTCAGAAGAACTGCTGTAGATTCTAGGGATAACAATTTTGTAGTTTGCAGATAAATTAGGCACGATATTGTCTTGCCAATTTTCTAACAGCATGAGATTTCTGACCTCTCTTAACTGCTGCAACCTCAAACCAGCAGTACTGCCGCTGAAGCACAGGAAGAGCTGGGGAAAATATTTGTTACTTCTATATCCCTTTGTTGTTTTCACATATTTTTGATGTCTTACAAAATGTTTTGTTTTATATCCTAGAATTTACTGTTTCTCTCAATCTCCAACATACAGCCATAGATCACATGAGGTTTAATTGTCTCACCAAGGGGTGCTTTCAGCTTCTACCAGTCCATTTCTTATCTGAAAGGCAGTCACCTGGCAGTTAAAGTCAGATCCCATGAAAAACATCTTGTTGACCAATCCTTGTGTGGGTATGTTGAAAAGTAGAATTTTTATCCTGAGGTAATGCACTTGTTGAGAACAAACAAGAGAAACATGAGAAATGTTAGGTTTCTCTGAAGCATAGAGAATCAGAGAGAGCTTGGAATGGATATTTACACATTTCCGAGGGATCTAGGACTGGTTAAAACAATAGTGAAAAAGGATCATTTCTCTTATTTGCCGAGGCCTGGAGTATCAGAGCAGCTACTATTCTATGAACCATTTTCATCACTGCATTTCAGAAGGAGATGATCATGTTAGAGTTTAGTATAAATCTATAAGTGGATAGGAAGGGTCTATTTCTGTTATCAGTAAGGCCAATAACAAGGGGAACATAAATCTAAAATAATTGGTAGAATTAGATATTGGGAAGTAATATATTTTTCACCTGGGGTATGGTGGGAGTCTGGAGCCCACTATGGTGGTAGAGGCAGAAATCCTTACAGTACTGAAATAAACTTTTGGATATTAATAAGCAAAATGTGACCAAAATTACCAGCATGCTTTGAGACTGAAAACAATTAAGACTTCTTTAAAATCAGATAATGCATACTTTTGTGTTTAAAAACCATTCAAGATGAAAAGTCTGAATGGAGACACAGTGTTATAAGTCAGACATCTGAGGATGGTAAAGTGAACCAACTTTGAGAATTCTGAAAGGTAATGATTTTTTGCACAATGTGTACTGTGGCCCACTACTTTTCGTCACTTATCTAAATGATTCGGATGTGAGCGTAAGAGGTATAGTTAGTAAGTTTGCAGATGACACCAAAATTGGAGGTGTAGTGGACAGCAAAGAAGGTTACCTCAGATTACAACAGGATCATGACCAGATGGGCCAATGGGCTGAGGAGTGGCAGATTGAGTTTAATTAGATAAATGCAAACTGCTGCATTTTGGGAAAGCAAATCTGAGCAAGACTTAACACTTAATGGTAAAGTCCTAGGAAGTGTTGCTGAACAAAGAGATCTTGGAGTGCAGGTTCATAGCTCCTTGAAAATAGAGTCACAGGTAGATAGGATAGTGAAGAGGCAATTGCTATGTTTTCCTTTATTGGTCAGAGTGTTGAGTACAGGAGTGGGGAGATCATGTTGCGGCTGTACAGGACATTGGTTAGGCCACTTTTGGTATATATGTCCTATTTTAGGTTCTTTCTATCAGAAGGATGCTGTGAAACTTGAAAGGGTTCAGAAAAGATTTACAATAATGTTGCTAGGGTTGGAGGATTTGAACTATTGTGAGAGGTTGGATTGACCAGGGCTGTTTTTCCTGCAGAATCGGAGGCTGAGGGGTGGCCTTATAGAGGTTTATAAAATTATAATGGGCATGGATAGGATAAATAGACAAAATCTTTCCTCTGGGGTGGGGGAAGTCCAAAACTAGAGGGCATAGATTTAGGGTGAGAGGGGAGAGATATAAAAGAGACCTAAGGGACACTCAGAGGGTGGTATGTGTATGGAATGAACTGCCAGAGGAAGTGGTGAAGGCTAGTACAATTGCAGCATTTAACAGGGATCTGGATGGGTATATGAATAGGAATGGTTTGGAGGGATGTGGGCCAGGTGCTAGCTGGTGGGACCAGATTGTTTTGGGATATCTGGTCGGCACGGATGGGTTGGACCGAAGGGTCTGTTTCTGTGCTGTACATCTCTGTGACTATGACCCTATGAATTCTCGAGCCTTGTGTAAGTAACCTTAAATGAGGATAGCTAGGACCCAAAAAGCTTCCTGCTTCAAAGACTGTCAGCTCAAATGTTTCAAGCCAAACACTGGAAGAAGTTTCCCAGGAAGAATATAAATTTCCACTGAAACTTGACCAAAGTTTAAGGATGAGTTGAAGTTTCTGTACTAGCATATTTTACAAGACCAAGAGACTGTCTAAAATGTTAATCAAAATGCTAATGCGGCAAGCTGCTTTTTCATTGATAGTCAACAAGCAGGAGGCTGGAAGAGCACAGGAAGCCAGGAGATTGAGAAGTCAGGTATAATCCTTCTTCAGGAATGGAGTGGGGGTAGGGGGAGCTGCAGATAAGGAAAGGGGGAAGGATTATGGGTGGGGAGTGAGGTGGAGTGGTGAGGTAGTATTGGGTGGTAGGTATGACCAGGTTGGTCGATAGCAAGGATGTATCTGGTTGGTAGCTGGAAGGAAGGGTCAGTCAGCGGAATGGAAGGGAGGACGCAGGGCTGGAAACGGAGTCCGGGATGGGTGGAAAGGTTATTTGAAATTGGAGAACTCAGTGTTGAGTCCTTCCGGCAGCTGAAAGTTGATTTAAAGTGCAGGGCTGAAATGATTCAATGCAGTTATTGAATTGTTCATGAGAAGCAAAAAGAATTCAAGAAAGCAGTGCTGAGCACACTGCATAAGCAGAGTTAGGCAGGGTGATGCTCCTGTGCCATCTTTGAAAGGTAACTGTTCACCCAGCCAACTGTTGGCAAACTGGCATTGCTCCTCACTGATAGCATAGTGGCACAGCAGTCATATAGCCACACTGCTCAGGAAATGTAGCCAGCAGGCTGGCAATTCTTTCCACATACAATGCCATTCTCTCAGCTTAGGTGCAGTTTAAGCACACCGATTCATTATTTACCAGCTCTTAGATGCCTCTTGTCTGAACACACACCCTAAGTCCATGCTACTGTTTCCCATTGTCCCCTGCACACCTTCACAGTGATAGAATATCACATGTAGGCAAGCAGTCAGACATGTCCAAGCATGAGCTTTTATTCACAGCTAGCAAAAAGAAACAGAAAGGAAACACATAAAGGCTGCAGTTCACATCCCAGTGTGGACCAAATGTTGGCATTATGATGTTGACAGTCCATGATGACCTTCTACGTCCAGTTTGCATCTACTGGAGCTGAGAATCGATCATGTCCTGTCTGCCTTATATCACCCAATGAAGCTGAGCTCATTCATCCACAAAGACAGCTTCTTGAAGTTTAATGCCCTCATCCTTCTCCTGAGATGAATGTATTCATTCCCCCATTTCCTAAGCATCAACCACATCATCTTGTTGCTTGCTCTAATTGAGCATTGCACACCACACCAGAATGCTGCAACACATTATGTCCTGACTGTAAGGGAGCAGGTAGGACTTTAACTCAGGTCTTCTGGTTCAAAAGAAGGGACATTACCCCTGCAACACAACAGCCCTCGAACTGCTTTTTAAGGATAATGCTTTGCTTCAAAGGATCTTCACCTGCCATTCATGAATTGACAGCCTCGAAAGTACCATTGGCTCACTTCCACCCTCTACTTGACTACACCTCTCAATTTACATCACAACATTAATGTTGTGGAAAGATGGATCTGAAAAGGTTAGTCTGAGTTTTGGGGAAGCCTTGCTCATTCTGATATATATCACTGCCACTGTGTATTTGGCAGTTGCAATTTAAGCAACTACAGTTGGAGAAAATTGCTGACTTGATCTCCTCATGGAGGTGAAAATATCTTACCTACTTTGCTTTAATAACAGTTAATATGTCTCAGAGTTAATGTAACCTGAACATAGTTACTAATATGTAGTCAGCTACAGCTTTATGGTGAAAGACAAGAGCTTCATCTAGAGAGACTTATACTACCGAACAGCCCCTTAGACTAGCACAGGGGGGAGGATTGGTGGCAACAGCTTTCTCCAACCACAAGTCACCAGATGTTGGTACCTCACCAGTACATCATATTAAAATGGTCAGCACTTCAACATTGGGTCCATTCAGGTATCGGACCCTCCTAGTGCCTCAACTGCATGTAAATTTAGGAGAAATTAATGACTGCAGATGCTGGAGATCAGAGTTGAGAGGTTGTGGTGCTGGAAAAGCACAGCAGGTCAGGCAGCATCCGAGGAGCAGGAGAAACGACGTTTCAGGCAGGAAACCTTCATCAGGAATGAGGCTGGGAGCCTTGGGGGTGGACAGATAAATGGGAGGTGGGTAGGCTGAAGATCAAGTAGCTCAGAGTGCAATAGGTGGATGGAGGTGGGGGTAAAGGTGATAGGTCAGAGAGGAGGGTGGAGCGGACAAGTGGGAAGGAAGTCGGAGAAAAGAGTGGATCAGATTGATGGGAAGCTATGCCTGTCTCTTTGTCAGCTACGTAGAACAGTCCGCCTTCTGGAGTTACACCGGCACCACTCCCCACCTTTTACATTGATGACTGCATCGGCGCCGCCTCATGCTCCCTCAAGGAGGTCAAACAGTTCATCAACTTCACCAACACATTCCACCCCAACCTTAAATTCACCTGGACCATCTCTGACACCTCCCTCCCCTTCCTGGACCTATCCATCTCGATCAACGATGACCGACTCAACACAGACATTTTTTACCAACCCACCAACTCCCACAGCCACCTGGATTACACTTCCTCCCATCCTACCTCCTGCAAAAATGCTATCCTGTATTCCCAAATCCTCCACCTCTGCCATATCTGCTCCCAGGAGGACCAGTTCCACCACAGGACAGATCAGATGGCCTCCTTCTTTAAGACTAAAGTTTCCCCTCCCACATGGTTGAAGATGTCCTCCAAAGCATCTCTTCGATGTCTCGCACCTCCGCCCTCGAACCTCACCCCTCCAACCACAATAAGGATGGAACCCCCTGGTCCTCGTCTTCAACCCCACCATCCTCCGCCACCTACAAATGGACCCCACCACTAGAGATATATTTCCGTCCCCAAACCTCTCTATTTTCCACAAAGACTGTTCCCTCTGCAACTACCTGGTCAGTTTCATGCTCCATAAACCTATCCTCCCCTCCTGACACCTTCCCCTGCCACCACAAGAATTGCAAAACCTGCGCCCACATCTCTCCCCTCACCTCAGTGCAAGGCCCCAAAGGAGCCTTCCACATCCAGCAAAGCTTCACCTGCACTTCACATGTAATTTACTGTATCTGTTGCTCTCGTTGCCGTCTCCTCTGCACTGGGAAGAATGGACACATTCTCGCAGAGGGCTTCAGAGAACATCTCTGGGACACCTGCACCAATCAACCCCACCGCCCTGTGGCCAAACATTTCAATTCCCCCTCCCACTCTGCTGAGGAAATGCAGGTCCTGGGCCTCCTCCATCAACAGTCCCTCACCACCTGATGCTTGGAGGAAGAACGCCTCATCTTCCACCTTGGGACACTTCAACCCCAGGGCATCAATGTGAACTTCACCAGTTTCCTCATTTCCCCTCCCTCCATCTTACGCTAGTTCCAACCTTCCAGCTCAGCACTGTCCCCATGACCTGTCGCACTTGTCAATCTTTCTTCCCACCTATCCACTCCACCCTCCTCTCTGACCTATCAGCTTCACCCCCACCTCCATCCACCTATTGCACTCTCAGCTACCTTCTCCCCAGCCCCACCCTCCTCCCATTTATCTCTCCACCCCCAAGGCTCCCATCCTCATTCCTGATGAAGGGCTCCTGCCCGAAACATCGATTCTCCTGCTCCTCAGATGCCGCATGACCTGCTGTGCTTTTCCAGCACCACACACTGCATGTAAATACAGTCTTGTGTGTAAGAGATGCCCTTGGTTTGTTTGGATCTAGTTAAACTCAAATGTTTATTTGTTTCCTTGATATGCTACTGTACAGAACTGAACTACATTTGTGACTATGTACATATATACAAAGGGATCTTGATGAATAAAATATATTTTTGAAATAAAAATATGTCAGCACTTCAGTATTGCTGGTAAAATCCTGGTCTATAGCTCTTCAAAGATATACTGCAGTGTTTCAAGGTCAGCATGCTTGCAAAGAGTTTCTGCACCTTGTTTTGTACACGTACATGGCCGAAGTGGCAGAGAGAAGTGGAGTGTTTGAATTAGATCTACAAGCTTGTCTTGTGGCATTTAACATTGTCAACTCACCATTCTGCTAACACACCCCAAACCTTAACCGTTTGTGGCTTTAACCAGAATCACCCCCTGATATAATATTCAGAACTAAATGAATTGTGTAGTAAGAAGGTTTATAGCCATCTGACAGACAGAACGGCTTTCCATATACGTGACTGAAAGTAATGTTTGAACATATTCTTTTAGGGTATAGTTGACATTTGGAAGTTAACAAAAAGGTTATGGCTCTAGGTTAAAGGTCCAGAGCAGGTGTTACTTGATACTTGGCAGAATGACGTCACTGGGAAATGAAATGCAATCACCATATATTTAAGATAATCAAATTTTCAGATGAAAGCTTCTGGGTTTGTCTTTTTTTCCCTCCAACTGCTGCCCCATATTCCCCAACACCTGCAATGTATAACAGAAATCCAGCACATGTGCTCAATAATGTCAACTTAAATCTCAAATCTGCACACAATAAAATTGAAAGAAATGCATTAAGGCTAGCATTATATATCAATTTAATGGATATTGTCAACATGTCACAAATAAATGTTGCTGACGAATAAAGAGCACATACTGCACTTTTTGATAAAACATGTGCAAATACTTTTTTACAGCACAGCTGTATTAAATGGAACATCATCATTCCATTTTCATTCTCTTTCTTGGGAAAGTCACTGAATTCTGGTTGACTGTTATTCTTCAAGGGATTTATCAGATGTGAATAACAAGCTGTCTAGATAATGGGTCAGAAAACCAATTGATAAGCAGACATTCTGCCAGATGTTCACAGTCATCACAACCCTTTTGGGAAATGGTGTATACCTCAATGTTGCATTCCTTTTTTTAACCCATGTTAAGAATTAACTGCATTGACAAAATAAAATGTCAGTAGAAACAGAGACTGATCATTGAGTCAATTAATAAGCAACAAAAAAGAATCTGTAATCAATCTCTGTGTCGAAAATGCATTCAGTTGGATAGAACCAGCAATATATCTATTTTGAAAGGGCATTAACCTATAAGAACTGCAAGGACAGTGGCAATTATTTGATTACTCTCAGGTAAAGTGGCCTATGGTATAATGATTAAGAAGTGGAAATGTGTGGCATATTTTTAACAATACCAAGTGCCCTGAAGTGTGATTGATAATAGGCTACTTGTATAAACTAAAAGCAAACACATAATTACCTCACTTTGGTTGGAATCGAGGATCTCTTGAAGCTTTATGATTTCATGAACAAATAAGCTAGCGAATCTGAAACACTGTCATGGAATTGACCCTCTGCAGTAAATGTGAATACATTCATAGATCCTTGTCAAGGGTGGAAACTGAAGCAGGCAGATGCAGAAAATAACAATACTGTCACCATTCCCACCATCTGCAATTATCATCAGGGCAGAGGGGCCATCCTGAGAAGCAACCCACCTTAGGTCACAAATAACTGAGCTAGTTAAAGATTAAGCAAGTTAAAGAGATTATTGGGAGCTCATGAAGGGCTGAAAATGTGTTGCTGGAAAAGCGCAGCAGGTCAGGCAGCATCCAAGGAACAGGAGAATCGACGTTTCAGGCATCAGCCCTTCTTCATGAAGGGCCAAGTTGAGATTTTGATGAGGACATATGCCTCACATGGATCAGAGATACAAATAATGCATGGGCACAAAAGCACACAGTTGGGAGCCAGATACAAAATAATTTCCAAGTAGAGGGGGAATGGTAGAGAGAGACACTAAGCTGTTGATGTGTTGACTACAAACTCAGGCAATGTAAGGCATTGTTACAGGAGTACATCTCTCAGATTTTAGTGCAGTCATGATAGTAGTAATGTCCTCTGCAAAGACATTGGAGACCTGGACATGGGAAAGGCAGCAGTGAGGGACAATGGACAAGGCCAAAGGGGTGATATCTCTCGCACATGATCTGGAGACAAAGTGGGCATTACCTTGAGATAACTGAGGGTCAGTTTCAGACCCTGTGAAGAGTTGTGAACATCCAGGCAAAGAGTCTCAGAGATCGATGTCTTTATTGCTGAGATACTCATAATACTGCTCACTGTATTAATATCATGAACAGGACTAAACAGACAGACAGGGCTGGATGCCATGATAATGTAAAGTGTTGATGTTTATTAACCACTACACTACATACAGAAGCATGGTAGAAGAACAAGAGTCACTGGAATTGTCTTCTCCTAGGTCCTGGTCCCATGTGATCCGATTTCACTGATGTTGAAGTCTAGCTAATAACATCCAGCATTTGATCTCATATGCTACACCTTGCCTCCAACTGTTTATATCACAAACACTTTACATTATTATTCTAATCCTACTAATCACAACCTCCCCCATTCCCAACACCTGGCCCAGCAATTCTCTTTTGCCAAAAGGTGTCCAAATCCATGTGTATTCTCAATTTATTTTGACGAGGAAAGAAACATAGGTTTTTACTTTTCTTCTCCTTGGCAGGGAAATATTTTGTAGTTTGAATGCCAGCTTTATACAACATCTGGTACCTGGACTGTGACATTTATTATGCCATGAATGTAAATACAGTAAAAATCGAGGCAGCTAACAAGCTGAAATGTTCAGACTATTCCTTGCATAATGGAGAAAGTTGAAAGCATGAACTTGAGAAAAATGAAGCACTTTCATCCTGAAGAAGAAATCCACAGTTATATCATCCACTGCTCAGTGACAATTCAGAGCCTCCTCAGTACCTCATCCAGGACGGAATCTCTTGGACAAAAAGCAAAATAAAAGACATTCCAAAAACAATTCTGAAGATGAGAAACAATTTCTTTACTGCTCCTATGGAATTAAGTTCTCTTTAGTCCTTGAATGAAAGCAAATGTGATACTGCTTTCCTGTATGTCTGCTCTGGCAACTGTTTACCTCAGCGCAAACACCAAAATCTATCCCTCTGCCAGGCCATTTAACCTTTTCAGAGATGCCAGCAGATCTCATGAGAATTAATCTTGGAGAACAAATGCCTTTGTAGTATTTCCCAATACAGCTTATTCTTTCACATGCTGTCGGTCAAGGTGTGCTGCGTAGCACACCCTTTGCTCAAGGTCTGCCAGTCCCAGATAATCCCATTGCTCTCTTCTCCATGGTGGTAATGATGATCAGTTAGACATTTTTCATCTGGTCTTCACCTTTTCTCAGGAATCTTGAGACATTTATTTCTGCAAAGATAAAGGAAAGAGCGTAAGGCACTCATTGATCAATGTATGCAGCGCATATCCTCAAGAAACTGCATATATCAATGCTGACAGGTCCTCGACACCATTATAACTCCAAGCCTTGCTAAATGGTCAGTAAGTACCTTGAGCACTCGTTCCCTCACATAGTCAGGAGCATTGGGCATCCCTCAAACTCCTGAAGTAGAGTCTCTGCTGGATATTGAATATCCTGAAACCTGTACTGAGATCTTAGCAATGCACTCACCTTGTCATTGAGTCATAAAGTTGTGGAGATATACAGCATGGAAACAGATCCTTCTGTCCAACCCGTCCATGTCAACCAGATATCCCAACCCAATCATGTCCCACCTGTCAGCACCCGGCCCATATTCCTCCAAACCCTTCCTATTCATATACCCATCCAGATGCCTTTTAAATGTAGCAATTGTACTAGCCTCCACCACTTCCTCTGATAGCCTATTCCTCACACGCACCACCCTCTGCGTGAAAAAGTTGCCCCTTAGATGTCCTTTTATATCTTTCCCCTCTCACCCTAAACCTATGCCCTCTAGTTCTGGACTTCCCCACCTCAGAGAAATAACCTTGTCTATTTATCCTATCTATGCCCCTCATGATTTTATAAACCTCTATAAAGTCACCCCTCAGCCTCCGAAACTCCCGGGAAAACAGCCCTAGCCTTTTCAACCTCTCCCTATAACTCAAAACTTCCAACCCTTGCAACAGCCTTGTAAATCTTTTCTGAAACCTTTCAAGTTTGACAACATCCTTCTGATAGGAAGGACGCCAAAATTGCACACAATATTCCAAATGTGGCTTAACCAGTGTCCTGTACAGCTGCAACATGACCTCCCAACTCCTATACTCAGTGTTCTGATCTATAAAGGAAAGCATACCAAACACCGCCTTCACTATCCTTTCTACTTGCGACTCCACTTTCAAGGAAAAATGAACTAGCAATCCAAGGTCTCTTTGTTCAGCAACACCCCCCAGGACCTTACCATGAAGTGTATACGTACTGCTAAGATTTGCTTTCCCAAAAGGCAGCACCTTGCATTCATCTAAATTAAACTCCATTTGTCACTCCTCGCTCATTGGCTTGTCAAAGCAGCGTAAATCATTGAAGGTACTTCCAGTTCCAGGATCCAGTTCCTTTTGACCACACTCTGTCAACTCATGATCGCAGACACTGTAATGAAAGATTGGAATGCACATGAAATTTAATGTGTGTTCTAAATATTAATTTGTCCTATTGGAAGGAAATGGATGAAAATACTAATTTGACATTTTGTTTTCATTTGGAGTGATAGGACAACACACAGTAAAAATAAAAACAAACTAAGAACTGTGAATGCTAGAAAGTAAAAACAAAAACCGAAATTTCTGGAGAAACTCAGCAGGTCTGGCAGCATCTGTGGAGAAAAAGCAGAGTTAATGTTTCAAGTCCAGTCCCATTCTGAAGAAGGATCACTGGATCTGAAATGTTAATGCTGTTTTATCTCCATAGATGTTGCCAGAGCTGTTGCAGTAAAAATAATCCCAACCAGATGCTTTTCTTTTCAACATAATTTATTTTGATCCTGGAATTTCTCATGTTAGATGAAACCAGAGTTCAATCACCAGAGAATAAATTAAAACCTTCGCTTGTGGTGCATGGGCAATTTACTATCGATGTAGTTTTCAGAATGAAAGACTCAACAGACAAGTGTAGCTGTTAGAAAAGTGTGGTAATATTTGATGCTCCAACACAAAACGCAGAACTGCTGTGATTACCTAGTTTATCTGTTATCTAGTAGAGACAGAGACAGTGGCTTGGCCTTCATACTCAATCAATAATAGGCTCACAAGTGTAATGTCTGACTGATAAGACAGTATGTGAGAAGACAATTTTCAATGTGCTTTATTAAGTTTTGCAGGAAATTTGTTTCTTTTGATATTTAATGACAAAATAGTTTTCATCAAGATATTAAATTAAATAGCTTAAAATAAAAAGCAGGTAGAAACAGCTTTTCATAAAATTCTTCAGCATATGTATAAAACAGTCGAGGCAATCTCACCATTATCACTCATGTTAACTTGTCAGCTATAGCAATCCTATTCTGATCTTTCTTACAATCTTTTTATATTCTTCGCTTTTAATAATGCTCGAATTTCCTTTAAAGTGGTCCAGATTTCACAGTAATAATGATGGTGAAACATTCCGTATTCACTATTAGTTCTCTGAAATTGATTACAACTCTGGAGTTCTGAGGTGTGCAGTTAAACAATAGCTTCCAGAAATTGTGATTCTGGCTGCTCCATCAGGTGTGTCAATAAAGTCCTTCAGGGCAATAACCAGTTAGAATATACAGACAAACATATGAAATAGGAGCAGATGGAGGCTGTTTAGCTCCTTGAAACTATTCCATCACTCAATAAGATCATGGCCAATCTGTGTTTCAAATAACCTTTTTCTGATCTACACCCATAACCTTTTATTTCTTTGCCTAACAAGAATGTATCCACCTCTGTACTTAATTACCCTACTTCCTCACTTCTGAGGCAAAGTCGCACAATCTTTTGAGAACAAAAAAGCAATGTTTCTTCATCTTGATCGTAAGCAAGCAGCTTTTCATTTGAAAACTGTACCCTCTTGTTCTGGACTCACCCACACCCTTTCTCATCTACCTTATTGAGATATTTCAGGACCATATATACTTCAATCAAGTCAACACTCAGTCCTCCAAGCTCTAGTGGAAACCAAGATCAACATTTTCTCATAAGACTGTCTGTTAATTCAAGGTTTAATCTAATAAACTTCTGGGAAACCACCTCTAATGCATTGGGATACTTCAATAAATAAGCAGGAAAAAACTGCACACAGTATTCGAGATGTAATCTCATCAATGCCCTGCATAATTGAGTATAGCATCCTTACTTTTATGTTCAGTTCCTCATGAGAAAAAGGGTAGCTTTCTTGATCACATGCTAACCATAATATTTCATGCGAACATCCACACTAACCTTTTGAGACTCAAGAAATAGAAGACCTAGATGTCTTTGCACCTCACAATTCCATGGTCATTCTCCATTTCAATAATATGCTGCTTTTCATGCTTCCTGACAAAGTGAATGACATCACATTTACCACATTATGTTCAAACTGCCAGATTTTGCGCCCTCACTCAATCTCCTGATATCCCTCTACAAACTCCTTATAACTTTGTCACAACGGACTACTATGCTTGGTGTCATATGTTCATTTAACCACCACACTGTTGCTCTCCAGATCATTGATGTAAATTATATAAGGGTGAACTCCCATGTGTCACATCCTGTCAATCAGATAAGGACCTAATATACATACTCTGTTTCCTGCCAACCAACCAAAATTCTATTTATGTTAATACGGTACCACAATACTGTAAGGTTTTACTTTCCTCGATTATCTTTAATGTGACATCTTATCAAAAGCCTTCTGGAAATTCAAGCTAATATGCCTATAGACTCCCCTTTATCTACAGCACATCTACACAGATCCCTTCAAAGGAGCCTAATAAATCAGTTAAACAGATTTCCTCTGGTCTTCACCCTTTCTCAGGAATCTTGGGGTTTCCCCTTTTATAAAATGATGCTGACTCTCCCGATTGCCTTGCTTTTTCTAAGGATTCCAGCTATGACCTCATTAAAGATCAATTCTATTATCTTCTCCACAATTGCTATCAAACTAACTGGCATACTGTTTCTAGTTTTCTGCTCCCTCCCTGCTTGAATAGAGGGGTTATGTATCTGTCACTTTCTAGTCTGGTGGAACATGATAGAAATCAATGAACTGGTGAAAACCTTCTAATCACACTATTAAACCTTACTGTTAAAGTCCATTGAAAAGATTACACCTTGTTGAATGAGATGTAACTAAGTTTCTAATAGCATTTTATAACCAATGCTGAACAATCTACCAATCCTTAAAACTCATATTACATTTATGGAATGTCAGGTTTTACCATTATGATGATCTTCCACAGATTTTTAAAGTATATGTGTAAAAAATTGCTAACAATATTTCAGCTTTTATCTTAAGCCCATGCATTCATGCCAATCTTTTAGTTTGTATTGTCTAAACACAACTAAAAATGAAGAATAATGAGTGCATTTTCCTGGTTTGCTATCTGAGAGAATTTCTTTTCAGTGTGATATGTTTCTCAATAACTTCACCAACTTTAAACACCTTTGGATTCCACTGACTTGAAAGAAAATTCAAATTAATATCATACTTACACTCCAGTGCGACACTTTTTTAGTGAGGTTATTGGTTTGTTTGGAATCAACACTTATGAAAAGTGGTGTATTTTCCCCTAATGGGCATGAAAAATGTTCCTAGAATCATTTCTATTTCATAATAACCATGAGTTTTTTCTCTTCCTGCAGAAATGGAATTTATGAGACAACAAAAGAAGTTTGCCCTTCGAAAGAACAAATAAAATAGTAAGTCTGTGGGGAACTGGAACCAATTAGATCACAACTGGCCATTACTGTATTTTATGCAATTAGTGTCTGAAAGGGTTGACTGACCCAAGAGATAAGAATCCTGGCAGGAACTATCAGCATGTCTTTGGTGTACTAGTTGCTAATCAAGTCTTCCAGTTATGATTCTTGTGCTAAGATCAATGTGGCAAACAATAAGGTATACTTACACATAATTTGAACCTGATGTCTCACAGCATCCTATCATGTAACCCAGATGTTACATAATTAGTCAAGTACTGTGTAATGACCCTATCCTGCTTTTCAAGGTTGATCCTATCTTTTGTCAAAGACTTAGTGTAAACATCCATAGTCATTCCCATAACTTAGACTAAAACCAGTAAGAAGAAGTGATGGCAGTGAATATACTCAGGGTACCTCAGATGATTCGGATGAACGTGGCCAAAACACATACCATGCTGACAGACAGACAATTTTTGCCAATTCCCATCACAATATGCTTTACTTTGCTGCAGGTGCTGTTGCACATAGGTGAGCTCTTCTTACAGCAAGGGGTTCAGGTCTGGAATGCATAGTTTGGAAATATGATGGAGGCCAGTTTAATTGAATAATCATTTAAATAGCAATTAGGTGCAAGGTTATGGGAAAAAGGCAAAACATTGGCACTAATTTAAAATAGTCAGAAAGCCAATGTAGAAATTCTAAGCTAAAAGACCTCCTGCTAAGCTGTAAAAGTTCTTTGATTCTGTGATTCTGAAATATCTTGACAGACTTGTTATTGCTCAGTAGATACATCAGGGCTTTCAGATATGTATGAGTCATCGAGTCATAGAGCTGTACAGCATGGAAACAGACCCACTGGTCCAATACATCCATGTCGACCATATATCCGAAATTAACCTCATCCCATTTGTCAGCATGTGGCCCATATTCCTCTAAACCCTTCCTATTCATATACCCATTCAAATGCTTTTTAAATGTTGTAATTGTACCATCCTCCATCACGTCCTCTGGCAGCTCATTTCATACATGCACTACCCTCTGCGTGAAAAAGTTGTTGCTTAGGTCCCAAATAAGTCTATCCTCTCTCACCTTAAACCTATGCCCTCTAGTTTTTTACAATATATGTTAATGATACAGATGGTATTTGTAATAACACTAAGCTGGGTGGCAGGGTGAAATGTGAGGAGGATGTTTGGAGATTACAGGATGACCTGGACAGGTTAGGTGAGTGGTCAGATGCAAGGCAGATGCAGTTTAATGTGGATAAATGTATGGTTATCCACTTTGGTGGCAAGAACAGGAAGGTGGATTACTACCTAAATGGAATCAATTTAGGTAAAGGGGCAGTACAAAGAGATCTGGGTGTTCTTGTACACCAGTCAATGAAGGTACAGCAGGTCGTGAAGAAGACTAATAGCATGCTGGCCTTCATAACAAGAGGGATTGAGTATAGAAGCAAAGAGGTTCTTCTGCAGCTGTACAGGGCCCTGGTGAAACCACACCTGTAGTACTGTGTGCAGTGCTGGTCTCCAAATTTGAGGAAATACATTCTGGCTATTGAGGGAGTACAGCGTAGGTTCACGAGGTCAATTCCTGGAATGGCGGGACTACCTTACGCTGAAAGACTGGAGCGACTGGGCTTGTATACCCTTGAGTATAGAAGACTGAGAGGGGATCTGATTGAGACATTTAAGATTATTAAAGGATTGGACACTCTGGAGGCAGGAAACATGTTTCCACTGATGGGTGAGTGCCGAACCAGAGGACACAGCTTAAAAATACGGGGTAGACCATTTAGGACAGAGATGAGGAGAAACTTCTTCACCCAGAGAGTGGTTGCTTGTGGAATGCTCTGCCCCAGAGGACAGTGGAGGCCCAGTTCTGGATTCATTTAAGAAAGAGTTGGATAGAGCTCTCAAAGATAGTGGAATCAAGGGTTATGGAGATAAGGCAGGAACAGGATACTGATTAAGGATGATCAGCCATGATCATATTGAATGGGAGTGCAGGCTCAAAGGGCAGAATGGCCTACTCCTGCACCTATTGTCTATTGTCTATAGTTTTGGACTCCCCTACCCTGGGGAAAATACCTTGGCTATTTACCCTATCCATGTCTCTCATGATTTTATATGCTTCTATAAGGTCACCCCACAGCCTCTGATGCTCTGTGGAATTCATTTCATCGAAGTCTAAATTTCTTTTTTATTTATTTGTTCATTCACAGGATGTGGGCAGGGCTAGATAGGTCAGCATTTATTGTCCATCATTAATAGCCCAGAGGGAAGTTAAAAGTCAACCACATTACTGTGGGTCTGGAGTCACATGTAGGTGAAAGTGAAGACTGCAAATGCTGAAGAGTCGAAATCGAAAAGTGTTAAACTAGAAAAAGAGCAGCAGGTCAGGTAGCATCCAAGGAGCACAAGAGTTGACTTTTCGGGCATAAGTCCTTCAGTTCCTGATGAAAAGGTTATGCCCGAAACATTGACTCTCCTGCTCCTCGGATGCTGCCTGATGTGTTGTGCTTTTTCCAGCACCACACTTTTTGATCCGAGAGTTACATGTAAGCCAGATAAGGATATTGGTTTCCTTCTCTAACGGACATTAGTGAATCAGATGGGTTTTTCCCAACAATTAATAATGGATTGTGGTCAACATTAGACTTTTTTTTATTGAATTCAAATACCACTATCTGCTGTGGTGGAATTCAAATTTTAGTCCCCAGAATATTACCTGGGTCCAGCAAAAATACCACTAGGCCATCACTGCCCTGATGCCCATGGTATACGTGCACTTCAGGTTTCTGTCTTCCTCCCTCCTTATCTCTAGCATTGAGAAGGTCAACATGAATAGTATATGCCCAAATACAATATCCAGGCTTGGAATGCAAATAACATTCATGCTATAAAAATTTCAGGCAACAACCATCTATAATAACAGACATTCTAATCATCATCTCTTGACACTCAATGGCATACGCCATCACTGAGTTATCCATCAATGTGCTGGAGTTACCATTGACCAGAGACTGAATTGGACTAGCCATATAAGCACAGGGTTATAAAAACAGGGGTCAGAGATGAGGGATCCTGCTATGAGTAACTCACCTCCTGACTCCCCAAAGCATGTCCACCAAATGCAAAGCATAAGTCATCCACACGTGCCTGGATGAGTGCAGCTCCAACAAGAAGCTTGACACCATCCAGAACAATGTGGCAGTGTTAATTGGTATCACATCACACACATTCCCTCCTTCCATCACTGATGCTCAGTAGCAGCAGTGTTCCATTGACAAGATGCACTGCAGAAGTCACTGATGGTTTTAGACACCACCCTCCAAGTCCACGATGACTACTATCTAGAAGGACAAGGGCAGCAGATACATTGGAATACCACCACTGCATATTCCCCTCCAAGCCACTCACCATCCTGACTTGGAAATATGTATCTGATCCTTTATTGTTGCTGAGTCAACATCCTGGAATTATCTACACCAAATGGGCTGCAGCAGTTCAAGAAGGCAGCTCAACACTAGCTTCTTCAGGGCAATTATGGATGGACAATAAATACTGGCCCTAACAAACTGCACAGCATTTCAAATTCCATCTGTAGTTTGTACATGTTATCTTGCTGCATATTCTCAGCATTAAAAATATTCAGGGATAAAAAATGAAAACACTACTACAAGAATATTCTATAACATTTAAAGACTTCTGATTTGTAGTTTGATAGAATGACAGATTTGTGAAGTTAAATAAAAGCTTAAATAAAAATCCCAAAAAGCAATTAAAATTCAATCACTTTAAGTAGGTAACCCTGTTGCTTCTTTACATGTCACAACTAATCCAATTATTAAGAAACACCAAATCTTCTAGTACAAAATAACCAACTCCAGGAAAAACAATGTTAGTGAGAGAGTGAAAGTCTTATGACTGAAATTCATTGGGTGTTTACTGGAATGCCTCAAACATTAGGAGCATGTGAGATATGACGTTGAATGGCTTTATGTCAGAATCAGTCTTCTGGAGGCAGTGCTTCTATCAATCTCTGCAAGACCATTGGAAGAAGAAAGATATAGAATGTTGGTAGGTACTCAGCCTCAACCTTAATTGGGAGTCTGTCACTGGTAATTTGCATCACATTGTGCTAATGCCCATATGCATCGGGGAAGCAATGATGTAGTTGCACTATCATTGGACTATTAATCCAGAGACCTAGGTAATGTTCTGGGGAGCCAGGTTCAAATCTTGACATGGCAGATTGTGTAATTTGAACACAGTAGAGTTTTCAAATGAGGACTGTGAATCCATTGTTGATTATTGGAAAAACCCATCTGGGTCACTTTAGGAAAGGAATCTGCCATCTTTACCTGGTCTGGTTTATATTCATGACTCCAGACCCATTGCAATATGGTTGACTCTTAACTACCCTCTGGGCGGTAAAGGATGGGCGATAAACATTGGCTTGGCTCATCCCATGAATGAATACAAAAAAAAGGCATGTCAAGGCCAAGTTTAAGCTCTGAAATCTTGAAAGACAGTGTCAGAAACAAAAAACATAGAAACAGCCTGTGTGAATTTTTCATATTGCAATTCGCTAAAGATCATTCCCTTTCCTCATTGATGTATATAATTATGGCTCCAGTGCTGATTTCTGTCGAGTACCATTAGTTACAAGTTGCCAGCCTGAATATACTTCACTTATACCAACTTTCTGTCGTCTATTACTTCGCCAATCTTCTATTCATGCTATTATTACCTCCAACTCCATGTATTCTTACCTTATTAAGTAGCCTATGTGTGATACTTTATCCAAATTTGTTATATCCATTGCTTGCCCTTTATCTACTATGATCATTACCTCCACAAAGAATTCTAGTAAATTTGTTAGACGTGATTTCCCCTTCATCAGCCACGTTGACTCTACTTGATTATATCATGCATTTCTAAATGCTCTGTTATTAATTGATTCTAACCTGTTCCCTAATAACAGATGATAAGCTAATTAGACCATAGTTTTTTTGTCTCCTTCCCGTTTTAAGCAAAGCTGTTGACTTAGCAGTTTTCCAATCATTCAACCAGAACCTAAAGATTCCTGCAAGTTTACTACCAGTGCATATACTATCGTTTCTCCCTTTAATATCCTTGGATACATTCCAACAGGTCCAAGGAATTTATCCATCTTTAGCCTATTAGTTTCCTGAGTATGTTTTCTCTGTTATTACATTTGTTTCCTGTCCTTTTGATCCTTGAATATTTAGTGATTTTAGAATGATTTTTAGTGTCTTCTACAGTGAAACTGATTCAAAGCTTTTATTTAAGTTCTTACTTATTTTTATTTATCCATCATTTCTGGTTCCTCTTTATAATTTCCCACACCTCATTCTCTAAGGAGCAATGTTTATTTTGGCTTCTTCCTTTGTTTGTATATGTTTAAAGAAGCTCTTGCTGTCTGTCTTGTCATTACGTGCAAGGTTAACTTCAAAGTTTATTTTCTCCCTTTTTTTGTTTTGTAAAACTACCTCAATTCTCAGGCTTTCCACTATATTTTGCCACATTCTCATAGAGTCACAGAGTCCTAAGCAGGGACACAGGCACTTTGGCTCAAACTAGTCCATGCTGACCAAAATGTCCATCCACACTCACCCCATTTTGCTGCACTTGGCCTGTATCATTCTAATCCTTTCTGTGGAAACCATTTTTAGAACCCTGACCAGGCTGTCCTCAGAGGGAACCATTTTTTTAGCTGAGTTGCTTTCTAATTGAAGTTGTTTTTGAGAATTCTTTTGCTGACCTTGCTGCCATATCCCTTCACCCACTGATAAGTTCCTCTCTCTCTATACGAGAGCTCTGTAAGAACCGACCACTGTTTATCTGCTACTAACTTCTGCAAACAGTGTGCCATGTGACCGTCTAATGTTGGAAATGCATTGTTTTGCAATTAATAGTCAGTCAGTTGTAGTCCTATATAACCAGTGAAACCCTGTAGCTTGGCAGAGAGGTCCATTCGTGCTGAGTGGTCACTGCTCTCTTCCCATGATAAATGTGTCAATGACTCAAGGGCTGTGTACAAGATTTAATTAGTGAGGAACAGAAAACTGCTACAACACTTTCCTGTCCATGTATTTGTCCAAATGTCTTTTAAGTGTTGTTAATGTAGCCACCTTAACCACTCCTGCTGGCAGCTCATTCCATATGCGTACAACCCTCTGTCTAAAAAGATTGACCCTCAGGTTCCCTTTTATTCTTTCTCCTCTAACCTTAAACTGATGCATTCTAGTCCTCAATTCCCCAACCCTGGGAAAAAGGCTGAATGCACTCACTCAATCAATGCATCTCGTGATCGTATATGCCTCTATAAGATCCCACCTCAGTCTCCTATGCTGTAAAGAAAAATGTCCTAACTTGTCCAAACTCTCCCTATAAATCAGACCATTGTTTATTTCTTCTTTCAGTTCTTTGCTCTCCTTATCTTGAATTCTGCAGTTTGGTCCCTGGACCAGAAACACTCTGCTTTCTCTCCACACATACCAGAGCAATGTCTGTTTGAGGTCTCCTTATCTTCCCTGTTTAACTCTGGTTAGATTATTCCCTTTATAAAATCCTTCTTCCTCACTGGAATATAGCTTTGCTATATTCATGAACTATTTTCTGAAATAGCTGCATTGATCCTCAACCTTTTTTTCCTTTTAAACTCCTTCCCAAGTGTAGCTCGGTCTCCCCTCAATCTTGTGTATTTGCCATTACTTAAGCTTAACACTGTTGTTTCTGACCTAGATTTGTGTGTGCACGTGCTTGTGTGAGTGCGTGTCTGTCTCCATTCAATAAGGTGTGTCTCATTTGTGGTTGGTGAAAATATTTCCTCCTTTTTTGTGTGCTTGTTCTCTCCTCAATTTCATTGTAAGTGCTGCTGTGCAGAAAGTTGAAAACAAGAACCAAATGCATAAGTCTGCACACAGCCTCTCCACCAACAATTCCTGAGTTGTGCCTCCTTGAGACAATGGAGAAAGTGAGGACTGCAGAAGCTGGAGATCAGGGTCAAGAGTGTGGCGCTGGAAAAACACAGAAGATCAGGCAGCATCCAAGGAGCAGGAGAATCAACATTTCGGGAAAAAGTCCTTCATCAGGAATGAGGCTAGTAGGCCAAGGAGGTGAAGAGATAAATGGGAGGGGTGGGAGGAGGGTGGGTGGGGGGAAGGTAGCTCAGCGTGTGATAGGTTGATGGAGATGGGGTAAAAGTTGGGAGGTTGGAGAGGAGGGTGGAGCAGATAGGTGGAAAGGAAGATGGACAGGTCGGACTGAGCCCTTGAATATCAACTTGATATACATTGTTTTGACAGACAATTGTTGACAATGTGCACAAGACAGCTTTACTTGGCAAAAATTTGACAAGCTGAACATCAACATATCTTCTCTATGAGAGCTTAGAGGCTCAGCAAGAAGAGATCACTGAAAGAGAAACAGTACGCGTTCATCTGGTAAGGGAAGAGTTCAGAGGGTAGCCATGAGTAAAGTGCACATTTGGCTGTAGGGAGTTCACTCTTCTCAATGAAAGAACACAGAGAACATTCCCTTTTCCCTCACTACTGGTCACAAATAAGAAAGTATACTCTCCTTCACCGTCGCAACTCAAAGTGGTCACTCAGCTTTGAGTATCTATGCTCAAACACTGTACGAGAGTACGAGGTAAAAGAGTTGAAAAATGTGTTGCTGGAAAGGCGCAGCAGGTCAGGGAGCATTCAAGGAGCAAGAGAAGGGCTTATGCCCGAAACGTCAATTCTCCTGCTCCTTGGATGCTGCCTGACCTGCTGCGCTTTTCCAGCAACACATTTTTCAGCTCTGATCTCCAGCATCTGCAGTCCTCACTTTCTCCTACGAGGTGAAAGAGCATTTTTGTGGCAAATTTGAAATTCTTATCAGCAGAATCCCAGTCCTTACCTAATGATGAATTCCAGTTCAAGAGTGAGCACAACATGGCCAACCTCTCCAGACATTATGATCTGTGAAAGATTGGTGCAAATGAACCAGATAGTATTTGAGCTTTGCTGCTACCCTTAGCTTTGCTTAATTAACACCATCCTTCAGAACAAACTTTAGCTTTCTCGTAATGTGTTCTTAACAAAGAATTATCACTCTCTTATTGGACTGTCAAGTGGCATTGATTCAATTTTCTTGAATATCTCAAACAGTTTTAATTAACAAACTGATAAATTGGAATTGTGGGGGAACACATACTGTCATAGAGATGTACAGCACGGAAATTGTATACGTCCTCAGTTGAGTTTCCTGTTACTTGGACTCCCTATGGCTGCTGGTTATGTGGTGTCATCATGGCGTTCCCTCTAATTTTCTTTCCAGCTCCACGGGCCCCACAGTCCATGTGTGGCAGCAACATCCAGACCAGGCATGTCACAACACCGCTATCAGGATGCCAGTTCCAACTGCTGTGCATGGAACCTTGAAGCGGCTGCATGTATGCTGTTTTAGGAGGAACATTCGTCAGCCTGTTCTGTGGTTTGTCACTATATTAAATCCTTGAATCAATAACAAAATGTCTTTTTTCCAAGATGAATTACTTGCAGTAGATATGAAAGCATTTATACATTAGGTAGTTGCAAAACTAGGTATACAGAAACCAGAATTGTAAAGATTACAAGTCAGGGCTGAATGGCTTGCTTCTCTCCTGGTTTGTATGGAAGTACGTATATTCACATCTCTGGAACCAGAATTCTTGCCTCAGCATGGCAATAATGTCCTTTACACTGCGCGTCTTGCAAAGAGTTTAGAATGCAAGACAGTTTTGTGTTGAGTGGAACAAACACATTTTCCCCAACGTCCTTTGTTAATAATGCTTGCAGATGTTGCTGCCTTCTGCAATCCTTCAGCAGTGTATTGATGTCCCAACCTTTCTTTTTCCTCCTAGATGCCTTTTTGGAAAGCTTCACTGGGTGTTGAAGCTATAATCAGCTTCATTGCCAATTCAGCCATCTCTGCCTCTGTGAAATCACAGTCCTTGCTTTTGTCATGACATCTACTGTTGAGCTAGCCAATTAATTCATGTAGCTGTTACCAATAAGTTATCAGGTCTATGTAGAGAATTTTATGGTTCACTTTTAGATAAAGCAGATCTTTCCATATTTCCTATGGCTTAGCAGGATCTCTCTGTGTAAAGTGTTGATACTGTGCAACCTTTCATTTGCAATAATACCTTTATTCTCAGTGCTTATTTATTCCATTCTGCCATGACTAAAACTAAACAGGACATGATTTAAATACAGTAGCGACTCGACATACAAACGACCCCGTTCACAAACAAATCGAACAGGATTGTACGTAAAAGTTTGCTTCAACGTATGTACAAAGTTCAAGGTACAAACGAAGGTACGAACACAAAAAGCCCATGTGCGACCACGTGGTTTCATTGTTCTGCTTTGCTACGCGCGCTTTGAACGCAAAAGCTCTCGGACCCCGTGTGATCTCATTCAGTTCATCTTTGACACGTGTGCTGTTTGCCACAAAGTTAAAGTGCAGTACAATTATCAGTTTTATTATAGTGATAGAGTATTTTTCTATAATTAAGGTTATTTTAAATTTCAGTGCCATAAATAAATAAAAATAACATAAAAAAAGTATGTTTTCGGGGCTGGGGAACGGATCAATTGGAATTACATTCATTCGAATGGGAAAAATTGATTCAGTTCACGAACATTTTGGTTCACGAACCGGGTCCCGGAACGGATTAAGTTTGTAAGTCGAGTGTGTTGGAAGTGCATAAGAGGAAATTTACAATTTTAATACCTGGAATGAGTGGGTTGTCATAGTCATACAGTTATATAGCATGGAAACAGACCCTTCGGTCCAACACATCTGTGCCGACTAGACATCTCAATCTGACCTAGTCCAATTTGCCAGCATTTGGCCCATATCCCCGTAAACTCTTCCTAATCATGTACCCATCCAGACACCTTTTAAATGTAGTTTTACCTGCTTCTATTACGTCCTTTGGCATACACCCTCTGCATGAAAAAAATTAGCCCTCAGGTTCCTTTTACACCTTGCCCCTTTCATCTTAAACCTATTCCCTCTACTTTGGACTCCCCTACCCTGAGAAAAGCCATTGGTTATTCCCCTTATCCATGTCTCTCATGGTTTTATAGAACTCTATAAGGTCACCCCTCAGCCTCCGATGCCCCAGGGATAAAAGCTCAGCCTATTTAGTTACCCCTATAGCTCAAACCTTCCAATCACAGCAACATTCTTGTAAATCTTTTCTGAATCCCTTCAAGTATAACAACATATTTCCCAAAGATTGAAGAAACTGGGCTTGTTTTTTACTGGGATGTAGAAGAGTGATGGTGATTTGTTTGAAATGTATAAGATCCTTGGTCTTGGGAAGGTGGACTTTGCAGAGTTTCAAAGAATGAGAGGGATCTTATTGAAACCTATGAAATGCTTAAAGGGTTAGACAAGGGTAGATGTAGTTATGATGTTTCCCTGGTTTGGGCTTGTCTAGAATCAGGTGGCACAATTTGAAAATAATGGGGGGATGCCATGTAGAACCAAAATGAGGAGAATTTAGTTTATTCAGAAGATCATGAATCTCTAACTCAGAAGGTTGTAGAAACTCAGTCTTTGAGTACATTTAAGGCAAAGATTAATTGATTTCTGATTATTAATGGCTTGAGGTTTATGGGGATAAAGGTAGATGGCAGTGTTTTTATCACCCATGATTATACTAAGTGGTGATAGACCCAATTGTCTACTCCAGTTCTAATGTTGCAATGAAATGGAAAGGACATTTGGGTGAATCCAGTACTAGGGGACAGTTTGGGATCACCCTCTTTTGACAGACATGGGGAAGCTTTTCTCTCTTGGGCTATTGTACGACTTTGAAAGTCTCTTTCTCAGAGGATGATGAACATGGGATCATTGAACATTTTAAGGTGGCAGAGAAATAGATTCTTGTTAGACAAGTGAATCAAAGGTTAACAGGGAATTTAGAATTTGCAATGCAAAGAGGTCAGCCCTGATGGTGGAGCAGTTTTAAAGGACCGAATGGCCACTTCTGCTCTTAAGGCCATGATGTTGTTGCAGTTCTCCATCTTAAGGGTCATGGATGGCATGGGCCTTGGCAGAACGTAGTGGACCTTCTGAAAGGAGATGAGACTTGCAAGGGCACTAAGCTATAGAAGGTGGTGAAACCTGCTCCACTGGTACTATACACAGGGTCAGTAGTGTATATGGTGAGATGGACAGGAAAACTAAAAATGGTTAGTTCTCTGTAGGGGTATTGGGTGGAAATGTGGGCAATAGCTTCACATATCAAGGCTCCATGATGTCTAGTAATCTGTCACTTGATGCTGAAATACACAAATGCAGTGCTTCAATGAAACATGTAGGCAAGAAGACAATGACAACCAGGAGATAGTCACTCACACTCATCACATTTAGAGACTGATTGTTTAGAAGGTTATTGAAAGACATAAAGGAAATTGGAAAGTTCAGTTGACAGAGAGGAGAGCCAAGAGAAAACAGAGTCCAGTGAAGCCCATAAGTTTCCAGCTCACTTTCTTTCTGTGCAGAAAATATGTCTGTTGCTGTAACGTCAGAATGGATTCTAGAGTGACACCAGCCAAAGTTTAATACAGATTTGAACGCCAAGACATAAACCATCAATTTATGAAACGGAAAGCTTCCCAAAAAATGTCTTTAATATCATACTTCTAAACAGGCAGAGTTAAATTAATGCATCAATTTGCGTTTCTTGTAAAAATTTCTATATTGGGATTTTCTAATTGTCCATTTCTAATTGCCTTTTGAAAACTGTTTAGGAGTCAACCACAAGTCTATAGTCCGAAGTCACACGTGATACTGACCTGGTAAGGATTGCAGATTTCCTCCCAAAAAGGGAACTAGATGGATTTTGTAACAAGTTTCCTGGCCACTATTACTGAAATAGTTTTCACTTGAGATTTTTCTGATTGATAATTGAATTTAAATTCCATTAGCTGCCTTGGTGGGGCTTGAATTCTTAGCCCAGAGAATAGCCGTGCCTCTGGACTATTAGACCAGTGGCATCCCTCCCATAAATCACAGTCATTCCTCTAAAGTCTTGAAGCATTTTACCGCTTCATATTTCACATGTAGAACAGATACCATAGTAATTGATGAGCAGCTGATGATTAATGTACAACAAGTGTTTTAAGTTGAAAAAGCTTGCCATAGTGCCACATACATATTCACAAGGTGTTTCAAGTACAGTAAAGTAAGAATAATTATGCTGTGGTTCATTCAACAATATTACAAACTTAATCTTAGTGCCTACCTCTCTGTTCTGTAATGTTCTGTCACTCTGGAGCACATTCTGTACTTCATTATTAATGACTGCAAAATAACTGAAGATACATTTTTGTAAAATCTCTTTTAGCTGCTTAAATTGTAGGAAATGAACATTCTGCTTACATAATCAAAGAGCATTCTCTAGAAACATTTGCATTGTGTTGCAACATTTTAATAATATTGTTTCTGAGACAGTACCATAATGCTACCACATAGGTTTTTTTAAGACAATGTAACTTTTTCAAGAGAGATGAGCTTTTATTTTGGTCGGTTTATTAACAAGATTATTTTTCATTCACTTTTGCTCAATATTAAATTCATCTTGTTTGGAGAACGGAGAACTTCAGAATTGGATTTTTGCAATGCGAGTAAGACCACATAACCCCAGGAAAGGTGAACTGTGGGGAGAGAAAGAAACTTAATTACATAAATTCTGTAGAATAAATTTTCCAGAGAAAAATGGGAATTTTTATTGAACTTTCCTTCGAGAACCAAAGCTATAGAAGCCTTCTCACTACCAATATCCAACTGTACTGTTTGGAGTTTTAGAAAACTTGATCTTGGTCCTGGTATTTCTCAATGTAATCTGTGGGCATATTGCTAAAGCATTAGGCTGAAGAAAAGTGACTACTGATCAAATGAACATTACTACTCACATCAAATGTGGACTTGAAATTTGAAATCCACTTTTATTTGGAAAATGCAGATCATATGTAAACAATTTGATGGGGATTTCTGGCTACTGCAGAAATTTTGTCCATTTTCCCTCAATAGAATACATATCAGCTAAAAGTGCACGCTCATGGCTTGACCATGCCCTCACAAATTGGAGCTAATGCCATGGCGGGCCATGGATTGCTCTCCATCTTCCAGTTTCAAGTCTCACTTCAGGACCTGAGCACAAATTCATGGTTGATACTCCTGTAGTATTGAAAGAGTGCTGCACTGCGGGAGGTGCATTCTTTCGGAGAAGTTCATACGTTGTGTACCCTTCCACCTGCTCAGGTCATAGTAGAAGAACATATAACATTATTTTGAATAAGAGCAGAGAAGTTATTTCTCAGGGTCCTGGTTAACATTTCTACCAAGCCTAACACCTCAGGAAACTGATTACCTGGTCAATTATTAGATTGTTAAAAGTTTGGGAGAAGATTTGTAGCTCGGGTGCTCGTTGCTGTGGTTCTGTTCGCCGAGCTGGGAATTTTTGTTGCAAACTTTTCGTCTCCTGTCTAGGTGATGTCCTCGGTGATTGGGAGCCTCCTGTGAAGCTCTTCTGTGCTGTTTCCTCCGGCATTTATAGTGGCCTGTCTCTGCCGCTTCCGGTTGTCAGTTCGAGCTGTCCGCTGTAGTGGCTGGTATATTGGGTCCAGTTCGATGTGTTTGTTGATAGAGTCTGTGGATGAGTGCCATGCCTCTAGGAATTCTCTGGCTGTTCTCTGTTTGAGTCCAGAGATTGGTGAGCCCATAGGTGTTCCATTGATTTGTTCGTATATTTGGTTATTGAATGTGAAGTGTGTTGTGAGGCACAAGTCCAGTAGTTTAAGTATGCCGTCTTTGTTGATAGGTTCAGCGTCCTGTTGTCTGTTATGTCTGTCCAGCAGGTTGGCTATTGTTTCTTTGGCTAGTGTTTTGTCGATGGAGGTGAACAGTGCCGTTACATCGAATGAGATCATAGTTTCTTCCTTGTCTATGTGTATATTTCTGATGATGTCCAAGAATTCCTGTGTCGATTGTATAGATTGTCTGGATCCGCTGATCAGGTGTTTCAGTTTCTGCTGTAGTTCTTTGGCCAGTTTGTGTGATGGTGTCCCTGCTAGTGATACTGTGGGTCTGAGTGGGATGTCTGGTTTGTGCACTTTGGGTAGTCCATAGAATCTGGGGGTGTTGTTGCTTTCAGGTTTCATTCTTTGTAGGTCAGACCTGGTTATCTGTTCGTTTTTTTGTAGATTCCTCAGTGTGTTGTTTATCCTGTTGGTGAGCTGTGGGGTGGGGTCAAACTCCCTCTTTTGGTAGGTGTTGGTATCTGCAAGTAGTTGTTGTGCTTTTTGCATGTACTCTGCTTTGTCCAGGATGGCCGTCATTCTGCCTTTGTCTGCTGGTAGTATAATTATGTTCTTATCGTTTCTTAGTGATTTTAATGCTTCCCTCTCCTTGGTGTTGAGGTTATGTGTTTGTTTTTTTCTTGTTATCAGTGGTACGATACTTTGTCTCACAGTTTGTTGTGTCTCTTCTGTCAGTCCATTGTTCCTGAGTGTGCATTCTAGTGCTGCTAGGAAGTCTGCTGTCTTGGCATCCCTGTGGTTGTAGTTGAGTCCCTTGGCCAGTATTGTTCTTTCCGTGTCTGTGAGCTGTCTGTGGGAGAGGTTTTTAACCCAGGTGTGTGTTGTGGTGTCCTCTTCTTTGTATGTTAGTTTGGCCATTTTTTCTTTTAGTGCCGTTTTTTTGCGGTGTATGGTCCTGTTCTGTCCTATGGTGACGGCCTGTTCTATGGTCCGGGTCCATTCCTGATTGGTGGTTTTTGAAATTAACGATTTTTGGTGCGCAATTTCTTGTCTGTATTTATGTAGTCTGTTGTGAGCGTCTGTAATCATTACCTGGATCATCCTGAATCCGTTCTGTCTGGCTGTGTCCCTGGCTTGTGGATTGTTGACTGATGGTCTGTATCTGACACATGGTGGAAGGATTCGATTCTTTCGGCATTCATGCAGGAACCGGAGTTGTTCGTATGTGGCGCTTAGGTGGTTGGCACAGGATTCCCATTTCCTGGCTTGTCTTAGCGTCTCTCGCCCGTAGGTGTTCAAAGTTTGGGAGAAGATTTGTAGCTCGGGTGCTCGTTGTTGTGGTTCTGTTCACTGAGCTGGGAATTTGTGTTGCAAACGTTTCATCCCCTGTCTAGGTAACATCCTCAGTGCTTGGGAGCCTCCTGTGAAGCGCTTCTGTGCTGTTTCCTCCGGCATTTATAGTGGCCTGTCTCTGCCGTTTCCGGTTGTCAGTTCGAGCTGTCCGCTGTAGTGGCTGGTATATTGGGTCCAGTGCGGTGTGTTTGTTGATAGAGTATGTAGATGAGTGCCATGCCTCTAGGAACACCCATGGGCTCACCGATCTCTGGACTCATGGCAGAAGCAGTAATGCAAAGGTTAGAACAAACAGTCTTACCACAACTTCAACCCAAACTCTGGGTCAGATACATGGATGGCACCTTTGTAATAATTAAAAACACAGAAATACAGAACACACACCAGATCATCACCGCCACACTCACAGGAATCCGATTCACTAGAGAGGAAGAAAAGGACAACCAACTCCCATTCCTAGACGTGATGGTACAGAGAACACCGAACGGAGAATTCACCACAAAGGTTTACAGGAAAGCCACACACACAGACCAAGTCCTAAACTATGAAAGCAACCACCCCAACACACACAAACGAAGTTGCATCAGGACACTATTCAAAAGGGCCACAACACACTGCAGCACACCAGAACTACAAAAAGAGGACGAGGAAGACCTATACAAAGTATTCGCCAAAAACGGATACCCCCGCAATTTCATCAACAGATGCCTAAGGGAGAGACAACAGAACGAGGACATGCCGCAACCCAAAGGACTAGCCACCCTACCATACATCAGGAGCATTTCTGAACTGACAGCCAGACTACTGCGACCACTAGGACTCATAACAGCACACAAACCAACAGCCACGCTCAGACAACAACTCACCAGAACAAAGGACCCGATACCCAGCATGAGCAATACTAATGTAGTGTACAAAATCCCATGCAAGGACTGCACAAAACACTACATTGGACAAACAGGAAGACAGTTAACGATCCATATACACGAACACCAACTAGCCACGAAACGACACGACCAGCTATCCTTAGTAGCCACACACACAGACGACAAGCAACATGAATTCAACTGGGACAACACTACCATTATAGGGCAAGCCAAACAGAGAACAGCCAGGGAATTCCTAGAGGCATGGCACTCATCCACAGACTCTATCAACAAACACATCGAACTGGACCCAATATACCGGCCACTACAGCGGACAGCTCGAACTGACAACTGGAAGCGGCAGAGACAGGCCACTATAAATGCCGGAGGAAACAGCACAGAAGCGCTTCGCAGGAGGCTCCCAAGCACTGAGGATGTCACCTAGACAGGGGACGAAACGTTTGCAAGACAAATTCCCAGCTCGGCGAACAGAACCACAACAATTAGATTGTTACTTATGAGAAGGTGCGTATTGGAACATGTTGCTCATATTACAACAAAAATTAAACTTTAAACACTTTGAGACCTCAGCAGTATTAAAAAGTGCTGTGACATCTAATTTTTGATTGCTTTCACTGCACCTCTGATGGCAGTGAAGAACTTCCAAATTTCAGGCCCACCCTGTTCCTCCTAATTTTCATAGACATGTAATGACCCTTTCCTCAGGTTTTCAAATAACATTTTTGATCAAAGACAATTTGAGAACTGGTCCTCTCATTGTGATTTTCCAACTGCTAGTCAATGTGACCAGAATCCTTTCTCTCTGAGTCTCAGACAGAAAAAAAACATGCTTCTGGAATTTGTAAAACTAACCAATTAAATTCTGAAAGGAAATGGCAGTCAAATAGAAAATGAACTAATTCCAAACGCTATACATACATTCAACAATTGTGTATTGCATCGCTTCTCAAGGCTGTTACCATAGAAACTATGGCAACACATTTCTTACTGTGTTAGGATAGGTTTAGTATAGAACTTTGACCTGAGGGGGCACAATGACTGTGTTTTAAAGCACAGTCATCCAATTCACACCTGAAAAAAATTAGCAGTCCCCCCAAATCCTGGAAAGCTGTAATTGAAACATATATTAGGGGGGAGGGGAGTATGGTGTGGTGCATTGGGACTTGTATTGAAAGCCCAATCTCCAAGATCTCTATCTCTGTTTTCTTTACGATATGAAACTTTAATACTTACCAAGGGTGCGTATTTCTTGTATCCATGACATTACCATTTTGATGTCAGGAGAGGAGGGAAGATTAAGCAAAACATGACTAATTTTGTTTTATTTTCATATTATGGAACATTTCCCTAGATTGTACAGGAAAAATTTACAACATACAGATAGAAGTGAGACCCAGAAAATCGGTTTACAAAAGACAAAGGTGGGGGTGGGGGAGGGGTTGTTATAGAGGAGGGACTGGTGTCATGCTAATGTCATTGGGGCTGGTAATCCAGAACACAAGGTTAATGTTCTGGGGATATGGATTTGAATCCTAACGTGGTGGATGGTGAAATTTGAATTCAACAAAAAAATTAAAAGCTAGCCTTATGGTGACCATATAAACCATTATCGATTGTGGTAAAAACCAATCAGATTCACTAATTTCCTTTAGGGAATGAAATCTGCCATCCTTTCTTGCACTGGCCAACATGCAGCTTCAGGTCCACAGCAACATAGTTTGACTCTGAAATAACCTACGGAGCTAATTAGCTCAAGCGCAACTAGTGTTGGGCAACTAAATGCCAATGATGCCCACATCCCACACAACAATAAATGGGGGAATAATATCAAGCAAAATGACAAGTGAAGTATCTATTGTTTCCACCAGAATGTTTCCTCTCATCAATGAAGTGGAAAAATGCTGCCCTCAAAATCATGGCCAGCAAGGGTGACAATGTAGCTCAGAGGTTAGCACTGCTGCCTCACCACGCCAGGGACCCAGGTTCAATATCAGCCTTGGGTGACTGTCTGTGTGGACATTCTCCCTGTGTCTGCGTGAGCTTCCTCCCACAGTACAACGATGTGCAGGTCAGGTGAATTGGCCATTCTAAATTACCCATGGCATTAGGTGTATTAGTCAGAGGGAAATGGGTCTGGGTGGGTTATCCTTCGGAGGGTCAGTGTGGACTTGTTGGGCTGAAGGGCCTGTTTCCACACTGTAGGGAATCTAATCTAAACAAATAATAGGGAGTTCTGAAAATGATAGTTGCGTACACCTTTTATTCAAGTGATGACACCTCCTGGATTTGAGATAGCATCATGGCCACGTTTATAGTGATGAAGTATATTAGAAATTGTAAAAATGACAGAGAACTTGCGACAATATGCCAGAGAAGCCCAGAGTTCAGAAGGTATTTCATTGCACATGACACAGCATTTTCGCAGGGGCAGAGTTGCACTTTTGCAGGAAAGTGATTCATGGATGCAGCTGCCCAAATACGTCAATTGTTATCTACATTCACAAGTGAATGCACTTATATTTAATAAGAGTTCAGTGTATAATGTGAAAAGAATAATCACAGTGAACCCATTTATGCTGTAAGCAAGATGGCGCCCTGTGCTTGTGCACACTGCTACAAAGTTCGCCTTGTGTTGCCTCAGAAGAATTTGATGCATGTTGTTCACTTCTCACTCTTTATGGTTTTGAGGACCATAATTTCCACTCTCATCATACAGGCAGCCATAGTGTTTTCCTTCACACTGCCGCCTCTGCATTTCTGACTGGGGAACCATTGCCACTGGACAAACTAAGCAGACCAGGGTGCTGGTGAACAGACTGGAGTACTGCAAGAAAATGAGGGTTTCTGAGAAGGTCTTGGCACCTTCCTGACTAATCTCCACAGCCTCACATGAGCCTTCAGGTGGGATTGATAGGGCTGGCTGCCGTATCCCTCGCAGAGACAATTATGGCAAAAGTGCCACTGTCGTGTTAAAATCCTGAGTATTTAGTGAATGCATTGCTCACATGGACTGATCGAGTTCTCACTGAAGGAAGCTTATATCCTGTCCTGGTTAAGACACTGTCCTTACTCTATTTTAGCTATTGCTGTATGTATCACTTCACATGATTGGCCAATCTTTCAAGGACAGAGCTTATTCAGGTAATCCCCCAGAACAACATGAACCTCAAGACATAATGAACTGCCTCCCACTGCCTCAGGATATTTTACTGTATGCCCACACATCTGCTGTTGATCACCAAATACTGGATCCCAATGGGTCCTAAGGCTCCATACTCCTGCCTCCTGGAACATCATCCATAAGACCATAAGATGTGGGAGTAGAAATTATGTCGTTCAGCCCATCGCGTCTGCTCCACCATTCAATCATGGCTGATGAGTTTTTCAACCCTATTCTCCTGCTTTCTCCCTGGAACCCTTGATTCCCTTGATACTCAAGAACATATCTATCTCAGTCTTAAATATGCTCAATGACCTGGCCTCCACAGCCTTCTGTGGCAATGAGACTCTCCTTCCTCCTCTCAAGGAAACTCTGGCCAGTTGGCTTTGACTCTGACACCTCCTCATATCTCTGATGTGGTAGTTTTCAGTGTGTGCCACTAACTTTAAGTGTGTGCTGTATCCCAGTTTTGTGTGCTTCCAGGACTGAACCATTGTCAACATATCATCAAGGAATATCATTAAAGTGAGGGGGAGACAAAGACTATGCATGAATACTTGGTGGTGTGGATGTGGCAGTCCAAGCTTGCACACTTCTCTCCATGGCCACTGAAAACTCTAATGGTTTATTCCTTCTTATCCCCACTGTTATGGCATTACACCATGCAGACATGAGGAACCTGGTCAAGGGTCATTAAAGGAACTAAGTGTGTTGATAGATGGGTGACAAAAAGGCAATCAGACAGGTAAATGATCATAGCACTGATCATCACTTAACTAACTATGTAAATGCATGAAGTCTTTATCAAGTCGAAGTGTTAACAATTCCATCTCAATGGCCTTGATATGTGAATCCATTCCATGATTGCAGTACTTCATCATAGTACACTTTAGTACTGCTAAGAAAAGGCACATTTTGTTGAGGATTTTCATTTTGCACACACCAGGAAATTCACAAGAATACCTGTTAGTAATTCAAGTATCTTTACCCTACCCTTGGCAAGATAAACCAACACAGTCACATTTATTCTCAGCTTAAATCCTCAATCAAAATAAATTTCAGATCATTAAAAGAACTATGTTAGCTTTACCACACATAAACTAAGTCTTATCTTGACATGCTCTTTCTACAAGGATTTTTTAAACAACAAAATTATCTCACATTAGAATTAGAAGCAGCTTTTTTTTAAAGTTTGCCAATATCGGCACTTAGAATCCTGATGTGAAAACTTTGGGATAGTGTTGTGCAGATGTGGGCTATGAGCTTTTATATGTAGCTCTTTGACATGTGTTTATGAATATTTATCAGAAGAATCAATTCTAATTACATTGTAAAAATAGATCATGTATTGTAGAACATCAATTATGATATAGATTCATAGACTCATAGAGATGTACAGCGTGGAAACAGACCCTTCAGTCCAACTCATCCATGCCGACCAGATATCCTAACCTAGTCTAATCCCATTTGCCAGTATTTGGTCTATATCTCTCTACACCCTTCCTATTCATATACCCATTCAGATGCCTTTTAAATGTTGTAATTGTACTAGCCTCCATCACTCCTTCTGGCAGCTCATTTCATACACGCACCACCCTCTGCATGAAAAAGTTGCCTCTTAGATTCCTTCCAAATCATTCCTCTCTCACCCTAAACCTATGTTTTGGACTTGCCCACCCTGGGAAAAAGACCTTGGCTGTTTACCCTATCCATGCCCCTCATGATTTTATAAACCTCTATAAGGCCATCCCTCAGTCTCCAACGATCCAGGGAAAATAGCCCAGTTTATTCAGCAATTCAAATCCTCCAACCCTGGCAACATCACTGTAAATTTTTTCTGAACCCTTTCAAGTTTCACAACATCCTTTCTACAGCTGGGAGACCAGAATTGCAAGCAGTATTCCAATAATGGCCTATCCAATGTTTTTACAGCTGCAACACGACCTCCCATGGCTATTCTTCTTGAAGTTTACACACAACCTTTGTGAAGGATATCTAATCAAATAGATTTTTTTAAAAACTCACAATCTGGTATAATTTCTTGAGAACTAATGTTATGCTGCCATCAAGCTGAGAAGACATTATGCTATAATACAAATGAATAACGTGCTATGTGAATTTCACTGACAATCCATTGCTGGTATGTAGATAGTACATTCCAAAGACTGGGAGTTAAACAGCATATCCCTTGGACAACAAGCAAGGTGCTAAACATAGCCAAATGGTTATGTTTGATAAGTTTAAGCTATTCAGGAAAGCCATCCATGAGAGGAGGACAGAGAAATGTTTTGGAGCGGTCAAAAGGCTGGAGACAACCTTACTGCCTGTCACGTCCAGGAAGACTGTATTCTGACTTGGATTATTTTTACATCTAAGTTACTCACCTTGCGTGCAGTCTCTGCTTAATCTAAACAATGTATTTAATTAGTTAATTTGCTGTTCTTCACTTGTTTTGTAGATTAAATTGAGTGTCCAAAATTAGATGTGATTTTGCAATTGGGCAACATTTCCTAAATAATCTTGACTGTTCTAACAATTACACTGAAAATCAATTCTCAGTCAAGTTTATAATGTGGTACACTGCAAGCTACATACATTAATACATAAGGACCTGCTGTTTGAAGACAGAAAGAACATGGATGCACATTTTAGCCATTCAAACTTAATAGAATGTATGACAATTGTTTTCTCATTCATTTTTTTCAGACAACACCTCAACCAGTCAGAGTTAACCTGCTTAGTGTAAATTTTAACCAAAGGTAAGTGAGCAAATGTCAGTCATCATCTAACAGGTGCATTAACCATGGCAGCACATCTACCCATTGAAGTCCAATGCCAACAAATCAATACTCTTTTCTTGTCCAGTAAAAAAAAATCCTGTTAGCATTCACTTGTAAATGTCCTAAAAATTGCAAGATGGAACCTTTGACATAACTTGTCTGTTTTCAGCAATACTCAAGTTCTATATGATCAAACAACAAGTGTGCATTGGACATGCAGCAATAGTGCAATTTTTCCCCTCAGAAAATCCTTCTATAGTTTATCCATTCCAGGATTTTCATTACAGGGTTCCCATTCAACTGACAAATCAATGATATCTCCTCCAATCTAATGGAGGCTCACCTTTTATATGTTCCTGAGTAGCCTCAACCATGGCCGATCTGGCAATTATTGAGAGCATTGCATCTGAATTTGTTGAGAAATCTACTTCAGAATTTCATCCACTGGTGGTATAAACTAAATTCCCCGTGAAGGGCTACTTTTACATTTTTTGGAGATAGGTCTGTTGAAGCAGAGAGAAAAAAAAATCTGCTAAAACAGGCAATCCGAATGTTAGCTTGGGTCCCTTTTGACATTGGATTCTATACAAAAGCTAGAATAATATGGCAGTCATCACAGAACTATTTTTTTCTGAACATCTGGGCTACATTTTCCAATGAGTTTGAGGACCTGACAATGAGACAAAATGAGGATCTCAAACCCACCCTGTTGATAGTCGGATGAGTAGCACCTTCTTCCTGGAGGCCATTACTTAATTATCATAGAATCCCTCCAGTGTGGAAACAGGCCTTTCAGCTCACAAAGTCCACAATGACTCTCCGAAGAATATCCCACCCTGACCCATCCCTTTACCCTATTACTCTACATTTACTCCTGACTAATGCATCTAACCTACACATCCCTGAACACTATGGGGCAAACTCCACACAAACAATCATCCAAGATCGGAATCAAAGTGCTGTCCCTGGTGCTGTGAGGCAGTAGTGCTAAACACTTGGTTGCTCTATGTTCACTAATTTATTGAAGATAAAAGACTTGCTTTTATATAAGGCTTTCACACAACCGAACATCTCAAAGTGCTTTTCATCTCTTATTTTTGACCAGTAGTAATTGTAGCAATGCAGGATAAATGACAAACAATCAATGCATTATAAATGTAAGGAAGGTTATACATAACTACTTTAACTTTAGTTCAATTGAAGGCAGTAGTCTTAAATTGACATGCATAATTTAATCTGCAAAGCAAGAAGTGAATAAAAGCAAATTAACTCATTAAACATATCCTTTAGATTAAGCAGGGACTGCATGCTAGGTGAGTAACTTAGATATGAAAATAATCAAATTCAGAATGCAGTCTTCCTGGACATGACTGGCAGTAAGGATGTCTCTGGTCTTTTGACCTCTCCAAAACATTTTTCTGTCCTCCCATGGACGGCTTTCCTGAACAGTGTTCGAGTCCTCAGCCTCACCTTCAGCCCCAGAGGATTGTCTCATTAGCCAATTTCTTCCTCATCTGTATGAATTCTAAAGGGCACAACGTACCATAATGATAAAGGGAACACTGTCTGAGCTATACTGCATTGCCTGATTGCCAGAGGGATCCTGGAATCCACAACTCGTCTTCTAGCCTTGGTGGAAGTGTGTGCAATGTTGTACCTTTGTTCGGCATCCATCTGTGCATTTCTGCTGGTGTTATGAGCTGAAAATGTGTTGCTGGAAAAGCGCAGCAGGTCAGGCAGCATCCAAGGAACAGGAGAGTCGACGGTTCGGGCATCAGCGTCGATTCTCCTGTTCCTTGGATGCTGCCTGACCTGCTGCGCTTTTCCAGCAACACATTTTCAGCTCTGATCTCCAGCATCTGCAGTCCTCACTTTCTCCCTGCTGGTGTTATGAGCCAGGTTTAAAAAGGGTAGCTCTTGTTTCCAAACAGCCATCCCTCTGAGCGAAGGTCAGAAGTCACACAACACCAGGTTATAGTCCAACAGGTTCATTTGAAATCACACAAGCTTTCAGAGTGGGACCTCTTTGTCAGGTGCAGTGAGAGAGCAGGGCTCACAAACAGAGTTTATGGCCAAGGCATAGTGATCAAAAGATGGTGGCAGTGGAGAGTCAGATAAAACATCTCTGCTGGTAACCGAGAGTGCTAGACGTTGTGTAAAGTTTTTATAAAGTCAATGTCAGTATTGTGCTGTCATTATAATCAGACAGAGCAACAGGAATATACAAAAGATGACATCTCCGGTCTGACACTGAATTGTCGGAATTTTAACCTGGACTCAGACCGGTTTTCAGAAAGCTGGAATTTATAAGTTGCCATATTGACCGACTGTGACTACTATTTTGTGTTTTTTGAACAAAATAAAATGTATCTGCAAATAAACAAACAACTTGGATGAAATAATTCATCCCACAGATTTATGTGTGTCCGTGTGTGAGAGAGTATATGCAGGTGACAGAGTATGTGCATGAGAGGGTGTGAGTGTAAGTGTTTGTGTGTGAATGCATGTAAGAGTCTCATGAGTATCTGTCGTAAAGGTGGTGGGCAGTGTTCTAGTCATCCAGTATTTCCCCCAGCAGAGAAACTGTGCCGTGATCTCCGCAGCCTTCAACACATCATTGATGACAATGAGCATCTTGCCAAGATCTTCCCTGCACCTTCACTTCTTGTCTTCAAACAAACTCCATACTTTAAACAGACTATTGTTTACAGCAAACTACCCAGCCTTCAGGACAACATTGACCACAACACCACACAATCCTGCCATAGCGATTTCAGCAGGACATGTCAGATCATTGACATGGATACTACCATCACACTGTGGAACACCACTCACCATGTACACAGCAGATACTCATGTGACTCAGCCAATGTTGTCTACCTCATGTGCTGCAGGACGTGATGCCCCGAGACATGGTATATTGATGAGATCATACAGATACCACGGCAATGGATAAATTGACACCATGCAACAATCACAAGACAGGAATGTTCCCTCCCAGTCGGAAACACTTCAGTGGTCATGGACATTCAGCCTCCAATTTTCGGATAAGCGTCCTCCAAGGCAGACTCCAAGATATGCAACAACCCAGAATTGCTGAGCAGAAACTGACAGCCAAGTTCCATACCCATGAAGATGGCCTCAACTGTGATCTTGGGTTTATGTTGTGCTACATGTAACCACACCACACTGTTCCGTATCTGTAAAATCTTCCTTACTGTCCTGTTTTGACAAAATCACCTTGATAAATTGTTATGATCTCTCTAATTAGCTTGTACAGCTTTGAATTATTTATTCTACTCTCGCATGCACACACACCTACACATCTATGGGGTGAATCATTTCATCCAAAATGTTTGCTTATTCACAGACATAATTTGTATTCACAGTCAGCCAATGAATTATAAATTCTATTTTTCGGAATTAAGCCGCCTGATTCAGACAATTCAGTGTTGGACCTGAGGTATCACCTTTTGTATATTCCTATTACTCTCCCTGATTCTCATGACAGCGCAGCACTGACATTGACTTTATAAACACTTCACACACGGTCGAGCACTCTTGGTCACCTGCAGAGATGTATTATATGACACTCCACTCATACCAGCTGTATGATCTTTTGATCTCTCTGGCTATAGTTAAAAATCACACAACACCTTATGTCTTTTCAATTGCTTGACACGGTAATCTTTTGCTACAAATTCTGTGTCTTATGATCCTCTTCCAAAGCTACCTGATGAAAGAGCAGCGCTCCGAAAGCTGCCTACCTCTCCTTCCACATTAAAAATCAGGCAAAGACTCAGAGATCACATACCTCTAATTCAATGATAAACATGTGTACGCAAAAGCAGGTTAAAGAACAGAGAATGCATGCACCTAAAGCAGTAGCTTTATACGTGAAAAAGAAAGCTTGGACACAGAAGACATCTGACTCCAGATAAGTCTGGGCTGCCCTTTACCTCCAAGTTTGAAACATTGAAGTGGTGGCTGAGCTGGGCAAAAAGCAAGCACAGTGATGTAGTGAGGCTAGACTTCAGTGATGCCAAGTTGTGCGGATGAAGGATCTGCGAAGAGAGTGGCCATTAACCAGGGAGACAACTTATCCATGAGAAGGGGTTCCGTGCGAAAGGAATCCAGATGGCTGGCTAAGTGATTCTGCCAGCTGCAAGGGATGTTAATGAACCGAATTGCCAGGTACCTGTTGTTGTTCACAGGAAAATGTTTTTTTAAAATCCAGTTTCTCGGTGATGAAGAGAAGATTGGAAATGTGATGTTAATACAGCAAGTTGGATGAGTCGTGAGATGGAAGTGCATGGGAGTAAGCTTCTCCTTAGCTGAAGTCAAGAATCTGAAATCACTATCGAAGCAGTGAAAACTTAATTATGAAAGATTTCTCAAGGGTGAATTGTCTATTTATCCTATCCATGCCCGTCATGATATTATATCTGATTTTTGGACATGTGCCAATCAAGTGCTGGGTCCACTGCTTATCATCATTTATATAAATGATTTGGATATGAACATCAGAGGTATAGTTAGTAAGTTTGCAGATGACACCAAAATTGGAGGTGTAGGGGATAGCAAAGAAGGTTATCTCAGATTACAATGGGATCTTGATCAGATGGGCCAATGGGCTGAGGAGTGGAAGATGGAGTTTAATTTAGATAAATGTGAGGTGCTGCATTTTGGGAAAGTAAATCTTAGAGAGACTTATACACTTAATGGTAAGGTCCTAAGGAGTGTTGCTGAACAAAGAGACATTGGAATGCAGGTTCATAGCTCCTTGAAAGTAGAGTTGCCAGTAGATAGGATAGTAAAGAAGGTGTTTGGTATGCTTTCCTTTATTGGTCAGAGCATTGAGTACAGGAGTTGGGAGGTCATGTTGTGGCTATACAGTACATTGGTTAGGCACTTTTGGAATATTGCAGGCAATTCTGGTTTCCTTCCTATTGGAAGGATGTTGTGAAGTTTGAAAGGGTTCAGAAAAGGTTTTCAAGGATGTTGCCAGGGTTGGAGGATTTAAGCTATAGGGAGAGGCTGAACAGGCTGGGGCTGTTTTCCCTAGAACATCGGAGGCTGAAGGGTGACCTTATTAGATTAGATTAGATTAGATTACTTACAGTGTGGAAACAGGCCCTTCAGCCCAACAAGTCCACACCGCCCCACCGAAGTGCAACCCACCCATACCCCTACATCTACCCCTTACCTAACACTATGGGCAATTTATCATGGCCAATTCACCTGACCTGCACATCTTTGGACTGTGGGAGGAAACCGGAGCACCCGGAGGAAACCCACGCAGACACGGGGAGAATGTGCAAACTCCACACAGAGAGTTGCCTGAGGCGGGAATTGAACCCGGGTCTCAGGCGCTGTGAAGCAGCAGTGCTAACCACTGGGCCACCGTGGTTAATAAAATCATTAGGGGCATGGATAGAATAAATAGACAAGTTTTTTTTCCCTGGAGTGGGGGAGTCCAGAACTAGAGGGCATAGGTTTAGTGGGATAGGGGAAAAATATAAAAGGGACCTGAGGAACAACAGCAGATGGTGGTGCGTGTATGGAATGAGCTGCCAGAGGAAGTGCTGGAGGCTGGTACAATTGCAAAGTTTAAAAGGCATCTGGATGGGTATATGAAAAGGAAGGGTTTAGAGGGATATGGGCCAAGTGCTGGCAAATGAAACTAGATTAGGTTGAGATATCTGGTCAACATGGACAAGTTGAACCAAAGGGTCTGTGCTGTGCATTTCTATGACTCTATGAGTCTAAGTCTTCTCACTCACCGTCATTCAAATGCATATCATAGAGGGGAAAATCCACCTGTTGTGTTACATGATCTATTTAGCCAACTATTTTACCACATGTAAAATGATTTTATGAGATCAACCAATCAATCAATCAGTCTAGACAAACAAAAGTTATTTATTTTTACTATCAAGTATGCGTCATTATATTTATACAACCTTTTGGTCTGTCATCCTATGTAAATAGGACAAAACTTATATGGGAAACCAAAGACATTTATTGTATTTGAGTTTCAGCTTTTTAAGTTTGACCTCACTCTTCCAACTTTCTCAACAGATGATCAATGCAAGTTCTTCTTAAATTGTTGATTTCAACATGAACGATGACAACTGGATCTTTCCCTGGTCCAATCCAAATTCTATTCCAACCGGAGGAGATGTATTTCATCCTGACATTTGGTAGAAAACACAACATTAAGAACTCTAAGACAAGACTGTACAGATACGGGTTGATATGACCATATTGATCTTTACCATTACCATATTATTTTTTAATCCGTCCACCTGAATGACCTCCGCAATTTATGGTGTCATCATCATTTTGCTCATCCAGACTGTGGACATTGCCTTCATTCACATAAACAGCAGGTACCTTATACCTGCTGAATAAAGGCAAATCACTTGCAACAGAAGCAATTCGGATTTCTAAAGCATCAGATCAGAATAGGTGCTATGTGTCTAAATGTTGTGCTACAAGTGTCTGTTTGTCATTATCATGGACTGCCTGGACTAAAGGCAACAGTTTCCAGAACAGTAACATTTTACCACAGCAGTGTGTTCACAATATTGATCATAAAACTAATATTTTTTTCTCTCTGCAATTAAATTTCTTCAAGTGTCAATCAAGTGTTTGAAGTTAATAGAATTCTCCATGGAGTTGCCTGGAAAACCGAATTTCAGTCCTGCAAAACCATGCGATTTCTATAAGTTTAACTGTATTGCAGGCTTATGGATTCTCCTTGCCTGCTCATCATAGTTACTACTTCTAAAAACGTTCAGCATCTGCCAATTAATCCATTAAGTTCCTTTTTGGTCGTCTATCCTTTTCATATCTCTGTTCCAATCTCCAGCATACTTTCTCAATCAACTCGGATTTCCCCTGCCCAAATCTTACAAGCTGTTCTGACCTAAAAGTACAAGCTGAGCAGTGTCACCAATATGTGTCAATGTTTGGAAACACTTCACAGTCTCAACTCGGGTTTAGCTAAAGACACATTGCAGAAAGTCTGTCTAAATAGAAACCTTGTCAACTTTGAGTATGAAACATTGGTCTACATTTCCTCAAAATGGTTTGCAATGCTGATACACATTTATCAGTTTTGAATTTACTGGAGGCTTCAAAAAACAGGATCACATCAGCTTCTTAGATGTGTGTAATTGCATTTCTATTGGGGCAAAACAAGTGTAAAAGTTAAACTTCTATCTTTTAGTAAACTGCAATCAGCCATATGTGTCAGCAGTAGATTGATGACTAACAAGAAAGAGAATATCAATGTGTTGCTCTTGCACTTTATTTCATAACATTTCTGAATTGACAATATATATGTTATACAGAACTCTGAGCACCAGTCTCATTTGTGCACAGGGGCAAGAGGACACAGCATCAAACCAGAGAAGAAGAATGTTCGACTTCACTGATGCATATAATCTTTGAACACAGATGTTAAAAGAAACAGTAGTTTAAAAACTAATGTTTTTAATTTAAAACAAAAGTGATTATGAGGCCATGAAAGCAGAAGTCACAAAAGTGAATTGGCAATTCTGAGTTAGGGATAGGTCAATAAATAGATGGATATTTAAGGGAAAATATTAGATTGAACAGAAAAGATATGTTCCGTGAGAAAGGTAATTTTCAACGGGAATTTATTATCTAATATTAACTAAAAAAGGAAAAAATAGCATAAAACTTAAAGAAAAAGCATACAATTGTCTAAAGATATTTGGCAGGTTGTAACACTGGAAATATTTTTTTTAAAAAAACAAAGATTAACTGAAAGATTAAAAAGGATGGAACAATTGAAGGAAACAAGTGAAAAGTATAAATAAATATAGTATGAATGTTTACAATTACTTAGAAAAGAAAGGTTTAACAAAGTGTGAGAAGTTGCATGACACCAAGTTATAGTCCAATAGGTTTATTTGAAATCACAAGCTTTCAGAGTACTACTCCTTCAACAGGTGAAGCGTGAATTGACATACATCATTACAGAAAGAGAACCTGGAGAATTGATAATGTAAAACAAAGAGAATAAAGATTAATTAAACAGGTATGTTGTGTCATTTTTCATAACAGAGAATACAAGTATACTCCAGGAATAGCTGTAAATCAGGAAATAGAAAGGAGGGAGAAACATTAGAAAATTGTAATCACCATGGAAGTAGTATTTAGCAAATTTATGAAAATGAGGGTTAACAGGTCTCTGGGCCTTGTTAGGTTTCATTGCAGGATTGCAAAGGAAATGGCGACTGAGATAATTAATGCGCTATTGTTATGGACCAGGCCAGACCCCTCAAAACAGTTCAAGAAGGTAGCCCAGACCCTAAGTTTGTATTTGTTTTAAGCAAGTGTACAGTGCATACTCCAAGAGAGAATCAGCTGGTCAAACTACTTAGTTTTAAACAAAACAGAGAATATTTACAAGATTACCGAATGAAACAAAAAACAGAAAACAGAATACCAAATTACTTATCCTATCCAAAACTAACAGACTTTCCCAACTTAACGATGCTGCTCCAAAATATCACAACAATCCCCATAAACACCCCTTGACACAAAAGGTAAAATGAAACACAAGTTCTTACAGGAATGAATTCAGAGAGAGAGAGAGTCCAGCAACCTTTCTTCACACACCCGCTGCTGCATTAAGACCAAACCCGAGTATAGCTGAGCTGCTAGAACTGGCCTTTCATTATACAAGTTTGTTCTTAAAACTTGAAAGCCACTTCCAGAGGCAGTGTCTGTTATCTGTAAACAAATTGTCCCTAAAAGCTATCTAACCTCAGACTTCCCGGAACCTGTGTCATTTACAATCTCTCTGAGTAAAAACAAGGACAACCTAATCTTATTAAATAAACAGGTTCATCACACTGGTTTTAATTTGTCAAAATTCACTCAGTTTAGGGAAGCTTCCACTAAATTGGAAAGTAGCTATTCTAACTCCTTCTAATCTTGTCCTCATTAAAAAAAGGAGTGAGGTAGAAAAATGGAAATTACAGGCCAGTTAGATTCACTTTGGTCATAGTGAAAATATTAGAAACTATTACTGAAGATATTGTTGCAGGTCACTTAGGTAAATTCAATGTAATCATCAGAATCATCATAGTTTTATTTTAATCAACTTATTGGAGTTATTTAAAGAAGTAACATGGGTTTAAAACAAAGGGGAACCAGTGGATACGCTGTACTTAGTTTTTCAGCAGGCAGTTGTTAAAGAACCATCCCAAAGGTTATTCTGGAAAATATGGTTTCAGTGGTAACATGTTGGAGTGTCTGACAGAAAAAAAACCAAAGTAAATAGATGTAAATAGGTCATTTTTTATTTAGTAAAATGTAATGAATGGTGAGCCACAGGGGTCAGTGCTTGGGCCTCACCTCTTTATAATTGGTAAGATTTAGATGAAGATACTGAAGGAATGTTTGTTAAATTTGTTGGTGACACAATATAGATTAGACAAGTATGGAAAGATCTTCAAATGGAGTGTTAAGTGGGAAATTGTGAATTTTCCATTTTGGCAGTTACAATTAAAGCATTACAAATTATGCAAGTGGTGAGACATTACAAAGCCCTGACATGCAGAGAGATTTGACTATCCTAACAAGAATCATAAAAGGTTAGTACACAAGTACTGCAAATAATTAAGAAAGCAAGTAGAATGTTCTTTGTTTATTACGAGGGGATTTTTATGCAAAAGTAGGAAGGTTATTCCTCAGTAATATAAAGCATAGCTGGAGTACTGCATATAGCATCAGTCACCCTATTTAAGGAAGGATGCAACTTAGTGAACTGAAGCTTGGAGTGGAGCAGAGACAACTGTTGGACTAGGGTCTTGTACGTGCAGTCAGACCACGTGCAGAGGCCCTTCACTAAGTTGCGACACTGTAATGTTTATTAGATTTTTTTTAACTGACTGTAGTGTCAATCCGTTAATGATGGCTTATTTCTAACTTATTTGTGAGCAATTGGAAAATAAATCAAACCATTGCTGGTTGGCTCTCTTGTGGTGCAATGTTAGTACTCCTACCCCTGAACTGGACCCACCTGCTCCAAAGGTGGGTAATAACATTTCTGTGCATTAGAGGGAACAAAAAAATATACTTCCTTATAAATGGAGGACAAAGTTGCATCTAGGTATCTTGGTGCGACCTCACCAAAGTCCCATGCAATTGTAGCCAAGATTCCTTTATTCCTATACTCCAAACCACTGGCAATACAACACCATTGACGATTTCTAATTATTTGATGTGCCTGTATGATGACATTTTGAGTTTCTTGTATGAAATTATTGACCTGGTGTATCAAAGGAGATGATAAAAGGGATGTTCAAGCACATCCATATAAGGCATCAAGGAATCAAATGTAGTCTGAGGAAGGCAACAAAAATGCTCTCTACTGGCCAAACATTGGGGATGAGATTAAGGATCACATCAGTGTAGTGCAGTGTTTGTAATGAATACCAAAGTAAGAAAACTGAAGAGTCACTTATCACACTTGACATCTGGATATGAAGCTTAAAGTGGACCTCTTCATTCTTACTGGGAGTGATTATGTTTTCACTCTCAACTACTATTCTGATGACCAGGAGTTAGACCAGCCGATGTCAAAAACTGCCAGAGACATTACAGAATTTTACACACTTCATGTGTAATGATATTCCAGACATTGTGGTGAATGACAATTGTCCTTAATTTGTGAGTTCAGTCGGTTCATAAAAGATTGGAAATTTAGTCTCAAATATCATCTCCACACTATCCCGAGTCAAATGTAATGGCTGAAGCAGTAGAGAAAATTGCCAAAGGGCTCATAAAAAAATCAGGCAAATCCACCATAGATTTGCACAAGGCAATCTTAGAATGGGAAATAGAACTACTATTTCTGTGCATGACATTGGTTCAACCACGTTTGGTATACTGTGTTCAATTCTGATCTCCCTACTTTAGGAAAGATGTTATTAAACTTGAAAGTGTGCGGAAAAGATTTACAAGGATATTGCAGGGGTTGGAGGTTTGAGTTCTAAGGAGAAGCTGAATAGGCTGGAGCTATTTTCCCTGGAGAGACAGAGGCTGAGGGGTGACTTATAGAGGTTTATAAAATCAAGAGGGGTATAAATAGGGTGAATAGCCAAAGTCTTTGTCCCAGGGTAGGGGAGTCCAAAACTAGAGTTCATAGATTTAAGGTGAGAGACAAGAGATATGAAGGGGATCTATCGGGCAACTTTTCCAAGCAGAGGGTGGAGCACATATGGCATGAGCTGCCAGAGGAAGTGGTAGAGGTGAGTACAATGACAACATTTAAAAGGTAGCTGGATGGTTTTTCAAGAATAAGATGGATTTAAGGGGATTTGGGACAAGTGTTGGCAAATAGGATTAGATTAAATTAGGACATCTGGTCAGCATGGACAAGTTGGACCAAAGGGTCTGTTTCCATGTTGTGTAACTGTATGACTTTATGAGCATTTGCAAGTTTTTCTGAATAGCAATATTTACAAGTTTCATGCCCTATAAACATTTTCCATCCTTACCACCTAATTAACAACCTCACACTTCACATTATGCTTCATCAACCATCTCGTTTCCGATTCACTTAACCAGTTTTTTCACCTATTGCAGACTTTTGTATCTTAATCACAGCTTACATTCATACTTAGTTTTAATAAGCAAACTTAGACACAATTCTTTGTGACTCTTCATCCAAGACTCAGCCCCAGCACTGAGTCTTGGGGCACTCAGTTAATCACAGTTGTCAACCACTGTCAGCTTCTTGACAATCAGGCGATCATCTAATCATACTAATGTATCACCACCAAATCCATGACACCTACCGTATGTGTTAATCTATTGTGTTGCACCTTAACAAATGCCTTTGAAAAAAATCCAAGAATGCCACATCTAATGGTTCCCCTTTATCTGCCCTGTTTATTGCATCATCAACTAAAATTCTAATACAAGTAATTGTCAAATGGGATTTCCCTTTGAAAAACAATGACTTGTTCCACTCATAGCTCTTCTAAGTCCAATGTTAATACTGCCTTAATAATAGATTCTAGCATTTCACAGATGACTGATATCAGGCAAACGGGTCTTATTTTCTATGTCCTTCAATTCTTCAGGAGCTATGTTTTATTTGCTAGCATCCAGACTCTTGGAATTATTCCACATTACAGCAAACTTTTTTAAAATCATAGACAGAACAGTCACTATCACTGCACCTACCTCTTTTTAAATTCAAGGATGTGGACAAGAAAGATCTGAGGATTTTTCTAGTTTTACTCCTCAATTTCTCCACGTGTGCTACCAACAAGAATGATTACTCAAGAGACAGCAAAGGCCTCCTTGTTGCGCTGTCCCATCTACTCCAGAGATTAGATTCCCTACAGCATGGAAACAGGCTCTTCGGCCCAATAAGTCCACACTAACCCTCCGAAGAGTAACCCACCCAGACCCATTTCCCTCTGACTAATGCAGCTAACACTATGAGCATGTCCAATTCACCTAACCTGCACATCTTTGGATTGTGGGAAGAAACCAGAACAGCTGGAGGAAACCACACAGACACAGGGAGAATGTGCAAACTCCATACAGACAGTCACCTAAGGCTGGAATTGAACCGGGGACCCTGGTGCTGTGAGACAGCAGTGTTAACCACTGAGCTACTGTGCCACCCCATGTGCAGCAACATCCATGAACAGGTTGATTAGAAAAATAGGTTAATTTTTTTTTGAAATAGACAGCAATGGGAAGCTAATTCAGTTAATTAAATGTACAATTATCTCCTATTTCACCAGTGCAGTATTTTTTTTCCCCTCTCTGAACTAACACATGAGCCCCACATGGTATTTGGAGTTCAGCACTGAGGTAGAAACATTAAATTGTGGAGTCAACAGTGCCTTTGACTGACATGCAATCATATCAACAAAGGAACGAAACAAGTGGGCTCAGGACAGAGCTAAGTAAATTAACAAATTAATTTGAACAAAAGAAGGAGGAACTGCATACGAATCCTGTTGAGAGAAAGGTGAATGACCTCATTGAGGTGTATGCAGAACATTTGAAAACACAAGAAGACGATTAGGTCAATAACAAGGGGGCATAATTTTAAGGTGAAAGGCAAAACATTTAGAAGGATTTACAAAGAAAAGTGGGAGCACTATCTGGGAGAGTAGTTGAGGTGAGGTGCTTCATTACATTTAAAAGTATGTGGATGAGTATTTGAAGTAACATAGTGTTCAAGGTTATATGGTGAGGACTATAATGTGGGACAAGTGTAGATTTGGATTTTTGTTGATGAGCCAAAGGGCTTCATCTGTACTGTAGCTAAGCAAAGTGCCAAGAAGGATCTATAAATCCAGTTACTGCAGACAGAAAACATAATGATGGTTTGAATTCTGTACAACAGTAAAGGAGGCAGGTGAGGAAATCTGAGGATTTGCCTGTGATAGTATGATAGATGATCTCTTTCCTGGGGAAGACTGGGAGAAAATAACGAGCACCATATTCACCCTCAGCATCAATACTCTCGTAAACTTCAGCAATAACCAGCTGGAAACCTGAGACAGACTAAAATGTCTGAGAGTAAATGATTCTCCATGAAGTTACTTCAGTTGTGAGAAAGCCAAAGGAGTGGATACATGGGATATTAATGGTCATTTTTGACAGAGTCACTAACCGCTAGGGATGAAGGTTTACTGTGTAGCTTGTCAATGTACCAATACAATGTTATCAATTGTGCTATTGATCTCTTCAGCTTCCCTAATTGGTTATGAAATGTGGAGTCTTCCTGTTAGCTGGCCACCAGCCATAAACATGAATGAGGTCAGAAGCTAGGAATGATACCGATTCCTGAGAATTTTATGAATCTAGAATATTATTGCCTATGTATTCACATTTTGCAATCTTTCTGTAAACATCATGCATGTTTCGGGGTATTCTCTAAACAAGTGGGTAATGTGATAATTTTATCTCCCAAAGTGTGATTACACATTATTTCAGTCCAGTGACAATACCTTTTGAGATTAGTAAGGGCTATGAATTGTATGAACAAGGCCTTCACAATATAATTATCTTAAGAGGTTTATCATCTGGTCTTCTCAGAAACATTGCGGTAGGGAAAAATATTAATGTTTTGGAGGAGTTTGCTTTCAATCATTTCTGTTCAATAGCTGAACACCATTTTATGTGGATATTGTTTCAGGTGAACTCCATTTGTATTAGTGATTGTTTGTTCACAGGGTAATCTTTCTACAAATCTTGAAGAGACCCTTGTAATTTACAGGGCAATGTTTCTGAGCTTCTACCCCTTCCTTTTGTATGCCCTTATTCCTGCTACCAGAAATATTCAAAATCTCTACGGTTTGTTTAAAAAAGGACTTGACTGTAGTTTATGTTTAAAAACAGTTTGCACTACTCATTTGCTTTGACTTGTTCAGTTCTGTTAAGGCTGAATGGCATTAACCTTTCTTATGCATGTACCTGTACAAATATTGTACCTTCTGATTGTAAGCAAGGTTCCTCAATTCGTCACTTGGAGTACTGTGAGCAGATCTGGATACCACACTTTAGGAATGATATATTAGCCTTGGAAGGAGCACAATGTAAGTTTACAAGAACGATACTTCAACTTCAGGGTTAAGTTTGAAGAGAGATTATACAAATTAGGACTTGAATTTAGAAGGTTAAGGGGTGATCTGATTGAAGTCATTAAGATATTAATAAGAAAAGACAGGGTAGATAAAGATAAGCCATTTCAATGATTAGGGATTATAGAACTAGGAGTCATTGTCTGACAATTAGAACGAGTCCAGCATCTACAGTCATTGTTTTTACCTTGTTGATTTTAACCCTACTGCGAATCCTCTTGCAAGGATGCCTGCCTTGAAGAAGTTTTCCTCCTCTCTCTACAAGAATCTCAGGGAGTCCCTCTCCCACTGCAACTCCCAGGTCATTTCCTCTACCCTGAAGCTCTTCAACCATGTCGTCAACTCTATGCTACTCTCTCCTCACCCCCACCCTCCTCTAGCTTATCTCTCCACGCTTCAGGCTCACTGCCTTTATTCCTGATGAAGGGCTTTTGCCCGAAATGTTGATTTCGAAGCTACTTGGATGCTGCCTGAACTGCTGTGCTCTTCCAGCACCACTAATCCAGAATCTGGTTTCTACCATCTGAAGTCATTTTTTTACCTAATTAGAACAAGACAATTGGAGAGCTTTTGAAGTATTTCCACACATAGCTATGCTGGTAGAGGTTTGGAATTCTTTTTCATACAAATGGCAGCTGATGCTAAATCAGTTGTGAGCTTTAAGTCAGAAATAGATATATTTTTGTTTAGCAAAGGTATTAAGGGATATGGGCCAAAGGCAGGTACATGGAGATAAGCCACAGATCAACCATGATCTCAATAAATGCAGAACAGGCTTGAGGGACTGAATGACCTACTCTGTCCCTATGTTCCTATATCATGGTTCCAAACTGCATACCTCAAATCATTAAGCTCAAAGGTGAAGAGATATGAATAAATTTCTCTTTGTTGTTTACCTCCCCTTAATTGGTTGTGACAAAGTTAATTTAAAACCAAATACTTTTCTTGTGGATATCTTTCCTTGAGTTGTAAATGAGCTTATGACCTAAAAGGAGCCAATTTTAACCAGGTTTTCTTGAGTTAACAAAAGTTAACTAATTCCTAATTGTAAAAAAATTGCAACACATATGCTCAGATTAAGATTAAGTAGTGAGTCTGAAAAGACAAGCATTAATACAAAAAAGATACATGGAGTAATTTCTAAATCATTTGCAAAAAGCTGATAGTCGAATATTGCAGCAGCTGCTGTGGAGGTTACTGAAATCTTTGATGTTGGTAGTTGAACAGTTTTTAAGATTCTTAGTTTGCAGGTTGGTAAAGATTCTGTGGCTCTGATTCCTTTCAAACGTAACCACCATCAGGGAAGAGAGAGTCCTTTTGTTTTATTTCTTTTTGTCTGGCTTGCTAGCTAGCTGCTATATTGCACTCAGAGTGAAAAATACCTTTACCTGCAACTCAGGGCTAATTAGAAGGTCACACTTCAAAGGTAACCTTTACAAAGCACAAATGCTCAAATTCAAGTTAGTACACGGAATTATTTTAGCCTGTTGGTGTACACAAAAACATTCAGTCCCATTAGCATAGTCGGTAAAGTTGAAGCTGGATTTTTAATCCCTGTCCTTGTATATTCTTCAGAGGGAAAAGCACAAAGTGTATCTGAAGCTTGAAACCTATTCCATGGGGATTAATTTGCTATTCAACAAGGGGTCATCAGTTTCTTATTTTCGTTGTCCAGTCTGTTTCGTCTTGCCTCTTCATCTTTTGAAAGGTTGTTCTTTGAAGTTCCTTTTGCATTTTATGATATGCCTTTCTGTGAGTGTCTGCCCAGACAGCCACTTAATTTACAACCACAGCCATTTTTGGCAGCGTCAGCCTTTGGTTATAAATCACATTTTGGAATTACAAGCTAAAATATTCTCAGTACTTCAGAGTTCTGATCAGTGGTTGTGACATGACATAGGGTTAAGAATGTAATTATAAAGCCCAAATTACTCTGATGGAAGGTGAAGTAACCGTCTCTAACTGCTAAATCTCTTCTCCTACTAGCAAACAGCATAAGAGACACAGTTAAATATTCAATTTCAGAATCTAAAAGATTTTCAAACAAGTCTTTAAAATGTTTAAGTATTATTACTGCTTGATTGTTCAACCAATTTGGTGTTCCCAGTAGGTAGAAACCTGTCATCCAACATCAGGAACACATAAATAATTAGCTTTGTTTTCCATTTCCAAGCATGCCAGCGTGTAATTTATCATCTGTTAAAATGAATGGATGAAAAAAATCGTGGGCTGGGAAACAGTCTATAGAAACTATCGATCACGGCATCCCATGTAATATTTTATCATTTCTAACAAGTGCATAAAATTGAAACAAAAAGATATAGTCAAAGAATCTGTGGTATGTGACCTGCATTTATCATTTGAAAATCGTTTTACAATGCAGAAATGTATTCTGAAACTAGACGATCTTCCAATCTTATGACATGACTCCAGAATTGGACAGGAGCTCACAGTATTAGGGATAATGTATTAGCACCAAAAAAGAGGTGGTACGCACACAGTTGAGAGAAAAAGTTAAAAATATGGTTGAAAGATCTAACTGGTGCAATGTCATATGCATCACTCCTGATGCTCCACTTCTTTACAGTGTATATTAATGACTTGGATTAGAGGGCAGAGTGTAATGTATCCAAATTTGTTGATGCTACAAAAAAATAAGTGAGCGGCACAGAAAAAGAAAGAAGGATTGACAATGATCACTGGATTCGAATATTAACTCTGTTTTTCTCTCCACAAATGCTGCCAGACCTTCTTAGCTTTTCTCACTCTTTCAGTTTTTGTTTCAGATTTCTAGCATCTGCAAGTTTCATCATTCTCCTGTTCCAAGATTAAATAAAATGATGGCTGATCTGTGGCCTAACTCCATCTACCTACATTTGGTCCATATCCTTTAATACTCTTGCTTTACAAAAAAATGATCATTTTCAGATTTAAAATTAACAAATGATCCATCATCCACTGACATTTGTAGAAGAGAACTCCAATGCTAACCACTGAGCCACCATGTTGCCACAAAGGGCAGTATATTGTGCTCCCTTCAAGGCCAAAGTATCCTTCGTAAGGTGTAGTGCCTGGATCTGCTCACAGTATTCCAAGTGGGCTCTAATCACGGTTATGTATTACTGCAGCATAACTTCGGCAACCTTATATTTCTTAATTATTTTCAACATTTGTGCATGAAGATTTATGCACCTGAACCTCGAAATCTCCTTGGACATCTATGGTATTTAATTTCATATCACTTAGCCAGTACCTTGAGCCAAAGGTTTTTAATCCAAAATGGATAACTTCACTCTTACTGACATTGACCTCCACCTGCCAGTTTTGCCCATTCACTTTGTCTATCAATGTCATTGTAATTTTGTGTCATCAACTGCATTGTCTACAATGCAACGTAACTTTGTGTCTTCAGTGAATTTAAATATATGACTTTCAATGCCAACAGATCTGCAATCCTGCCATATCCAGTCGTGAATGGTGGTGAATGACTGAGCAACTCACTGGAGGATGAGGCTCCATAAATATCACCATCCTCAATGATGGAGGAGCCCAGTGCATTAGATTAGATTACTTACAGTGTGGAAACAGGCCCTTCGGCCCAACAAGTCCACACCGACGCGCACCCACCATACCCATTCCCCTACATCTAACACTACGGACAATTTAGCCAATTCACCTGACCTGCACATTTTTGGACTGTGGGAGGAAACCGGAGCACCCGGAGGAAACCCACGCAGACACAGGGAGAATGTGCAAACTCCACACAGTCAGTCGCCTGAGGCGGGAATTGAACCCGGATCTCTGGCACTGTGAGGCAGCAGTGCTAACCGCTGTGCCACCGTGCCACCCACTGTGCAAAAGATAAGGCTGAAGCTGTTGCAGCAATCTTCAGCCAGAAGTGCTGAGTGGATGATCCAACTTGGCCTCCTCCAGTGCTCCCCAGCATTACAGATACCACTCTTCAGCCAACTTGATTCACTTCACATGATATCAAAAACAGGTTGGAGGCACAGGACACTGGCCCTGACAACATTCTGGCAATAGTACTGAAGACTTGTGCTCCAGAGCTTGCCAACCTGTTCCCAGTCCAGTTACAACACTGGCATCCACCTGTCAATGTAGAAAATTGCCCAGGTCCAGGACAAATCCAACCCGGCCAATTCCCACCCAATCAGTCCGCTGTCATTCATCAGTGTAGTGATGGAAGATGTCATCAAGAGTGCTGTCGAGAAGTATCTACTCAGCAATAACCAGTTCAGTGATACCCAGTTTGAGTCCCGCCAGGACCACTCAACCCCTGACCCCATTACAGCCTTGGTTCAAACATGGATAAAAGAGCTGAATTCCAGAGGTGAGGTGAAAATGACAGTCCTTGACATCAAGACTATGTTCAACAAAGTGTGACATCAAGGAACCCACGCAAAACTAAAATCAATGGGTATCAGGGGCAAATTCTCTGGTGATTGGAATCAGACCTGACACACTGGAAGATGGTCATAATTGTTGGAGGCCAGTCATCTCAGATCTGGGACATTTCTGCAGGAGTTCTTCAGGCCCAACCATCTTCAACTGCTTCATCAATGACCTTCCCTCCACCATAAGGTCAGAATTGGGGATATTTGCTGATGGTTGCACAATATGCAGTGCCATCCATTACTCCTCAGACCCTTTTTAAACACAACAAGGTCTGGACAATATCCAGGCTTGAGCTGAGAGGTAGCATGTAATATTCTTGCCATACAAATGCCAGACAATGACCATCACCAATAAGAAACAATCTAACCACCACCCCTTGGCATTCAATGGTGTTACCATCACTGAATCTCCCACTATCAGCATCCTGGGAGTTATCATTGATCAGAAGCTCCACTGAACTCACTACATAAATGCAATGGCTACAAGAGCAAGTCAGAGGCTAGGAATACTGTGGTGAGAAACCCATCTCTTGACTCGGGAAAGCCTGTCCACCAGCTATAAGGCACAAATCAGAGTGTGGTGGAATACTCCCCACTTGCCCAACAACATTCAAGAAGCTTGATACCATCCAGGACAAAGCAGCTTGCTTGATTGGCATCGTATTCACAGCATCCACTGCCTCCAGCACTGACAGTTAGTGGCAGCAGTGCGTATTATCTACAAAATGCACTGCAGAATTTCCCCAAAGATCCATGGACAGCAATCTCGAAACCCACTTCCAACTAGAAAGACAAAGACAGCAAATATATGGGAACGCCACCACCTGCAAATTCCCCTCCAAGTCATTCACCATCCTGACTTGGATATATATCATCATTCCTTCACTGTCACTGGGTCAAAATCCTGGAATTCCCTCCCTAATGGCATTGCAGGTAAACCTACAGCAGGTAGATTGCAGTTCAAGAAGGCAGCTCACCACCATCTTCTCAAGAATAACTAGGAATGGGCAATAAATGATAGCCAGCCAGTGACACCCACATCCCACAAAATGAAGAAATTAAGAAAATCCGAATTCTGAATAAACAATGTGAATAAGTGAGGCCCTAACACATATCTTTGTGGGACACCCGGTTCACAATTTGAGTACCTACCCATTAGCATTACTTTATATTCCTGCCACTCAACCAATTTCTAAGTCATATCAATAATTTACCCTCATCTCCATGGACTTCTATATTAGTTAACTGTCTGTTACATTAGACTTTATCAAATACTTTCCAGATGTCCATATAAACAATATCCATAGCCACTCCCCTGTTCACTATCTGAGTCACCTCTTCAAAAAACTCCATGAGCTTTGTCAGGCATGATTTGCCTGTTATGAATCACGCTGGACCTCCCAGATTAACTGAGATCTTCTGAAGTGTTCATCCTCGATTTTAGACTCCAATAATTTCCCCTTCACAGATGTTACACTAACTGGTCTGTAATTCTCTATAATTTTTGCCCTTCTTAAAAAGCAAAATGATACGTGCAATTTTCATTTGCAGGGGGATGAATCTTGTATCTTGGGAATGCTGAGAGATTATAGTTAGGGCATCTACAATGTTTTCCACAACTTTCTTTAATACCTTTGGATGGAAACAGTCAGGTCACCCAGGGGATTGATCAGAGTGGCGCTGGAAAAGCACAGCAGGTCAGGCAACATCCGAGGAGCAGGAAAATCGATGTTTCGGGCAAAAGCCCTTCATCAGGAGTAGAATTTCACTAATTTCTTCATTGCCATTGTTTTACTAATGCTAGTTCTACTCAGTCCCTGTTCCTGATCCACTATTGATTTCCTTGGGATTTTAAGCAACATATCCTCCTTTCCTACTGTAACTACTGAGGCATGGCATTATTCAAGATGTTTGCCATTTACCATAGTCGTTGACAATATCCCCCACTTTCAGTCTTTAATTGGGCCAACATTGTTCCTGAGCACTCTTTTCCCCTTAAACTGACTATAAAATTTCTTCTCATTGATTTTGAGCTCCCTACCAAGTTTCCTTTCATAATCCCTTTTGGTAGTACCGAGAAATTATTTTGGGTCCCTTTGCTGGTCTTTGTATCTTTTCCTTTCAGAAGGATCTGTGCTATTTGTTTGCATTTTTGTCAGCCCTTTCTGTTAGTTTTATGCTGTCCCTTAACTCTTTTGTTGTTTCTGGCTCTTTTAGTCTTGGAGTCTTTCACTCTCAGGAGTATAAACTGGTTTTATGATGTGCGAAATGTTTCTTTAAACATCCTTCACTCTTCCTCAGTTGTTTAACCCATGCAGTGTTGGAGGCTGCGGGGTGACCTGAAAGAGGTTTATAAGATCATTAGCATGGATAGGCTAAATAGCCAAGGTCTTTTTTTTCCCAGAGTAGGGCAGTCCAAAACTAGAGGGCATAGGTTTAAGGCGAAAGGAGAAAAATTTAAAAGGGACAAGGGAGGGGTGGGGGTGGGGAGTGGGGGGGAGGGGTGGCGGTTTCAACAACTTTTTGAGCTGCCAGAGGTGTGTACAATTACAACATTTAAAAGGCATCTGGGATGGGTACATGAATAGGAAGGGTTTAGAGAGAGATGGACCAAATGCTGGTAAATGGGACCAGATCTGTTCAGGATATCTGGTAGGTAAGAATGAGCTGGACTGAAGGGAGTGTTTCTGTGGTGTATGACTCTGTAACTCTATGACTCTATGACTCTTACTAGCAGATTTTCCCAGTTTAATGGGGACAGTCTTTGTCTCAATTCATAAAGTCAGCCTTACTTTAATCTAAAACTCTCAAAGCTGATTTATGCTTTTCACTTTCAAATGCTACAATGAACTCAATCACGTCATGATCACTATAACTCATTACTAATTCTAATATTACCTGTCCCCTTGTTACATCCAGGACATATTGCTGTCAGAAACTATCCCATACTCACTCCAGAAATGCACTACCTTTCTGATAGGTGTTTGATTGCCTCACCTAATCTAAAATTAAAATTAAAGCTAAAATGCCACAATAATACTACACTGGTTTTGCTACACACATGCCTTATTTCTGTATTTAGGAGAAAGTGAGAACTAATTTCCCCTCACCCCACCTTACCCCAATTCCAACCTGCCAGCTCAGCACCATCCTCATGACCTGTCCTACCTGCCAATCTTCCTTCCCACCTATCTGCTCTACCCTCCTCTCCGATCTATCACCTTCATCCCCACCTTGATCCACCTATTATACTCTCAGCTACCTTCTCCCCAGCCCCACTGGCCTCCCATTTATCTCTCCACCCTGGAGGCTCCCTGCCTCATTCCTGATGAAGGGCTTTTGCCTGAAACATCAATTTTCCTGCTCCTCGGATGCTGCCTAACCTGCTGTGCTTTTCCAGCACCACTCTAATCTTGACTTCGATCTCCAGCATCTGCAGTCTTCACTTTCGCCGTTCCAGTTTATTAGTCCAATGACTTTATGACTATAGCATTGCCTCCCCTCATAGTTTTATCACCTTGAGTTGTTTTATCGTCATTAAAGATAAGTGTTGTATTAAACTACATGAAAATGGAGCACTATTCAGTATTTAGTGCAATGAAAATTACCTTGTCATCTATGTTATTGCTATTAGTTAGCTGAAATATTCTGCCATTATTGGATGCCTACTTGGATTCCAATCTTAAACTATAATCTAAGTCATTTCCCTTGCAACCACAGGAAAACCTCTCATTTTCATGAACATATACAATAAAGGAGAAGAAAAGATCATCAAGCCTATTAGTCACTCCACTCCACCTTAACTTCCAATTTATTCACTACCGTTCCAATTGTTAGTAATGATAATTTTTTGAGAATATTAAAAAAAGATGATCTGAGCATCTGTTCATTAAGAGGCTCATGGAAATCTCAACAGAATTTTGGAATTCGGATCAATTCTTCAATTCTCTGGTATAAGAGTGGCATGCTGATTAGTACTCCGACCTCACAGCACCAGGGATCGGGGTTCAATTCCAGTTTCAGGCAACTACATGCGTGGAGTTTGCACATTTTCTCTCTGCCTGTGTAGATTTCCTCCAAGTGCTCTAGTTTCCTCACATAGTCTAAAGACGTGTAGGTCAGGTGAATTGATCATGCTAAACCGCCCATTGTGTGCAGGCTAGGTGGTTAGCCCTGGTAAATGTGGGATTATATGAAGTGGGACTAAGTGGGATGCTCTTCAGAGACTTGGTGCAGACTCAATGGGCTGAATGGCCTGCTTTCCACACTGTAGGGATTCTATGATATATTCTCTCAGAGTGATGAGGAAGTACTGTAGAAAGGACATGAACTTTAAACTCTATGTTTTTGATAAAAACCGTCAGATCTGTGAATTGTATAAAGATGGTTTCTGGTAATTTTAAACTCCTACTGTTTTCATAGCCTGTTTTCCAGACATAATATGTTATTCACCTCCCAGCTAGTTGCACTGCCTGAATGTTTCCAATCTGTTAAATTGACAACCAAATCTAGGCATGAGGGATCTGAATCCAAACTGACTGCTGGAGTGGCAGGTATTTCATACAGAGAGAGTTTGGGTCGGAGTGTCTATTCACTTACATTTAGAAGAATGAGAGGGGTTTTATTGAAATGTATATTGACATGATTGCACAGATTAAATGTAAGGACAATATTCCAGTGGATTGGGGTCCAGGAAAAGAGATCATCATCTCAGGATATGCGATAGGCAATCTGACTGAGATGAGAGAAATTTCTTTACTCAGAGGATGGTGAACCTAGAGTCCTCTAGCAAGGAAGGCTATGGTATCCAGGTTACTGAATATATTTTAAAAATAAATAGATTTTTAGAGGGTAAAGGTGTCAAGCAGGAAAGTGCAAGTGTGAAATATAGCATTGAGGTAGTGAATGAGCCATCTCGAGCTTGTGTTTCCTGGGTAAGCTTTATCTGGAAGATTTTGGAGATGACAGTGCATGATCAGAGACTTAACTACATGTGATAAAACATTTGACTGGATTTTGATTCTCAGACCAGTCAGATAGTTTGGACAGGGTATTACCATGAGCATTTAGCTGAGATTCACTGTCTCTGTGGCCCCCTTTTTTGAAAAAGGTGCAAGGTATGTGTGAATTCCATTTGTCCGCATGAAAAGGGGTCCTGTGTGTTGATAGATGTAGCTTCTAGCATGTGAAAATACATCACATATCTGACCGATGATCTTAAATTGATTTCTGGTGCAATTCAATGGACAGACTAGAGACCTTAAATATTACATAAAAAATAGAAACAGGCACAGGCCATTTAGTGCTTTGAGCCTGCTCTCTTATTCAATGCAATCCTGGCTGATCACCCAACTCAGCACCCTTTCCCATGTTCTCCCCTGCCCTTTGATCCCTTTAGTCCTAAGAATCATATCCCAATCTACTGGAAATCAATTTTGTAAAAATGCTTAAATGGATAAATGGATTATAGAATGTGACAGTTCAGAACTGGGATAAAACTTGCCAACCCAGAAATCAAGTCTGACTGTTAGAACAAAAGCAAGTTTTGAACAAAGATTAGGCAAAACAGAATGAATACAGAATGTCTATGTGTGTTGTCATCTTAGTTTTAGTTTTGTATTGTTCTTTCATGTTAATCCTGTAATAGAATTTTCACCATAAACATAATCAAGAACTAAGGACCGTAACCCATTCTGTACAGTGGAGGATGTTAAGATCAGAATGAAAATATACAATTATTAATCACCTTCCATTATTTGATTTTAGTACCAGAGATCTTTATCAACAAATAAAGCAGGTTTTTTTAAAAAAGAACTGCTGATTTAAAATGACTGTTGTGATATGCCAAGACAATGCAACATACCTCGAGGATAGAAATCTGGTTGTCTCATAATTACCATTTAATTGAGAAGCACCAAACCTCAGTGTGATGTCAAGAATTCTTTGTTTCAGTCTCGGTCACATGAAAACATTTCATACAGGAGATGACAGATTACCTACAAAGTGAAATAACTTGACAGCGGCCAGTATCCAATCACCAAGTCACTCTTTATTTACACATGAACAGTCCTTGACTTTAGCACTGCCTCATTTAGAATCAGGTACCAGAGGTCAGTATCTCTGACACTCACTCCTTTTATGTGTCAGCGAGGGATCCCTGATTAGGTCGGATTAACAGCCCCAGCTAGAGAACTCATAGTATAGGAAGTCCAGTTGGCTGATCACATTGCAATAACTACACAAGTAGTCAGCTTGGAAAAGATAATGGAGCTCGATTTAAAATATGCAAACAAATCATATTTGAATAGCTCAGTTTGGGCAATAAAAAAGAGAGCAATGTGGACCGAATATTTCAAGGATATAGAACACTCCCTCTCTCCCTTTAACTTGCTCTCTCTCAATTTTAGCAAATCTGTGCCAGTGAAAGAAAGGAACTTGGAAAACCCATGGTTATTGAGAAACTAAGGCTATCTGAAAGCTTTGATGCTCCTGAGTAAACAAAACCACAAGCCTACAGTTCAGGCTCAGGTTTCACTTATGCAAATCAGACTGTAAAAAAACGGTAAGATGCAATGGCAACCTTCATCTCTGTACTAAATACCCCTCCTGTCTGCATCATTTTTGTAAGCTCATTAAGTGTGTGTTATATGTGTGTGTTTATTGCTACATTTTGTTATTTATCCAAGTGATTAAAAATTTCACTTTTTTTATGCAAATGAACCTTGGAATTGCCTCTCCTTCATTCTGACCTAGTTAGCTATCACACATCAGTTAAGTTGAGCTATGTGCTAAAAAGAAAGACATTTAAAAAAAAACACGATTAGTTACGACTGATGGTGTTTAAAAACTGAGGTGTCATGATCCATCCTCACCTGATCTTAACATTTAACATTGGTTTTGTGTTTGAGTTTCTGGTTTGGAACTTAAACCGTGACCATCCTAATCACAGGAGACAGCGAACCCATAGCTGACATGTTCTCATTTGTGTTCGGGCCAGTTGAACAAATGGGACCTGTGAAGCAATCAGTGCCATTCACAGCTTACGTTTTGGAAGTTAGTATACTTTAACCGACTGGAAAGTCATCCTTGATGGATACATTAGGGTTTGACGAATGGGAGGCCTGAGGCTTTGGCAAAGCAACTCCCCCACCTCAGGCAAGGGTAGATGTGAGTGCCACTGCCTTACAAGGAGTAGATGGAAGTTCTGTTTTATAAAACAAGGAGAACTCCTGGAAATCTCTGAGTCACATGGGTGAACTGCCTTTGATTGACTTTTAAAAGGACCTTAACCATCAAGCATTTCTTTCACTGCTCATTGCTGTAAATATATTTGACAATCAACGAAAGGCCCAGAGGAGCAGTATAAGTGGAGCATGAACTGTTATACAGCTACATATCACTGACTGTGCATGTCTAATCTTCATCAAAATGAATGCACAGAGGAAAATGTGGCCTTGTAAAATTTTGAAATGTCATGTGATTCAATCGTTTGGTTGATCTTACTTGCTTCTATTTTACATCAGTTTATTTATACGGTGTCTTGTTTCTTGTGACTTATAATATTTATCAAGTCAACTGACAGAAAGTTAAAATAATTTCCTCCACTAAATACTGTTTCATTTATGACAAGAGGAAGCTACAGTAATTCTAATGCATTTTACAGTCAGTGCTATTCATTCCTTAGCTACATCTCCACTGGCCTTAATTATCATATACATTCTAGACAGTAAGAGAGACTTGCATTTATATAACACATTTTACAACCTCAGGATGCCTCAGAGCACTTTACAACCAATTAAGTACTTTTGAAATGTAGTCCCTGTTATGATGTTGAAATCACGGCAGCCAAAGTCTACTCTGCAATGTACCACAAGTAGTAGTGTGATAATGTCCAGATGATCTGTTTTTGTGATATCGTTTAGAAACATAGAATAGAATCATAGAATTCTTGGAATCATAGAATTTCTACAGTGTGGAAACAGACCCTTCAGCTCAACAAGTCCACACCGACCCTCTGAAGAGTAACCCAGCTAGACTCATTCCTCTACCCTACTATCCTATATTTACCCCTGACCAATGGAACTAATCTACACATCCCTTAACACTATGGACAATTTAGCATGCCTAATTCGCCTAACCTGCACATCTTTGGATTGTGGGAGGAAACTGGAGCACCCGGAGAAAACCCACACAGACACAGGGAGAATATGCCAAATCCACACAGATGGTCTCCCAAACCTAGAATCAAATCCCGATCCTGGTGCTGTGAGGCAGCAGCGCTAACCACTGAGGCACCGTGCTGCCATTGAGAGGTCATTCTTCATGAAGGTACCAAAGAACTTAGAGAAAGACAAATTGGAACTAGCCAGTGTAAATTTCAAAAATGACAGACATGATATTTGAAATAAAATGCACAATTCAAATGTGTTGGCAATTACCCTTGAGAAGGTAGTGACCCTGAACTGCTCAAGTCCATTTTAGTAGTTTGAATACAACTGAGTGGCTTGCTCATCCAGCTCTGTCAGCAATTAACATTTGAAAGTTATCTGTAGGGTTGGAGTCACATAATGGCATATTTCCTTTCCTCACAGTCACTGGGGTGTTATACCAATGAAGCAGCTTCAAAGTCACTTCTACGATTATTACCAAAATAAAAATGGGAGAACCATTGAGGTCATTATGTGGACTTGCCAGGGACAAATTTATATATCATTTGGCCCAATGTCCTATGAGATTGCTTATACTCCACACCACACAAGTCACCTCCCCCACTATTTCATCCAATTTTAAGAGGATTATGATGAAATTAAGTCAATTGTTATTGAGGATAATTTAGACTCTTAAAAGCCCAGGTTAATTCCTGTCTGTGTAACTTTTAAGCAAAAGTGAGGATTATAGATGCTGGAGATTAGAATCAAGATTAGAGTGGTGCTGGAAATGCACAGCAGGTCAGGCAGCATCCAAGGAGCAGGAAAATTGACATTTCGGGCAGGAGCCCTTTCTCAGTAACTATTAAACTGACTCCCTAAATTACCGCACATGCACCTCACCCCAAAGACACCTCTCCCAGATCCGCTACAACCCCAGAAACTGACTTGATATTTTTGCCCCCAGGGCCATAAATTCCCCACCTTGGATGCAATGCTCCCTTTATACTCAGAAACCAACAGCCTCATAAAGTTCAATATGGTTGAGGAATGGGAGGAAATGTCACAAGTAAGGGAAACAGATGGCAGTGAAGGAGGATATACCTAACAATGGACCACAGCAGGATGTGGTGAAATGGCCAAGTAAAACTTGTTTGTTATGCACAAGACCGGATAAGACAAGAGGTAAACAATAGTAATGGGCACCGGGTTTGGGAGTAGTGAATCCTATATAAGATATGTACTTGCTTAACTCTGCATGTCTATTTTAGACACCATGCTTGCAAGAGTAAAATAAACATACTGATTGCTTCAGATTTTGTCTTGGACTGAAATTATTGAAGTGAGTGAGCTTCGTTTCTCACACCTATTCTGTGGAAACAGGCCATTCAGCCCAACAAGCCCACACCAACCCTCCAAAGGCCATTCCATCCCCCTACCCTTTTTCCCCTGTAACCCTGAATTTCATATGGCTAACATACTTAACCTATACATCCCTAAAAACTATGGGCAATTTTGAATGGCCAATTCACTGGAGCACCCGACAGAAGCTCACACAGACACAGAGAAATTGTGCAAACTCCACACAGTCACCCAAGGGTGCAACCAAATACAGATCCCTGGCGCTGTGAGGCAATAGTGTGAACCACTGAGCCACCACTTGCCAATGCAAAGGTCTTTACTGTCTTCAATGCAAAGGATGTTTACTGACAAGTGAAGCAGGATGAAAGCAGCAGTTTACTAACTACATTCTGGACACTATTCAGAATGTGCAGATAGTTGTTTATGTCATTTGGCATTTCCATTGCTCTGGAAAAGGATCAATGCAGACTGCATGAGATAGTGATAAACCCAGAATGGAAGTGACTATCAATGATCTGCTAGCATATGGATGTGAAGTCACAATGGAAGAGGCCTCACAGACCACAATCAGAATCTAGTTCTGCTGCTAGAGAAAGCTCAGTGAATCTGAAGCTGTGCAAGAGAGAGATGCAATTAAAGATGCCTGAGTTCTAGTGCATAGCTCATGACCTTACAGCAAAAATACTTCTAAATCCTACAAATTTCTATAGCAGAGATGCTGCAACCAACAGATGTGAAAATAATGCAAGAAGATGTTGGCCTGAAGTCTCATCTGTTTACATATAAACAAAAGGCCTCTCAAAATCTTGTTCATCTCTGTACCAAACCAGACTGATCAGAGACGGTCCAGTTTATTGTCCGTCTGAGAAAAATCAAAGACAGAGTGTCCTTGAGCCAAGGAATAGCTTTTCGAAAATAAAGGGACTAACTTTGTGACAGAATGACCCCCATGTCCCTAGTTCTAGACATTGGACTTATTTAGGGAATGTGAAATGAAGAAGACCACGTCTTGAAGCACTTGTTCGGATAGCACTTGGTTGGCTTACCGCTCCCCCCCCCCCCCACCCCCTCCCCCCAGATGTCCTTTGCTGCGATGATGCCCTTGGTTTGTCTTACCGGTTGAGCTTCTCTGTTCAGCCTCTGTGGTTCATGGTTCCGAAGCTGCTTGTTGGGGCTGGAGCCTGTGGGGAAGTTATTCCTACAGACACTTGTTGTTGAAAAGGCTCTCCCTCTGATCAGATCAAGGCTGGAAGTTAAATAGACTGTGTGTCCCATTATTTCCCCTCAAATCTGTGTTGTCCATTGTGTTTCCGGTGTTTCCTTCTGAAGTCAATTGTCTTCCTAATAGTTAAGAGAGTGGGTAAATGGGTTTTGATCGAAGTTGAATGTTTGGTATCTGTTTAGGCCCTGTATTGTCTATGTTGAGTAGTCTGAGGTGTAAAAGTTCATTTCAGTCTCATGTGGTAGGTTTAGTTGATTGTTCTCTTCAAGTAGAGATGTGAATTGGATTTCGAGGTTAAAAATTAGTCCCAGACTAAAATAATTCTGGCTCTATGTGTGTTTGTTGCAGCCTCAACTCAGGATTTTGCTCAATGTTTTCTATGTTAGAAAAATCTAGGGTCTTGTCCAGTATTTTAGATTAGATTACTTACAGTGTGGAAACAGGCCCTTCGGCCCAACAAGTCCACACCGCCCCGCCGAAGCGTAACCCACCCATACCCCTACCCCTACATCTACCCCTTACCTAACACTACGGGCAATTTAGCATGGCCAATTCACCTAACCTGCACATCTTTGGACTGTGGGAGGAAACCGGAGCACCCGGAGGAAACCCACGCAGACATGGGGAGAACGTGCAAACTCCACACAGTCAGTCACCTGAGGCGGGAATTGCATCCGGGTCTCTGGCGCTGTGAGGCAGCAGTGCTAACCACTGTGCCACCACTTGGAGATGATGGAGAGTTAGTTAGAGAGCAATTGTTTAAAGCTTTCAACAAAAATCAGCCAACATGGCAACTCGGGACCTTCATTGAACAGTTGTCACCTTGATTGCGTGCAGTGGATGTGAATGACCCCACATATATCACCACAACTGCAGATATATATATGTGTGCAAATGGGAAGCTGCTCTTTCACTTCAGACCATAGATCAGTAAGAAGTGGCATCCTCACCTGGGCAGAGTACAAATTGAATGTAAATTCACAGAGGTGCATTGTGCCCCAGCAGCATAAATCAATCGGCAACAATTGTTATCACCACAGCTACATGCACCACAGGAATCGCATTTCTTGGAGAAGGAACATCTCACTGGGCCTAAGCAGATACTTAAGGAACAGCTAATGTTGACATATGCCATAGGATGGCTGCATGATCTGAAGACGATGTATGAAATGTATGTTCAGAAACTGACAAATGTGTTATTAATTAGAGTTAACATATTTTTGTTAATAAATGATCATTTTCTTCGTGACTATATATCTTGAATAACTTGTATCACATGTACCTAAAAGTGTTAGACCATGGAATATATTTATGAATACAGGTATGTTAGGAGAAATTCAGTTGTATATAATGTATATGCTGATTTGCTGTGGAAAAATGATGTTTAACTTTGCTGTAAGTGCCTTTATATCTGTGGCTGATATTACAGTCAAAAATCACATGACAACAGGCTATTGTCCAACAGGTTTATTTGAAACCACAAGATTTCGGAAAACCTGCTCCTTCTTCAAGTAGCTAGCTAGTAATGCTCCAAAAGCTTGTGGTTTCAAATAAACCTGTTAGACTATTAACTGGTGTTGCTTGATTTTTTTACTTTATCCATCCCAGTCCTACACTGGCACCTCCACACTGCTGATATTAAACACACACCATGAGTAACAAACATCAGTCCGACTCATAATCAATGTGCATTTCCTGCAAACATTGTTGGTCTAGAAATCTGTACAGAGCTAGGAAGATTAGTTTTTCCTTCTAGACTTCTAGACCATAAAACAGTAAGTCTAGAGTAGCTTCCTCTGAATCTTAGCAATTCTAGCTTTTGATGAATCCCATGCATGGAATTAGTAATGATGAAGAAAAGTATGCAAAATGTCAAATTAATTGTCAACTTGTTTTACCAGTTTTGTGAGATGCCTCAGGAAAAGGATTCTGGGGGTAATCCAAGATGGAGAACAGGAAAACTTTCTGGCTGTAACAGCTGCTCCTTTTTTGAGGTATTTTAGATGCTGGAGGTAATTTCCTCAAATTCCAGGATCAGCAATTTCTGTTCCATATGCTGATGCATTGTTTTGGAACTTTGGAGAAAAAAAAGTGAAAACAAACAGCAGTTTTAAAAAGGGAGAGTTACAGACAAAGGAAGCATATGGTGAAGTCAGTGCAGGAGAGAGAGAGAGAAAGGAACTGACATTACAGTGTACCTGCACAATTACTGCCTTTGCTGTTTGAATTCATATATCACTGGATATCAGAGTGCGTCTGGGAAAATTAACAAACAGTGAAATTCACAACTGATCTTGGAGGAACTGTTTGACGAAGTCATAGCACAGAAACAGATAAGTGAATAGTTTTAAGTGTGGCCTACAGAAAATCTGCAGTAGTGAGTAGAGTGAGTTCTTTCCTGATGATATGTTTTTTGAGATATGTCTCTTGATTCAACTTAAAATATAAGCCATATCTATTAATTTAACCTGGAATAGTGTTTGTAGAGGAATAAGACAGTGTTATTTTCTGGGTTTGTAGATTGTGAAGGAACAAAACTGGCCTTTATTAGAGTAATATGCGCTTCTTGTCAGATGTGGAAGTTTAAGGAGAGTTTACGGGTTACTGTGGATTATATCTGCAATAAATGCTGTTGGTTGCAAATCCTATCAGATCAAATGGATCGGTTGGAGAGACAGTTAAAGGCAATGAGGACTTTGCAACAGCAATGGTGTATGATGGATGGCAGTTATAGGAAGGGGGAAAGGTCGCAGATACAAAGATGGGTTAACTCCAGGAAAGGTAAGAGAGGTAGGCAGTTAGTGCAGGAGTCTTTTGTGGCTATCTCCATTTCAAACAAGTATATTGTTTTGGAAAATGTAGGAGGTGATCGATTCACGGGGAATGTAGCATGAACAGCCACGTTTCTGGTATTGAGACTGGCTCTACTGCAATGAGGGGTACGTCGGGTTCCAAGAGATCAATTGTGTTAGGGGACTCTAATCCAAGGTACAGACTGACATTTCTGTGGCCAGGAGCGAAAAAACAGAATAGTGTGTTGCTTCCCTGCTGCCAGGATCAGAGAGGGTGCAGAATGTTCTCAAGGGGGAGAGGGGCCAGCAAGAGGTCATTATCCACATTGGAACCAACGACATTGGAAAGGAAAAGGTTGAGATTCTGTAGAGAGATTACAGAATGTTAGGAGTTTAAAAGGGAGGTCCTTGAGAGTAATAATATCTACAATCTAGTGAGGGCAGGAAAAGGAGGATAAAGCAGATGAATGCATGGCCGAGGAGCTGGTATATGGGAGAAGGGTTCACATTTTTGGATCACTGGAATCTCTTTTGGGGTAGAAGTGACCTGTACAAGAAGGACGGATTGCACCTAAATTAGAAGGGGACTAATATACTAGCAGGAAGGTGGGGTGTTGGAACCCAGAAAGATAGTGAGGAGAGAGATCAATCTCAGACTGGTACAGTTGAGAACAGAAGTGAGTCAAACAGTCAGGGCAGGCAGGGACAATGTAGCACTGAGAAATTAAACTGCATTTATTTCAATGCAAGGGGCCTAACAGGGAAGGCAGATGAACTCTTGGCATGGTTAGGAACATGGGACTGGGATATCATAGCAAAACATTGCTCAAGGATGGGTAGGACTGGCAGCTTAATGCTACAGGAAGGATAGAAAGGGAAGCAAGAGAGGAGGGGGAGTGGCGTTAATGATAAATGATAGCATTACAGCTGTACTGAGGGAGAATATTCCTGAAAATATATCCAGGGAAGTTATTTGGGTGGTATTGAGAAATAAGAAAGGGATGATCACCTTATTAGGATTAGGATTCCCCTATTGGTCAGAGGGAAATTGAGAAACTAACCTGCCAGGGTTGGAGGATTTGAGCTATTGGGAGAGGCTGAACAGGCTGGGGCTGTTTTCCCTGGAGCATCGAAGGCTGAGGAGTGACGTTATAGAGGTTTACAAAATTTTGAGGGGCAAGGATAGGATGAATAGGTAAAGTATTTTCCCTGGGGTGGGGGAGTCTAGAACTAGAGGGCATAGGTTTTGGGTGAGAGGGGAAAGACATAAAGGAGACCTAAGGGGCAACGTTTTCATGCAGAGGGTGGTACGTGTATGGAATGAGCTGCTAGAGGAAGTGGTGGAGACTAGTACAATTGCAACATTTAATAGGCATTTGGATGGGTATATGAATAGGAAGGGTTTAGAAGAATATGGGCCAAGTTCTGGCAGGTGGGACTGGATTGGGTTGGGATATCTAGTCAGCATGAATAGGTTGAACCGAAGGGTCTGTTTCCATTCTGTACATCTCTATGACTCTATGACTCTATGACAATAACTTTGCATTCATTTTAACCCAACAGTAGATACCTCTACAAAGCAGTTTGCTTCAATTTATTATCTTGTTGCCTAGTTTTTAAATTAAAGTTATTAAATGAAACAAAATGGGACAACAGTTCTTTTTATAAGCTAAAGTGGGAAATTCAATAATTTTAATAATTTGTACTATACCTGAAATAATGTCTTAAAAATTATAGTTAAAAAATGATCTTTCGCCCCAAATTTAAAGGATTGTAACCTGAATCCATGTTAATATTGCTGAAATATGAAGATATATAGAAACACATATCACTCATCTTGTAAGTGAAGGCACCAACAATGCTGAGAGTTCTTATTTAATAAATACTCAAAAATAATTCAATGCCTTGCCTAGTAATGAAAGCATTCAGCTCAATTAGGTTGTAGCTCCTTCACACGCTATTACATGCTCCTTTCCAATTAGTGGAAACGTTTAATTTATTTTTTGCGAAAGGTCTTCCAGATGCCATTTCAGATTAAATTAAAAAAATGAATACCACATCAATAAAAGTTAATCAGGTGTATTTGCTTAATTGGTTCCTGTTAATATTGTTGAATATCTTAGTCACCTTATAAGATCAACTCAGGTAAGGTTATGTTCCAATAAATGCTTTTGCAAATCTCCATCTTGGGTGTTTGGCACAAAGTAATTATGAGTAGCAGGAGAATCAATGTTTCAGGCACACACCCTTCCTCAAGTTAACAGGCTTTTGCCCAAAACATTGATTCTCTCACTCCTTGGATGCTACCTGACCTGCTGTGCTTTTCCAGCACCACAGTCTCGACTCTGGTCTCCAGCATTTGCAGTACTCACTTTCTTCACAAAGTAATTACATGAATATTTCAAAATTATATACTAATGTGTGATATGCATTCACATTTTAAACAATTTTGGTAACATAGGCAAAGTACACTTTATACCTGTGATTTGAGTATAAGTTGAATAAACATATTAATGGGCAAAATTCTTTCTGTAGCATTTGGCATGTGAATATTGGAAAACATTGGAACATTTGGACAATACAACCTGTCACAGATCTTCTCCAGCACCGTTTCCTTGGTGATGGCCACTGCACTCACCTCTGCCCCATGCTGCTGGTTTCTTCCATTGTGAATACTGATACAAAGTGGCTGTTCAGCTACACCACCATTTCTTTTTTGCTCCAATACTACTTCTCCAGCCTCATCTTGTCCACAGCAATGTCCACTCATGCTTCTCGTTTAACCTTCGAATATCTAAAAAAAATCTCTTGCAGCTGTCTTTCATATTACTAGCCAACTAACTCTCACATTTCATCTGTTGCTTTCTAGCACCCTCTAGTTTCCCACGAATCATTCGACGTAGTATGTTTTTTGTTTTGCTTTTATACTGTCCCTGACTTCCCCCATGGTTGCCTCATCTTCCTTTTAGTATGTTTTTCCTTCCTTGGGATTAATTTCTTCTGTGCATCCTGAATAACCGCCAGAAACTCTGACCATTGCTGCGCCACCTGTCTTCCCTGTTCTGAACAAGGGTCACTGGAACCAAAAATCTAACTCTACTTTCTCTCCACAGATGCTGCCAGGCCTGTTAAGTTTTTCCAGCAATTTCTGTTTTTGTTTCCACCATTTTCCCCACAAGGCTCCCCTTCCAGTCATCTCCCAGACCATCCATAACCTCATCACCTCAGGGGATCTCCCATCCACCGCCTCCAACCTCATAGTCCCACAACCCCTCACAGCCCGTTTCTACCTCCTGCCCAAAATCCACAAACCTGACTGCCCTGGCCGACCCATTGTCTCTGCCTGCTCCTGCCCCACCGAACTCATCTCTGCATACCCCTACACGGTCCTGTCCCCCTTAGTCCAAGAGTTCCCCACCTACGTTCGGGACACCACCCACGCCCTCCACCTCCTCCATGATTTTCGCTTCCCCGGTCCCCAACGCCTTATCTTCACCAGGAACATCCAGTCCCTGTACACCTCCATCCCCCATCATGAAGGACTCAAAGCCCTCCGCTTCTTCCTTTCCCGCCGTACCAACCAGTACCCTTCCACTGACACCCTCCTTCAACTGACTGAACTGGTCCTCACCCTGAACAACTTCTCTTTCCAATCCTCCCACTTCCTCCAAACCAAAGGAGTAGCCATGTGCACCCACATGGGCCCCAGCTATGCCTGCCTCTTCGTAGGATATGTGGAACAGTCCATCTTCCGCAGCTACACTGGCACCTTTTCCTCCGCTACATCGATGACTGTATCGGCGCTGCCTCGTGCTCCCACGAGGAGGTTGAACAGTTCATCCACTTTACCAACACCTTCAACCCCGACCTCAAATTCACCTGGACCATCTCAGACTCCTCCCTCCCCTTCCTAGACCTTTCCATTTCTATCTCGGGTGACCGAATCAACACGGACATTTACTATAAACCGATCGACTCCCACAGCTACCTAGACTACACCTCCTCCCACCCTGCCCCTTGTAAAAACGCCATTCCATATTCCCAATTCCTTCGTCTCTGCCGCATCTGCTCACAGGAGGACCAGTTCCAATACCGTACAACCCAGATGGCCTCCTTCTTCAAAGACCGCAATTTCCCCCCAGACGTGATCGACGATGCCCTCCACTGCATCTCCTCCACTTCCCGCTCCTCCGCCCTTGAGCCCCGCCCCTCCAATTGCCACCATGACAGAACCCCACTGGTCCTCACCTACCACCCCACCAACCTCCAGATACATCGTATCATCTGTCGTCATTTCTGCCACCTCCAAATGGACCCCATCACCAGGGATATATTTCCCTCCCCTCCCCTAACAGCGTTCCGAAAAGACCACTCCCTCCGTGAATCCTTGTCAGGTCCACAGCCCCCACCAACCCAACCTCCACTCCCGGCACCTTCCCCTGCAACCGCAAGAAATGCAAAACTTGCGCCCACACCTCCCTCCTTACTTCCCTCCAAGGCCCCAAGGGATCCTTCCATATCTACCACAAATTCACCTGCACCTCCACACACATCATTTATTGCATCCGCTGCACTCGATGTGGCCTTCTCTATATTGGGGAGACAGGCCGCCTACTTGTGGAACATTTCAGAGAACACCTCTGGGACACCCGGACCAACCAACCCAACCACCCCGTGGCTCAACACTTCAACTCCCCCTCCTACTCCATCAAGGACATGCAGGTCCTTGCCTCCTACATCGCCAGACCATAGCAACACGACGGCTGGAGGAAGAGCGCCTCATCTTCCGCCTAGGAACCCTCCAACCACAAGGGATGAACTCAGATTTCTCCAGCTTCCTCATTTCCCTTCCCCCCACCTTGACTCAGTCAAATCCCTCGAACTCAGCACTGCCTTCCTAACCTGCAATCTTCTTCCTGGCCTCTCCGCCCCCACCCCCACTCCGGCCTATCACCCTCACCTTGACCTCCTTCCACTTATCACATTTCCAATGCCCCTCCCCCAAGTCCCTCCTCCCTACCTTTTATCTTAGCCTGCTGGACACACTTTCCTCATTCCTGAAGAAGGGCTCAGGCCCGAAACGTCGATTCTCCTGCTCCTTGGATGCTGCCTGACCTGCTGCGCTTTTCCAGCAACACATTTCAGCTCTGATCTCCAGCATCTGCAGTCCTCACTTTCTCCCCTTCCAGTCAGTCTGGCCAGCTCCTCCCTCACGTCTGTGTAGTTACCTTTATTCAATGTCATGTCTGAATCCAACTTCTCCCTTTCAAACTGCAGGATGCACCCTGCAGTTTCACACTGGTGTAGAGAACTGTTGAAAACTCAACAGCAAAACCATTCATTAATGAGGTATAGATAGATACACTTGTCACTTTACTCTTTGATTCCAGGTCCCTGAAAGTTAATGGTTGGCAAGTTGCAGGAGGCTTACTGGTGAGTAACCAACAATAACCTGTGCTGTTTTAATTGGCTCAGCTTCTGAAGTACTTCTATGCCACAGCCCTTGTCATTCCTTTTCCAAACATTTTTTTTGTCTCTCAAAGTTACCAGAGGAGAAAAGCAGTACATATTTTCTAAAATGTGGTTACAGCAAACAAAAACGTAGCAGTTTTTCTTTAACAAAACATTCTCTGAAAAGTCAAAACATGACTAGCCTTTAATGCCAATTATAAATGAGCAAATTGTATGCATTGCATAATCTGTGAACAATGGAACTTTGTGTGGGGATTTATTAACACACCATTAACATTTAATTGGCTATATAAATGAAGCTTTGGCAGATTCTGTACAAGAGCAATTAAAATTGATGATTAAATAGGCAATAAATTTGCACAATACAATTTTCAGTGGGGAACTGGTAATTTTAAAACTAGTGGATTTACTGCCCCTGCACACCTGGTTTGTGTCATTGGGAGCAATCCAACTTGTGAAAAATTCTCCCCAATAGTGTATTTTAAATACAGCAATCAATTAAATTGATATTTCTTGCTGAAGCTTCTCAGTAGTTTTCCCCTGTCTGTCATTTCCTACATTATACATTATGCTTCCATTTAGAATGCTGTTAGATTCCTTGTTTCTGAATATCTACCTGAGCTGCTGTTAACTATTCATTCTCAGTCTTCTATATTGAGATGAAAAAATGATCTCTGGTGCTTTTCGGGCATTGATTGGCATATCAAGTTCTTGTATGCTTTATCTGAATAAAGCCATTGATCTAGGAATTGAGTCATGCCCGTTTTGCAAAGGACAGCAAACACCCTGCCCTTCCCAGTTAAAGTATAATCATGTGGGCACGTGGACAGTGCTATCCATGCTTTTCATTGGCTGAATGCCCAATGTAGGTGGGAAGATGATATTGGGAGTTTAATAATACTATGTAAAGTTAGCCAGTATCCCTTAAAGTGGAATAGGTTCTGGTTTCAGGGGATCAAGAGCAACCTGAGTAGCAAATGATTGAAGAAGGGAGCAGTCAAGCTGCTCTGGAGGCCTTGGTACAGACAGTGGAGTAGAGGAGCAACATTGTTTTTTTGCCTCATGAATTAGTCTTTCACACCACCACAGAGAAGGCAATGGGAAGAAATTATTGAGTACGTCCGTGTCGAGAGCAGTGAACCATAAATGTGACAATGATGCTGGGAATGAATCAAAATCACAACTTCAGCTGTTTGATGAAGAAATCTGTTCTCAGTCTTTTTGATCACGAATGTGCTATTGGCACCGTTATCACTTGTTACACTAACAACTATCATAACATTGTAAGCACCCATCCAATCACCTTCTGTAATTTTCCTATAATTAGCAGATCAAATAAGAGTAAATCTCCTCATTATGCTCACATTCACCACTATCACAAGCCTCACTTACCCTCCTCTCATTTTCCTCACATAGTTATTCTAGCAGGAGAGCAGTAGTCCCCATTCTTTTGCAAACAAGCTGGACATTGAAGGAATGGAATCCCTTTCTCGTCAGAGTGATGGCTAGGAATAAAGAGTTGAAGGTGCAGGTACTCTATGGCACATACAACTATCCATGGGGCAAAATACAGACTTTCTTCCTTGTGTAAAGAACCTTATAATCTCCCCACCACACAAGTGGAGAGCTACGTTGGGGATGTCACAGATGCCACTTGCTATAGCCTTGAAGAAACTTGTTGTATTGAGCTTTGAGCTTTAGGCACCATGTTTTGCTTTCTGGGTCAAGTTAATTTTTCAGCAGATCACAAAATTCAGTAGTAGCCTCCTTTATGAAAAAAAGGCATTTACCACCTTCTCCTCAAAGAATTCAGTGAAGAGAAAATATTTCCTGAAGGCCCATTATACACATGGACACCTGCATAGTGCTTTGTTCATCCCACTTCTGTGCTTCCCTTTTGCTATCCTGGTTTCCATGAGTACTCCATCCGCCCCCACATCCTGCAAACAGGCTACTGTTTTGAAGGCCATCAAAAATAGTTAAGTACTAACAAAATGTGACTAGCCAAAGTCTGAATTAGGTTTTAGCAATAAGGACAAGGGCAGTTGCATTTTGTTTTATGACTTCTACAGAGCTGATAATTTTAAAGAGAGTTGAACTTTCAGTTACCACCTGACAAAATGACATGCAAGATTTCACATTTTACTGTAAGAAATGACAAGAAAAACCTTTGACTAAACACTATTTACTTTTTGTAGGTAACTTGAACTTCATACCACTAATAGCAATGTTCCCCTTTTATAGTTACCATCCATCACCCTCTCCATGTAACTACCATCATTTAATAAAAATCCATGGGCTTCTTGTGGATTCCAATTGATTCCAACAAGTACTAAGCTTATGAAACTGTCTCAATGTGCTTTGTTCCATTTTTAGAGTTTTTTTTTAAATTTCACACCATCGGTAAAGCCTCTTGTGTTGAATCTTGTTTTCCTTGGACATGACAGGACAAAACTCCTCAAATCATTAAAAGGCTGCCAGATGAGGCTCTTTAACTATAAATCACCGCCCTTCTGCTTCTGCTTGTGGTAACTCACAAAACCAATAAACCTCTTCTCTCCACTAATCACACAAAACCTTGTTCTTCGATGATATTCACTCATTAGTAGGGAAGGTTGTAAGCCAATATGAAAAAATATTTCTCTTCTTTCTTCCCCATGAATGTGAAGCACATTAATCAGGCATCCAAATAAAAGGTTGTTCAACTAATTTCAACTCCAACTCCCTGTAATTTCAGAAATAAGTGGACTGTCTATATCTCAACTGTTTCCCCAATACAATTGCAACATATTTTGGAGTTTGGGAGACTCAGAGTCTATTCCTTCTAAACTCAGACTGTTCTAATGTTTCCAAGTATAAATACCTTGTACCTATCTCTCAGTAATGTCGTCTATGCCTTCCTTTGATGTCTAATGATCAGACAACCCAGTTCTACTACCAGGCAGACTTTGGGACAGGTCACAAGAGTCCTCTCATTTAGTCTTGATAGAAAGTTAACTTCCAAAAATAAAAATCTTATAATCCCCACAACTGTAGCATTTGAATGAGTTGACCAAAGTACAATAAGGGAAATTAACCAGGAGTACATTGGAATAATCAAGAGTGGAGGTGGGAGAAGACTATCTTAGTGAAGGCACTGATATGTGTTTGAGGAAGCAGGAAGACTGTAAAAGGACTTGGCCAGGCTAGCAAAAAGGGCAAAGAAGCTGCAGGTGGAAGACAATATGGGAAACTGGAGGTTAGGCACTTTGATAGGAAGTGTAGAGGTCAAGACTATTTTCAAAATGGGGAAAGGCTTCGGAAATCTGAAGCATAAAGGACTTTGAAACCTAGTTCAAGATTCTCTTCAGGTTAATATGCAGGCTCAGTTGGCAGTTAAGAAGGCAAATACAGTGTTAACATTCACTTCAAGAGGACAAGAATACAAGAGATGTACTTCTGAAACTGTATAAAGCTCTGGTCAAACTGCATTTGAAGTATTGTAAGCAGTTTTGCCCCTATATCTAAGGAAGCATGATGTTCCATTGGAAGGGATCTAGAGGAGGTTTACAAGAATGATCCTCGCGTGAAGAGTTTGTCATATGAGGAGCAGTTGAGGATTCTGGATCTGTTAGGGATGGAGTTTAGAAGGATGAGGGGGCTATCATTAAAACTTACATCATATCAAAAGGCCTAAATAGATTGGATGTGAATAAGACATTTCAGCTAGTAGAGAGAATAGGACCCAAGGACACAGCCTCAAAGTGAAGAAACAACCCTTTAGAACTGAGATGAGCAGGAATTTCACCAGTTAGTGGGTGGTTTATCCCAAGTTTAGAAGGCTGTGGAGGACATGACAGAGATAGATAGATCCCTGATTAGTAAGGGGATCAAGGGTTACAGGGAGAAGGCAGGGAAATGGGGCTGAGAAACATTTCAGCCATCATCCAATTTTGGAGCAGACTCAACCATCTGAATGGCCTAATTCTGCTCCTTTGTCTTATGGTCTCATTATTAGAAGATCATCTTTTTGGTTAACTATGACACAAAGGTTACAGCCAGTCTGGTTCGACTTCAGGGAGTTGCTAGGGAATAGGATGAAGTTATAAGGCAATAGCTTCTGGTTTTCCATTATTTAATGGGTGGCACAGTGGTTAGCACTGCTGCCTCACAGCACCAGAGACCTGGGTTCAATTCCTGCCTCAGGCAACTGTCTATGTGGAGTTTGCACATTCTCCCAGTGTCTGTGTGGGTTTCCTCCGGGTTCTCCGATTTCCTCCCACAGTCCAAAAATGTGCAGGTCAGATGAATTGGCCATGCTAAATTTCCTATAGTGTTAGATGAAGGGGTAAATGTAGGGGAATGGGTCTGGGTGGGTTGCCCTTCGGAGGGTCGGTGTGGGCCGAAGGGCCTGTTTCCACACTATAATTAATTTAATCTGATTGGAGGGGATTTCTACATATCATTGCTAGATGTCAGATATTCAGTTTGATAGACTAGCAACAGTAGCCAAAGTGTTGCCATTAAAAGTTAGCAGCACTGAATCATATAGTTTGTGATATAATAACATTCAGTTTACTGAGGATAGCTGTTTATTCCTTAGATGCTGAAAGTTCATGAACTGTGCACATTACTGTTGTCATCTCTTGGCAAAACAGCCCTTCCATTTCCACTGGACTTCCAAGATTAGAAACATCTCCTCTTCAAAGGGTCCAATATTCAAAGATAAGCTTGTTCACCCCAGTGGCGTTTTCTCCTGACATGCTGCATCATCTTTCGCTTAATATAAATGAAAATAATATTAGCCTTCTGACTGGCCTTGCTTACATTGAAATTTGACATTGAGTGATTGCATGCAAATTGGAAAACTCATCACTGCAATAAAGGAAGAGGTGTGATTGATAGTTCTGTTGGAAGCATGGAGAGAAGGATGTTAATGACATACAACCTCATCTGGAGGGGTTGATAGACTGAAAGTTGTGTGTTTGCATATTGTCTGTACTGGTAGAAAAAAATTACCTGAAACATTGATTGTTCCAGTTTGCTGTCAGATAATTATATTTTCCTGTAATACACTGCTGAATTACAGACTATGGGAGTAACACTCATTAATTGAGACACCTCTGTTCACTGTGGCCTCACTGCTGCACAGGATGATCCCTTCCACTGAGTGCCAACATCATTCTTTTCCTGCTTTCATCAGCACTACTAGAGTATCCTTCAACTTATGCTACATTTTTAGATTTACTTTATTTGTGCTCCAATTATTTCTGCCTGGCTTTGGTAATCGTTGGCATTCGAAAGAATGAGGTCACGGCTGTGCTCAGAACCTCTTGCTTCATTTCTTTTTTAAAAAGTTCACAACAAATGGGAAATCATAGGACATAATGGCAAACTAACAGTGAGTTAAAGATGAATGACACTATTAGTGCATTCAAAGTCCACTAACAATCTGTAATATTCCCACCTAAACATGGTGCACTGTACACCTAGAAACAGCTTCATCAGCTTGATCATTGTTGTACTTACATTGTTCCAGCAACTGTTATTACAGCTTTCACAGGGAAGTTCTTGTGAAAAGATTAAAGTTGGAAAGCAGCCTTTACTCATGACTGTTGCCATCTCGCATTGAATCTCCCAGACAGTGAAAGCAGAGATTTAACAAACAAACAGGACAGAAATCATTTTGTTGCAAAGTTAACCCTATCTGCAGAGATCTGGTGGCTCAGAGAAGAACCTTTGTGTCCAGAGTTTTTTTTACTAGATATATATGTATTGCAATCTTTATTTTTGAATGGTTGTTTCTTTCTTGGTCTTTGTTGGTCTTGGCTTGGTGCTTGTCCATGTGTTTTTTTCACCATTTTGTTTTGTCTTAGCTTTCTTTGCCACTGCCTTCATAGCAGCCACTGTTTTTTTCTGGTGCTCTCTGTACATAGGCAGAGGCAGACTGCCATAGAAGGCTCCTGTTGTGGCTTACGTATCATGGAGTTCATCTGTACATACTCAAGCTGTGTTGGCCATCATTGGTGGTCATCATTGGTCTTGGGAATACAGACATTGTTTGAGGATAGAAGCTTCCTGTTAATGAAAGCACTTGCATTTATGCTGCTAAATCACTGAGGTCCTGAAAGGAAACAATTAACCTTGTGAAGGTTCAGTTATTGGTTATTTATTGCTCCAAGAGAATTTCTAATTTTCTGTTCAGTCTCTCTTTTTTTCTCTTTCTTAATCCAATCTTTAGTTCTCTTTTTGTATTTAATTTGACCCTATATCTGTCTCTGTCACTTGCTCTGTTGTTTTTTTCAACTTCAATTCAATTCAAAGAAACTAAGTATTGATCTCATTCACCTAGCCCCCCCCCTCTCCATTGTCATAGAGGTTTTACAGCACTGAAGAAGGCTCTTTAGCCTTTTGTGTCCATGCTGGTCATTGAACATCCATCTATTCTAATCCCATTTTCCTGCAGTTAACCCACAGCCTTGAATGGGATGGCGTTTCAATTGTTTATCTAACTAATTATTAAATGTCTTGAGATTTTCTGCCTCTACTATCCTTCTAGGCAATGAGAAGACAGTTGAATCCACTATCAATTTGCATCTTTAGCAATTTGTTGCACTAAAACTCATTGAATGCAGTGATGAAGAGAAAAACATTCTCCAATGTTCAGCAAAAGAAGCCTTGACCCAGTAAATTCTGGGTCATTAGATTGCTTTGAAATTTAAGGAAAGCTAAGATCTAAAATGTTTCTGTAAATTTTGCTGTTAAGTACACGTCCTTGAGAATGTCATTCTTGGTCACCATATTTTTCTATTTTTGATATAAGTGGTTTAATTTATCCTCTAGGAGAAAGTGAGGACTAGAGATGCTGGAGATCAGAGTCAAAAAGAGTGGCGCTGGAAAAGCACAGCAGGTCAGGCAGTGTCCGAGAAGCAGGAGATTCGATGTTTCAGGCATAAGCCCTTCATCAGGAATGTGGGGGGCTGGGGCTGGAGGGGAAGATAGCTGCGATGGTGATAGGTAGATGTAGATGGGGACGGGGTGATGGTGTTAGGTCAGAGGAGAGGATGGGCGGGATAGGTGGGAAGGAAGATGGTTAGGTAGGACAGTTCATTTATCCTCTGGTTCAAACTGACTTCACAGCAGCAATGTGAATGTGGAATATGAAAAAGCATGTTACTCCATATCTGCTCTAAATTTGACAAAGGCTCTCAGACATTTGGAGATGCCCTTTGGATTTGCTTATAATCAAACAAGTTATAAAAGGCATTGCAGCTTTTGTTGCTGAAGCCATAAGATGTGTATATGTTGTAGATTTGTGCCTTATCTGAGGAACTTTGCTTCTTTGCACTTTTTAAAACAGCATTGCATGTAACTCAGTCTAATGGCTTTCTCTTCTGCAGGTTATTTAAATGGCACTGATAATTCTATGTTAATTAATGTAACATGGACATTACTGGCAAAGCCAGCGTATTTACAGTTCTAAAATTGTCCTTGACAGCATTGAGCTGTCATCTTGAATTTCTGCAATCCCTTTGTGTAGTAAACCCACATTGTCATTAGGAAGGGAATTCTCAGTATTTATATGGCTACTATAGTTCAGATTCTGGTCAATGATAACCCCAGGATGTGGGATAATTGGTGAATCAGTGACGGAATGATGATATATTTTGAAATCAGGATACTGTGTAGCTTGAAGGAAAACCTGCAGGTAGCGGTGTTCATATGTATTTGCTGCCCTAGTTCTTTGAGATGGTAGCAGTCATGGGTTTGGTAGGTTTTATCCAAGAACCCTTAGTGATTTTCTCCTGTGCAACTTATACATAGTGCACACTGCTGCTACTGTTATGAAGATGTGAGTGTCCTGTACCATTAAGAAAGGTAAAAGCTAGTAGAACCACCTGACAGCACCAAGTGTTCTGAAAAAAAAAAGTAACATTTGGTCAAACAACCTGATTAGCTGGTTGCCTGGAGACAAAAACAAATTCAAATTCAGCCAATCAGTTTAAATTATACCCCAAACTACCAACCTTCAATCAAGTTTGAATTGAGTATATTGGCAATCTTAAAAACCAATGACACACTCCAATGCTTTGCGGAGGGGGGGGGGGGGGGCTGGTGGGGGGGGGGGCGGTATAAGACCCAGGGAAAATTGAATAGTTGGGTGGAGAGCTGCCAAGCCACCATCGTATAAAGACTGCCCAAAAAATAGCTCTCTTAAAGGTACCCTATCGATCAGTAACCTGTGAAACTCAATCCCCAAGAAGAAGAAAAGAAGACAGGAATACAGCAAAGAATCGATAGCTGCCTGGCTTTGAGATAAGCCGTTTTGTTTTGTGAATCTTAATCTTAATCAGGATTTTTTAGACCAGTATTGTAGAGGGGAAAGTAAAAGATCATTTAGAGGAACGAGTTCTAAATTGTTGCTCGTTAATTATTTTCTGTTATATTTTCAGAAATAAAGTTGTTAATTTTTACTCTAAATAGTTTTTGGCCTCTCGAATTTTCACAGATTACTGCACGGGATAAATCTTTTCTGTGGTGCTGGGTTATATTAATAGGAGGATTTACCCAGTGTCATAACACTACTGACCATCAGTGGTGGAAGGACTGAGTGTTTATGGATGTGGTGCCACTCAAGCAGGCTGCTTTGTCCTGAATGGTGTCAAGCTTCTTGACTTCTTGGCTGTTGTTGGAGCTGCACCCATCCAGAGAGTATTCCACCACACTCTTGATTTATGCCTTGTAGATCTTGAACATTGTCTGGGGATTCAGAAGATAAGTTACTTGTTGCAGGACTCCTAGCTTCTGAACTGCTCTTGAAGCCTCAGTATTTAGATGGCTGCTACAGTTCAGATTCTGGTCAATGGTAACCCCAGGATGTGGGTTAATTGGCGAATCAGTGATGGTAATGCCTTTGAATGTCTTGGGTCAATGGCTAGATTCTCTTTTTTGGAGATGGCTACTGCCTGTCACTTGTGTGGGGCTAATGTCAGTTGGCTAAATGGGACCCATTGAAGAAAATACACAGTCTACATTTATTTGTTATTCCTTTTTTTAAACCAAGCACATAAGCATGTTGGCTATTGACATTCTTCTGAAAAAGATTTGATATAATGGCTACAGATGCTCAGATCCAATAATAGTCGATGTACTGGCAGAAAAAAAAGAGTAAAACCCAGGGCTGTCTGGTCATGTCAGTCAAGATTGTGAACTATATTCCGTTGGGTCCTTCAAATAAGAGAGAAGGGGGAAGCTGGCCTGGAGGGGAGGTAAGTCTGGCTGTTGTCACAACAATGGGCCCCATGATTCAGTAGTCTAGACTAAGGCTCCGGGCAACGATGCAGTACAGTTGTCAAGATAGCAGGAAGGTTTGGAAGTGAGATACTCCATAAAGTATGGCTGGGAAGGGTATAATGCAGGAGGGCGGGGTCAGGAGCACCCTGGACTCAAAGGAGTGGAGATTGTATGACCACAGTAAGTGTGGTCATCTCATATACCAGGATTCGGGTGGTAGGGGTAGATAGGTTTTGATACATGAAGAAGTGTATAGCAGAGACTTGGGAAAGTGTAAAGGCTATGCGGTTAATGAGATTGGCTATTAGGAAGGGGATGTGAATATAGCGGGGCTCACTGAAACAGTCAGATTTAGGCTGGAAGCACTTGGAAGAGGATTGATAACTGTAAACTTCTATCGTATTGTATGTCAAAAGTGCTCAATGGGAATAAAATGTCAGCAACTACACTCAAAATGGGCAGTAAGTGACTCAACCTATGAAAATAGGGGTTTCAACACTGACTGTTCAAAGGGCTTTTCAAAGGGAACATCATTAATCACAAGCCCACGTAGAGCACATAGCGAAGCAAGCTGCCTCCATAAGACCATAAGGCCATTTGGCCCATCAAGTCATTTGATCATGGGTGATAGGTTTTTCAACACCATTCCCCTGCCTTCTCCCTGTTACTCTTGTTTTTTTTAACTCATCAACAACCTATTTATATCTGCCTTAAATACACTCAATTACTTGGCCTCCATAGCTCTTTGTGGCAATGGATTCTAAAGATTAACCACCCTCTGGCTGAAAAAATTTGTCCTCATCTCAGTTCTAAAGAGTCATATCTTCACTCTGAGACTGTTCTCTCAGCTCCCAGTTTCTCCTACGATTCACATCAACTCTATCCAGTTCCCTCAATATTCTGTAAATACCTATGAGATCATCCCTCATCCTTCTATACTTCATTGAGTGCAGGCCTAGAGTCATCAACATCTCCTCATATGACAAGCTCCCATATCCCCAGGCTTATTCTTGTATCCTAACTATCCTGCAGCATTGACCCCCTTTACATGTTATATCTCCTAGCACAGCCACTGTTGCACAACACTTTGACATCCTACATCTTTGCAGAAAAAGCAAGTTATAGAGTCATAGAGATGTACAGCATGGAAACAAACCCTTCAGTCCAACCCATCCATGCCGACCAGATATCCCAACCCAATCTAGTCCCACCTGCCAGCACCCGGCCCACATTCTTCCAAACCCTTCCTATTCATATACCCATCCAAATGCCACACTTGAATTCAAAACTGTGCAGGTTGTCTCTCTCTCTCTCTCTCTCTCTCTCTCCTACAAGGACCTCACCATGTGATTCCTTTGTCTGTTCTTCTCCCTTTTAAAACTGTCGTTGTTTTGACTTATGTTTTCCAAAGTTCCAAAACAATGCAACAGCATATAAAACAGTAATTGCTGCTCCTGGAATTCGAGGAAATCACCTGCAGCACCTAAAATACCTCAAAAAAGGAGCAGCTGTTACAGCCAGAAATTTTTCCTGTCCTCCATCTTACTCAGATACAGACATCTCGGGGCAAGTCAGAGACACAGAGAGTGTAAGTAGACAACCCGGTGAGTGCCACATAATGAGAACTCCACATCTAGCCAAGGAAGGAACATCCCAGGCCATTGGCTGATGGAGGACTGCTGGAGACCAGGTTCCTGCTCAGCCCCAATCAAGAGAGGACCCTACGGTGTTGTCAATTGGGGACATGGTGCCCACGCAGAAGGAGGAACAGGACCAGCCAACAGTTATGTTTTGAGGGCACTTTGGTGAGAATGGAGTAAATAACATTTTTTGTAAATATGAGTTTCTCAATGCATGTTTATGCTGCCAACCTTTAAGTGTTTGTGAGTCTCTCTATATAGGCACTAAACACATCTTCACACTAACACAAGGGATTTTGAACAAGTGAGGGCAAAGGTTTCACCAGGCTCTAACATGTATTCAAAGTTCCCTCTGCTAGCTGATGATGCAGAAGACGTACATTGCAGATCTCCATCCACTAGGTCTTGCGTGTGGCCATGAACTACTACCCAATGGAGTGAAAATGTGTTTAGTGCCTACATAGAGAGATTCACAAATACGTAAAGGTTGGCAACATAAACATACATTGAGAAACTCATATTTACGGAAAATATTACTTACTCCATTCTAACCAAGGTGCCCTCAAACATAGCTGTTTGCTGGTCCTGTTCCTCTTTGTGCGTGGGCACCATGTCCCTGATTGACAACCCCATAGGGTCCTCTCTTGATTGGGGCTGAGCAGGAACCTGGTCTCCAGCAGTCCTCCATCAGCCAGCTGCCTGGGATGTTTCTTCCTTGGCTAGATGTGGAGTTCTCATCATGTGGCACTCACCGGGTTGTCTACTTACACTCTCTGTGTCTCTGACTTGCCCCAAGATGTCTGTATCTGGGTGGGGTTGCTGAAAGCAGCCTTGATGAAGCTTCCTCTGAGACCTCCGTGCAGTCATCCATGAATACAAATCTTATACAACCAGCCGCCTCTCTGCAGACATGCTTGCGGCACCTGCTGAACAAAAAAGAGAGACAGAGAAGGTTTTATAGTGCAATGATTGCAAGTTGTAATGCGGTTAAGGGGAGAGTAGTAATTACTCATCTGAGGGGTCATCGATGTTTCCGTGTCAATACAGTAGCAGCAAGTGAGGACTGCAGATGTTGGAGATCAGAGTCAAAAAGCATGGTGCTGGAAAAACACAGCTAGTCAGGCAGCATCCATGGAGCAGGAGAGTCGACGTTTTGACCATAAGCTCTTCATCAGCTCTTCTGTTCTCATTGGAAAGAAGAAGGCTAAGAGGGGATTTGATAGAAACATACAAGATGATCAGAGGATTAGATAGGGTAGACAGTGAAAATCTTTTTCCGAGGATGATGCTGTCAGCTTGTACAAGGGGGCATAACTACAAAGTGAGGGGTGGTAGATTTAAGACAGACATCAGAGGCAGGTTCTTTACGCATAGAGTGGTAAGGGCATGGAATGCCCTACCTGCTAATGTAGTCAACTCAGCCACATTAGGGAGATTTAAACAATCCTTAGATAAGCACATGGATGATGATGGGATAGTATAGGGGGACGAGCTGAGAATAGTTCACAGGTCAGTGCAATATCAAGGGCCAAAAGGCCTGTTCTGTGCTGTATTGTTCTATGTTCTATCAGGAATTGTCATTTTGACCACAGTAGCTGTCCGTGTCTTCTCCTGCGAGGGCCAGGATTCTCTCCTCATATTAGGCGAGGACACAATGTAAGGCACTATTCTACCTGTTATGGGTTCTGTTCACCAGTAATGAGAAAAATGGGGGAGTAAGTGAGTTATTAGTGGGTGGCATGGCTATTGGTGTTGGTGCATATAAGGGTAAGGTGCTGAGATGTTCTGAAGGAAAGAGGGGAGAGCACACAGAGCATGCAGTTAGTGGTGTGAGAGAAGAGTGGATGAGGGAAGTTGGTGAAGGCAACATTAAAAATGGTAGAGCATGAACCTTTGTGAGAGGGGTACAGTGTTACTGACTGAGTGTGAGATGGCAGCATAAGACCATAAGACATAGGAACAGAAATAGGATATTCAGCTCATTGATTGAGATCATGGCTGATGTGGTAATCCTCAACTCCACTTTCCTACCATTTCCACTTCCACTCTACTTCCTGACACTTACACTAGCAGATTGGAGAAGGTCATTGACCTTCTTTCTGTATTGCTGGTCATTCCTCGATACCCTTCAGACTGCATTGACCTGGGTGGGGGCCTGAGACCATCTCCCTGGCCACCTCTGGTGGTCTTCCTGAAGAAAGCACTATATCATCCACCAGGAGCTCCAGGTCTCTGTCAGAGAAATTTCCTCTTCTCCTCAACAGACTCTGCAAGATCCTGCGCTTTATCCTTTTGCCTTCAAGTATAACCCCTTGGACAAAGTGTGTTTGCTTTTTTTTTCAGAAAGTTAATCTTTACAGAGAAATCTGTTTTGCTTTTCTCTTTTCAAGGAAAGTGTGTGAGTCTGTGTTTGTGTTGTGTGGATATTTTAAGGATTAAGCATCTCTCCTACTGTAGAACTGAACACGCATGTTTACCAAATATCTCAGCTTTCTTCAATAAATTTGATTTTGCCAATAAACCCACTTATTAAGTTGTTTGGTTAATTGATTATTTTGTTTCAAAACTCAATATAGATAAAGATGTTACATTGATCATCTTGGTAACTGAAGGAAAGAATTTTTATTGTATGTTGTGCCCCGTAGATGAGTGAGAGTAGAATGACTGCACTCCTGTAGCCTTGGCTATAACTTAGAATTTGGGCATCACCCCAAATGAGCACATCATTTAATTGGAGGTGAATGCTCATAATTGGAAAAAAAGAAAAGCAATATTCCATGTTCTTTATGCATTATTACATCAAAATTGCTTTGGCAGTTGCTGAGGCTGGAAGATTTATCCCTGATTTGCAAGGTGTAACCAAGGTTAGGCTAATTGAATTGGCTCAAAATTTAGAGTTAGAGTTAAATCAGGAGCTGGGAAGGTAGACATAACTGAAGTAATGGCATATCATTAGTTGGAACAGCAATGCAAACCAGATAGTGAGACAATTGAGTTCACATGTATTCAACTGGAGATGAAGAAGCCTGAAAAAAGGATAGAAGATTTCAGACATGAGAAAAAGAGGAAGGAAACTCAAGGCTGAAACTATAAAAGGAGGGGTATCTGATCTAGTGAACATTCTGATGAGGAAAGGTTTGATTCTAATCCAAGTCCCAGGAGCTGTTTAAATTTAATGATCTCAAACTTTCATCAAGAGTTTGCAGTTGTATTTTTCATTTCAGATTTTGAAAAGATTGCTGAGCAGATGAGGAGTTACTTATAGGATAAACATATATGAATTTATATTGCTCACTGTGTATGTTAACCAAATGTTGCATCTTTATTGAATAAGATTTGCTTTAATGATAAACCTAAAATAAGAAACCTTATCTTGATAGATGTTGTTGTTTAAATCATGACTTAGACAATTCACTTGAATGGTCTTATTGGTGACTGGGCAAGGTGGTTTCATTTTATGTTTGCAATCTGGGGAGCAGTGTGATTAGAGCAATGGTAGACTCCTCCAGCCTCAACTGTAACATATGAAACATGAAAAGTTTTGATTTATATATTATGATTGAAATGTTGATTTTTGGGTGGCTTTTATTTCAGGCTAAGGGATAGATAGATGCTAGGAGAAGGTGAGGACTGCAGATGCTGGAGATCAGAGGCAAGACTGTGGTGCTGGAAGAGCATAGCTGGTCAGGCAGCATCCGAGGAGCAGGTGAATCGACGTTTCAGGCATAAGCCCTTCATCAGGATAGATAGCTGCTGTAGTTGATTAGTAACTAAAAGATAGTAACACATGAATCTGTGGTGAATCAGAAACCGGAATTGTTTACTGGTATCGAGAGGTTCACAGAAAGCATGAGCAGAAAGGGCCTGCCCATGTCTCCTCTTCACTTCTTCCTCCCCTCCTGCTCCTCAGGTTCCCGTTGCCAGCTGCTGAATGCACTGTGCCCTCGTGATGCTAATTGTATAATATGCAGTAGATCACATGATCTATAGAGTACAGCAGGGCCCCTCCAGAATAAATCGGAGAGTGGAAGCAATGACAGTGCTTTTGTTTTTCACACCAGGAGACCACCTTTGGATATTTGGTGCCTCCTAGCTAATAGGATCTTGAGAACAAACACAGACTGAGAGACCAAGTGGAGCAGTTTCTCAGACTGCTAGAGGTAGGTTTGAAAAAGTTGAAATAAGATTTGTTGGTCCAGTCTCTGGCATGGTCCCATCTCCATCCCGTTGTTACCAGGGTAGGTATGTGGGAAGTCAGGAATCCTTGCTGCTGCTGCTGAGGTGGGAAGGCAATTGAATTCACTAAGGATTTTCTATGTGGGATTCCTCTTTCCAAACTTTGTAGCAATCTCTTTCTCTGTTCCCAACTTGGCAGTGAGAAGAAGACGATAACATATCAGGAGGGACTTCCTTGGTGTATTTCCCAAGATATACTGACTTTGTTCAGTTGTGTTGAAGAGCTGCAAAAGTTAACAGTCTTAGACAGGCTTTGCAAAACAAACATTCTGCCTGAGTGTGTTATCTGTTGTGATAAGTGATTGCTAACTGCTGAAAGATACTTCACTTTACCAACACTTCATCCACCTCCAACCACTCTACAGTCAACTTTTAGAGCTACACAATGCAGCTTCACCATACCCTCCGCTGAGGATGCAGGGCTAGGAGGTTTTCCATTGAAATGTGCTAGCTTAGTTATCAACACTAGCGGAAGTACCAGCTGCCTTTCGCATAGCCGCAGACACACTCAAGATGGCCACTGAGATGGGGACAGAAAAAAAGTAATGGAGCAGTTCTTCCAATGTGTACAAGTGCAAGTGCTTCAGGATCTAAGGTTATGGGTTCGGCCAAATCGGACTGAAATGAAGAGAACTTTCTTCACCAGAAAGTGAATGAATTCTCTGCCACAGAAAGCAGTAGAGGCCAAAAGATCGAATGCTTTGAAGAAGGAATTGAATATAGTTCTTAAGGCTGAAGAGATCAAGTAGTATGAGGAGAAAGTAGAAATAAGTTACTGAGATGAATTATTAACCTACAATCGTATTGAATAATGAAGCAGACCTGAGGGACTAAATGGCCTACTCCTGCTTCTATTTTCTATGTCTCTGTTTCAAACTCTGACAGCAGACTGCAGCTAACATCTATGTGCTCACCATCCCAGTGGAGCAGGTGATTATCTATCTTCTGTGCCTCTCCCTATCCCAAGTTCCTGAGATTGCATCTTCCAAGAAATGACTTTTATTCAGAGCAACGAAGATTTGTGAAAGATGATAGTGAGGCATGAATAAGAGTAGGCAGTAAGGTGAATTCACAGATTCAGCTGATCAGAGCATAGGGACTTGGCACCTGACAGTGTTCTGCCACTTGGCTCAAAAAGGTGTCCTCATCCTATTCGTTTGAAGAGCTTACCTCTTTGCTGCTCCTCAACTCCATTAGTTGGACTTTCAGATAAGGAGGGGAGTCCGAGGGTATTATTTCCATGTCTCCTTACTGACCCTGGAGATGTTACAGTCTAAATATCCACAATGTTGAACTGCTCTGAAATATTCTGTAGGCCTATTAAGCTATGATCTATACTCTTACAAAATGGGTGTGGATTCACTGCCCTATCTTCTCTAATTGGTTGAGAGACCAGGTTGCTCATAATTAGCTTGCTTTAAGAGAGGAAAAAAAGAGAAAAAAACCTCCTGTTTCAGTGATAAGGCTCAAACTGAAAGTAGGCCCAACATTTGGAAAAAAGGGTTGTGGTATGTCCCTATCTGGATATGAAAAGGAAATATGAGAATTAGGTCTTTTTGTACTAACTCCATGCTATACATACCAGTACTTCTGTTCAGTGAAGATATCATTGTATGGCACAAAGATGAAGCCATGGATTTGCTAACTGTAAAAATTTGGTGGAAGAATCTTCCAAATATAGGAGCAATTATTTTGGGGGGGGTGGGACGGAACCTTTTATTAAAATAGAAGATCAACTGCAATACACCTAAAAGTTCAGGTGAACTTTGCAAATTGGAAAAGTTAAGGTTTTTAGCAGTGTCATACATTGTTGCTTTTTGAAGGAGTGAGGGAGATATTTTGAGATTAAGCGACTTAGTGAGTCTTTGAGTGAAGGAGATTTTACCTGAGGACAGCCCTCTGATTGATTAAACTGCAATTTGTTGCAAAGCTCCAAGTGAAAGGGAAGCAGAGGTATATCAAGGCTGCAAAGTTAAAACATCCATTTCTCCTTCTCTCTCCCTTCATGTGGAGAAAAGGGTAGGAATATTAAAAGAATGAATTCCAATGATAAACAACCTACGCTCAACCATCTATTGAGGTGAAGAATCATAATTGTTTTAAAAACAGTGGTGCCTCATCAGTATTAAAAATCAAGAGAAATGTGTGAGATAATGTAGCCCATCCTTGAAATCTGAACATTTGATTTTTGGAATCTTGCTTATTCTGTCAATATTTTTTTTAACCACCCATAGTATCTGTGTCAAACTATTCTTTATTACTCTAAACCATGAATGAGGATATAGGTTTTTAGGGGTGTTAATGAGTTACATAGCAAGCTACATAGGAACAAATTAGAAATTCTTTCTTTTCTCTTAACTTTAACAAATTGATGTGCATTATAATAAATTGAGTTATTTTCTGTTAATGAAAAAAACCTCGTGTGAATTGCTTTCATCCTGAACGGCAACTAAATCAAATCAAAAATTTCAGAGTGCAGGGTCCAAGATTATTTGAAGGAGGATAGCAGATGTGGAGTTAATGTGAGTGGTAAAGGATAAAGTAATAGATACCAAGTTTATCATTAAAAAAAAAATTGGATGGCATTGGAAACAGCTAAAACCATCACGCAGTTGAAAGAGATGTACCTGACGGGTTTGCAAGAATTAACAAAAGCCAAACTGATAGAATTGGCAAATAAATTAATAGTGGAATTGCCTGTCAAAGCAAAAAGATAGATGTAATTGAAATATTGACAAAGCGTTTGGGACAAGTGGAAATACAGGAGGGAATAAGTCCACACAGTAGTGATTTTATTTGTATTTTTTTCCACACTACCACCTAACTGCGGTAGTGCTTATTTTTCCCCAGCACCCCATGTCATGTGTGTGCGGGCGCCGGACACAGTGAAGAACAAGTGTGTAAATCATTATTGGATATTCCACTACCAGGAAGACAGGAAACACTAATGCTGGATGACTAAAGAAATTGAGAGTTTGGTTAAGAAAAAGCATGAAGCCTATGTCAAGTATAGATAGGATAGATCGAGTGAATCCTTAGAGTATAAAGGTAGTAGGACTATACTTAAGAGGGAAATCAGGAAGGCAAAAAGGGGACATGAGAACTTTGGAAAATAGGGTTAAGGAGAATCTAAAGGGTTTTTACAAACACATCAAGGAAAAAGCAGCCATTGTGTGGATCCGCAGGAGTTGGGGAGATGCTAAATGAGTATTTTGCATCAGTGTTTACTGTGGAAAAGGATATGAAAGATATAGAATGTAGGGAAATAGATGTGGCACCTTGAAAATGTCCATATTATAAACAAGGAAGTGCTGGATGTCTTGAAATGCATGAAAATGGATAAATCCCCAGGACCTGATAAGGTGCACCCTAGAACTCTGTGGGAAGCTAGGGAAGTGATTGCTGGGCCTCTTACTGAGATATTTGTGTTATCGATAGTCACAGGTGAGGTGCCAGAAGACTGGAGGTTGGCTAACATGGTGCCACTGTTCAAGAAAGGTGGTAAGAACAAGCCAGGAACTATAGATCAGTGAGCAAGTTGTTGGAGGGAATCCTGAGGGACAGGATGTACATGTATTTGGAAAGGCAAGGACTGATTAGGGATAGTCAACATGGCTTTGTGCATGGGAAATCATGTCTCACAAACTTGATTTTTTTTTGAAGGAGTAACAAAAGATTGAGGGTAGAAGTGATCTATATGGACTTCAGGAAAGCATTCAACAAGATTCTCCATGGGAGACTGATTAGCAAGGTTAGATTTCATGGAATACAGGGAGAACTAGCCATTTGGATACAGAACTGGCTCAAAGGTAGACGACAGAGGGTGGTGGTAGAGGGTTGCTTTTCAGATTAGAGGCCTGGAGTGCCACAAGGATCAGTGCTGGGTCACTAGTTTTGGTCATTTATATAAATGATTTGGATGTGAACATAAGAGGTGTAGTTAGTAAGTTTGCAGATGACACCAAAATTGGAAGTGTAGTGGACAGTGAAGGTTACCTCAGATTAAAACGGGATCTTGATCAGATGGGCCAATAGGCTGAGAAGTGGCAGATGGAGTTTAATTCAGATCAATGAGAGGTGCTGCATTTTGGGAAAGCAAATCTTAGCAGGACTTATACTGGTAAGGTCCTAGGGAGTATTGCTGAACAAAGAGACCTTGGAATGCAGGTTCATAGCTCCTTGAAAGTGGAGTCATAGGTAGGTAGGATAGTGAAGAAGACATTTGGTATGCTTTCCTTTATTGGTCAGAGTGTTGAGTAAAGGAGTTGGGAGGTCATGTTGCGGCTGTACAGGACATTGGTTAGACCACTGTTGGAATATGGCATGCAATTCTGGTCTCCTTCCTATTGGAAAGACGTTGTGAAACTTGAAAGTATTGCCAGGGTTGGCGGATTTGAGCTATGGGGAGAGGCTGAACAGGCTGGGTCTGTTTTCCCCTGGAGCGTCAGAGGCTGAAGAGTGACCTTATAGAGGTTTACAAAATTGAGGGTCATAGATAGGATAAATAGACAAAGTCTCTTCCCTGGGGTTGAGGAGTCCAGAACTAGAGGGCAAAGATTTAGGGGGAGAGGGGAAAGATATAAAACAGACCTAAGGGGCAATTTTTTTCACGCAGAGGGTGGTACGTTTATGGAATGAGCTGCCAGAGGAAGTGGTGGAGGCTGTTATAATTGAAACATTTAAAAGTAATTTGGATGGGTATATGAATAGGAAGGATTTGGAGGGGTATGGGCCGGGTGCTGGTAGGTGGGGCTAGATTGGGTTGGGATATCTGGTTTGCATGGATGAGTTGGACCAAAGGATCTGTTTCTGTGCTGTACATCTCTATGACAATGACTCTATGACCAGAGTGGCCAGTGACATGCAGTGCCCTTCTCGACAAAGGGCAATGCTGCGTGACCAAACAGTGAAGGGGAGTGCAGGGATTAAATCAAAATAGCAGGGGGAGGAGAAGTAAAACACTCCATTCCCTGTGGTACCCACATTTCCCTGAACAGCTCGAAGGAGTTGGTAGACACCACATGCTTCTTCTCCAGGGACACCTGGGGCTCGAATATAACCATGAAGAGGACAGGCAAAAGTGGGGACTGCAGATCCTGGAAACCAGAGTTTAGATCAGAGTAGTGCTGGAAAAGCACAGCAGGTCAGGCAGCATCCGAGAAGCAGGAAAATCAACATTTCAAGCAAAAGCCCTTCATCAGGAATAGAGGCAGGGACTCTCCAGAGTGGAGAGATAAATGGGGAGGTTGGGGCTGGGGAGAAGGTAGCAAAGAGTACAATAGGTGAATGGGCGTGGGGATGGAGATGATAGTTCAGGGCAGGGGAGATGACCTGAGGGTTGCAGTGAGAGAGAGACTTACTGAGATTCTTGAGGAGAGAGGAGGAGAAAGAGGGCAGGCAATCTTCCATAACAACCCCCTCCCATGGCCCACTGCCTGGATCTGTTAATGGCCAGTTTGGCCAAGCCCAGGAGCAAAACCATGAAGAGATCCTCTGATCTACCCTCCTCCCTCCACACCGGGTGCCCAAAGATAAGAAGCGTGGGGCTAAAGTGCAACCAAAAATGGAGGAGAAGGTTGTTAAGAAAATCAAGAAGGGACTGCAAATGCCCACATCCAATATACACATGGTCCACAGGACCACAGAACAAGCAGTTGGATTGGGGGTCCGTGATCCATCACAATCTGCGGTTGCAGGGGACCGCTGCGTGCAGCACCCTCCACCCCAGATCCCCAAGAGAAAGGGGGAGGAAAGCCATACAGAGAGCCCTCTGCTGGGGAACAGTAGTGATTTGATTGAGTCAGCAAGAATTCAAATACAATTAATGCAATTAGAGCATGAAAATAATGGAAATAGCTTGTGTTAGAAAAGGAATTTTAAAAGTAGAAGCTAGTATAGAAAACATGAACTTGAATTTCGGAAAGAAGTGAACGACAACGGTAAAATATTTCAGCAGAGAAAAAGTGGTACTTAATGGGAAAAAGAGAGAAAGAAATAAAGAATATTGGCTTAAAATTATAGTTAAAAAGGGACTATAGTCGGCTGCGATGTGGAAAATCATAATCATAATGTGAAGTCCAGTATGGAAAGGTTTAAACTTGTCCAGTTTCTACCACATTTTGAGGAAAAGTGTATGGAGACATTCTTTTTGTTATTTGCGAAGACAGTAAAACAAATGAAATGACCAATGAAAATAAACATTTCACATGCATGCAAGTCGTCAGGCATAGCACATGAAACTACTGTCAGAGAAGGTTTCCAAGGCTGACAACGCTATGAAACAAAAAGCTATTTTAGGGGCATATGATTTTGTTTCTGAAGCATAAAGGCAAAAGTTTTGAAGTTCCAGCAAAGAGATAGGGCAAACTTATATTTTATTTGAAAGGTAAAGCAAAGTAATTTTGATAGATTGTTATGGACATTACAAGTAAATACCAGATAATGAAGTTGCAAGAATTTTCTTGCAAGAGTTTAAAGCACATTACTTTTTTAAAATTAACATCTATGCTGAAGATCTGAAGGTTGAATCTATCAGACAGGCAACAGAAATGACTGAGGATTCTGAAACTATTCATAAAACTAAACGTTTATTACCATCATCTCCATAAACTCAAGAAGTTTAGGGGAGGGAGGAAAAAAAACCTACATTTTATCAAACTCTATTACAGTATTAAGAGACACAAGAACTACTCAAATTATTTTGCTTAGTGGGACATTGTTTTCCCTACAGAAGTTGGAATGAAAGCCAAAATGTTAATGAAGAGGAAAGAGAGGTGAGTATATCTGGTTCTTTTACACAAGTGCAATTATTGTGCAGAACAGTGCATGTAGACGTTATTAAGACTTCCCTACTCTTTGGACTTGACTTAATTCTGGGCAATGATTTGGTCGGAATAAAATTTATAGCTTTGCTTATGATTTCAGAAATTCCAAATTCAGTCAAAGAGATGGAACAGTTGCTGAGGCACGTTCCAGGCATTTTTGCATGTTTAAGTTGTTTGATGGTCATTTAGAATTTATTTTCTTTTCCATCAGTTTAAATGCTGGCAATATATAGACTATTTTCTGTTAATAACAAAAACTGGTATGAACTGCTTTTGCCCTGAATAACAATCAGTGAGACAAATTGGTCATCCTGTGGTCTAGTTAAGATTTTATACTATTTATGATGGTTGTGGAATAGTGAGGTACAAATATCAATACAATCTTTCCCAGTGAAGTGGGAGATAGCATGGGACAGGGTGACACTAAGCACACGGACACATAAAATGGCCACTGAACCATAAGTTGGCCACTTGACACACAAGATGGCCACAGGACCACAATATGGAGAGAGACAGCAAAGCAAACACAAATACTGCCTGGGGGCCATCAGAATGCCAGCACAATGCACATAGAACCTGGTTGATTAGTTTAAGGCGGGTGAGGGAGAGACTACACATGAGTAGCAAAAAATGTCCATCAAAGTCTCTGGGTCCAGCCAAAACCTTTGATAGAAATGTTAACAGTTTGATAGGGACTCAATACAAGGTGCTAATAGCCAAGGCTGCAGTAACTGTCCTTCTCAGGAACAGCGATTAGTGCCCATTACTACAGCAATGGACTTCCGTGCAGACATTGAAACTGACAATGACCACGCTGAAATTAACAATGGCTGCACTAGACCTGGCAATAACTGCATTGAAACTATCAACGATTCTGCAATGTTTACAACAAACAAACTGTTATAGAGACAATAACCTCATCACTGACCTATTATATCACAAAATGTATAAAAGTATCTTGACATGTGCTCCGGGTTGAGAGGAGAGTCACAGCTGACCTACTGTGGTGTTGGTGCCTTTCTCTCCCCGGAGCTCCAGTATTTCCTTGTACAATAAACTCAGTCGTTGAATCCCAACTCTAAATTCAGAGCCAGTCATTTTCCCAAAAACACCATTAAGTCATGATATAACTGACAATCCTAACTAGCTGCAATAGTTTGTTCTACGAGAAATAGGTTTATCAATTTGTTTGTATTGTTAATGTGTCGTTGGTCTGGCCAAGGTGTTTGCGTCAACAGGTATCAGAGGGAAATTTAGGAAATTCAGGCAGGACTGAGAGTCTTTCAAGCTGTTTCACACATCACACAGCTAGAAATAATTTTCACTGTTAACAGTGAATCTGATAATCCAATCGTCAACAACTGGCCAGAAACGAAGAGGTTTGTCTGAAGTCAGCCGATAATTGCCCATCTTCAGCCAAAATCATTGAGTGAATATTTCATTTTGATCTGCTCTTTAGGTCTCCAGCAACATAGAAACCAGTCTTCAACTAATTCTTTTCAGACTCCAATGACCTAGTCGACCATCTTTTTGCATCCATGGTCACTTTGTGAAAGGTTCAACACCAGGTGATAAGATTTACACTTTTTTTTATCATCTCCTATTTTTTATATTTTGTGAAATAAAGTCAACAATGTATCTAGCTTGCAGAATAAAACTTTTCATTTCCTATTCAAACTGTCAAAAATAATAAATATTTCTCTACTTCACTGTTAAGGCTCTGATATTTTGAACTGCAACATCAGGAGTCCTGCAGTGAATAACTCACCTCCTGACTCCACAAAGTTTGTCCACCATCGACAAAGCAGAAGTCAGGAATGCGATGGAATACTCCCCACTTGCCTGCACCAACAACATTCAAACTTGACATCATGCAGGACAACATGGCCACTTAATTAGCGCCACATCCACAAGCATCAAGTCCATCTACCACCAATGCCCAGTAGCACCACTGTGTACTGTCTGTAACACACAGTGCAGAAATTCACCGTCGATCCTTAAAAACATCTTCAAAACCCATGACCACTTCCATCTAGAAGGACAAGGGCAGCACATACATGGCAACACCATCACCTGCAAGCATTCCCCTCCAAGCCACTCACCATCCTGTCTTGGAAATGTATCACTATTCCTTCAGTGTCATGTGGTCAAAATTCTGAACTCCCTCCCTAATGGTGTTAAAGGTCAACCTGCAGCATGTGGACAGCAGTGATCCAAGAAATCAACTCAACAACGTCTATTTTTTAAGGGTAACTAGGGATGGACAATAAATGTTGGCCAGTTAGCAATGCCCATGCCCCATTAGTGAATGGTGAAAAAGATTTTTATTTGCAGTTACTGACATTTTTTTTCTTTTCGAATCCACTTTGTTTCAGACTGTACCAGAAAAAAGTATTTTTACCTACTATTCTTAGCCTTAGCATCAATTAAGTAGCTCAGAGCCTGATTTTATTCAGTGTAGGCATCTTAACTGTGCTCATTTGCCTAGATTCTTGGGTGAAAACAAATCATTTTTGTCCCTTTCCTTGAGGGATCAAAACTACGGTAGATATCATGTCTTGTTATGCAGGTAATCCATTTGGATATCTCCACTTCGCTGTTCTCACTCCATTTTTAAAACTTGTTTCTCTGGTTACTGGCTGTAAAAGACGTTTTGAGACTGGAACTGTTCTAGCGGTTTTTTTTTAAGGAGTTTTCTGTTCAGAATCTTTCTTTCACAACAGCTGTTCTGTTATGGAGTCATAGAGTCACTCGGCATGGAAACAGACCTTCGGTCCAACCCGTCCATGCCGAACAGATATCATAAATTAGTCTAGTCTCGTTTGCCAGCACTTGGCCTATATCCCTCTGAACCCTTCTTATCCATGTACCCAGTCAGATGCCTTTTAAATGCTGTAATGGTACCAGCCTCCAACACTTCCTCTGGCAACTCATTCCATATATGCACCGCCTTCTGCATGAAAAAGTTGATTCTTAGATCTCTTTTAAATCTTTCCCTTCTCTCCTTAAACCTTTGCCCCTTTGTTTTGGACTTCACTATCATGTAAAGACATAAGAACATAAGAAATAGGAGCAGATGGTCTACTCCAACTCTTATTTCTTATGTGTTTCTGTCTTCTCCAGATGAATTCAGACCTGCTTTTTGACCTTGACTGCTGTCATAAATTTTAGGGCATTTAATCCTATTTCTGCTACCACCTTTAATCAAGTGATTTGGTGCTGTGTGAACTTGGATTTCTTAAACCATAGATTACTCCTTATCTAAAATAATTACCGCCTGATTTGGAGCGGACAAAGTTAAAACTCATACAATACCAGATTATCGTCCAACAGGTTTATTTGGAAGCACTAGCTTTTGGAGCACTGCTCCTTCATCACGTGATTGTGGAGTATAAGATCAGAGGACACTACGATCCCACGATCTTATCCTCCACAAGCACTTGAAAAGCTAGTGCTTCCAAATAAACCTGTTGAACTATAACCTGGTGTTGTGTGATTGTTAATTATCTCCTCTGCGTGTTCATGTCCATGTTGTACTCTGGTGTGATGGGACTTTCAGGGTAGAAAGTTGGAACCCCACGCGTACTGTATCATTGACATACAATGATGTCCGGCTTCATGACATCATTGTAAGTTTACTCCAGGGTCCTGAAGCCCTTATGTAGCAATATACCCAATACCATGATAAACACTGAGAATCTGTTCCCAATGTTATCAGGAGGATAGATATCTTCAAAATGAAATCTGATAAATGTCTGTTACCTGACTTTAATTAAGAGTTTAAAGTCATACATGACAATTAATGCCCACATGGGCCTAGTTTAGTTCTGTGTCTGTCTTTTGGGGTTTCTTCAGCACCCAGAATTTCCCAAGTGGTAATGAATCAAACTTTTCAATAGCTGAGGAAGTAAGTTAGTACATTTGCACATACGTTCCTATCTCTGAATTGCGGGACATTGAACATGCATTGGGTAGCGCATCACAGGATCCTGCAGGAATACTGATACAGTCACATCTTGATTGCCCAGGAAGTTTAAACCTCCAACAGGTCATTTGCTGATGCCAAAAACCCTCATGAATGATATTGACTCTGATTTCAGGACAGAGTTAGGGCTAGATGCAGGAGAATAACTGTGTGTACTTTCCGAATAAATGTTAGAAACTTGACTGACCAGCTGCAAAACTTGATAATTGACTAACCCATTACCACCCCAACCAATAGTGTCATCCACACAAGCCCAAGTACTCCAACAACTATAAATAGTCTGCACCACCATCACAGATTAAACCTTTCCAACACGACTGCACCCCAAGAACCTGACCACATCCAATTTAACCTAACTCAAACTCAACCACCTGATTATACCACATCCAACCCAACTGCGCACCAACCACCTGTCAACCTCAAACCAGCCCAACTACACATCAACCAGCATGCACCACAAACCAGCCCAACTACATTGCAACCAGCCATCTACCCCAACTAACTCAACTACCCTTCAACCATCCATCCAGCCCAAACCAGACCAACTAGGCCTCAACCACCTGTCTACCCTAAACCAACTCGATTACATCTCATCCACCCATCTACCCCAAACCAACCCAACTACACCTCAATCAGCTGTCTACCCCAAACCAATCCGATTACACCTCAACCACCCATCTATCCCAAACCAACTCAGCTACACCTCACCATCTATCCACCCCAAACCAACTCAGCTACACCTCAATCACCCATCCACCCCAAACCAACCAGACTACACCTCAACTAGCCATCTACCCCAAACCAACCCAACTACACCTCAACCAGCTGTCTACCCCAAACCAACCTAACTACACCTCAACAACCCGTCTATCCCAAACCAACTCAGCTACACCTCACCATCTATCCACCCCAAACCAACTCAGCTACACCTCAATCACCCATCCACCCCAAACCAGCCAGACTGCACCTCAACCAGCCATCTACCCCAAACCACCTCAACTACACCTCAACCAGTCATCTACCCCAAACCAACCAACTACACCTCACCACCCATCAAACTGAACCAACCCACTACACCTCACCACCTGTCTATTTTTAACCAACCTAACTATACCTCACCATCTGTCTATCATAAACCAGCCCAACTACACTTCACCACCCATATATAGCAAATCAACCCAACTACACCTCACCATTTGTCTATCCCAAACCAGCCCAACTACAGATCAACCACCTATTCACCCCAAACCAATCCAAAGACACCTCCATCATCTGAGTACAAACACCACCCAATCGGACAAGACTTTGACTACTGATCTAACCCACAACCCAAAATACCCCAAACCAACTGCTTTCTTTATCTACCCAACAGACCCTTAACCAATCAGACTCCACCCTGACTACAAGACAATCCCACCTTCCTGATGATCATCTCAACCTCAACTGGCTCCCACTCTGACCCCTGATCATATAACTATCCACATAATTCAAACACACTGCCCCAAACACCTAATTCCACCCTCCAACTATCCCATTACATCCGCAATATAACCTGACTCTTTCTGACCCAACAATGTAACTTCCTGACTCCTCTTCCCAAACAAGCCTGGTGAATATCCCCTGACCACCCAAGTCCCACTGAACATCCACCCATCCCCACAACCATCTTACTGTCCCCCAGCTACATGATTACCTCTCCACCTCAACCCAATGAACACCTGCCACTTCCTTGATAATGTGCCAACTTGACCACTCCGTTGCAACTCTTGACTCAACCCAGTTACCCCACAACCAAACAACTACAACCTGAAACAAAACAACCATCTCACTGGTATCCAAGTATTGCATGACCAGTCAACTATCCTTCTCATTCAACAACCCACCTCACACGTGTCCAATTTACTCACCCAATCACTCATCTACTCATCCATTTCCCTAATCTCTTTGGCACCCACTCACATTTTCATTCATTCACTCACAGTCAATTGTGAAATGACTTTGACCCTTTAAAAACCTACCTGAATATAACAACTGCTTTCCTTCCCCTGACTGCCCTATGCTCACTGTCCTTACCCAGGAAACCTCTATGGGTGGGGGGAGTGCACCAAGCTTCCATGGCAGACTTACCCATGAAAATACCTGGACATTACCATTGCTATTCTCAGCCTTATCTCATCAATACCAGCCAAAGTAAAAACCAGGCTGAACCTGATCTGAAAACCAACTGCAACTTCACGAAGGAGCTTGAGGAACTAGACCATTTTGTATTGTAACACTGGCCCTCGCCCACTCTGCTGCAGTATAGTGTTCTACCTAATCATCCTTCAGCTCTCACACACAGATCCTGAATATGATGCTAAACAGTATCAAAGACATTATCAGGACCACTTCATATCATTGTGGTATTGTGGCTATAACTGCTGTCACACATTATCCTACCTGTCATTCAATGCAACACCATCTTGTGCCATAAGATGGAAATAGTCAAGAGCCACACCAATCTTCTTGTTGACGAAAGTTTCATAAACCCAATGGGGAATGCTTAAAATCACATCAGCCATTCTGAGACACAACAGCTAATCTTCAGGCAATTGTACCAGAGGTTATTGAATAGCAACACTATTTTGAAATGTTCCCATCATATGAAAGTAGATGCATCATATCAGTGGTCTTTCATGTGGTCATTCAACTTTCACTTAAGCTCACGTCTTACATTTTATACACTCCAGTATCTAAGTCATATCATTGGCAGATAGCCATTGTCATCCAGTATTGCCATGACGGTTCAAATAGAGATGGCACAGCAGAATGCCACACAATGGAAACACTGACATTGTTACCTAATGGCTGACAGTGGCATGTATGGTTCTTTATATATAGCCATACACAAGCTGGTCAATGAAACAGTGGATCCCCTCAGGCAGGAGGTACATGCCACACCTGCAGTGCTGGCGAAACAATACGATTGTATCAATGCTACCCTGCACCGTAAGGAATTAGTTTTAGCATGGAGGATGCGAGCCTATGTTCTTCTGTCACTGAATATACAAATGGTAAGTATCAACGCAAAGCAGGCTACATTTCCTTATAATATGAGAACCTGGATCAAATAATTGGTGATGTCTATGACCTGATGTTTAGATTGATTCTAATCTAAAAAGTGAGATAATAGAGTTCTGTTATCTCACTTTTTAGATTAGAATCAATCTAAATATCAGGTCATAGACAGAGAACACAGGGGGCTAACACCTTCAACATATTGTCTAGCTATCACCATTGTTAACAGCTAACCCAAGAATGGAACTTTTAAAAAAAGGGTTTTGTGATTTACACATGAAAGAAGTGAAACTATCACTGTATTCTAACAGATGAAAGGCTTAACAGACAATCAATTTTTCAATGTATAATTTCAGTTACATCACACTGCAAATTTTTGCTATAAATTCTGTGTTACGATCGAGCCCCCCACTATCACCTGATGAAGGAGCGTTGCTCCGAAAGCTAGTGTGCTTCCAATTAAAGCTGTTGGACCATAACCTGGTGTTGTGTGATTTTTAACTTTGTACACCCCAGTCCAACACTGGCATCTCCAAATCGTAATAATGATAGTTATTGTATATTTTTAATCATTTGTTCTCTGAAAGTGAATGTTGCTGCTGTACATTATCCCCTGCTCATTACCTTGAGAAGACAGCGAGGATCTCCTATTTGGAGCAATTCCATTTAAGTGAGAGGTTTGCTAGGCAACTTGAGAGTTGTAAAAATTTGAACAACATTGGCCAAAGAATCACATCTAATATAGACAAGGTAGTGAAAGACGTTTTCCTAACAACAGTCCTGACAACTGTCGATGTGACAGTTCTATGTCTGCAGTTTCCCTACTCTGGTAAAATCAAGGCTACTAATTATAAAAGACTTGGCGGTGTGTTAAATAAACAGCAAAAAACTTAATGCACAGATTAAAAGCAAATTACTGCGGATGCTGGAATCTGAAACCAAAAGAGAAAATGCTGGAAAATCTCAGCAGGTCTGACAGCATCTGTAAGGAGAGCATTTTCTCTCCTTACAGACGCTGCCAGACTTGCTGGGATTTTCCAGCATTTTCTCTTTTAGTTAATGCACAGATTATTCTTTTCCCAATGGTGGTAATTAATTTCATATTTTCTCTTCACATTTTTTTCTCTAAATATAGAGTTGCTTGCAAAGCAGACGGTCAATCCATTCTATTTGCCCTGAGGAAAATTATATCCTTGATATTTACACATACATAGTGAAGGCCAGTGGAGTATGCGGAGAATTTAATGCTAGCAATTAAACTATTAAAGCTCCCTTTCTGATATGTCAATGGGCATCAACATCAGATTTCAGAAACTAACATTTCTCCACTGTAGAAATTTAAATCAAAGAATGTCTCAACATATTAGCTGAGTTTTGTCAATATGTTTCATTTTAATACTGATCTATCCACCGATAGGCCTTTTGTCTCTAGTTTGCATCAATAAATTGTAATGGTAGTACATGGTCAGAAATCATTTCAGTTTATAGATCTTGATGCCTTAAACGACTCTGAAAGAACTCCTCTCGTCACTGGGATTAATGACATTAACAATAATTTCCAAAGTTCAATTGTTTGTTTCTCACCTGAGAAAAATGAGTGATAATTTAAAGTCTGATGAGAACAATTTGCCTGTCTGAACAAGTTTAAAATTGACCTCTAAAGGAATGGCATAAATGAGCAGGATCTATTTAATTGGACTCGTGTGTGTACATATATTTACGGTCCTGATTTCTACTTTGAATAGCTAGAAAGGCATTGGTATGCATGACCAATGTCTCTTTGAAAAGTCAAAATAAAACTTCTTTGAGGTTAAAAGTCAATTTTCAGAGCAGTGCCAATCATAGTCGGATTGCCACTGTGCTCCTTTTATCTTACCTTTGTTCAGGAGCTCTATATTTCTGCCGAGACTTCCAAGCGATACCTCCTGAGGAATGAGGAGGATATCTGTTCAAGGAATCCATTCTTGCAGCAAAAGATTTATGGAGCATATCCAAACTACACTTCGTTTTTTAAAAAATTCATTCACGAGATGAGGGCTTCAATAGCTAGGTCAGCATTTATTGCCCATCCCTATTTGTCCAAAGGGCAGTTAAGAATCAAACACACTACTCTGGGTCTGGAGTCAAAGGTAGGCCAGACCAGAAACAAAAACAGAAGTTACTGGAAAAACTCAGCAGGTCTGGCAGTATCTCTGAAGATAATTCAGAATTAACATTATGAGTCTGGTGACTTCTCTTCACTGGTGCTGTCAGATCTGCTGAGCTTTTCTAGCAACTTCTCTTTTTATTCCTCGTTTAGCATCTGCACTTCTTATTTTGTAGGCCAGACTGATAAGCTTGGCAGATTTCCTTCCCTAAAGGAAGCCAGATGGGATATTCCCCCAAGAATTGGAAATGAACTCATGGTCATCATGAGACTCTTAATTCCAGATATTTATTGAATTCCAATTCCACCATCTGTCACATCAGGATTCAAACCCAGATCACCAGAATGTTACCTGGCTCTCTGGGCAAACAGTCCAGCAATAATACCACTACGCCATTGCCTCCTCTCCTGCAGTACCTCAAGATTTAAATAACCCAAAGACACTTCATCAAGCTTCAGAGAGAATTTAAATGTATAAGGTGGGTTAGTGAGTGTGGTTAGGTAGCAGGTAAGTGAGGGGGAAGACTGTAATATATAAGTCATAGAGTCATAGAGACGTACAGCATGGAAACAAACCCTTCAGTCCAACTCGTCCATGCCAACCAGATATCCCAACCTAATCAAGTCCCATTTGCCAACACTTGGCCCATATCCCTCTAAACCCTTCCTATTCATATACCCATCCAGATGCCTTTTGAATGTTCCAATTGTACCAGCCTCCACCACTTCCTCTGGCAGCTCATTCCATACACGTACCACCCTCTGTGTGAAAACGTTGCCCCTTAGGTCTCTTTTATATCTTTCCCCTCTCACCCTAAACCTATGCCCTCTAGTTCTCAACACCCCTACCCCAGGGAAAGGACTTTGTCTATTTACTGTATTCATTCCCCTCATTATTTTATAAACCTTGATAAGGTCATCCCTCAGCCTCTGACGCTCCAGGGAAAACAGCCCCATTCTATTAACCTCCCACTCCCACCACCCCCCCCACCCCACCCCCCGCCATACCTCAAACCCTCCAATCCTGGCAACATCCTTGTCAATCTTTTCTGAACCATTTCGCAAGTTTCGCAACATCCTTCCAATAGAAAGAAGACCAGAATTGCACGCAATATTCCAAAGTAGCCTAACATACAGCCACAACATGACCTTCCAATGCCTAGAGTCATAGAGATGTATAGCATGGAAACAGACCAACCCTGTGTGAGCAGGGTAGGTCGAGGGTATTACTTGTGAAGAACACAGCTTTTGAGCCCATGTAAAATAGTGTCATCTCATGAGCTGTGAGAGAGTAGAGAGGTGGGGGGGTGGGGGGGGAGGCGAGGGGGGAGAGAGAGAGAGAGGTTGGCAGGGTGGTGGGGGGTGGAATGGGGAAAGAAAGAGAGAAATAAATTGGGGAAGGAAATGTTAATGTTGGCCTGTGGTGTGCACTATTAGATAAGGTTTGTTTAGGAATGAGACAGTATTGATGTTTCTACTGGGGTCTGAGATTCATCTGCCTGAAATTGGAAAGGAGACTTGGTGTCAGTGAACTGATTTAGGCTCAGTTTTGGTTTTATTCATTGTTTCTGTTTTACTGTCTGTTGCAACTGCTATAAAATTGTACCAAACATTAATTATCAGGTAGTTGAGATTACCATGAAGGACTCTCCGTCTCAACCTCCCCCTTGCTTGAGGCATGCTGACATTCAGGTTAAATCACCACCAGAAATTGCACTCTAATAGCGTAGCCCTATTGTCTGGTAAGACTATGGTGACTTTTCTTTACTTTATAACATGGTGGTTTTATTAGGCCAGTGGTAATTACACAGCGCTGTGATGAACAATGGTATTGCTTAGTATTTGATATTCCCTCTAACACAACACACACTGACCGCTGTGTTTACCCTACACAGTAGGGTTCCACAGCCTTCTCACACAGGTGAATCCATATTTCAATTTGCCTATCAATGGGCTGTGAACGGATTTTAGAAAGACAGGTTTGCTGCAATAGTAAACATGATTTCAAAAAAAATTCTGACACAATAACTTGATAATTCAGATGAGTAAAAAATAAAAAATTAAATTGAAATCAGCAGAGCTAATCAAGAAGCCTTTTATTTGTCTTTTTGATTTGGAAGCAAAGCTTGAGAGAGTAAAGGCTGAAGCCCCAAATCCTGATTAACGAAAAGGGAATGGGGCCGAGTTTAGGAGTGGGGTTGAACTACCACTCACCTCGGTCTGCCTCTAGTGGCATACACCACAGGCTGGGCTCAGTGGAACTTACATGAAAATCGTGACTGCTCCGCTAGCCTGATTTGTCATTGCACACTCATTCTCACTCAGTTTATTTCACTCTAAGACAGTATGAGATGTCTGTGAATGTGTCAATGTGTTCTTCCTTTGACCCAGGCTAACATCTGAGCTGCCCTTGGCTACGCTTTTAATGCAACCACTGCTCCTGGTGACTTCTATATGTCTGCCCCACCCCAGCACCCTGACCCCCCCAGCAAACCAAGTCTCATTTGCCCATCCCAGAACTCAACTCTCATTCTCCTCCTCTTCAAGCCAATATCTCCCCATAACTCTTCTTGTAGTCAGCCCATAGACTCACCCCTGTCACTCTGGGCCAGGGCCTCCCACTGTGCTACTCCTGTGTTCACAAATCTTTTTCCCTTTCCCTATTGCTCCAAATGTTCCCTTTGGGTTTAGATGATGAGAGCTGAGCTAATGAGCAGCAACTATCTTATTTCCTTCCACTTTAATGCATTAATTGCTAACGTTTCCCCCTTTCAGTGCAGCTCTCTTTCCCTGAGAAACGAGACAGTGTCATTTCCGGGTGGGAAGGTCATAACAGGTTCCTGGCAGAAGCAGCCCATCACTTGTTTTTTGCAGGCGTTCACCACAATGTCTTAAATGCAGCAAAGTTGGTTCACGTTATGGTTGTAATATCTCAGAATAAGTGGTCACACATCGAAGACAGAGACAAGGAGGAATTTCTTCTCTCAAAGGGCTGTAAATCTGTGAAATTCTTTCCCATGGGGGGTTGTGGAGACTGAATCATTAGGTACATTCAAGGTTGAGATAAATGGATCTAATCAGTAAGGCAATCAAAGGCTATGGGGAAAAGGACAGGAAAGTAGAATTCAAGATTATCAGATCAGCCATGATCACATTGAATGGCAGGGCACTGGGATGAATGGACTACTTCTACTCCTTCATCTTATTGGATTATTGAAATGGGAAAGGCAGAGCCAGATTTGCTTCTTTTTCTTTTCTCCTGCAACTGCTGCTCTGCTTCATCACTAAAGCTCATGGACTGAAAGTATGATGCAGCCTGATGGACAAGTTGCCACCATTTTGAATGATTAGTAGCAAGGTCCTCCCAATTATTGATGTCACTCTTCAACCAGGATACAAAACATCTCTGTAGCATTTCTTTGTTCTCTCCTGGAAGAGAAAACAGGACCTGTTGGTGGAGATGCGATTCAGCCATCCAGTGCTCAGTCCATCACAGTTGATTGTGCCGGAGTATTGTTGGAGTGTTTCTAGAGCTGTCTTTAAGAAAAACACTACAGTATGATTGATGGTGTTCCAATTGAATGTGGAGAATGCAGCAAAGTCATTGGTGGTGGAATTGCTCTTGTGCTGTTATTTGTCACTGATACATGGTCCAAATCTTGTAGCTACTCAGGAGTGTGGTCACAACAACTGTTCTGTTCACTGGGACTTTTCATAACTTAGCAAGCTCTTTGTTGTCCAATATTAGTTGCTGCCATTTGTATAATGCTGAGTACTTCTTTCATTCGCTCAAGGGATGTGGCTAGATCAACATTTCTTGTCTATACCTAAAGAAGGTCATAGTGAACTACCTTTTGGAACCACTACAGTCCTTGAGTGCAGGTCAACCAGAGTGCTGTTAAAAAAGGAGTCATGATTTGGAGATGTAGGTGTTGGACTGGGGTGTACAAAGCGAAAAATCACACAACACCAGGTTATAGCCCAACAGGTTTAATTGGAAGCACTAGCTTTCGAAGCGCTGCTGATGAAGGAGCAGTGCTCCGAAAGCTAGTGCTTCCAAATAAATATGTTGGACTATAGTCTAGTGTTGTGTGATTTTTAACTTTGAAAAAGGAGGATCAGGATTTTGGTACATTGAATGTAAAGGAATAAAGATAAAATTCCAAGGCAGGATAATATGCGACTAGGAGAGATCTCGCAGGTGATTATGTTCCCACACATTTACTGCCCTTGTCCTTCAAAGTGTTAGAAATCGTGGGTTTGGAAAATGTTGGCAAAAGAGTGTTGGCGAATTATTGCAATGCTTATTGTAGAAGGTACACACTGCTGCTTTTGCATTAGTGGTGAAGAAAATGAATCGTGAAGGTGGTGGATTAGGTGCTAAAGTGCTTGCTTTGTCCTGGATTGTATCAAGTTTCTTAAATATTGTGAGAGTTGCGACTCATATCAAACAGACAAGTGGGGAGTATTCCATTACAATTCTGACTCATGCCTTGTCGATGGTAGACAGGCTTTGGAGAGTCAGGAGGTGAGTTACTGGCTGCAGTATTCCAAGCCTCTGACTTGCTCTTGTGATCATTGTATTTATACGGTGAATCTAGTTCAGATTCTAACACAGCTGATCATTATTATATTACTTTATCAATGGTGGTTTTTTTAGAGAGGCAATTAAGTATGGGATGTGCTTAAAATGTTCCAGAATCTCTCCTTCAACATAAATGGGGAAGTGGAATATTTGACTGACCAGGTTGATAGAAGTTTATTTTTGGTAACAGTCGAGGACCAGCCACATTTCTCTGTATACAGAATTGAAGAGATTGAGATTGACTTGCAAATCTCATGCAGAGTGAGTAAGAATACTCAAGTCATCCACATACAATAGGGCGTTTGTGTCCATGATGTTCTACTGAGATTTGACAAAGAGGTAACTGAGATTGAAGAGTTTTAAAATTGGGGGATATTTAATACTCATACCAAAGGGCAATTGATCTATGACTATGTGATATTGACCACTGTCAGGTAGATTGCAAATTGTATGGGGATTATTACACAGCCTTGCATGACACCGAACATGATTTTGAAGATGTCTGTTTCAGATTTCCCATCAAAGGTAATTGCAGCCATACTATTATAAAACACTTCCAGAATTGTGATAATGGTTTTTGGATGTCCAAATCTCTAGGGAATCATTCACAGAGCCTCACAATCTCCTGAGTCAAGTGTACTTTTGTCAGTTTGTAAAATGCAGTGAAGAGCTCCTGGTGTTAGCTTCAACATTTTAAAAAAAATTGTCTGACAACAAAGACCATGTTGGAGATTCTGCTGAAAGGTTGAAAACCACATTAAGACCGCATTGCTTCAGCCACAGGAGTAGGCATTTCAGAAGAATGCATTTTATGCTTTTCCCTGCTATCAAAATGATGGAAATGCTACAATATTTTCCATTGCTTACATAATCTCTCTTATTAAAGATAGTTAGTGTTTCTGCATCCCTGAAATCAGTAGAGAAGTCTTTTCCCTTCCAAATTCCCAGAGTGCTTCCAACACATATTCTGAGCAAAAGCCCTCAAAGCATTGAAATCCTCAGCTGGAATACCATCAAAGCTACAGCCTTTCTTGCTTTTATCTTTCTAGAATGTTTGTTGGAGCTCTTCGACTAACGGAGGTCCACCCTTGGATTCAACCACAGAGTTCCAGGTTGGGATGGGGAGGTGAGCCTGGAGAGCATCAGCTGTCACTGTTGCTTCATGCTTTAGAAGTTGTTGGAAACATTCTTTGCAGTATTGAAGCATGGAGGAGAAAGTGAGGACTGCAGATGCTGGAGACCAGAGTTGAAAAGTGTGGTGCTGGAAAAGCGCAGCAGGCTAGGCAGCATCCGAGGAGCAGGAGAATCGACGTTTCGGGCATAAGTCCTTCTTCAGGAATGAGGCTGGTGTGCCAAGCAGACTGAGATAAAAGGTGGGGGAGTGGGGAGAATTTAGAGGAGGGACGTTGGGAATACGATAGGTGGAAGGAGGTGAGGGTGAGGGTGATAGGCCAGAGAGGGGATGGGGGCGGAGAGGTCGGGAAGAAGATTGCAGGTCACAAGGGCGGTGCTGAATCCGGGGGTTGGGACTGAGATAAGGTGGGGTGAGGGGAAATGAGGAAGCTGGAGAAATCAACATTCATCCCATGTGGTTGGAGGGTTCCTAGACAGAAGATGAGGCGATCTTCCTCCAGGCGTCATATGGCCAGGGTCTGGCATTGGAGGAGGCTAAGGACCTGCATGTCCTTGGCAGAGTGGGAGGGGGAGTTAAAGTGTTCAGCCACAGGGTGGTTGGGTTGGTTGGTGCGGGTGTCCCAGAGGTGTTCCCTGAAACGTTCCGGAAGTAGGCGGCCTGTCTCCCCAATGTAGAGGAGACCACATTGGGTGCAGCGGATACAGTAAATGATGTGTGTGGATGTGCAGGTGAATTTGTGGCGGATATGGAAGGATCCTTTGGGGCCTTGGAGAGAGGTGAGGGGGTAGGTGTGGGCGCAAGCTTTGCACTTCTTGCGGGGAAGGTGCCGGGAGTGGAGGTTGGGTTGGTGGGGGGTGTGGACCTGACGAGGGAGTCGCGGAGGGAGTGGTCTCTCTGGAATACTGATAGGGGTGGGGAGGGAAATATATCCCTGGTGGTGGGGTCTGTTTGGAGGTGGCAGAAATGACGGCGGATGATACGATGTATCCGGAGGTTGGTGGGGTGGAAGGTGAGGACCAGTGGGGTTCTGTCCTGGTGGTGATTGGAGGGGCTGGGTTGAAGGGCAGAGGTGCGGGAAGTGGAGGTAATGCGGTGGAGAGCATTGTCGACCATGTCGGAGTATTGAAGCATGGCTTTGCTGCCTTTCAGAAGAGAGACACCATCCTGTGAGCTGTGGCATTTGTGATTAAAAGACTGCAATGATCATTCAAATTAGGATGCAGCACAAAGTTGGCATTACAATGAAAGGACATGCAGCAGTGATACATTGTGATTCCATCTGAAAGATGTGTTGCTGGAAAAGCGCAGCAGGTCAGGCAGCATCAAAGGAGCAGGAGAATCGACATTTCGGGCATAAGCCCATCTTCAGGATTGTGATTCCATGCCTGTCTTCAAGGCCCAGTCAATGTAATCCTCTTTTTATTTTCACTTATTTGCCTCCCTTTCTCATAATGTGGATAACTACAATTATATATAATCACTGCATTCTTAAAGATGCTTCAGTGAATTTTTGACTTTGAACATGCTCCACAATTTCTAATAGGTAAGAGTTACTGTCAGCTACAATGCCAAGGTTCATTCCAGTGCTTCATTACAACATAAAGGATGCAGAAAATGAAGCTGAACATGATTGCACTGATAAACAGTCAAAGGGCATGAATGATGCCAAGATGATTAGTGAATTATTTGTAACTGTGTAGTCAGAATACCTTAAGAATGGATGGAACCACTGAAGTAGGGGGAGGATATTCAAGCATTTATACAACTGCCACTGGTTGGTCACATTTTTCTTAAATAATGTAAATAATAAAGTAATCATAAAATAGACATGAGGAGCTGGTGACATTGCAGTAATGTCACTGGGATAGTAATTCAGAGACCAGGCTAATTTTGTGGAACATTGGTTCAAATTTCTCAATGGCAGCTGGTGGAATTTATATCCAATGAATTAAATCTGGAATTGCTAATTGTCATGGTCACCATCATTGATACTATTAGCATTTATTGTCATACTAAACCCAGATGATTCACTAATTAAAGCTCCTTAGGAAGTAAATCTGCTGTCCTTATCTAGTCTGGCCTACATGTAATTCCAGAGCCACAGCAATGTGGTTGACTCTTAACTGCTGTCTGAAAGCACTCGTTAAGCTGTGCAATTCAAAGGAAATTAGGAATGGGTAACAAATGCTATTGCTGTTGTAGTGATTGCAATGAAGTCAGCCAGGAGGCCCTCATACAATATGAGTTCCCTGATTGGGGCTGTTAAACTGCATGGGTATAAACAGCATTGTCATGGACTCTGCTCATTCTGAGAGCTTGTTCTGAGGAAGCTGGATCAGTATCAAGGATGCTTCACATGTAAGTAAAGGATGATTCGGTGACTGATAACGACCTCTGGGGGTGGGTTTATGTCAGTTTGTACATCCCAAAAAACATACTTGTAAAAAAAAGTCAGGGGATGATTTAAGAAGACCTACGAGGAAATAATGCAAAAATAATAACAGGAATGAAATATTGTCAACAGGAAAAATGCAATGACAAATGATTTTTAACGTAGGAACTTAGGTGCAGAAGTAAACTGCTTGAGCTGCTTCACCATTTTTGTTCCTCATTGATCATTATCTCAAATCCATGTCCCACGCTCTGCCCATATCCTTCAATGTCATTTGTAACTAGAACTGCCTTAGTCTCTCTCTTGAACTTATTTAATTATTAATCTTCCATAGACCTCTGAGGTGGAATTTCAAAGATCCGTCACACTCTGAGTGATTTTCCACCTCACTTTAGGACTAAGTGGCTTACCTTCTTTCTGAGACTATGTCCCCTGATTCTAGACCTCATAAACAGTGGAAGCATCCTTTCTGCATTTACTCCGTCCAGCCCTTTAGGATTTTTATAAGTTTCTATGAGATCACATCTCACTTTTCTCAACTCTCTATTGCGTTCCTTCCTTGTATGGAAGGTGTATACTTTCCCAGATAAAAAGGCTAGAATTGCTAACAATACTCTAGGTACAGTCTTACCAGTGTTCAATAAAATTGAAGTGAAATGTCTTTGCTCATGTGCTAATGTCCTTTTCCAAAAAAGGCTAACAAACTGTTTGATCTCCAAATTGCTTGCTAACCTGTGTACAAACTTTAAGTGATTTATGAACAAAATAAACCCAGGTCCTTTTGGACATCAATACCTTTCAACCTCTCACTATTTAAATATTACACTGCACATTTGTTCCTTCAACCAGTTATTAATACACCCATGAGTGTTATAATATATTTGAATTAATTTGAAGACGGCTATTATATTCTTAAATTGTAATAGTTTGCTTTTAGATAGAATATTTGTCATAGCATTGAATTTCTTTCTAACTTGAAAACTTGCTTAAATTGTCATATCTTATTGGTTTCACTATTTAAGGGGAAAATGTGTTGAGAGAAATACAAATAAAGTTATTACTTATGGGTACATTTAAGACTACAGAATTACTCATGATGCAGGCTCTTCGATAACAGGGAAAAATATAGATGAAGTAATTTTGCTGATCACTGCTGTTCTGTGATTGGTGTTATTCACAACATGACAATGACTAATGATTTTCTTCCTGTTCCCATTTCTTATTCATTTCAACTGAACTCAAGACAAGGTTCACTAATAATATCTACTGGGCATCCAGCTGAAAACAATTTTTTTAACAACTGTAATATGGATTTTATCTGCAAGTACATGTTATTAGTCTCCTCCTGTTGCAAGACTCCTAGTCTTTAAATGGTTCTAGTAGTCACAGTACTTACATGTCTAGTCTAGTTCAGTTCCTAGTCAATGGTAACCCACAGGATTTTGATAGTGGTCTGATTCAGTGGTGGTAGTGTCATTGAATATCAAGGACAATGATTTGATTCTTTCTTGTTGGATATAGTCATTGCCTGACACTTATGTAGTGCAAATGTTAGTGCCACTTGTCAGTCCAAACTTGGATATAATCCAGGCCTTGCTATATTTGGCATAGATTGCCTCAGTGAAGAGTCACAAATGGTGCTGAATTCTGCATAATAGTCAGCAAATATCCATACTTCTGACCTTATTATACAGGAAAGGCCATTAATCAAGTTGAGCCTAAGACATTATCCTGAACAACTCCTGTAGAGATATCCTAGAGCTGAGACAACTGACCTCCAACAACAATCATTTTCCTTTGTAGCAGGTATGAGTCCAAGCACCAGACTGCATTCATCCTTATTCCCATTGACTCCAGTTTTGCTACTGCTGTTTGATGCCATATGCACTCAAATGCAGCCTTGATGTCAAGAACATTCACTCTCTCCTCCCTTCTTTAAAAATTGTAAATTCCATAATTTTGTAGCCTAATTTAAGAACAACCAATCTTTTAGTTGCATGTTCACAAAGATATCAACACTTGTTTTGTAAATAATATTTTAAAATAAAGTAAAAATACAACATAGAAATCAGTAAGACAAAGGCTGATTTAAAGAAAGAAATGCAAGACTATATCACAAGTGTGACAGAAACATAACAGGAAAGAAAATGCTGTCAAGGTGAGATTGGGAGTCACGGTTATTCTGTTATGTCTCATAGTCAGTATGCCTTTACGAGATACATTTTTCAGCATGTCTTTAAGACACATGTTGTTGAGGATTTAACTGAGGGCTTACATGATCTTCAATTTGAATAGAACCATTTAGACTGATTTTCTTGTGTTTTTTTGGTCTCGATGAGAAAATCGGACATTGGTGTACATCCTTCCTTCCCATTGTTGCATCACTTTTTGCAATGTTCAATAGAAATTCTGTCAATATACCAGCAATGCAAGGATAGGTAGAGAACACTAAAATAATGAGAAGATGACAGACCATGGATGGAATAACATTAACGCCGCATTCCTAAGCTGTTGCAACCTGAAAGAGATGTAAAGGGTTGTTATGAAACTCAACTGATTTCACAAATGGATGTTCCAGTCAAACCATTATTGGCATGCATGGCATTTATTTTTCAAATTACTTCAAACCTGGCCTTTGGGTTGTTAAATTGTGGTTGGATTTATTTCCCAAAACTAGTGTAAATATTTTCCACTGGTTCTTTTTGACTTATAGCCTGGTAAATTACATCCAATGTTATTGACGTTTTTGGTGGTTTTGAAACATTTCCAACACAGTTAAAATAAAGTTTGCATTCATTCATTAAGTGTGATGGTAATCCTGGAGACAGCAGCAGCAGTAATTACTGTGCTATTCTATAACTGCAATAATATGCTTCCAGCTCACAAATACAAGTGAGGGACCAAGTAAAGATCTCAAAAAAAGAGTAAAATAGACAGGACAGATAACCCAAGGATGTGGCAATGGTGAATGAACAAAGGAGGAGCTGAGAATGCAAAAATGGAAGAAGAATAGAAAGTACAAAAAACAAAGATAAAGACATAAACAGAAAAAAAATTCAAATAGAAAATACAGTTTGAGAAAAATATTCATGACATTGAAGGAAGAATCAAAGCTAGTTGGGAAACTAAGTAATTTTAAAATCTATTAAAAAATATATTTACTTCATTCATAAAGGGAGCAATAGACAATATGGCAAATTTGATGATTGTTCTGAGCTGAGAGTGCCCCCTAATGCACTTATCTAGAACTGTTTGTATTAGAAGTTTCTACACACTTTAATTATGCATCGCCTACAATGAAACAAGTATCTAGATTCCTAGGATTGGGGCTGAATATCACTACCTTGTTAGTTTTGCATATGTTGGTTAGATAAAGAACATTAAATCTTGCTTAAAGTTGTCATTGGTTTGGCTTACTTTCTCTCTATTGGAAGTTTAGTTGGGAATTTTCTGTTATTTTCGATGAGGTGGGATTGTTTTGAAGAATATACATAAGCTAATGTTTCTGAAAGGGAAATAGTCTTTTTTCTAATGCAACGGTGGTACCATTTGCTAAAATAAACAGGTTAAAAGCAGAAAAATGATTGGTTTTATTAATCAAATGTTCATGCAATACAAACTGAAAGGTCTAGCTTTGAGTAGAAAAGCTATGTTGAATATGTTTAAAGTGGCTCAAATCATTCAGGAAAGGGATGATTTATTTCAAAGTATTCATCAACCACATCATATGACCAGTTTCAAAATGTATCATGCTATCACTAAAGATGTAGACAGCCAAGGGTTGAAGAATTTAATTTTGCTTTAATATATTATGGAAGGCAGAGTCCTTTAAAACATTGGTTGAGCTGAGGGAAGTCTGGCTACCTGTAGATTAGTTGAAGATCAAATACCTCAATCCCTGTATCCTGTCCAGTATATTAAATAGGGCAAGGCTCAAAGGTGGTTAGGTCTCCACACCTAAATAACAACCTTTTTTTGCTGAATCCAAATAAACAATATCAGTCACAGGTTTAATTTTTACCATTTTGGAGGTAATTGAAAAACAGCACCACCATTTTTCATATTAAGGGTTAATTATGGCCACTTTATGGCAAGGACAGTCGCAAACAAACTAGTGGGATGATAAGAAAAGCATTTTTTAAATGCAACAAACTGTTACAAGATGGTACTACCACCTAACATAGATTCTAAAACAGATTCACCTGTGACTTTCAAAAGAAAACAGAACATCTACTTTAAAAGGAAAACATCTCAGGGAATAGGGTAAAATATTTGATAGCTCTTTCAGGAAAAGCATAGTGGGCTGACTGGCATATTTTATGCTGCAAAATCTATGGTTCTGGAGGGGCACTTTGATACATTTTCCCTCAGCTTGGGATTAGCAAATTCTTTAAATCCAGCCAACAAAATAAAATGGCCAAGTAAGGTGGACTGTTACTTTAGCAGTTTGACCCCCATGTAGTTAATCAGTAGACAAATAATAATGTTTTTTCTCCTCCAATGAGGAAGCGTGCCACTGGTCCTTTGCTGTTACTGAGTTGAAATCCTGGATCTCGGTCCCTGACAGCAGCGTGGGTCTGCCTACAGTCCATCGGCTGCAGTGTTTCAAGAAGGCAGCTCACCATCACCTTCTCAAGGGCAACTAAAGGCAAGTAATAAATGCTGACCCAACCAGCACTGCTCATAACCACGAGTGATTAAAATAAACCACAGGCCCTGGGACAAGCAGCAAAATGAAATTAAAAATTAAGATTAACATGTTGTCTTTTAGTATATTGATAGGCCTATTATTTACAAAGTTCACAATTCTCCTCAGCTAAAGTCTTCAATTCAATCCAATTATCAGGTCAAATACCCAATAACAGCCCTCAAGGGACCCCTGATGTGTAATGTTCAGTGGAGTTTGCAATGTCAGCCTTCATTGAAATGTTCCATGTCAAATAACAGGCAAGTGTGTCACTCAGGACAGTCATTAAATTATAACTGATTTGACAACTATATCACATCAGCATGTTTTAATTGATTCCATCCCTTTGGATATTTCTGCAGGTAACAATACAAAGTATGCCATAGGAAATGAGTTGGTGAATTTACAGTATGAGTGGAATTTTAAATTGGAGACCAGAGTGAGGATTAATAAGAAGTAGGTGATATTTCCATAAATGATGGCCTGAAAGGAATCAGAATAATAGCTAGACCACAACACAGTTTGCTTATCGTATTAGATTCCATCATGTCATCCTGAATGGCATCTCAGTTTAACCTGACTATCTAAATGTGAGCTTATTATGAATGTATCTGAGAAAGCTAAGGAAAGCTGCTGTCTTCCTTACCCGATGAAATGGTCGTATTCGATTTTCAATTACAGCAAGTTTAACTTTTAAAAAACTTAGCTAAATGCCCAACAAAGTCCTCTGTGTCACTGCCCAGCTTGACAGAGAAATGGGCACAATGGAGTCCACTATACCACCAATTATGCATTTAAAAGACATTTGGACAGGTGCACGAATGGAAAAGGTTTCGAGGGATATGGGTCAAATCCAGCCAAATGAGACTCATTTAGTTAGAGAACCTTGGTCAGCATGGATGAGTTGGACCGAAAGGTCTGTTTCTATGCTGTATGACTCTATGGCACTAAGACTATGAGTGACTGTTCAGTTCTCATTAAACTTGGAGCATACATTAACTCTGCATTATGCTTGCAGCTAGTACTGGAGCAAACTAGTTTTCAGTCATAATCAGGTTAATTCACTGCATTCAGAGCTAATACGTAAAGATCCAGCTTCCAACCTCCACTGGAATTAGCAGAAGCATCAGAAAGGAAGCATTGTTACTATGTATGGAAGCGACAGCATCTCCACAGACAATGCATCATTAATTATGATGGAATAGAGCAGAGGATGTTGACAATTTTTTTACTTTCACGTACAATATGCCTTATTAGCATATGCAACAGCAGCCATTAGCCACTATGTGCAAATCACAAATTTCCAAGTAGAAATGGCAAACCCTTTCAAAAGATAATTTAATATTTTCAGCTGCATGAGCAATACTGTTTGGGAAAAAAAGGATTGAGACAGCTGCATAGAAGATTGCCAACTTTAAACTAAACTGATGAATGACTGAGTTGTAAATGCCAATCAATATATTTGTCACATCTGAAGTGTTTTGTTGGGGAGCTATATCCAATCTTAGTAAAAGCTAAATTACTATTAGCTTTCTCACAAGTAAAATCCATTGCCAAGCGCTCTAAGCTACAAGCTGATGTAATGTTATGAAGTACAGTTTGCAATATGACCATTTTGCTCTTTTACCTTCATGCATTAAATTCTCAATATATTGTCATATATATTTATATTGAAGTTTTACTTTGCAATCACTAAAATATAATTTATAAATGTATTATTCCATGCAACAAGGTTAAGCAATGCAACAGTTTATTAATGCTATTTATTTAAGCAATGTATTTAATGTACTTTCTTCAATTTAGTAATATTAGTATAGGTTGTTACATAAGACATTGGCTGTGAAGGAGTTAATGTTCATATTACATTGGTTCCACCTGTTCTATTGATGTCACTTCCCTCCATTGTACACAAGGCTGGGCATATGTACAAGAGCAGCATCAACAAAATCTTTCAAGCACATAACTGTTACTCCTATAGGGATAAAGGCAGCAGATACATGGGGACACTACC